>NC_086446.1:80940081-81545706 GCF_028390025.1 Pseudophryne corroboree | reverse complement strand
CCCCCCCCCCGTGTTCTGTCACTGTGTCACCCCCGCCCGTGTTCTGTCACTGTGTCACCCCCCGTGTTCTGTCACTGTGTCACCCCCCCGTGTTCTGTCACTGTGTCACCCCCCCGTGTTCTGTCACTGTGTCACCCCCCCGTGTTCTGTCACTGTGTCACCCCCCCGTGTTCTGTCACTGTGTCACCCCCCCGTGTTCTGTCACTGTGTCACCCCCCTGTGTTCTGTCACTTTGTCACCCCCCGCGTTCTGTCACTGTGTCATACCCTGTGTTCCATCACCGTGTCCCACCCCCGTGTTCTGTCACCGTGTCACACCTTTCCCCAGGGGCCATAAGACACTGGATAATTTGCTTGCTGTGCAATGATTATCCCAAATAAAATGTTAATGTGTAAAAAGGGGACTCTACCTGCCGTAATGTGTAAAAGGGGGCTCTACCTTCCGTAATGTGTAAAAGGGGGTTCTATCTTCCGTAATGTGTAAAAGGGGGCTCTACCTGCTGTAATGTGTAAAAGCGAGCTTTACCTGGCGTAATGTGTGACAGGTGCTCTACCTGGAGTAATGTGTGTAAGTGGCGCTACTGTGTGGCATAATTTGAATAATGGAGACTATTGTGCAGCCTAAAATGAATCTGTATTATTTTTTGGACACACCCCTTCCCCATGAAGCTACGTCCCTATATTTTTGGCACATAGGGGAGCTGCTATTTTGTGTGCAGCCCTCGAAAACTGACAGGAAAGTGTCAAGTGGCCCCTCACCTGAAATAATTGCCCACCCCTGCTCTAGAAGGTGAGCACTCTGGAGCCACCACAGGAGAGAGACCCTGGGGGACAGGCTTATCGTCTGATGCATCTGCAGATGGGACCCTGACCACTTGTCCAGAAGGTCCCACTAAAAAGTTCTTGCATGGAACCTGCCGAACGGAATGGCCTCGTAGCCCGCCACCATCTTTCCCAATAGTCGAGTGCATTGATGAACTGACACTCTTTTTGGCTTCAGCAGGTCCTTGACCATGTTCTGGAGTTCCTGGGCTTTTTCCCTTGGGAGAAAATCCCTAAGTTTTTCCGTGTCTAGAATCATGCCCAAAAACGACAGCCGAGTTGTCGGAACCAACTGCGACTTTGGTAGATTTAGAATCCAGCCGTGTGTTTGTAGTACTCTCAGGGAGAGAGAGAGACACGCTTTTTAGTAACTGTTCTCTTGAACTCGCTTTTATCAGGAAATCGTCCAAGTATGGGATAATTGTGACCCCTTGCTTGCGCAGGAGCACCATCATTTCCGCCATTACCTTGGTGAAAATTCTCGGGCCGTGGAAAGCCCAAACGGCAACGTCTGAAACCGGTAATGACAATCCTGTACAGCGAATCTCAGGTACGCCTGATGAGGAGGATATATGGGGACATGATGGTATGCATCCTTTATGTCTAGTGACACCATAAAATCCCCCCCTTCCAGGCTGGAGATCACTGCCCGGAGAGATTCCATCTTGAATTTGAACCACTTCAAATATAGGTTTAGGGATTTTAGATTCAGAATTGGTCTGACCGAGCCATCCGGCTTCGGGACCATAAATAGGGTTGAATAAAACCCGATCCCCTATTGCACTAGGGGAACTTTGATGATCACTTGCTGTTGACACAGCTTTTGTATGGCAGCTGAAACAATTTCTCTCTCTGGGGGAGAAGCTGGCAAGGCCGATTTGAAAAATCGGTGTGGAGGCACATCTTTGAACTCCAGTTTGTAGCCTTGGGATACAATTCCGACCACCCAAGGATCCAAATCCGACTGAACCCAGACTTGGCTGAAGAGGCGAAGACGTGCTCCTACCGATGCGGACTCCCGTAGCGGAGCCCCAGCGTCATGCGGTGGATTTGGTAGAGGCTGGGGAGGACTTTTGTTCCTGGGAACTAGCCGTAGCCGGTGTTCTTTTCCCTCTACCTCTAGCGAGGAAAGAAGAGCCACGCCCCTTTCTGAACTTATGAGACCGAAAGGACTGCATCTGGTATTGAGGGGTTTTCTTTTGCTGTGGGGGAACTGTGTGGGAACGTAAGGCAAAAAAGACTTACCCGCGGTAGCTGTGGAAACCAGGTCCGCGAGGCCCTCCCCAAATAAAACTTCACCCTTGTAAGGAAAAGCCTCCATAAGTCTCTTTGAGTCAGCATCACCTGTCCATTGACGGGTCCACAGGGACCTTCTAGCAGAAACTGCCATAGCATTGGCTCTTGAACCCAAAAGCCCAATATCTCTCGCAGCCTCTCTCATATATAACGCTGCGTCCTTGATGTGACCTAAGGTCAACAAAATACTATCTTTATCTAGGGTGTCAATGTCAGATGACAAGTTATCTGCCCAAGCTGCAATTGTGCTACCCACCCATGCCGACGCTACTGCAGGTCTGAGCAGGGCTCCCGTAGTCGCATAAATTGATTTTAAGGTAGTTTCTTGCCTGCGATCCGCAGGATCATTTAGGGCCGCCGGGGACGGTAGTGCCACCTTTTTGGACAAGCGCGTCAAGGCCTTGTCCACCGTGGGCGAGGATTCCCACCGTAACCTGTCCTTTGAGGGGAAAGGATACGCCATAATAATTCTCTTGGGAACCTGCAGTCTCTTGTCTGGAGTTTCCCAAGCTTTTTCAAATAAGGCGTTCAGCTCATGAGATGGGGGAAACGTTACCTCAGGTTTCTTTTCCTTAAACATGCAGACCCTTGTGTCAGGGACAGAGGGGTCCTCTGTGATATGCAAAACATCTTTTATTGCAATAATCATATATTGAATACTCTTGGCCACCCTTGGGTGCAACCTTGCATCATCATAGTCGACACTGGAGTCAGAATCCGTGTCGGTATCAGTGTCTGCTACCTGGGTAAAGGGACGTTTATTGGACCCTGAAGGGTCTTGTGACACAGTAAAAGCCATGGATTGACTCCCTGCTTTGTCTTTGGACTCTGCTTTGTCCAATCTCTTATGTAATAAAGCCACATTTGCATTTAAAACATTCCACATGTCCACCCAATCAGGTGTCGGCTGTGCCGAAGGAGACACCACCAGCATCTGCTCTGCTTCCTCCCTAGACGAGCCTTCCGCTTCAGACATGTCGACACACACGTACTGACACCCCCACACACACTGGGATATATTGATATGGGGACAGACCCACAATAAGGCCCTTTAGAGAGACAGAGAGAGAGTATGCCAGCACACACCCAGCGCCACTAGAGTCTGAAACAAAGTCCCAGACCTGTAAAAGCGCTTTTTATATATAAAATTAGCACCCAATAAATTTGCCCCCCCCCCCGGGGAGAAAATGGCGCTGGTTAGTGCTGAAGCATCAAGCTCCGCCCCCTCGATGGTGGGCTTCGGTCCCACTATTTTTATTTATACTGGCGGGGGTTTTCATTATATACTGCCTGCGCAGTATCTATATACATTGCCAGTCTTATTTGAGGTAATAAATGCTGCCCAGGGCGCCCCCCCCCCCCCTGCGCCCTGCACCCTTGCTGTGCCTTGTGTGTGTGTGGGATCAATTGCGCGCAGCGCAACCGCTGAGCGGTACCTCATGAAGATCTGAAGTCTTCTGCCGCCTTTGAAGTCTTTTTGCTTCTTATACTTACCCGGCTTCTATCTTCCAGCTTTGTGAGGAGGATGGCGGCGCGGCTCTGGGACGAACAGCAAGGACGACACCTGTGTTCCGACCCTCTGGAGCTAATGGTGTCCAGTAGTCTAAGAAGCAGAGCCTATCAGTCCAGGAAAGTGGGTCTGCTTCTCTCCCCTCAGTCCCACGAAGCAGGGAGCCTGTTGCCAGCAGTGCTCCCTGAAAATAATAAACCTAACAAAAGTCTTTTCAGAGAAACTCAGTAGAGCTCCCCTGTAGTGCATCCAGTCTCCTCTGGGCACAGGTTCTAACTGAGGTCTGGAGGAGGGGCATAGAGGGAGGAGCATAGAGGGAGGAGCCAGTTCACACCCATCTAAAGTCTTAGAGTGCACATGTCTCCTGCGGAGCCCGTCTATACCCTATGGTCCTTACGGAGTCCCCAGCATCCTCTAGGATGTAAGAGAAACAGGATTTTAATACCTACCGTTAAATCCTTTTTTCCTAGTCCATAGAGGATGCTGGGTTCCACTTCATGACCATGGGGTATAGACTCTTCCGCAGGAGCCATGGATACTTTAAGACTTTTCAATGGGTGTGAACTGGCTCCTCTCTCTATGCCCCTCCTCCAGACCTCAGTTATAGGAACTGTGCCCAGGAAAACTGACATTTCGAGGAAAGGATTTACTTTTAATACTAGTGGTGAGATACATACCAGCTCACACCTCATCCATACCGCACAACATGGCATTCAACATAACACACGCCAACAGGCATGAACCAATTACAGCAACGTGCTGAAATTAATATAACACAACATGTGTAACTCTAATGAACTAAACTGCATGTAAAGTACGAACTGGGACAAGCGCCCAGCATCCTCTACGGACTAGGAGCAAAGGATTTACCGGTAGATATTAAAATCCTGTTTTCTAATACGTCCTAGAGGATGCTGGGGTCCACTTCATGACCATGGGGTTTATAACAAAGCTCCAGTACGGGCGGGAGAGTGCGGATGACCCTGCAGCACCGATTGACCGAACTTGAGGTCTTCATCAGCCAAGGTGTCAAACTTGTAGAATTTAGCAAAAGTGTTTGACCCCGACCAAGTAGCTGCTCAGCAAAGTTGTAATGCCGAGACGCCCCGGGCAGCCGCCCAGGATAAGCCCACCTTGCTAGTGGAATGGGCCTTCACCGACGTCAGTAATGGCAATCCAGCCGTAGTATGAGCTTGCTGAATCGTACCTCTGATCCAACGCGCAATAGTCTGCTTGGAAGCAGGACACCCAATCTTGTTGGGAGCATATAGGACAAACAAAGACTCTGTTTTCCGAATTCGAGCTGTTCTAGCGACATAAATCTTCAAAGCTCTAACACATCTAGAGACTTTGATGCAGTGAACGTGTCAGTAACTACTGGCACCACAATAGGTTGGTTTATGTGGAAAGATTAAACCACATTTGGAAGAAAATGTTGACGAGTCCTCAACTCTGCCCTATCTTCATGGAAGATCAGGTAAGGGCTCTTGTGAGATAAGGCCCCCAATTCAGACACCCGTAGTGCGGATGCCAATGCCAAAAGCATCACCACTTTCCAAGTGAAAAACTTCAACTCTATCTTTCGTAGAGGCTCAAACCAATCCGATTGAAGGAAATGCAACACTACATTAAGGTCCCAGGGTGCCACTGGAGGCACAAATGGAGGCTGGATGTGCATAACCCCTTTCACGAAGGCCTGAACCTCTGGAAGAGAGGCCAATTGTATTTGGAAGAACACTGACAAGGCCGAAATCTGGACCTTGATTGACCCCAATCGGAGGCCTGCCTCCACAACTACCTGCAGAAAGTGGAGAAAATGTCCCAAGTAAAACTCTTCCGTAGGAGCCTTCTTGGATTCACACCAAGACACATATTTTCTCCAAATACGGTGGTAATGTTTCGACGTTACTCCTCTCCTGGCCTGAATAAGTGTGGGAATGACTTCTTTCGGAATACCCTTTCGGGCTAGGAACCGGCGCTCAACAGCCATGCCGTCAAACGTAGCCACGGTAAGTCTTGATACACGCACGGCCCCTGCTGCAGCAGGTCCTCGCGAAGAGGAAGAGGCAGAGGATCTTCTATGAGCAACTCCTGAAGATCTGGGTACCAAGCCCTCCTTGGCTAGTCTGGGGCAATGAAGATTGCTCGAACCCTTGTTCTTCTTATGATCCTGAGAACTTTTGGGATCAGCGGAAGTGGAGGGAAGACATACACTGACCGGAATACCCACTGGGTCACTAGCACATCCACCGCTATTGCTTGAGGGTCTCTCGACCTGGAACAATATCTTTGAAGCTGTCACGATCCGGGTATCTGGACGCCATTTCTTACCCATCAGATGCCTCCTAAGGCTGGCTCAGCGCTCCAGGACCGGATCCCATCTGTTATCCTAATGTTCACATTCCTGCATCCTCTCCTGTCTCTCTGAGACGCTGTCACAGTAACGCCTTATTACATCTGGCATGGCGTCTCCCGCGGCCTCCGCCGCCGTCCCTGAGCTTCTGCATGCAGAGTGTCAGAGTGGCGATTACGTCAGCCGCGGCCTCCGCTGTGTCCGCGTGGTTGGATGTGCACTTGTCAGCCTGGCGTCTCCTGTCTCCAGTGGCCGGCGCCGCCATTACTGTTTTCATTACCACATGGATTACAAACCAAACTTCCCTCCAAGTGTCTGCATGGGCGCAGCCATCTTGGATTCTGTCAGCTGATCATTTCCTCCAATCTGTTGTCAGTATTGTTAATCTGCATAATTGCCTAGCCAATCCCTTCCTTGCTGCAGGTATAAATACACTGTGCCTGAGCAAGGAAGGCGTCAGTGCTTTGGTTGTCAAACCTAGTTCCTGTTTGTCTCTCTCCTGTGATTGTCTTCCAGGTTCCAGCTCCTGTCTCAAGACTTCCACCATAGAGACCCGCACCAGCATTCCACCTGCGGTGTAGCCTGACTCTCCAATCCATTGTGGATTCATCTGTTTCCAGCTACAACATTACCTGCTTCCAGCTCAGCTTCCAGCAGAGTACAGCTTCCCTTAAAGGGCCGGTGTCCTTTCTACACTTTACCACTCTCCACCGGTATTATTATTTCTCCGCTCTCAAGTTCTACATTTCAGTTCATATTTCATCGCTCCCAAGTTCATTTATTATTTAACTGGTTCCAGCCAGTATCCACTCCGTGCTAACAACAGTCTGGTTCCAGCCAGTATCCACAGCAGCTGTTTTATCTTCAGCAACCCAGCTTTTCCTGGAACACCAGCTGGCACAATCCTGGGTTATCTCCATTGCTACAGTCGGGCCTGGTAAGGACTTTCCATCTAGAAGATCATAAGAACTATCTCACACTACCAGTGCCCTGTGGCTCCTGCCATCCTGTAGTACCCAGGAACTGTATTTATTCTTTGCTGACTTTTACGTTTTCTTTTACTGCTGCTGTGTTGCGGAGTTGTCATAATAAACATCATTGACTTTTATCCAAGTTGTCGTGGTCACGCCTTCGGGCAGTTATTATTCATGTTACTTACATGTCCAGGGGTCTGATACAACCTCCCAGGTTCCGGTACATCTCAGCCCCTACAACTGAGGCTGCCTCCCGTCAGCTCAGGCCCTCAGTTGTGACAGAAGCTTCTTGTTGAGACGAGATGCCATCATGTCTACTTGAGGAACTCCCCAAAGACTTGTCACCTCTGCGAAGACTTCTTGGTGGAGGCCCCACTCTTCTGGATGGAGATCGTGTCTGCTGAGGAAGTCTGCTTCCCAGTTGTCTACTCCCGGAATGAAAATTGCCGACAAAGCTTGTACATGCTTTTCTGCCCAGAGGAGGATCTTCGCCACCTCTGCCATCGCCGCTCTGCTTTTCGTTCCGCCCTGCCTGTTTATGTACGCGACTGCTGTTACATTGTCCGACTGGATCTGCACGGGATGATCTTGAAGATCAACCGCTTGTTGAAGGCCGTTGTAAATGGCTCTCAAATCCAGCACGTTTATGTGAAGGCAGGCTTCCTGACTTGACCATTTTCCTTGGAAGCTTTCCCCCTGAGTGACAGCTCCCCAGCCTCGGAGACTTGCATCCGTGGTTACTAGGACAGAGTCCTGAATCCCGAATCTGCGTCCCTCTAGTAGGTGAGAACTGTGTAGCCACCACAGGAGCGAAATCCTAGCTTTTGACAACAGGACTATCTTCCGGTGCATGTGTAGGTGGGATCCGGACCACTTGTCCAACAGGTCCCACTGGAATACTCTGGCATGGAACCTGCCAAACTATATGGCCTCGTAGGCCGCCACCATTTTCCCCAACAAACGAATGCACTGATGGATCGACACACTTGATGGTTTCAAGATCTGTTTGACCATTTTCTGGATTTCCAGAGCCTTTTCCGCCGGAAGAAAAACTCTCTGAACTTCTGTGTCTAGAATCATCCCGAGAAAAGACAATCTTGTCGTCGGATCCAACTGTGACTTTGGAAAATTTATGATCCAACCGTGTTGTTGGAGTATAGACAGGTAGAGTGTAATGTTCTGTAGCAACTGCTCCCTGGATCTCGCCTTTATCAGGAGATCATCCAGATAAGGAATTATATTGACTCCTTTTTGACGTAGGAGGACCATCATCTCCGCCATCACCTTGGTGAATACCCTCGGCGCCGTGGAGAGACCGAAAAGCAACGTCTGGAACTGGTAATGGCAATCCTGAACCGCGAATCTCAGATAAGCCTGGTGAAGAGGATAAATGGGAACATGCAGGTAAGCATCCTTTATGTCTACCGACACCATGTAATCCCCCTACTCCAGACTGGAAATCACTGCCCTGAGTGATTCCATCTTGAACTTGAACCGTTTCAAGTAGAGATTCAGATTTTTTAGGTTTAGGATAGGTCTGACTGAGCCGTCCGGCATCGGAACTACAAAGAGGCTTGAATAAAACCCCTCCCCTTGTTGTGGCAAAGGTACCAGGACTATGACCTGGTCCTGACATAATTTTTGAATTGCCGTCGTTACTGCTTCTCTTTCTGGAAGAGAAGCTGGCAAGGTCAATTTGAAAAATCGGCATGGGGGAACGTCTTGAAACTCCAGTTTGTACCCCTGGGACACTATTTGTAAAACCCAGGGATCCAGGCCAGATTGAATCCAACCCTGACTGAACAGTTTTAGACGTGCCCCCACCCGAGCGGCCTCCCGCAAGGGAGCCCCAGCATCATGCTGTAGATTTGGCAGAAGTAGGGGTAGACTTCTGCTCTTGGGAACCTGGAGCCGCTGTGGGCTTCTTTCCCTTTCCTCTACCTGCAAAGAAGGGGGAACCTCTCGCTTTTTTGTATTTACTGGGCCGAAAGGACTGCATGTGAGGGTGATATGTCTTTTTTGCCGATGCAGGCGCATAGGGCAAAAACGTTGACTTACCTGCGGTAGCTCGAGACTAACGCATCCAGTAGATCGCCAAATTAGGCCTCACCTTTATATGGGAGAGCCTCCATCTTTCTTTTGGAATCTGCATCTGCGTTCCACTGGCGAATCCACAACGCCCGCCGAGCCGATACTGCCATGGTAGCGGCTTGTGAACTCAAGAGTCCAATGTCTTTCATCGCTTCTAGCATGTATGCGGCAGCGTCTTTGATATTCCCTAACTTAAGGAGTATCTCATCTTTATCAAACGTGTCAATTTCTGATGACACGCTTTCTGACCATTTTTCAGCAGCGCGACTCACCCACGCACAAACAATTGTGGGCCTGAGCAGCGTACCATTGGCAACGTAGATGGATTTCAATGTAGTCTCCATCTTGCGGTCTGCTGGCTCCTTTAGTGAAGCCGTGCCAGGTGCAGGGAGAATTACCTTCTTTGTCAACCTGGACAGAACACTGTCTAACACGGGGGGTGACTCCCATTTTTTCCTGTCCTCCACCGGGAAAGGATAAGCTATTTGAATTCTCTTGGGAATACGAAATGTATTTTCGGGATTCACCCACATCCCTTCATAGAGAGTATTAAGCTCGTGGGAAGGAGGGAAAGTGACCTTGGATTTCTTTTCTTTATAGAAATAAGCTTTCTCCCGAGGTACAGGGGTGGCTTCCGTGACTTCCAGAACTTCCCTTATAGCTACAATCATATATTGTATATTTTTTTGCCAATTTATGATCTATTTCTCTGGAGTCAGTATCGTCGACACAAGAATCAGTGTCCGTGTCGGTATCAGTATGCACAATATTCGCAAATGGTCTCTTATGTGACCCAGAGGGGTCGCCTGCGGATGGAAGAACAGAGCCCTGAAAAATCATATCCTCCACAGATTTTCTCCAGCACTCAGCATGAGATTCAGACTTCTCTAATCTCCTATTGATATGATGCATACTATCACGTATTTCTTTCACCCATGCAGGCTCTTGGTGTGCTGGCAGCGCCACCACATTACACTTCTGTGTCCCTAAAATGGTTTCCTCCGGGGAGGAACTCCCTGCCTCTGACATGTCTTACACACGTTTACAACACACACACAGACACACTGGGACTTATAGGGGACAGACCCACAGTAAAATCTGTCAGAGGGACACAGTTTAGGAGCAGCCAGTTCACAACCCCAGCGCCAGTATCTAATGCCTGTGAACACAGAATGCCCACTGACATGCATCGCTTTTCACACAGTAAAACACACTTGTAAAGCACCAAATTCGCTTGTGCCGCCCCCCCCCCCCCTTCCCTGTTTTGCACCGATACTTGTAGTCAGAAGGGAAGGAGGACCAGCGATGTCTCTGCAGCCTGAGGAGAGAGAAAATGGCACTGATCAGTGTGCTGGCTGCCTGAGGAAGAAGCTCCGCCCCCACAATGGCGCGTTTTTACCTCAGCAACTTTTCATAATATTTATACCGGCGAGGGTAGGGCTGTGCCTGGGCATCTTATGCCCCCTTTTTGCCAGTTTATAGAGGTGTTTTTGCTGCCCAGGGGCCCAGGCCCCCCCTCTCCCTGCAGTGCCTTGGTATGTGGGCAGCAATGGCGCACTGCGCTACCGCCAGCCGCGCTGTACCTCAGCCGTCACTTTGCTTGATAGAAGATCTGTCTTCTTCTACTCGCCTGTCTTCTGACTCTGCAAGGGGGGTGACGGCGTGCTGTGGGAGTGAGCATCTAGACACGGCTAGCGTTCAGTACCCTTCAGGAGCTAATGGTGTCCTGTCAGCCAGAAGCAGAGCCCTGAAACTCTTCAGGAAGTTGATTTCTACTTCTGCCCCCTCAGTCCCACGAAGCAGGGAGCCTGTTGCCAGCAGTTCTCCCTGAAAATAAAAAACCTAACATAAGTCTTTTCAGAGATGCTCAGTAGAGCTCCCCTGGAGTGCATCCAGTCTGCCTGGGCACATTTCTAAAACTGAGGTCTGGAAAAGGGGCATAGAGGGAGGAGCCAGTTCACACCCATTGAAAAGTCTTAAAGTACCTATGGCTCCTGCGGAACCGTCTATACCCCATGGTCATGAAGTGGACCCCAGCATCCTCTAGGACGTATGAGAAATATATGGAGAGCCAATCCGGAGGCCAGCTGCTAAAAGCCCCCTGATTGGTAATTCCGTACAGCCAGAGCGGTGCACATCCCAGAGGACGGCCTACAATCTCCTGCGGCTGCTTGGTGGAAGCGCTGTGACGTCCGGTCGCCTAGCAATGACCGGGACTGGCGCTTAGCTGCCGCGGCTCGTAACAAGAACATCACCTATAACCAAAAGGACTGCGGCAGCTTTTTAAAGCCTCCCATTTTGTAAATACATTCAAAAGGTATGAAATTATAGACATGAAGCTGGCCGTAACGAGACCTCTATCTTCTATTTATTGTTAGAAGGTTTTAGTAATACTTGAAATTGTACCGTGGAACTGATGATGACCACCTATTTATAATGCATACTAGAGTAGTTGTTACCTGGGAATTTAGCTGAAATTAGGGTATTTAAAATAAGATTTTACTCACCGGTAAATCTATTTCTCGTAGTCCGTAGTGGATGCTGGGGACTCCATAAGGACCATGGGGTATAGAAGGGCTCCGCAGGAGACTGGGCACTCTAAGAAAGATTTAGTACTACTGGTGTGCACTGGCTCCTCCCTCTATGCCCCTCCTCCAGACCTCAGTTAAGGAAACTGTGCCGGAAGAGCTGACATTACAAGGAAAAGATTTTGGAATCCAATCACACCGTATAACTTGTGATAACATACCCAGTCAACAGCATGAACAACTACAGAGCATCAGACAAACCTGATGCAACCATAAAATAACCCTTATTTAAGCAATAACTATATACAAGTATTGCAGAAGAAGTCCGCACTTGGGACGGGCGCCCAGCATCCACTACGGACTACGAGAAATAGAATTACCGGTGAGTAAAATCTTATTTTCTCTAACGTCCTAGTGGATGCTGGGGACTCCGTAAGGACCATGGGGATTATACCAAAGCTCCCAAACGGGCGGGAGAGTGCGGATGACTCTGCAGCACCGAATGAGCAAACACAAGGTCCTCCTCAGCCAGGGTATCAAACCTGCAGAACTCTGCAAAAGTGTTTGAACCCGACCAAGTAGCTGCTCAGCAAAGCTGTAATGCCGAGACCCCTCGGGCAGCCGCCCAAGAAGAGCCCACCTTCCTTGTGGAATGGGCTTTTACGGATTTTGGAGACGGCAAGCCAGCCGCAGAATGAGCCAGCTGAATCGTGTTACAGATCCAGCGAGCAATAGTTTGCTTTGAAGCAAGAGCACCCAGCTTGTTGGATGCATACAGGATAAACAGCGAGTCAGTTTTTCTGACTCCAGCCGTTCTGGCTACATAAATCTTCAAAGCCCTGACTACATCTAGTAACTTGGAATCCTCCAAGTCACGAGTAGCCGCAGGCACCACAATAGGTAGGTTCAAATGAACAGATGACACCACCTTTACCAGAAATTGCGGACGAGTCCGTAATTCTGCCCTGTCCATATGGAAAACCAGATAGGGGCTTTTACCTGACAAAAGCCGCCAATTCTGACACACGCCTAGCCGAAGCTAAGGCCAATAGCATGACCACTTTCCACGTGAGATATTTTAACTCCACAGTCTTAAGCGGCTCAAACCAGTGAGATTTTAGGAAACTCAACACGACGTTAAGAGCCCAAGGTGCCACTGGTGGCACAAAAGGGGGCTGAATATGCAGCACTCCTTTTACAAACGTCTGAACTTCAGGTAGAGAAGCTATTTTTTTTTATTATTTTTTTTTAATGAAAGAAAATGGATAGGGCCGAAATCTGGACCTTAATGGACTCCAATTCTATGCCCAAAGTCACTCCCGACTGTAGGAAGTGAAGGAAACGGCCCAGCTGGAATTCCTTTGTAGAGGTATTCCTGGCCTCACACCCAGCAACATATTTTCGCCGTATACGGTGATAATGTTTAGCCGTCACGTCCTTCCTAGCCTTTATCAGCGTAGGAATAACCTCATCCGGAATCCCTTTTTTCTACTAGGATCCAGCGTCCAACCGCCATGCCGTCAAACGCAGCTGCGGTAAGTCTTGGAACATACAAGGTCCCTGCTGCAACAGATCCTGCCCTAGAGGCAGAGGCCACGGGTCCTCTGTGAGCATTTCTTGCAGCTCTGGATACCAAGTCCTTCTTGGCCAATCCGGAACAATGAGTATTGTTCTCACTCCTCTTTTCCTTATGATTCTCAGCACCTTGGGTAAGAGAGGAAGAGGAGGAAACACATAAACCGACTGGAACATCCACGGTGTCACCAGTGCGTCTACAGCTATCGCCTGAGAGTCTCTTGACCTGGCGCAATACCTCTGTAGCTTTTTGTTGAGGCGGGATGCCATCATGTCCACCTGTGGCAGTTCCCACCGACCTACAATCTGCACGAAGATTTCTTGATGAAGTCCCCACTCTCCCGGGTGGAGGTCGTGCCTGCTGAGGAAGTCTGCTTCCCAGTTGTCCACTCCCGGAATGAACACTGCTGATAGTGCGCTTACATGATTCTCCGCCCAGCGAAGAATTCTGGTGGCTTCTACCATCGCCACCCTGCTCCTTGTGCCGCCTTGGTGGTTTACATGAGCCACTGCGGTGATATTGTCTGACTGAATCAGAAGCGGTTGGGCGGGAAGCAGGGTCTCCGCTTGACTTAGGGCGTTGTATATGGCCCTTAGTTCCAGGATATTGATGTGAAGGCAAGTCTCCTGCCTTGACCACAGTCCTTGGAAATTTCTTCCCTGTGTGACTGCCCCCCACCCTCGGAAGCTTGCATCCGTGGTCACTAGGACTCAGTCCTGAATGCCGAAACTGCGACCTTCGAGAAGGTGAGCACTCTGCAGCTACCACAGGAGAGACACCCTGGCTCTGGGGGATAGGGTGATTAACCGATGCATCTGAAGATGTGATCCGGACCACTTGTCCAGTAAGTCCCATTGGAAGGCCCTCGTATGGAACCTGCCGAAGGGAATGGCCTCGTATGATGCCACCCTCCTTCCCAGGACTTGAGTGCAGTGATGCACTGACACCTGTTTTGGTTTTAATAGATTCCTGAGCAGTGTCACGAGCTCCTGAGCTCTCTCTATTCTTTTCTGGTCTGTGTCTATCATCATGCCTAGGAGAGGCAGATGAGCTGTAAGAACCCACTGCGACTTTGGAATATATAGAATCCAGCCGTGTTGCCGTTACACTCCCAGAGAAAGTGATATGCTGTTCAGCCACTGCTCTCTTGATATCGCTTTTATGAGGAGATTGTCCAAGTACGTGATAATAGTGACACCTTGCTTCCGCAGGAGCACCATCATTTCCGCCATTACCTTGGTGAATACTCTCCAGGCCGTGGAGAGACCAAACGGCAACGTCTGAAATTGGTAATGACAATCCCGTACCGCAATTCTGAGGTACGCCTGATGAGGTGGATAAATGGGAACATGAAGGTATGCATCCTTTATGTCCCGAGTCACCATAAAATCTCCCCCTTTTCAGGCTTGCAATGACCGCTCTTAGCGATTCCATCTTGAACTTGAACCTATTCAGGTATATGTTCAGGGATTTTTAATTCAATATGGGTCTGACCGAACCGTCTGGTTTCGGGACTACAACATGGTCGAATAATAACCCCCTCCTTGTTGAAGGAGGGGAACCTTGACCACACCTGTTGAAGATACAATTTGTGAATTGCAGTTAACACTGTTCCCCTCTCGTGGGGGGAAGCCGGCAGGGCCGTCGGTGAGGGGGCATCTTCTCAAAGTCCAGCTTGTATCCCTGAGACACGATATCTATTGCCCAGGGATCTAACAGGGAGTGAACCCACTTTTGGCTGAACTTACGAAGGCGTGCCCCCACTGGGCCTAGCTCCGCCTGTGGAGCCCCAGCGACCTGCGGTGGATTTTTGTAGAGGCCGGGGAGGACTTCTGTTCCTGGGAACTGGCTGTGTTGTGCAGCTTCTTTTCTCTGCCCCCGCCTCTGGCAAGAAAGGACGCACCTCGGACTTTCTTGTTTCTTTATTCGAAAGGCTACATTTGATAATGACGTGCTTTCCTAGGCTGTGCAGGAATATAAGGCAAAATAATAAGAATTTACTTACCGATAATTCTATTTCTCGGAGTCCGTAGTGGATGCTGGGGTTCCTGAAAGGACCATGGGGAATAGCGGCTCCGCAGGAGACAGGGCACAAAAAGTAAAGCTTTAGGATCAGGTGGTGTGCACTGGCTCCTCCCCCTATGACCCTCCTCCAAGCCTCAGTTAGGTACTGTGCCCGGACGAGCGTACACAATAAGGAAGGATTTATGAATCCCGGGTAAGACTCATACCAGCCACACCAATCACACTGTACAACCTGTGATCTGAACCCAGTTAACAGTATGATAACAGCGGAGCCTCTGAAAAGATGGCTCACAACAATAATAACCCGATTTTTGTAACTATGTACAAGTAATGCAGATAATCCGCACTTGGGATGGGCGCCCAGCATCCACTACGGACTCCGAGAAATAGAATTATCGGTAAGTAAATTCTTATTTTCTCTATCGTCCTAGTGGATGCTGGGGTTCCTGAAAGGACCATGGGGATTATACCAAAGCTCCCAAACGGGCGGGAGAGTGCGGATGACTCTGCAGCACCGAATGAGAGAACTCCAGGTCCTCCTTAGCCAGGGTATCAAATTTGTAGGATTTTACAAACGTGTTTGCCCCTGACTAAATAGCCGCTCGGCAAAGTTGTAAAGCCGAGACCCCTCGGGCAGCCGCCCAAGATGAGCCCACCTTCCTTGTGGAATGGGCATTTACATATTTTGGCTGTGGCAGGCCTGCCACAGAATGTGCAAGCTGAAATGTATTACACATCCAACTAGCAAAAGTCTGCTTAAAAGCAAGAGCACCCAGTTTGTTGGGTGCATACAGGATAACAGCAAGTCAGTTTTCCTGACTCCAGCCGTCCTGGAACCTATATTTTCAGGGCCCTGACCACATCTAGCAACTTGGAGTCCTCCAAGTCCCTAGTAGGCGCAAGACACCACAATAAGCTGGTTCAGGTGAAACACTGACACCACCTTAGGGAGAGAACTGGGGACGAGTCCGCAGCTCTGCCCTGTCCGAATGGACAACAGATATGGGCTTTTTTGAGAAAAAAACCACCAATTTGACACTCGCCTGGTCCAGGCCAGGTCCAAGAGCATGTTCACTTTTCATGTGAGATGCTTCAAATCCACAGATTTGACTGGTTTTAAACCAATGTGTTTTGAGGAATCCCAGAACTACGTTGAGATCCCACAGTGCCACTGGAGGCACAAAAGGGGGTTGTATATGCAATACTCCCTTGACAAACTTCTGGACTTCAGGAACTGAAGCCAATTCTTTCTGGAAGAAAAATCGACAGGGCCGAAATTTGAACCTTAATGGACCCCAATTTGAGGCCCATAGACACTCCTGTTTGCAAGAAATGCAGGAATCGACCGAGTTGAAATTTCTTCGTGGGGCCTTCCTGGCCTCACACCACGCAACATATTTTCGCCACATGTGGTGATAATGTTGTGCGGTCACCTCCTTTCTGGCTTTGACCAGGGTAGGAATGACCTCTTCCTGAATGCCTTTTCCCTTAGGATCCGGCGTTCCACCGCCATGCCGTCAAACGCAGCTGCGGTAAGTCTTGGAACAGACATGGTACTTGCTGAAACAAGTCCCTTCTTAGCGGCAGAGGCCATAAGTCCTCTGTGAGCATCTCTTGAAGTTCCGGGTACCAAGTCCTTCTTGGCCAATCCGGAGCCATGAGTATAGTTCTTACTCCTCTACGTCTTATAATTCTCAGTACCTTAGGTATGAAAAGCAGAGGATGGAACACATACACCGACTGGTACACCCACGGTGTTACCAGAACGTCCACAGCTATTGCCTGAGGGTCTCTTAACCTGGCGCAATACCTGTCCCGTTTTTTGTTCAGACGGGACGCCATCATGTCCACCTTTGGTAATTCCCAACGGTTTACAATTATGTGGAAAACTTCCCCATGAAGTTCCCACTCTGCCGGGTGGAGGTCGTGCCTACTGAGGAAGTCTGCTTCCCAGTTTCCATTCCCGGAATGAAACACTGCTGACAGTGCTATCACATGATTTTCCGCCCAGCGAAAAATCCTTGCAGTTTTTGCCACTGCCCTCCTGCTTCTTGTGCCGCCCTGTCTATTTACGTGGGCGACTGCCGTGATGTTTTATCCCACTGGATCAATACCGGCTGACCTTGAAGCAGAGGTCTTGCTAAGCTTAGAGCATTATAAATTTACCCTTAGCTATATTTATGTGGAGAAAAATCTCCAGACTTGATCACACTCCCTGGAAATTTTTTCCTTGTGTGACTGCTCCCCAGCCTCTCGGGCTGGCCTCCGTGGTCACCAACATCCAAAACTGAATGCCGAATCAGCGGCCCTCTAGAAGATGAGCACTCTGTAACCACCACAGGAGAGACACCCTTGTCCTTGGATATAGGGTTATCCGCTGATGCATCTGAAGATGCGATCCGGACCATTTGTCCAGCAGATCCCACTGAAAAGTTCTTGCATGAAATCTGCCGACTGGAATTGCTTCGAAGGAAGTCACCATTTTTTTACCATGGCCCTTGTGCAATGATGCACTGATTTTAGGAGGTTCCTGACTAGCTCGGATAACTCCCTGGCTTTCTCTTCCGGGAGAAACACCTTTTTCTGGACTGTGTCCAGAATCATCCCTAAGCACAGGAGACTTGTTGTCGGGATCAGCTGCGATTTTGGAATCTTTAGAATCCACCCCTGCTGTTGTAACAGTATCCGAGATAGTGCTACTCCGACCTCCAACTGTTCCCTGGACTTTGCCCTTATCAGGAGATCGTCCAAGTAAGGGATAATTAAGACGCCTTTTCTTCGAAGAAGAACCATCATTTTGGCCATTACCTTGGTAAAGACCCGGGGTGCCGTAGACAATCCAAACGGCAGCGTCTGAAACTGATAGTGACAGTTCTGTACCACGAACCTGAGGTACCCTTAGTGATAAGGGCAAATTTGGGACATGGAGGTAAGCATCCCTGATGTCTCGGGACACCAGATAGTCCCCTTCTTCCCGGTTCGTTATCACTGCTCTGAGTGACTCCATCTTGATTTGAACCTTTGTAAGTGTTCAAATTTTTTTAGATTTAGAATAGGTCTCACCTAGCCTTCTGGCTTCAGTACCACAATATAGTGTGGAATAATACCCCTTTTCTTGTTGTAGGAGGGGTAATTTAATTATCACCTGCTGGGAATACAGCTCGTGAATTTTTCCCCATACTGCCTCCTTGTCGGAGGGAGACCTTGGTAAAGCAGCCTTCAGGAGCCTGCGCAGGGGAAACGTCTCGACATTCCAAACTGTACCCCTGGGATACTACTTGTAGGATCCAGGGGTCCTGTACGGTCTCAGCGTCATGCTGAGAGCTTGTCAGAAGCGGTGGAACGCTTCTGTTCCTGGGAATGGGCTGCCTGCTGCAGTCTTCTTCCCTTTCCTCTATCCCTGGGCAGATATGACTCTTATAGGGACGAAAGGACTGAAGCTGAAAAGACGGTGTCTTTTTCTGCAGAGATGTGACTTAGGGTAAAAACGGTGGATTTTCCAGCAGTTGCCGTGGCCACCAGGTCCGATGGACCGACCCCAAATAACTCCTCTTCCTTTATACGGCAATACACCTTTGTGCCGTTTGGAATCTGCATCACCTGACCACTGTCGTGTCCATAAACATCTTCTGGCAGATATGGACATCGCACTTACTCTTGATGCCAGAGTGCAAATATCCCTCTGTGCATCTCGCATATATAGAAATACATCCTTTAAATGCTCTATAGTCAATAAAATACTGTCCCTGTCAAGGGTATCAATATTTTTAGTCAGGGAATCCGACCAAGCCACCCCAGCTCTGCACATCCAGGCTGAGGCGATCGCTGGTCGCAGTATAACACCAGTATGTGTGTATATACTTTTTATGATATTTTTCCAGCCTCCTGTCAGCTGGCTCCTTGAGGACGGCCCTATCTATAGACGGTACCGCCACTTGTTCTGATAAGCGTGTGAGCGCCTTATCCACCCTAAGGGGTGTTTCCCAACGCGCCCTAACTTCTGGCGGGAAAGGGTATACCGCCCATATTTTCTATCGGGGGGAACCCACGCATCATCACACACTTCATTTAATTTATCTGATTCAGGAAAAACTACGGTAGTTTTTTCACATCCCACATAATACCCTCTTTTGTGGTACTTGTAGTATCAGAAATATGTAACACCTCCTTCATTGCCCTTAACGTGTGGCCCTAATAAGGAATACGTTTGTTTATTCACCGTCGACACTGGATTCAGTGTCCCTGTCTGTGTCTGTGTCGACCGACTAAAGTAAACGGGCGTTTTAAAAACCCCTGACGGTGTTTTTGAGACGTCTGGACCGGTACTAATCGTTTGTCGGCCGTCTCATGTCGTCAACCGACCTTGGCGCGTGTTGACATTATCACGTAATTCCCTAAATAAGCCATCCATTCCGGTGTCGACTCCCTAGAGAGTGACATCACAATTACAGGCAATTGCTCCGCCTCCTCACCAACATCGTCCTCATACATGTCGACACACACGTACCGACACACAGCACACACACAGGGAATGCTCTGATAGAGGACAGGACCCACTAGCCCTTTGGAGAGACAGAGGGAGAGTTTGCCAGCACACACCAAAAACGCTATAATTATATAGGGACAACCTTATATAAGTGTTTTCCCTTATAGCATCTTTTTTATATATTTCTAACGCCAAATTAGTGCCCCCCCTCTCTGTTTTAACCCTGTTTCTGTAGTGCAGTGCAGGGGAGAGCCTGGGAGCCTTCCCTCCAGCCTTTCTGTGAGGGAAAATGGCGCTGTGTGCTGAGGAGATAGGCCCCGCCCCTTTTTCGGCGGCCTCGTCTCCCGCTCTTAACGGATTCTGGCAGGGGTTAAATATCTCCATATAGCCCCCGGAGGCTATATGTGAGGTATTTTTAGCCAAAAAAGGTTTTCATTTGCCTCCCAGGGCGCCCCCCTCCCAGCGCCCTGCACCCTCAGTGACTGCCGTGTGAAGTGTGCTGAGAGGAAAATGGCGCACAGCTGCAGTGCTGTGCGCTACCTTAAGAAGACTGAGGAGTCTTCTGCCGCCGATTCTGGACCTCTTCTCGTTTCAGCATCTGCAAGGGGGCCGGCGGCGAGGCTCCGGTGACCATCCAGGCTGTACCTGTGATCGTCCCTCTGGAGCTAATGTCCAGTAGCCAAGAAGCCAATCCATCCTGCACGCAGGTGAGTTCACTTCTTCTCCCCTAAGTCCCTCGTTGCAGTGATCCTGTTGCCAGCAGGACTCACTGTAAAATAAAAAACCTAAGCTAAACTTTTCTAAGCAGCTCTTTAGGAGAGCCACCTAGATTGCACCCTTCTCGGCCGGGCACAAAAATCTAACTGAGGCTTGGAGGAGGGTCATAGGGGGAGGAGCCAGTGCACACCACCTGATCCTAAAGCTTTACTTTTTGTGCCCTGTCTCCTGCGGAGCCGCTATTCCCCATGGTCCTTTCAGGAACCCCAGCATCCACTAGGACGATAGAGAAAATAAGAATTTACTTACCGATAATTCTATTTCTCGGAGTCCGTAGTGGATGCTGGGGTTCCTGAAAGGACCATGGGGAATAGCGGCTCCGCAGGAGACAGGGCACAAAAAGTAAAGCTTTTCCAGATCAGGTGGTGTGCACTGGCTCCTCCCCCTATGACCCTCCTCCAGACTCCAGTTAGGTACTGTGCCCGGACGAGCGTACACAATAAGGGAGGATTTTGAATCCCGGGTAAGACTCATACCAGCCACACCAATCACACCGTACAACTTGTGATCTAAACCCAGTTAACAGTATGATAACAGAGGAGCCTCTGAAAGATGGCTCCCTAAACAATAACCCGAATTAGTTAACAATAACTATGTACAAGTATTGCAGATAATCCGCACTTGGGATGGGCGCCCAGCATCCACTACGGACTCCGAGAAATAGAATTATCGGTAAGTAAATTCTTATTTTCTCTATCGTCCTAGTGGATGCTGGGGTTCCTGAAAGGACCATGGGGATTATACCAAAGCTCCCAAACGGGCGGGAGAGTGCGGATGACTCTGCAGCACCGAATGAGAGAACTCCAGGTCCTCCTTTGCCAGGGTATCAAATTTGTAGAATTTTACAAACGTGTTCTCCCCTGACCACGTAGCTGCTCGGCAGAGTTGTAATGCCGAGACCCCTCGGGCAGCCGCCCAAGATGAGCCCACCTTCCTTGTGGAATGGGCCTTAACAGATTTAGGCTGTGGCAGGCCTGCCACAGAATGTGCAAGTTGAATTGTGTTACAAATCCAACGAGCAATCGACTGCTTAGAAGCAGGCGCACCCAACTTGTTGGGTGCATACAGTATAAACAGCGAGTCAGATTTTCTGACTCCAGCCGTCCTTGAAATGTATATTTTTAAAGCTCTGACAACGTCCAACAACTTGGAGTCCTCCAAGTCGCTTGTAGCCGCAGGCACTACAATAGGCTGGTTCAGGTGAAACGCTGATACCACCTTAGGGAGAAAATGCGGACGCGTCCGCAGCTCTGCCCTATCCGAATGGAAAATTAAATAAGGGCTTTTATAAGATAAAGCCGCCAGTTCAGATACTCTCCTGGCGGACGCCAGGGCCAGTAACATAGTCACTTTCCATGTGAGATATTTCAAATCCACATTTTTTAGTGGTTCAAACCAATGGGATTTGAGGAAATCTAAAACTACATTTAGATCCCACGGTGCCACCGGAGGCACCACAGGAGGCTGTATATGCAGTACTCCTTTGACAAAAGTCTGGACCTCAGGAACTGAGGCCAATTCTTTTTGGAAGAATATTGACAGGGCCGAAATTTGAACCTTAATAGATCCCAATTTGAGACCCATAGACAATCCTGATTGCAGGAAATGTAGGAAACGACCCAGTTGAAATTCCTCCGTCGGAGCACTCCGATCCTCGCACCACGCAACATATTTCCGCCAAATGCGGTGATAATGCTTCGCGGTGACTTCCTTTCTTGCCTTAATCAAGGTAGGAATGACTTCTTCTGGAATGCCTTTTCCTTTTAGGATCTGGCGTTCAACCGCCATGCCGTCAAACGCAGCCGCGGTAAGTCTTGGAATAGACACGGTCCCTGCTGAAGCAGGTCCTGTCTTAGAGGTAGAGGCCACGGATCGTCCGTGACCATCTCTTGAAGTTCCGGGTACCAAGACCTTCTTGGCCAATCCGGAGCCACTAGTATCGTTCTTACTCCGCTTTGCCGTATGATTCTCAATACCTTTGGTATGAGAGGCAGAGGAGGAAACACATACACCGACTGGTACACCCAAGGTGTTACCAGCGCGTCCACAGCTATTGCCTGCGGATCTCTTGACCTGGCGCAATACCTGTCCAGTTTTTTGTTGAGGCGAGACGCCATCATGTCCACCATTGGTCTTTCCCAACGGTTTATTAGCATGTGGAAAACTTCTGGATGAAGTCCCCACTCTCCCGGGTGAAGATCGTGTCTGCTGAGGAAGTCTGCTTCCCAGTTGTCCACTCCCGGGATGAACACTGCTGACAGTGCTATCACGTGATTCTCCGCCCAGCGAAGGATCCTGGCAGCTTCTGCCATTGCACTCCTGCTTCTTGTGCCGCCCTGTCTGTTTACATGGGCGACTGCCGTGATGTTGTCCGACTGGATCAACACCGGTCTTCCTTGAAGCAGAGGTTCCGCCTGGCTTAGAGCATTGTAGATTGCTCTTAGTTCCAGAATGTTTATGTGAAGAGACTTTTCCAGGCTCGACCACACTCCCTGGAAGTTTCTTCCTTGTGTGACTGCTCCCCAGCCTCTCAGGCTGGCGTCCGTGGTCACCAGGATCCAATCCTGTATGCCGAATCTGCGGCCCTCCAATAGATGAGCCCTCTGCAACCACCACAGAAAAGATACCCTTGTCCTTGGAGACAGGGTTATCCGCAGGT
Organism: Pseudophryne corroboree; assembly: GCF_028390025.1. NCBI lineage: Eukaryota > Metazoa > Chordata > Amphibia > Anura > Myobatrachidae > Pseudophryne > Pseudophryne corroboree. Next base: position 81,522,610 of record NC_086446.1, on the reverse strand, counting down.
GCATCTGAAGATGCGTGCATTGATGTACAGACACCTTTCCTGGTTTTAGGAGATTCCTGACCAGGTCGGATAACTCCTTGGCTTTTTCCTCGGGAAGAAAAACCTTTTTCTGAACCGTGTCCAGAATCATCCCCAGGAACAGCAGACGAGTTGTCGGCATTAATTGGGATTTTGGAATATTCAGAATCCATCCGTGCTGCTTTAGCACCTCTTGAGATATTGCTAATCCCATCTCTAGCTGTTCTCTGGACCTTGCCCTTATTAGGAGATCGTCCAAGTATGGGATAATTAATACGCCTTTTCTTCGAAGAAGAATCATCATCTCGGCCATTACCTTTGTAAAGACCCGAGGTGCCGTGGACAAACCAAACGGCAGCGTCTGAAACTGATAGTGACAGTTTTGTACAACGAACCTGAGGTACCCCTGGTGTGAGGGGTAAATTGGAACGTGGAGATACGCATCCTTGATGTCCAAGGATACCATAAAGTCCCCTTCTTCCAGGTTCGCTATCACTGCTCTGAGTGACTCCATCTTGAACTTGAACTTCTTTATGTACAGGTTCAAGGACTTCAGATTTAGAATAGGCCTTACCGAGCCATCCGGCTTCGGTACCACAAATAGAGTGGAATAATACCCCTTCCCTTGTTGTAGAAGAGGTACCTTGACTATCACCTGCTGAGAGTACAGCTTGTGAATGGCTTCCAAAACCGTCTCCCTTTCGGAAGGGGACGTTGGTAAAGCAGACTTCAGGAAACGGCGAGGTGGATCTGTCTCTAATTCCAACCTGTACCCCTGAGATATTATCTGCAGGATCCAGGGATCTACCTGCGAGTGAGCCCACTGCGCGCTGTAATTTTTGAGACGACCTCCCACCGTCCCGAGTCCGCTTGAGAAGCCCCAGCGTCATGCTGAGGCTTTTGTAGAAGCCGGGGAGGGCTTCTGTTCCTGGGAAGGAGCTGCCTGTTGCTGTTTCTTCCCTCGACCTCGTGGCAGATATGAATAGCCCTTTGCTCTCTTATTTTTAAAGGAACGAAAGGGCTGCGGTTGAAAAGTCGGTGCCTTTTTCTGTTGGGGAGTGACTTGAGGTAGAAAGGTGGATTTCCCGGCTGTAGCCGTGGCCACCAAATCTGATAGACCGACTCCAAATAACTCCTCCCCTTTATACGGCAAAACTTCCATATGCCGTTTTGAATCCGCATCGCCTGTCCACTGTCGCGTCCATAAAGCTCTTCTGGCCGAAATGGACATAGCACTTACCCGTGATGCCAGTGTGCAGATATCCCTCTGTGCATCACGCATATAAAGAAATGCATCCTTTATTTGTTCTAACGACAGTAAAATATTGTCCCTGTCCAGGGTATCAATATTTTCAATCAGGGACTCTGACCAAACTACCCCAGCACTGCACATCCAGGCAGTCGCTATAGCTGGTCGTAGTATAACACCTGCATGTGTGTATATACTTTTTTGGATATTTTCCATCCTCCTATCTGATGGATCTTTAAGTGCGGCCGTCTCAGGAGAAGGTAACGCCACTTGTTTTGATAAGCGTGTTAGCGCCTTGTCCACCCTAGGAGGTGTTTCCCAGCGCTCCCTAACCTCTGGCGGGAAAGGGTATAATGCCAATAATTTCTTTGAAATTATCAGCTTTTTATCAGGGGCAACCCACGCTTCATCACACACGTCATTTAATTCTTCTGATTCAGGAAAAACTATAGGTAGTTTTTTCACACCCCACATAATACCCTGTTTAGTGGTACCTGTAGTATCAGCTAAATGTAACGCCTCCTTCATTGCCAAAATCATATAACGTGTGGCCCTACTGGAAAATACGGTTGATTGGTCACCGTCACCACTGGAATCAGTGCCTGTGTCTGGGTCTGTGTCGACCGACTGAGGCAAAGGGCGTTTTACAGCCCCTGACGGTGTTTGAGGCGCCTGGACAGGCACTAATTGATTGTCCGGCCGCCTCATGTCGTCAAACGACTGCTTTAGCGTGTTGACACTATCCCGTAATTCCATAAATAAAGGCATCCATTCTGGTGTCGACCCCCTAGGAGGTGACATCCCCATATTTGGCAATTGCTCCGCCTCCACACCAATATCGTCCTCATACATGTCGACACACACGTACCGACACACAGCAGACACACAGGGAATGCTCTAAACGAAGACAGGACCCACTAGCCCTTTGGGGAGACAGAGGGAGAGTCTGCCAGCACACACCAAAAAACGCTATATATGACAGGGATAGCCTTATAATAAGTGCTCCCTTATAGCTGCTTTATATATATCAAGATATTGCCATTAAATTTGCCCCCCCTCTCTGTTTTACCCTGTTTCTGTAGTGCAGTGCAGGGGAGAGACCTGGGAGCCGTCCTGACCAGCGGAGCTGTGAGAGGAAATGGCGCCGTGTGCTGAGGAGATAGGCCCCGCCCCTTTTCCGGCGGGCTCGTCTCCCGCTATTTTGTGAATACAGGCAGGGGTTAAATATCTCCATATAGCCTCTGGGGGCTATATGTGAGGTATTTTTAGCCTTTATATAGGTTTACATTTGCCTCCCAGGGCGCCCCCCCCCCCCAGCGCCCTGCACCCTCAGTGACTGCGTGTGAAGTGTGCCGAGAGGAAAATGGCGCACAGCTGCAGTGCTGTGCGCTACCTTTAGAAGACTGCAGGAGTCTTCAGCCGCCGATTCTGGACCTCTTCTTACTTCAGCATCTGCAAGGGGGCCGGCGGCGCGGCTCCGGTGACCATCCAGGCTGTACCTGTGATCGTCCCTCTGGAGCTGATGTCCAGTAGCCAAGAAGCCAATCCATCCTGCACGCAGGTGAGTTCACTTCTTCTCCCCTCTGTCCCTCGTTGCAGTGATCCTGTTGCCAGCAGGAATCACTGTAAAATAAAAAACCTAAGCTAAACTTTCTCTAAGCAGCTCTTTATGAGAGCCACCTAGAATTGCACCCTTCTCGGCCGGGCACAAAAATCTAACTGGAGTCTGGAGGAGGGTCATAGGGGGAGGAGCCAGTGCACACCACCTGATCTGGAAAAGCTTTACTTTTTGTGCCCTGTCTCCTGCGGAGCCGCTATTCCCCATGGTCCTTTCAGGAACCCCAGCATCCACTAGGACGATAGAGAAATCAGAATTAGCAACTATAGCTGTGGAGACCAGGTCCGAGAACCCTTCTCCACACAATCCTCAGCCTTCCATATGCCTCTTAAGTCAGCATCATCTGTCCATTGCATATTCTACAGGACACGTCAAGCAGAAATCGACATAGCTTTGACTCTAGGACCCAGTATACACGTCTCTTTGGGCATGTCATATATATACACATCTCTTAAGACAGCATCTTTAATATATATATATATATATATATATATATATATATCCATATATATATGTATACTAGGGTCTCAATCTCTGCTGATAAGGTACCTATCCACGCTGCCACAGCGCTATAAACCCATGCCGACACAATCGCCGGTCTGAGTAGTGTACCAGAATGTGCACGCTATCTGCAGGATCCCTGAGAATAGCTAGGGCTACCTTCTGGGCAAACGTGACACCCTAGGGGAAGATTCCCATCACATCCTGGCCCTAGTGGGGAAAGGATACTGCCTGAGAATACTTTGTGGGAAGCTGCAGTCTCTTGTCTGGAGATTCACGCACTTTTTCCTCATGAGAGGAGGGAAATTTACCTCAGCTTTCTTCCCCTTAACATGTGTACCCTTGTGTCAGGGACAGATGAGTCATCAGTGATATGCAAATCATCTTTTATTACAATAATCATATATTGAATACTTTTCTGCCATTCTGGCTGTAACTTTGCATTATCGTAGTCGACACTGGAGTCAAACTCTGTGTCGATATCAGTGTTTATTATTTTGGATAGTGAGCATTGTGAGACTCTGAAGGTCTCTGTGACACAGGGACAGACATGGGTAGATCTCCTGTCTGTTCTCTAATCTTTTGTGCAATAAATTCACCTCAGCACTTACACATATCCAAACAGGTGTCGGCGTTGTCGACGGAGACACCCTCTCACACATATATTCGCTCTATCTCCTCCTTAGGGGAGCCTTTTACCTCAGACATGTCGACACACACGTACCGACACACCACACACACAGGGGATGCTCTATTTGAAGACAGTTCCCCCACAAGGCCCTTTGGAGAGACAGAGAGAGAGTATGCCAGCACACACCCCAGCGCTATATGACCCATGAATCACACAGTAACTTAGTGTTAACCCAGTAGCTGCTGTATAATAAGATTTTACTTACCGATAAATCTATTTCTCGTAGTCCGTAGTGGATGCTGGGACTCCGTAAGGACCATGGGGATATAGCGGCTCCGCAGGAGACAGGGCACAAAATAAAAGCTTAAGGATCAGGTGGTGTGCACTGGCTCCTCCCCCTATGACCCTCCTCCAAGCCTCAGTTAGGATACTGTGCCCGGACGAGCGTACATAATAAGGAAGGATATTGAATCCCGGGTAAGACTCATACCAGCCACACCAATCACACCGTACAACTTGTGATCTGAACCCAGTTAACAGTATGATAAACGCAAAGGAGCCCCTGAAAAGATGGCTCACAACAATAATAACCCGAATTTTTTGTAACAATAACTATATACAAGTATTGCAGACAATCCGCACTAGGGATGGGCGCCCAGCATCCACTACGGACTACGAGAAATAGATTTATCGGTAAGTAAAATCTTATTTTCTCTGACGTCCTAGTGGATGCTGGGACTCCGTAAGGACCATGGGGATTATACCAAAGCTCCCAAACGGGCGGGAGAGTGCGGATGACTCTGCAGCACCGAATGAGAGAACTCCAGGTCCTCCTCAGCCAGGGTATCAAATTTGTAGAATTTAGCAAACGTGTTTGCCCCTGACCAAGTAGCTGCTCGGCAAAGTTGTAAAGCCGAGACCCCTCGGGCAGCCGCCCAAGATGAGCCCACCTTCCTTGTGGAATGGGCTTTTACTGATTTTGGCTGTGGCAATCCTGCCACAGAATGTGCAAGCTGAATTGTACTACAAATCCAACGAGCAATCGTCTGCTTAGAAGCAGGAGCACCCAGCTTGTTGGGTGCATACAGGATAAACAGCGAGTCAGATTTTCTGACTCCAGCCGTCCTGGAAACATATATTTTCAAGGCCCTGACAACGTCAAGCAACTTAGAGTCCTCTAAGTCCCTGGTAGCCGCAGGTACCACAATAGGTTGGTTCATGTGAAATGCAGAAACCACCTTAGGTAGAAATTGAGGACGAGTCCTCAATTCCGCCCTGTCAGAATGAAAAATCAAGTAAGGGCTTTTATATGATAAAGCCGCCAATTCTGACACACGCCTGGCTGAAGCCAAGGCTAACAGCATCGACACCTTCCATGTGAGATATTTTAAGTCCACAGTGGAAAGTGGTTCAAACCAATGTGACTTTAGAAAACTCAACACCACATTGAGATCCCAAGGTGCTACTGGAGGCACAAAAGGAGGCTGTATGTGCAGCACCCCTTTTACAAATGTCTGAACTTCAGGTACTGAAGCCAGTTCTTTCTGGAAGAAAATCGACAGGGCCGAAATTTTAACCTTAATGGACCCTAATTTTAGGCCCATAGACAGTCCTGTTTGCAGGAAATGAAGGAAACGACCCAGTTGAAATTCCTCTGTAGGGGCCTTCTTGGCCTCACACCACGCAACATATTTACGCCAAATGCGGTGATAATGTTTTGCGGTTACGTCCTTCCTGGCTTTGACCAGAGTAGGGATGACTTCTTCTGGAATGCCTTTTTCCCTCAGGATCCGGCGTTCAACCGCCATGCCGTCAAACGCAGCCGCGGTAAGTCTTGGAACAGACAAGGCCCCTGCAGTAGCAGGTCCTTTCTTAGAGGTAGAGGCCACGGTTCGTCTGTGAGCATCTCTTGAAGTTCCGGGTACCAAGTCCGTCTTGGCCAATCCGGAACCACGAGTATAGTTCTTACTCCTCTCCTTCTTATGATTCTCAGTACTTTTGGTATGAGAGGCAGAGGAGGGAACACATACACTGACTGGTACACCCACGGCGTTACCAGAGCGTCCACTGCTATTGCCTGAGGGTCCCTTGACCTGGCGCAATATCTGTCCAGTTTTTTGTTTAGACGTGACGCCATCATGTCCACCTTTGGTTTTTCCCAACGGTTTACAATCAGGTGGAAGACTTCTGGGTGAAGTCCCCACTCTCCCGGGTGAAGGTCGTGTCTGCTGAGGAAGTCTGCTTCCCAGTTGTCCACTCCCGGAATGAATACTGCTGACAGTGCTATCACATGATTTTCCGCCCAGCGAAGAATCCTTGCAGCTTCTGCCATTGCCCTCCTGCTTCTCGTGCCGACCTGTCTGTTTACGTGGGCGACTGACGTGATGTTGTCCGATTGGATCAACACCGCCTGACCCTGAAGCAGAGGTTTTGCTTGACTTAGGGCATTGTAAATGGCCCTTAGTTCCAGAATGTTTATATGAAGAGACGTTTCCAAGCTTGACCACAGGCCCTGGAAATTCCTTCCCTGTGTGACTGCTCCCCAGCCTCTCAGGCTGGCATCCGTGGTTACCAGGATCCAATCCTGAATGCCAAATCTGCGGCCCTCTAGTAGATGAGCACTCTGCAGCCACCACAGGAGAGACACCCTTGTCCTTGGCGACAGGGTTATCCGCTGATGCATCTGCAGATGCGATCCGGACCATTTGTCCAGTAGATCCCACTGAAATGTTCTTGCATGGAATGTTCCGAATGGAATCGCTTCGTAAGAAGCCACCATTTTCCCCAGGACCCTCGTGCACTGATGCACTGAGACCTGTCCTGGTTTTAGGAGGTTCCTGACTAGCTCGGATAACTCCCTGGCCTTCTCCTCCGGGAGAAACACCTTCTTCTGGACTTTGTCCAGAATCATTCCTAGGAACAGTAGACGTGTCGTTGGAATCAGCTGCGATTTTGGAATATTTAGAATCCACCCGTGCTGACGTAACACTACCTGAGATAGTGCTACTCCGACTTCTAACTGTTCCCTGGATCTTGCCCTTATCAGGAGATCGTCCAAGTAAGGGATAATTGAAATGCCTTTTCTTCGTAGAAGAATCATCATTTCGGCCATTACCTTGGTAAAGACCCGAGGTGCCGTGGACAATCCAAACGGCAGCGTCTGAAACTGATAATGACAGTTTAGTACTACAAACCTGAGGTACCCTTGGTGAGAAGGGTATATCGGGACGTGGAGATAAGCATCTTTGATGTCCAGAGACACCATATAGTCCCCTTCTTCCAGGTTCGCTATCACTGCTCTGAGTGACTCCATCTTGAATTTGAACCTTTTTATGTAAGTGTTCAAGGATTTCAGATTTAAAATTGGTCTCACCGAGCCGTCCGGCTTCGGTACCACAAACAGCGTGGAATAATACCCCTTTCCTTGTTGCAGGAGGGGTACCTTGATTATCACCTGCTGGGAATACAGCTTGTGAATGGCTTCTAGAACTGCCTCCCTGTCGGAGGGAGACTTTGGTAAAGCAGACTTCAGGAAACGATGAGGGGGAAACGCCTCGAATTCCAGTTTGTACCCCTGCGATACTACCTGTAGAATCCAGGGATCCACTTGCGAGTGAGCCCACTGCGCTTTGACATTTTTGAGACGGCCCCCCACCATATCTGAGTCTGCTTGTAAAGCCCCAGCGTCATGCTGAAGACTTGGCAGAAGCAGGGGAGGGCTTCTGCTCTTGGGAAGCGGCTGCATGGTGCAGTCTTTTTCCTCTTCCTCTGCCCCGGGGCAGAAAGGAGTGGCCTTTTGCTCGCTTGTACTTATGGGAACGAAAGGACTGAGATTGAAAAGACGGTGTCTTTTTCTGCTGATGTGGAGTGACCTGGGGTAAAAAGGTGGATTTTCCAGCCGTTGCCGTGGCCACCAGGTCCGATAGACCAGCCCCAAATAACTCCTCCCCTTTATACGGCAATACTTCCATGTGCCGTTTGGAATCCGCATCCCCTGACCACTGTCGCGTCCACAACGCTCTTCTGGCAGAGATGGACATAGCACTTACTCTTGATGCCAGGGTGCAAATATCCCTCTGTGCATCACGCATATATAATAATGCATCCTTTAAATGTTCTATAGTTAACAAAATATTGTCCCTATCCAGGGTATCAATATTCTCAGTCAGGGAATCCGACCATGCGACTCCAGCACTGCACATCCAGGCTGAGGCGATTGCTGGTCGCAGTATAACACCAGTATGTGTGTATATACTTTTTAGGATATTTTCCAGCCTTCTATCAGCTGGTTCTTTGAGGGTAGCCGTATCAGGAGACGGTAACGCTACTTGTTTAGATAAACGTGTGAGCGCCTTATCTACCCTAGGGGGTGTTTCCCAACGCGCCCTAACCTCTGGCGGGAAAGGATATAATGCTAATAATTTTTTAGAAATTAGCTGTTTTTTTATCGGGAGAAACCCACGCTTTTCACACACCTCATTTATTTCCTCTGACTCAGGAAAAAATATTGGTAGTTTTTTTCTCACCCCACATAATACCCTTCTTTGTGGTACTTGTAGTGTCAGAAAGGTTCAATGCCTCTTTCATTGCCGTGATCATGTAACGTGTGGCCCTACTGTACATTACGTTTGTCTCGTCACCGTCGACACTAGACTCAGTATCTGTGTCAGGGTCTGTGTCGACCCACTGAGGTAACGGGCGTTTTAGCGCCCCTGACGGTGTCTGAGACGCCTGGACAGGCACTAACTGATTTGCCGGCTGTCTCATGTCGTCAACAGTTTTTTGCAAATTGCTGACATTATCACTTAATTGTTTAAATACAATCATCCAGTCAGGTGTCGACTCCCTAGGGGGTGACATCACCAACGCAGGCAACTGCTCCGCCTCCACATCATTTTCCTCCTCATACATGTCGACAAACGCGTACCGACACACAGCACACACACCGGGAATGCTCTGATAGAGGACAGGACCCCACTTAGCCCTTTGGAGAGACAGAGGGAGAGTCTGCCAGCACACACCCAGCGCTATATATATATACAGGGATAACCTTATATAAGTGTTATTCCCTTATAGCTGCTGTTATTATCGTTATTTGCTGCCAAAAATGCCCCCCCTTCTCTTTTTTACCCTGATTCTGAAGCAGGACTGCAGGGGAGAGTCAGGGAGCCGTCCTTCCAGCGGAGCTGTGAGGGAAAATGGCGCTTGTGTGCTGAGGAGATAGGCTCCGCCCCTTCACGACGTCCTTATCTCCCGCTTTTTTGTGTAAAAATGGCAGGGGATTAAAATACATCCATATAGCCCAGGAGCTATATGTGATGTATTCTTTTTGCCACCTAAGGTATTACTGTTATATTGCGTCTCAGGGCGCTCCCCCCCAGCGCCCTGCACCCTCAGTGACCGGAGTGTGAAGTGTGCTGAGAGCAATGGCGCACAGCTGCGGTGCTGTGCGCTACCTTAGACTGAAGACAGGATGTCTTCTGCCGCCGATTTCACCGGACCTCTTCGTCTCTTCTGGCTCTGTAAGGGGGACGGCGGCGCGGCTCCGGTGACCCATCCAGGCTGAACCTGTGATCGTCCCTCTGGAGCTAATGTCCAGTAGCCTAAGAAACCCGATCCACTCTGCACTCAGGTGAGTCCGTTTCTTCTCCCCTTAGTCCCACGATGCAGTGAGCCTGTTGCCAGCAGGACTCACTGAAAATAAAAAAACCTAAACTAAACTTTTATTCTAAGCAGCTCAGGAGAGCCACCTAGATTGCACCCTTCTCGGCCGGGCACAAAAATCTACCTGAGGCTTGGAGGAGGGTCATAGGGGGAGGAGCCAGTGCACACCACCTGATCCTTAAGCTTTTATTTTGTGCCCTGTCTCCTGCGGAGCCGCTATTCCCCATGGTCCTTACGGAGTCCCAGCATCCACTAGGACGTCAGAGAAATGTGTAATACCTCTTTCATTGCCTCAATCATGTAACGAGTGGCCCTATTGGACATTAAATTAGTCTCTTCGTCGTCGACACTGGTATCAGTATCCGTGTCGACATCTGTGTCTGCCATCTGAGGTAGCGGGCGCTTTAAAGCCCCTGATGGCCTTTGAGACGTCTGGGCCGGCACGAGCTGAGAAGCCGGCTGTCCCGCATTTGGCATGTCGTCAAATGTTTTATGTAAGGAGTCGACACTTGCACGTAATTCCTTCCATAAGTCCATCCACTCAGGTGTCCGCCCCGCAGGGGGTGACATCACATTTATAGGCATCTGCTCCGCCTCCACATAAGCCTCCTCATCAAACATATCGACACAGCCGTACCGACACACCACACACACACAGGGAATGCTCTGACAGAAGACAGGACCCCACGAAGCCCTTTGGGGAGACAGAGAGAGAGTATGCCAGCACACACCAGAGCGCTATATAATACAGGGACTAACTGAATTATATCCCCTTATAGCTGCTGTAATTATTATACTGCGCCTAAATTTAGTGCCCCCCCTCTCTTTTTTACCCTTCTGTAGTGTAGACTGCAGGGGAGAGCCAGGGAGCTTCCTTCCAGCGGAGCTGTGAGGGAGAAATGGCGCCAGTGTGCTGAGGGAGATAGCCCCACCCCTTTTTCGGCGGACTTCTCCCGCGTTTTTGAGACTCTGGCAGGGGTATTAATTTACACCTATATAGCCTCTGGGGCTATATATGGTGTAGATTTGCCAGCCAAGGTGTATTATATTGCCCTCAGGGCGCCCCCCCCCCCCCCCCAGCGCCCTGCACCCATCAGTGACCGGAGTGTGAGGTGTACATGAGGAGCAATGGCGCACAGCTGCAGTGCTGTGCGCTACCTTGGTGAAGACTGAAGTCTTCAGCCGCCGATTTTCCGGACCATCTTCATGCTTCTGGCTCTGTAAGGGGGACGGCGGCGCGGCTCCGGGAACGAACACCAAGGACGGGTCCTGCGGTCGATCCCTCTGGAGCTAATGGTGTCCAGTAGCCTAAGAAGCCCAAGCTAGCTGCAAGCAGGTAGGTTCGCTTCTTCTCCCCTTAGTCCCTTGTTGCAGTGAGCCTGTTGCCAGCAGGTCTCACTGTAAAATAAAAAATCTAAAATATACTTTCTTTCTAGGAGCTCAGGAGAGCCCCTAGTGTGCATCCAGCTCGGCCGGGCACAAGATTCTAACTGAGGTCTGGAGGAGGGTCATAGTGGGAGGAGCCAGTGCACACCAGGTAGTCTAAAAGCTTTCTTTTAGTTGTGCCCAGTCTCCTGCGGAGCCGCTATTCCCCATGGTCCTTACGGAGTTCCCAGCATCCACTAGGACGTCAGAGAAACAGAGCATTTTGTACCTAATGGGGCGGGTCATGTTGGAGGGTATAATATCACCAGGAAAATAAGAATTTACTTACCGATAATTCTATTTCTCGGAGTCCGTAGTGGATGCTGGGGTTCCTGAAAGGACCATGGGGAATAGCGGCTCCGCAGGAGACAGGGCACAAAAAGTAAAGCTTTAGGATCAGGTGGTGTGCACTGGCTCCTCCCCCATGACCCTCCTCCAAGCCTCAGTTAGGATACTGTGCCCGGACGAGCGTACACAATAAGGAAGGATTTATGAATCCCGGGTAAGACTCATACCAGCCACACCAATCACACTGTAAAACCTGTGATCTGAACCCAGTTAACAGTATGATAACAGCGGAGCCTCTGAAAGATGGCTCACAACAATAATAACCCGATTTTTGTAACTATGTACAAGTATTGCAGATAATCCGCACTTGGGATGGGCGCCCAGCATCCACTACGGACTCCGAGAAATAGAATTATCGGTAAGTAAATTCTTATTTTCTCTATCGTCCTAGTGGATGCTGGGGTTCCTGAAAGGACCATGGGGATTATACCAAAGCTCCCAAACGGGCGGGAGAGTGCGGATGACTCTGCAGCACCGAATGAGAGAACTCCAGGTCCTCCTTAGCCAGGGTATCAAATTTGTAGGATTTTACAAACGTGTTTGCCCCTGACTAAATAGCCGCTCGGCAAAGTTGTAAAGCCGAGACCCCTCGGGCAGCCGCCCAAGATGAGCCCACCTTCCTTGTGGAATGGGCATTTACATATTTTGGCTGTGGCAGGCCTGCCACAGAATGTGCAAGCTGAATTGTATTACACATCCAACTAGCAAAAGTCTGCTTAGAAGCAAGAGCACCCAGTTTGTTGGGTGCATACAGGATAACAGCAAGTCAGTTTTCCTGACTCCAGCCGTCCTGGAACCTATATTTTCAGGGCCCTGACCACATCTAGCAACTTGGAGTCCTCCAAGTCCCTAGTAGGCGCAAGACACCACAATAAGCTGGTTCAGGTGAAACACTGACACCACCTTAGGGAGAGAACTGGGGACGAGTCCGCAGCTCTGCCCTGTCCGAATGGACAAACAGATATGGGCTTTTTTGAGAAAAAAACCACCAATTTGACACTCGCCTGGTCCAGGCCAGGTCCAAGAGCATGTTCACTTTTCATGTGAGATGCTTCAAATCCACAGATTTGACTGGTTTTAAACCAATGTGTTTTGAGGAATCCCAGAACTACGTTGAGATCCCACAGTGCCACTGGAGGCACAAAAGGGGGTTGTATATGCAATACTCCCTTGACAAACTTCTGGACTTCAGGAACTGAAGCCAATTCTTTCTGGAAGAAAAATCGACAGGGCCGAAATTTGAACCTTAATGGACCCCAATTTGAGGCCCATAGACACTCCTGTTTGCAGGAAATGCAGGAATCGACCGAGTTGAAATTTCTTCGTGGGGCCTTCCTGGCCTCACACCACGCAACATATTTTCGCCACATGTGGTGATAATGTTGTGCGGTCACCTCCTTTCTGGCTTTGACCAGGGTAGGAATGACCTCTTCCTGAATGCCTTTTCCCTTAGGATCCGGCGTTCCACCGCCATGCCGTCAAACGCAGCTGCGGTAAGTCTTGGAACAGACATGGTACTTGCTGAAACAAGTCCCTTCTTAGCGGCAGAGGCCATAAGTCCTCTGTGAGCATCTCTTGAAGTTCCGGGTACCAAGTCCTTCTTGGCCAATCCGGAGCCATGAGTATAGTTCTTACTCCTCTACGTCTTATAATTCTCAGTACCTTAGGTATGAAAAGCAGAGGATGGAACACATACACCGACTGGTACACCCACGGTGTTACCAGAACGTCCACAGCTATTGCCTGAGGGTCTCTTAACCTGGCGCAATACCTGTCCCGTTTTTTGTTCAGACGGGACGCCATCATGTCCACCTTTGGTAATTCCCAACGGTTTACAATCATGTGGAAAACTTCCCCATGAAGTTCCCACTCTGCCGGGTGGAGGTCGTGCCTACTGAGGAAGTCTGCTTCCCAGTTTCCATTCCCGGAATGAAACACTGCTGACAGTGCTATCACATGATTTTCCGCCCAGCGAAAAGTCCTTGCAGTTTTTGCCACTGCCCTCCTGCTTCTTGTGCCGCCCTGTCTATTTACGTGGGCGACTGCCGTGATGTTTTATCCCACTGGATCAATACCGGCTGACCTTGAAGCAGAGGTCTTGCTAAGCTTAGAGCATTATAAATTTACCCTTAGCTATATTTATGTGGAGAAAAGTCTCCAGACTTGATCACACTCCCTGGAAATTTTTTCCTTGTGTGACTGCTCCCCAGCCTCTCGGGCTGGCCTCCGTGGTCACCAACATCCAAAACTGAATGCCGAATCTGCGGCCCTCTAGAAGATGAGCACTCTGTAACCACCACAGGAGAGACACCCTTGTCCTTGGATATAGGGTTATCCGCTGATGCATCTGAAGATGCGATCCGGACCATTTGTCCAGCAGATCCCACTGAAAAGTTCTTGCATGAAATCTGCCGACTGGAATTGCTTCGAAGGAAGTCACCATTTTTTTACCATGGCCCTTGTGCAATGATGCACTGATTTTAGGAGGTTCCTGACTAGCTCGGATAACTCCCTGGCTTTCTCTTCCGGGAGAAACACCTTTTTCTGGACTGTGTCCAGAATCATCCCTAAGCACAGGAGACTTGTTGTCGGGATCAGCTGCGATTTTGGAATATTTAGAATCCACCCCTGCTGTTGTAACAGTATCCGAGATAGTGCTACTCCGACCTCCAACTGTTCCCTGGACTTTGCCCTTATCAGGAGATCGTCCAAGTAAGGGATAATTAAGACGCCTTTTCTTCGAAGAAGAACCATCATTTCGGCCATTACCTTGGTAAAGACCCGGGGTGCCGTGGACAATCCAAACGGCAGCGTCTGAAACTGATAGTGACAGTTCTGTACCACGAACCTGAGGTACCCTTAGTGATAAGGGCAAATTTGGGACATGGAGGTAAGCATCCCTGATGTCTCGGGACACCATATAGTCCCCTTCTTCCCGGTTCGTTATCACTGCTCTGAGTGACTCCATCTTGATTTGAACCTTTGTAAGTGTTCAAATTTTTTTAGATTTAGAATAGGTCTCACCTAGCCTTCTGGCTTCAGTACCACAATATAGTGTGGAATAATACCCCTTTTCTTGTTGTAGGAGGGGTAATTTAATTATCACCTGCTGGGAATACAGCTCGTGAATTGTTTCCCATACTGCCTCCTTGTCGGAGGGAGACCTTGGTAAAGCAGACTTCAGGAGCCTGCGCAGGGGAAACGTCTCGACATTCCAATCTGTACCCCTGGGATACTACTTGTAGGATCCAGGGGTCCTGTACGGTCTCAGCGTCATGCTGAGAGCTTGTCAGAAGCGGTGGAACGCTTCTGTTCCTGGGAATGGGCTGCCCGCTGCAGTCTTCTTCCCTTTCCTCTATCCCTGGGCAGATATGACTCTTATAGGGACGAAAGGACTGAAGCTGAAAAGACGGTGTCTTTTTGTGCAGAGATGTGACTTAGGGTAAAAAACGGTGGATTTTCCAGCAGTTGCCGTGGCCACCAGGTCCGATGGACCGACCCCAAATAACTCCTCTTCCTTTATACGGCAATACACCTTTGTGCCGTTTGGAATCTGCATCACCTGACCACTGTCGTGTCCATAAACATCTTCTGGCAGATATGGACATCGCACTTACTCTTGATGCCAGAGTGCAAATATCCCTCTGTGCATCTCGCATATATAGAAATGCATTTTTTAAATGCTCTATAGTCAATAAAATACTGTCCCTGTCAAGGGTATCAATATTTTTAGTCAGGGAATCCGACCAAGCCACCCCAGCTCTGCACATCCAGGCTGAGGCGATCGCTGGTCGCAGTATAACACCAGTATGTGTGTATATACTTTTTATGATATTTTCCAGCCTCCTGTCAGCTGGCTCCTTGAGGACGGCCCTATCTATAGACGGTACCGCCACTTGTTCTGATAAGCGTGTGAGCGCCTTATCCACCCTAAGGGGTGTTTCCCAACGCGCCCTAACTTCTGGCGGGAAAGGGTATACCGCCCATATTTTCTATCGGGGGGAACCCACGCATCATCACACACTTCATTTAATTTATCTGATTCAGGAAAAACTACGGTAGTTTTTTCACATCCCACATAATACCCTCTTTTGTGGTACTTGTAGTATCAGAAATATGTAACACCTCCTTCATTGCCCTTAACGTGTGGCCCTAATAAGGAATACGTTTGTTTATTCACCGTCGACACTGGATTCAGTGTCCCTGTCTGTGTCTGTGTCGACCGACTAAAGTAAACGGGCGTTTTAAAACCCCTGACGGTGTTTTTGAGACGTCTGGACCGGTACTAATTGTTTGTCGGCCGTCTCATGTCGTCAACCGACCTTGCTGCGTGTTGACATTATCACGTAATTCCCTAAATAAGCCATCCATTCCGGTGTCGACTCCCTAGAGAGTGACATCACCATTACAGGCAATTGCTCCGCCTCCTCACCAACATCGTCCTCATACATGTCGACACACACGTACCGACACACAGCACACACACAGGGAATGCTCTGATAGAGGACAGGACCTACTAGCCCTTTGGAGAGACAGAGGGAGAGTTTGCCAGCACACACCAAAAACGCTATAATTATATAGGGACAACCTTATATAAGTGTTTTCCCTTATAGCATTTTTTTTTATATATTTCTAACGCCAAATTAGTGCCCCCCCTCTCTGTTTTAACCCTGTTTCTGTAGTGCAGTGCAGGGGAGAGCCTGGGAGCCTTCCCTCCAGCCTTTCTGTGAGGGAAAATGGCGCTGTGTGCTGAGGAGATAGGCCCCGCCCCTTTTTCGGCGGCCTCGTCTCCCGCTCTTAACGGATTCTGGCAGGGGTTAAATATCTCCATATAGCCCCCGGAGGCTATATGTGAGGTATTTTTAGCCAAAAATAGGTTTTCATTGCCTCCCAGGGCGCCCCCCTTCCAGCGCCCTGCACCCTCAGTGACTGCCGTGTGAAGTGTGCTGAGAGGAAATGGCGCACAGCTGCAGTGCTGTGCGCTACCTTAAGAAGACTGAGGAGTCTTCATGCCGCCGATTCTGGACCTTCTTCTTGTTTCAGCATCTGCAAGGGGGCCGGCGGCGAGGCTCCGGTGACCATCCAGGCTGTACCTGTGATCGTCCCTCTGGAGCTAATGTCCAGTAGCCAAAGAAGCCAATCCATCCTGCACGCAGGTGAGTTCACTTCTTCTCCCCTAAGTCCCTCGTTGCAGTGATCCTGTTGCCAGCAGGACTCACTGTAAAATAAAAAACCTAAGCTAAACTTTTCTAAGCAGCTCTTTAGGAGAGCCACCTAGATTGCACCCTTCTCGGCCGGGCACAAAAATCTAACTGAGGCTTGGAGGAGGGTCATAGGGGGAGGAGCCAGTGCACACCACCTGATCCTAAAGCTTTACTTTTTGTGCCCTGTCTCCTGCGGAGCCGCTATTCCCCATGGTCCTTTCAGGAACCCCAGCATCCACTAGGACGATAGAGAAAATGGTGCAGCTGCCATTTTCCCAGGGATATCTCTACTGCGCATTCACAAAACACAATGAAACTGGCCACTGCTCCATTTTCACGGTGATTCCACAGCACTGCTGACATCAGCACGGGACTCCGGAGGGGTAAGTATTCAAAAATGGATGCTTGTGCCATCAGTGTGGACTTTGGGGCCTGTGTGTACTGCACCCATTATAGATAAGCCAGTGAGCTGATCCTTTATTATATTCAATTCAATTGTTTTGCCCTGCAGCTACCACTAGGGGTGCGCATAATGGAGCAATTCAATTGTTGCTCCGTTTAGACGACCAGTAGCCGCAGGGCTGACATTTCTACTCGCAGACACCTCAGGTGCGAGAAGAAATGTATGCAAAGTCAGCAAATTGGGCGTCCAAACAGGAAACCTTGTCTGTTCGGGCACAATATGCCCATAATCTATAATATATATATATAACACTTTCTAGGCAATAATGTTATTAGCAACCAGCAAGCGTCTGCACGGTAGCCGTCTGCCACCACACCGTATCTAACAGCCAGGCGGGAGCAGGCAGCCACATAACACCCTGCACGTAGTGATAACCCCTCATACGCAGTGAGATCCCTGCAGCGCATCAGACAGCACAGCACCGAGGAACAAGTTACCTTGCTCACGCCGTTACTTCACGACGTATCTCTAAAATGGCAGCGGCTGTACTGAGTGTACTCCGCAGTTACACAGGAAATCATTTAATACAAGGCAGAATCGAGAGGAAGCCATGAGAAAATGGCCGCCACTTGTCAATTTGATTTCACTCTAGTGATGAACGTGTGACCAGTCACATGCAGCGTATGCTATTCCGAAGACCTCCCTCTTAAATCGCGCCGCCGATTGGCTATTGGTCTCGTCAATTATAACACAGAGGGAACCGTGGAGACCGCAATAGCGCCATTGACAGTAGGTGGGAGGAGCCGCCTGTTCAGCCTAGGCATACGATTGGTTGAAGGGGAATGTATTGTGTAGGCGGAAGCAACCGCGGCAGGACTGTGTCTCTCTGAGGGGTACAGACAGGAGACGAGGCAGTAACCAATAGCTACATAGAGACAGCCAGACAGAGCAACTGAGGAGACTTCACCCCACAGTCACTGACTGTCACCCTATACCCAGCACCTGCTACTCTGACTGTTATATGTAATTTCTGCTGTGTCTCACCCATATACTAAAAGGAATGACACTGGTCTGCATAAATGGTTGGTTCTATATCGGAGGGGCTGAAGGGACCTTGTGACGTATTGAGGGGAGGAGCTACGTCACCAGGGGGAGGAGCTACGGGCGAACAGGGTACCCGAAAAGTACCCTCGCGGGCTCGCTTCGCTCGCCACGCTTCGGGCACGGTGGCTCGCTCCGCTCCGCTCACCACCTAATTACTAAAGGTAATAGTTGGTGGCGTGGATAGTAGAGGAACTATCCCGCTGGCCTAGCTCCTCCCCCTTGCGTCGTAACTCCTCCCCCTTACGGAAAAGGTCCCTTAGCCCACTTGATTCTAGCATCTACCCTGCATAAATGGAATGCCAACTGACTATAATGGGAGTAGATTGAACATTTATGTATGTTTCAAAAATTCTTAAACTTATGAACTATATCTTCAGCACACATCTTCCTAAGGTGACGTAACATATTATAAATCCAGAATGACGCGGAATGACGGCGGTTTACTATGGAATGACAGCTGTTTTATCACCGCCCCTAAGCAAAATTAGCATGAAACCAAATCATATGTCCCGTATAAAACTCCGGATTGTTCTATGATCCCCTAAGTCAGGGGTGGGGAACCTCAGGCCCGAGGGCCTTATAAGGCCCGCAGAGCCACTTGATCCGGCCCGGCCAGGCTCACCTAGCCAGGCGCCCGCTGAGATTTTGTTACTAGTGGACGCCTGGCTTCTAACCCTCAGTAGCAGTCGGAGACAGGTACGCTCACTCCTGAGCTCTGGCTTCCGGCTCTGGCAGTGTGCGTGTGCGGTGTTATAGGAGAGATGTCATGACTTCTCTCCCATAGTCCTGAGGAGCGAGCGCCCAGGCGGAGGGCAACGGTCCGGAAGCAGGAGCGGGGCTGGTGAGTATTGTTTTCTCTGACGTCCTAGTGGATGCTGGGGACTCCGTAAGGACCAAGGGGAATAGGCGGCTCAGCAGGAGACTGGGCACATCTAAAGAAAGCTTTAGGACTATCTGGTGTGCACTGGCTCCTCCCCCTATGACCCTCCTCCAAGCCTCAGTTAGATTTCTGTGCCCGGCTGAGCTGGATGCACACTAGGGGCTCTCCTGAGCTCCTAGAAAGAAAGTATAGTTTAGGTTTTTTATTTTACAGTGAGACCTGCTGGCAACAGGCTCACTGCAGCGAGGGACTAAGGGGAGAAGAAGCGAACCTACCTAAGTGGTGGTAGCTTGGGCTTCTTAGGCTACTGGACACCATTAGCTCCAGAGGGATCGAACACAGGACCCGACCTCGTCGTCCGTTCCCGGAGCCGCGCCGCCGTCCCCCTTACAGAGCCAGAAGGTCCGGAAAATCGGCGGCTGAAGACTTCTGTCTTCTCCAAGGTAGCGCACAGCACTGCAGCTGTGCGCCATTGCTCCTCATGCACACCACACACTGCGGTCACTGATGGGTGCAGGGCGCTGGGGGGGGGGGTCGCCCTGAGCAGCAATATTAACACCTTGGCTGGCAAACTGACACCATATATAACCCCAGAGGCTATATAGGTGTATATTAACCCCTGCCAGATATATTAAAATAGCGGGAGAAAGCCCGCCGAAAAAGGGGCGGAGCCATCTCCCTCAGCACACTGGCGCCATTTTCCCTCACAGTTTCGCTGGAGGGATCGCTCCCTGGCTCTCCCCTGCAGTCCTGCACTACAGAAAGGGTTAAAAGAGAGGGGGGGGGGGGGGGGCACAAAATTAGGCGCAGTATAGAATATATATGCAGCTATAAGGGAAAACACTCTCTATAGGTGATATCCCTGTGATATATAGCGCTCTGGTGTGTGCTGCCATACTCTCCCTCTGTCTCCCCAAAGGGCTTTGTGGGGTCCTGTCCTCTGTCAGAGCATTCCCTGTGTGTGTGCTGTGTGTCGGTACTGCTGTGTCGACATGTATGATGAGGATAATGATATGGAGGCGGAGCAAATGCCTGTGAATGGGATGTCACCCCCTGCGGGGTCGACACCGGTGTGGATGGACTTATGGAAGGAATTACGTGACAGTGTCAACTCCTTACATAAAAGGTTTGACGACATAGGACAGCCGGCTACTCAGCTTGTGCCTGTCCAAGCGTCTCAAATGTCATCAGGGGCTCTAAAACGCCCGCTACCTCAGATGGCAGACACAGATGTTGACACGGATACCGACTCCAGTGTCGACGACGATGAGACTAGTGTACCTTCCAATAGGGCCACCCGTTACATGATTGAGGCAATGAAAAATGTATTACACATTTCTGATAATACCCCAGGTACCACAAAAAAGGGTATTATGTTTGGTGAGAGAAAACTACCAGTAGTTTTTCCTGCATCTGAGGAATTGATATGAGGTGTGTGAGGAAGCGTGGACTTCCCCCGATAAGAAATTGATAATTTCTAAGCAGCGTACCCTTTTCCGCCAGAGGATAGGTCACGTTGTGAAATACCCCCCCTAGGGTAGATAAAGCGGTTACACGCTTATTAAAAAAGGTGGCACTACCGTCACGGACACGGCCGCCCTGAAGGACCTGCTGATAGAAAGCAGAAAACTACCCTTAAAGCTATATACACACACGGGCATTATATTGAGACCTGCTATTGCCTCGGCATGGATGTGCAGTGCGGCAGCTGCGTGGTCATATTCCCTGTCGGATAATATTTATACTATAGATAGGGACAATATTTTGCTGAAAATAGAGCATATAAAAGATGCTGTCTTATACATGCGTGATGCACAGAGGGATTTTTGCCGACTGGCATCACAAATAAGCGCTATGTAAAACCATTGCCGCCAGGCGGGGGTTATGGACTCGGCAATGGTCGGGCGATGCCGGTTCAATACGGCACATGGAAGTTTGCCCTATAAGGGGGTGGAACTGTTTGGGGATGGTCTTTCAGACCTCGTTTCCACAGCTACGACTGGGAAATCAAAACTTTTGCCACAAGCTACCCCACAGCAAAAGAAAGCACTGTATTATCAGGTACAGTCCCTTCGGCCCCAGAAAAGTAGAGGGCTAGAGGCTCATCTTTTCTGCCAAGAGGAAAAGGTAGAGGGAAAAAGCTGCAGCACACAGCTAGTTCCCAAGAGCAGAAGTCCTCCCCTGCGTCCGGTAAGTCCACAGCATGACACTGGGGCTGCTCAGGCGGACCCGGGTACGGTGGGGGCCCATCTCAGAAATTTCAGCGCACAGTGGGCTCTCTCACAGGTGGATCCCTGGGTTCTTCAAACAGTATCTCAGGGGTACAGGCTGGAATTCGAGACGTCTCCCCCCCGCCGTTTCCTAAAATCTGCCGTACCGGCAACTCCCTCTGCCAGGGAGGCAGTGTTGGTGGCTGTCCAAAAACTGTATTCACAGCAAGTGATTATCAAGGTACCCCTCCTTCAACAGGAAAAGGGTTACTATTCCACAATGTTTGTGGTACCGAAACCGGATGGTTCGGTGAGACCCATCTTAAATTTAAAATCCTTGAACACATATAACAAAAGATTCAAGTTCAAGATGGAATCGCTCAGGGCGATTATTGCGAACCTGGACGAGGGGGATTACAGGGTCTCTCTGGACATCAAGGATGCTTACCTACATGTCCCCATTTACCCTCCTCACCAGGAGTACCTCAGGGTTGTGGTACAGGACTGTCACTATCAGTTCCAGACGCTGCCGTTTGGATTATCCACGGCACCGAGGGTCTTTACCAGGGTAATGACCGAAATGATGATACTCCTTCGAAAGAAGGGAGTTTTAATTATCCCGTACTTGGACGATCTCCTGATAAGGGCAAGGTCCAAGGAGCAGTTGGTAGTGGGGGTAGCACTTTCTCGGGAAGTGCTGCAACAGCACGGCTGGATTCTCAATATTCCAAAGTCACAGCTGGTCCCGACGACACGTCTTCTGTTCCTGGGAATGATTCTGGAAACAGACCAGAAAAAGTGTTTCTTCCAGTGGAAAAAGCCAAGGAGTTGTCATCTCTAGTTAGAAACCTCCTAAGACCGGGACAGGTGTCGGTACATCAATGCACACAAGTCCTGGGAAAAATGGTAGCTTCGTACGAAGCAATTCCATTCGGAAAGTTCCACGCAAGGATTTTCCAGTGGGACCTGTTGGACAAATGGTCCGGGTCCCATCTCCAGATACAGCAGCGGATAACCCGGTCGGCAAGAACCATGGTGTCGCTGCGGTGGGGGCTGCAGAGGGCTCATCTACTAGAGGGCCGCAGATTCGGAATACAGGACTGGGTCCTGGTAAACACGGATGCCAGCCTTCGGGGCTGGGGTGCAGTCACACAGGGAGTAAAATTCCAAGGACTTTGGTCCAAACAGGAGATTTCACTTCACATAAATTTTCTGGAGCTAAGAGCCATTTACAAGGCCCTAAGCCAAACAAGGCCCCTGCTTCAAAACCAGCCGTACTGATCCAATCAGACAACATCACGGCGCTCGCCCATGTAAACAGGCAGGGCGGCACAAGAAGCAGGAGGGCAATGGCAGAAGCCACAAGGATTCCCCGTTGGGCGGAAAATCACGTGGTATCACTGGCAGCAGTGTTCATTCCGGGAGTGGACAACTGGGAAGCAGACTTCCGCAGCAGACTCCACCCGGGAGAATAGGGACTTCATCCAGAAGTCTTCCAAATGCTGGTAAACCGTTGCGAAAGACCACAGGTGGACATGATGGCGTCCCGCCTCAATAAAAAAGATATTGCGCCAGGTCAAGGGAACCTCAGGCGATCGCTGTGGACGCTCTAGTGACACCGCGGGTGTACCAGTCGGTTTATTTGTTCCCTCCTCTCCCTCTCATACCCAAGGTACTGAGGATAATAAGAAAAAGAGGAGTAAGAACTATACTCATTGTTCCGGATTGGCCAAGAAGGGCTTGGTACCCGGAACTTCAAGAAATGATCTCAGAGGACCCATGGCCTCTGCCACTCAGACAGGATCTGCTGCAGCAGGGGCCCTGTCTGTTCCAAGACTTACCGCGGCTGCGTTGACGGCATGGCTGTTGAACACCGGATCCTGAGTGAAAAGGCATTCCGGAGGAAGTCATTCCTAACCTGATCAAAGCCAGGAAGGATGTCAGCCTGAAGTTCAGACGTTGTAAGGGAGTGCTGCATATTCAGCCCCTTTTTTGTGCCCCTAGTGGCACCTTGGGATCTCAATGTGGTTTTGGAGTTCCTGGAATCACATTGGTTTGAGCCACTTAAAACCGTGGATTTGAAATATCTCACATGGAAAGTGGTCATGTGTTGACTCTGGCTTCGGCCAGGCATGTGTCAGAATTGGCGGCTTTGTCATGAAAAAGCCCTTACCTGACTTTCCATATGGATAGGGCAGAGTTGAGGACTCGTCCTCACTTTCTCTGACGTCCTAGTGGATGCTGGGAACTCCGTAAGGACCATGAGGATAGCGGCTCCGCAGGAGACTGGGCACAAAAGTAAAGCTTTAGGACTACCTGGTGTGCACTGGCTCCTCCCCCTATGACCCTCCTCCAAGCCTCAGTTAGATTTTTGTGCCCGGCCGAGAAGGGTGCATTCTAGGAGGCTCTCCTGAGTTTCTTAGAAAAAGTTTAGTTTTAGGTTTTTTATTTTCAGTGAGACCTGCTGGCAACAGGCTCACTGCATCGAGGGACTAAGGGGAGAAGAAGCGAACCTGCCTGCTTGCAGCCAGCTTGGGCTTCTTAGGCTACTGGACACCATTAGCTCCTGAGGGACCGAACACAGGCCCAGCCTCGGAGTCCGGTCCTAGAGCCGCGCCGCCGGCCCCCTTACAGAGCCAGAAGCAAGAAGAGGTCCGGAAAAATCGGCGGCAGAAGACATCAGTCTTCAACAAGGTAGCGCACAGCACTGCAGCTGTGCGCCATTGCTCCTCAGGCACACTTCGGTCACTGAGGGTGCAGGGCGCTAGGGGGGGGGCGCCCTGAGCAGCAATATAAACACCTTGGCTGGCGAAAATACACCACATATAACCCCCAGGGCTATATGGATGTATTTTTAACCCCTGCCAGAATTCACCAAAAAGTGGGAGAAAAGTCAGCCGAGAAGGGGGCGGAGCCTATCTCCTCAGCACACGGGCGCCATTTTCCATCACAGCTCCGCTGGAAGGACGTCTCCCTGACTCTCCCCTGCAGTCCTGCACTACAGAAAAGGGTAAAAAAGAGAGGGGGGGCACTAATTTGGCGCAGTATTAACATAAACAGCAGCTATAAGGGAAAAGCACATTATATAGTGGCATTCCTGTATATATATAGCGCTCTGGTGTGTGCTGGCATACTCTCCCTCTGTCTCTCCAAAGGGCTAGTGGGGTCCTGTCCTCTATCAGAGCATTCCCTGTGTGTGTGCGGTGTGTCGGTACGATTGTGTCGACATGTTTGAGGAGGAAAATGAGGTGGAGGCGGAGCAATTGCCTATAATAGAGTTGTCACCCCCTAGGGAGTCGACACCTGAGTGGATGAGCTTATGGAAGGAATTGCGTGACAGTGTCAGCTCTTTACGAAAGACAGTTGACGACATGAGACAGCCGGCTACTCAGCTTGTGCCTGTACAGGGGTCTCAAAGGCCATCAGGGGCTCTAAAACGCCCGTTACCTCAGATGGCAGACACAGACACGGATACTGACTCCAGTGTCGACGAGGAAGAGACAAATGTGACTTCCAGTAGGGCCACACGTTACATGATTGAGGCAATGAAAAATGTCTTGCATATTTCTGATAATACAAGTACCACTAAAAAGGGTATTATGTTTGGGGAGAAAAAACTGCCTGTAGTTTTTCCTGCATCCGAGGAATTAAATGAAGTGTGTGATGAAGCGTGGGTTTCCCCCGATAAAAAACTGATAATTCCTAAAAGGTTATTGGCATCATACCCTTTCCCGCCAGAGGATAGGGCACGTTGGGAAACACCCCCTAGGGTGGATAAAGCGCTCACACGCTTGTCTAAACAGGTGGCACTACCCTCTCCTGATACGGCCGCCCTAAAGGAACCTGCCGACAGAAAGCAGGAGAATATCCTAAAATGTATATACACTCACACGGGTGTTATACTGCGACCAGCAATCGCCTCAGCCTGGATGGGCAGTGCTGGGGTGGCGTGGTCGGATTCCCTGACTGAAAATATTGATACCCTAGATAGGAACAGTATATTACGGACTATAGAGCATTTAAAAGATGCATTTTTATATATGCGTGATGCGCAGAGGGATATTTGCCGACTGGCATCAAGAGTTAGCGCGCTGTCCATTTCTGCCAGAAGAGGGTTATGGACGCGGCAGTGGTCAGGTGATGCGGATTCCAAAAGGCATATGGAAGTATTGCCTTATAAAGGGGATGAGTTATTTGGGGTAGGTCTATCAGACCTGGTAGCCACGGCAACTGCTGGAAAATCCACATTTTTACCCCAGGTAGCCTCTCAACATAAGAAGACGCTGTATTATCAGGCGCAGTCCTTTCGGCCCCATAAGGGCAAGCGGGCAAAAGGCTCCTCATTTCTGCCCCGTGGCAGAGGGAGAGGAAATAGGCTGCAGCAAACAGCCAGTTCCCAGGAACAGAAGCCCTCTCCCGCCTCTGCTAAGTCCTCAGCATGACGCTGGGGCTTTACAAGCGGACTCAGGCACGGTGGGGGCCCGTCTCAAGAATTTCAGCGCGCAGTGGGCTCACTCGCAAGTGGACCCCTGGATCCTTCAGGTGGTATCTCAGGGGTACAAATTGGAATTCGAGACGTCTCCCCCTCGCCGTTTCCTAAAGTCTGCTTTACCGACGTCTCCCTCCGACAGGGAGGCAGTATTGGAAGCCATTCACAAGCTGTATTCCCAGCAGGTGATAATCAAGGTACCCCTCCTGCAACAGGGTAAGGGGTATTATTCCACACTGTTTGTGGTACCGAAGCCGGACGGCTCGGTAAGACCAATTTTAAATCTAAAATCCTTGAACACTTACATACAGAGGTTCAAATTCAAGATGGAGTCACTCAGAGCAGTGATTGCAAACCTGGAAGAAGGGGATTATATGGTGTCTCTGGACATCAAGGATGCTTACCTACATGTCCCAATTTACCCTTCTCACCAAGGGTACCTCAGGTTTGTGGTACAGAATTGTCACTATCAGTATCAGACGCTGCCGTTTGGATTGTCCACGGCACCCCGGGTCTTTACCAAGGTAATGGCCGAAATAATGATACTCCTTCGAAGGAAGGGAGTTTTAGTTATCCCTTACTTGGACTAGGGATGATCCTGGACACAGTCCAGAAAAAGGTGTTTCTCCCGGAGGAGAAAGCCAGGGAGTTATCCGAGCTAGTCAGAAACCTCCTAAAACCAGGCCAAGTCTCAGTGCATCAATGCACAAGGGTCCTGGGAAAAATGGTGGCTTCCTACGAAGCAATCCCATTCGGCAGATTCCACGCAAGAACTTTCCAGTGGGAGCTGCTAGACAAATGGTCCGGGTCGCATCTTCAGATGCATCAGCGGATAATCTTGTCACCAAAGACAAAGGTGTCTCTCCTGTGGTGGTTGCAGAGTGCTCATCTTCTAGAGGGCCGCAGATTCGGCATTCAGGACTGGGTCCTGGTGACCACGGATGCCAGCCTGAGAGGCTGGGGAGCAGTCACACAGGGAAGGAATTTCCAGGGCTTGTGGTCAAGCCTGGAGACATCACTTCACATAAATATCCTGGAGCTAAGGGCCATCTACAATGCTCTAAGCCTAGCAAGACCTCTGCTTCAAGGTCAGCCGGTGCTGATCCAGTCAGACAACATCACGGCAGTCGCCCACGTAAACAGACAGGGCGGCACAAGAAGCAGGAGGGCAATGGCAGAAGCTGCAAGGATTCTTCGCTGGGCGGAAAATCATGTGATAGCACTGTCAGCAGTGTTCATTCCGGGAGTGGACAACTGGGAAGCAGACTTCCTCAGCAGGCACGACCTCCACCCGGGAGAGTGGGGACTTCACCCAGAAGTCTTCCACATGATTGTGAACCGTTGGGAAAAACCAAAGGTGGACATGATGGCGTCCCGCCTCAACAAAAAACTAGACAGGTATTGCGCCAGGTCAAGGGACCCTCAGGCAATAGCTGTGGACGCTCTGGTAACACCGTGGGTGTACCAGTCAGTGTATGTGTTCCCTCTTCTGCCTCTCATACCCAAGGTACTGAGAATTATAAGACGGAGAGGAGTAAGAACTATACTCGTGGCTCCGGATTGGCCAAGAAGGACTTGGTACCCGGAACTTCAAGAGATGCTCACAGAGGACCCGTGGCCTCTACCTCTAAGAAGGGACCTGCTCCAGCAAGGACCCTGTCTGTTCCAAGACTTACCGCGGCTGCGTTTGACGGCATGGCGGTTGAACGCCGGATCCTGAAGGAAAAAGGCATTCCGGATGAAGTCATCCCTACCCTGATCAAAGCCAGGAAGGATGTAACCGCACAGCATTATCACCGTATTTGGCGTAAATATGTTGCGTGGTGCGAGGCCAGGAAGGCCCCTACAGAGGAATTTCAACGGGGTCGTTTCCTGCATTTCCTGCAAACAGGAGTGTCTATGGGACTAAAATTAGGGTCCATTAAGGTTCAAATTTCGGCCCTGTCGATTTTCTTCCAGAAAGAACTGGCTTCAGTTCCTGAAGTTCAGACGTTTGTCAAGGGGGTACTGCATATACAGCCTCCTTTTGTGCCTCCAGTGGCACCTTGGGATCTCAATGTAGTTTTGGGGTTCCTAAAATCAGTTTGAACCACTCACCACTGTGGACTTAAAATATCTCACATGGAAAGTGGTAATGCTGTTGGCCCTGGCTTCGGCCAGGCGTGTGTCAGAATTGGCGGCTTTATCCTATAAAAGCCCTTACCTAATTTTTCATACGGACAGGGCAGAATTGAGGACTCGTCCTCATTTTCTCCCTAAGGTTGTTTCAGCGTTTCACCTGAACCAGCCTATTGGGGTACCTGCGGCTACTAGGGACTTGGAGGACTCCAAGTTGCTGGATGTAGTCAGGGCCCTGAAAATATATGTTTCCAGGACGGCTGGAGTCAGAAAATCTGACTCGCTGTTTATCCTGTATGCACCCAACAAGCTGGGTGCTCCTGCTTTTAAGCAGACTATTGCTCGTTGGATTTGTAGTACAATTCAGCTTGCACATTCTGTGGCAGGCCTGCCACAGCCAAAATCTGTAAAAGCCCATTCCACAAGGAAGGTGGGCTCATCTTGGGCGGCTGCCCGAGGGGTCTCGGCTTTACAACTTTGCCGAGCAGCTACTTGGTCAGGGGCAAACACGTTTGCAAAATTCTACAAATTTGATACCCTGGCTGAGGAGGACCTGGAGTTCTCTCATTCGGTGCTGCAGAGTCATCCGCACTCTCCCGCCCGTTTGGGAGCTTTGGTATAATCCCCATGGTCCTTACGGAGTTCCCAGCATCCACTAGGACGTCAGAGAAAATAAGAATTTACTTACCGATAATTCTATTTCTCGTAGTCCGTAGTGGATGCTGGGCGCCCATCCCAAGTGCGGATTGTCTGCAATACTTGTACATAGTTGTTGTTACAAAAATCGGGTTATTGTTGTTGTGAGCCATCTTTCCAGAGGCTCCTCTGTTATCATGCTGTTAACTGGGTTCAGATCACAGGTTGTACGGTGTGATTGGTGTGGCTGGTATGAGTCTTACCCGGGATTCAAAATCCTTCCTTATTGTGTACGCTCGTCCGGGCACAGTATCCTAACTGAGGCTTGGAGGAGGGTCATAGGGGGAGGAGCCAGTGCACACCAGGTAGTCCTAAAGCTTTACTTTTGTGCCCAGTCTCCTGCGGAGCCGCTATCCCCATGGTCCTTACGGAGTTCCCAGCATCCACTACGGACTACGAGAAATAGAATTATCGGTAAGTAAATTCTTATTTTCTCCCGAAGGTGGTATCAGGTTTTCACTTGAACCAACCTATTGTGGTGCCTGCGGCTGCTAGGGACTTGGAGGATTCCAAGTTACTGGACGTAGTCAGGGCCCTAAAAAAATTATATTTCCAGGACGGCTGGAGTCAGGAAAACTGACTCGCTGTTTATCCTGGATGCACCCAACAAGCTGGGTGCTCCTGCTTCTAAGCAGACTATAGCGCGCTGGATTTGTAGCACTATTCAGCTTGCGCATTCTGCGGTGGGACTACCGCAGCCTAAATCTGTAAAAGCCCATTCCACAAGGAAGGTGGGCTCATCTTGGTCGGCTGCCCGAGGGGTCTCGGCTTTACAACTTGGCCGAGCTGCTACTTGGTCAGGGGCAAACACGTTTGCAAAATTCTACAAATTTGATATCCTGGCTGAGGAGGACCTTGAGTTCTCTCATTCGGTGCTGCAGAGTCATCCGCACTCTCCCGCCCGTTTGGGAGCTTTGGTATAATCCCCATGGTCCTTACGGAGTCCCCAGCATCCACTAGGACGTCAGAGAAAATAAGATTTTACTCACTGGTAAATCTATTTCTCGTAGTCCGTAGTGGATGCTGGGCGCCCACCCCAAGTGCGGATTGTCTGCAATACTTGTAAATAGTTATTGTTACACAAATCGGGTTGTTATTGCGAACCATCTATTCAGAGGTTCCATTGTTATCATACTGTTAACCGGGGTTCCTATCACGAGTTATATGGTGTGATTGGTGTGGCTGGTATGAGTCTTACCCGGGATTCAAAATCCTTCCTTATTGTGTCAGCTCTTCCGGGCACAGTGTCCTAACTGAGGCTTGGAGAAGGGTCATAGGGGGAGGAGCCAGTGCACACCAGATAGTCCTAAAGCTTTCTTTAGATGTGCCCAGTCTCCTGCGGAGCAGTCTATTCCCCTTGGTCCTTACGGAGTCCCCAGCATCCACTACGGACTACGAGAAATAGATTTACCGGTGAGTAAAATCTTATTTTTTTTTCTTTTAATGTGTGTGTGTGTAAGCGTCGCTACTAGGGGCATATCTAATGGGGCATAACACCTGACTGGTGGCATATCTAATGGGGCATAACAACTGACTGGGGGCATACTTACTGGGGGCATATCTGCTGGGGCATAACAACTGACTGGGGGGATATCTACTGGGGGCATAACTGCTGACTGGGTGTATATCGACTGGGGGCAGAACTACTGACTGGGAGCATAACTACTGACTGGGGGCATAACTACTGGGGGAAGGCTCATTTTTAAGTTGTTAATTCTTGTATGGCCCCTGAAGGATTTTATAAATATCCAAATGGCCCTTGGTAGAAAAAAGGTTCCCCACCCCTGCCCTAAGTGTACACACTAATCCTTTGCCATATGCGTCTGCCTACATCTGTACCCTACTACACGTGTCACAAAATAAGGAATGACGGTGGTTTGCTATGGAATGACAGCTGTTTTATCCACCGCCCCTAAGCAAAACTAGCATGATAGCAGTGCATATGTCCCATATAAAACCCCAATTTTTTTTTTATGATCCTCTAAGCGCACACTATATCTATTATCTGCTAGAAGCAGCTCGAAAAATGGTAAGAAGAATCGGATTGGTTGCCATGGGCAACATCACCAGTTCTAAAAATCTCCCACCTTAGTAAATTTACCCCAATGTGTTAACTGTGTTGTGTGACCAAATAAATACTTATATGTCCATATAATACATCCCCATTTGCTGGCACAGTCTCCATAATACCCCTGGGACCGCCAGCTGCTTTTCTTCTAGAAGCCGCCGAACGGAGAAAGTCTCCCCTCACTTCGGCTGCCGCCAGCGGCTTTTCATACAGAAGCCGCCGGACGGAGAAAGTCCTCCTTTACCTCGACTGCCGCCAGCAGCTTTCTATACAGAAGCCGCTAGACGGGGAGAGGAAGGGAGAGGCCGTGATTCACGGCTTCACAGTACACACACGCCAGGCTCAATACAGAGCAGCGGCGTGTGTACCATAAGTAAAAGGCAAGGTATAATCTGATTGGTTGCTATGGGCAAGATCACCAGTTCTAAAAATCTCCCACCTTAGTAAATTTACCCCATAGAGTAATTAGTGATGTGCACCGGAAATTTTTCGGGTTTTGGTTTTGGATTCGGTTCCGAGGCCGTGTTTTGGATTCGGACGCGTTTTGGCAAAACCTCCCTGAAATTTTTTTGTCTGATTCGGGTGTTTTGGATTCGGGTGTTTTTTTACAAAAAACCCTCAAAACAGCTTAAATCATAGAATTTGTGGGTCATTTTGATCCCATAGTATTATTAACCTCAATAACCATAATTTCCACTAATTTCCAGTCTATTCTGAACACCTCACAATATTATTTTTAGTCCTAAAATTTGCACCGAGGTCGCTGGATGGCCAAGCTAAGCGACCCAAGTGGCCGACACAAACACCTGGCCCATCGAGGAGTGGCACTGCAGTGTCAGACAGGATGGCAGATTTAAAAAATAGTCCCCAAACAGCACATGATGCAAAGAAAAAAAGAGGTGCACCAAGGTCGCTGTGTGACTAAGCTAAGCGACACAAGTGGCCGACACAAACACCTAGCCCATCTAGGAGTATCACTGCAGTGTCAGACAGGATGGCACTTCAAAAAAATAGTCCCCAAACAGCACATGATGCAAAGAAAAAAAGAGGCGCACCAAGGTCGCTGTGTGACTAAGATAAGCGACACAAGTGGCCGACACAAACACCTGGCCCATCTAGGAGTGGCACTTCAGTGTCACGCAGGATCGCAGATTTAAAAAATAGCCCCCAAGCAGCACATGATGCAAAGAAAAAAAAGAGGTGCAATGAGGTAGCTGTGTGACTAAGCTAAGCAACCCAAGTGGCCGACACAAACACCTGGCCCATCTAGGAGTGGCACTGCAGTGTCCGGCAGGATGGCACTTCAAAAAAATTGTCCCGAAACAGCACATGATGCAAAGAAGAAAAGAGGCGCACCAAGGTCGCTGTGTGACTAAGCTATGCGACACAAGTGGCCGACACAAACACCTGGCCCATCTAGGAGTGTCACTGCAGTGTCAGACAGGATGGCAGATTAATAAAATAGTCCCCAAACAGCACCTGATGCAAAGAAAAAAAATAAGAATTTCTCACCGGTAATTCTATTTCTCGTAGTCCGTAGTGGATGCTGGGAACTCCGTAAGGACCATGGGGAATAGACGGGCTCCGCAGGAGACTGGGCACTCTAAAAGAAAGATTAGGTACTATCTGGTGTGCGCCGGCTCCTCCCTCTATGCCCCTCCTCCAGACCTCAGTTAGGGAAACTGTGCCCGGAAGAGCTGACACTACAAGGAAAGGATTTGGAATCCAGGGTAAGACTCATACCAGCCACACCAATCACACCGTACAACTTGTGATAACCATACCCAGTTAACAGTATGAACAACAACTGAGCCTCATTCAACGGATGGCTCATAACAATAACCCTTTAGTTAAGCAATAACTATATACATGTATTGCAGAGAGTCCTCACTTGGGACGGGCGCCCAGCATCCACTACGGACTACGAGAAATAGAATTACCGGTGAGTAAATTCTTATTTTCTCTGACGTCCTAGTGGATGCTGGGAACTCAGTAAGGACCATGGGGATTATACCAAAGCTCCAAAACGTGCGGGAGAGTGCAGATGACTCTGCAGCACCGAATGAGCAAACTCAAGGTTCTCCTCAGACAGGGTATCAAACTTGTAGAACTTAGCAAATGTGTTTGATCCCGACCAAGTAGCAGCTCGGCAAAGCTGTAATGCCGAGACCCCTCGGGCAGCCGCCCAGGAAGAGCCCACCTTCCTTGTGGAATGGGCTTTCACTGATTTTGGATGCGGCAGTCCAGCCGCAGAATGCGCCAGCTGAATCGTGCTACAGATCCAGCGAGCAATAGTTTGCTTTGAAGCAGGAGCACCCAGCTTGTTGGGTGCATGCAGGATAAATAGCGCATCAGTTTTCCTGACTCCAGCCGTCCTGGCTACATAGATCTTCAAAGCCCTGACTACATCAAGTAACTTGGAGTCCTCCAAGTCCCGAGCAGCCGCAGGCACCACAATAGGTTGGTTCAAATGAAACGCTGATCCCACCTTTGGGAGAAATTGGGGACGAGTCCTCAATTCTGCCCTGTCCATATGGAAGATCAGATATGGGCTTTTACATGACAAAGCCGCCAATTCTGACACACGCCTTGCTGAAGCTAAGGCCAACAGCATGACCACCTTCCACGTGAGATACTTTAGCTCCACGGTCTTAAGTGGCTCAAACCAGTGGGATTTCATGAAATCCAACACAACGTTAAGATCCCAAGGTGCCACTGGAGGCACAAAAGGGGGCTGAATATGCAGCACTCCCTTAACAAACGTCTGAACCTCAGGCAGTGAAGCCAGTTCTTTTTGAAAGAAAATAGATAGGGCCGAAATCTGAACCTTTATGGACCACAATTTTAGGCCCATAGTCACCCCTGACTGTAGGAAGTGCAGAAATCGACCCAGCTGGAATTCCTCTGTTGGGGCCTTCCTGGCCTCACACCAAGCAGCATATTTCCGCCATATACGGTGATAATGCTTTGCTGTCACATCCTTCCTAGCTTTTATCAGCGTAGGAATCGCTTCATCTGGAATGCCCTTTTCCGTTAGGACCCGGCGTTCAACTGCCATGCCGTCAAACGCAGCCGCGGTAAGTCTTGGAACAGACAGGGCCTCTGCTGCAACAGGTCCTGTCTGAGAGGCAGAGGCCACGGGTCCTCTGAGATCATTTCTTGCAGTTCTGGGTAGCAAGTTCTTCTTGGCCAATCCGGAACGATGAGTATAGTTCTTACTCCTCTCTTTCTTACTATCCTCCGTACCTTGGGTATGAGAGGAAGAGGATGAAACACATAAACCGACTGGTACACCCACAGTGTCACTAGTGCATCCACAGATATCGCCTGAGGGTCCCTTGACCTGGCGCAATATCTTTTTAGCTTTTTGTTGAGGCGGGACGCCATCATGTCCACCTGTGGCATTTCCCAACGATTTGTAATCTGTGTGAAGACTTCTTGATGAAGTCCCCACTCTCCCGGGTGGAGGTCGTGTCTGCTGAGGAAGTCTGCTTGCTTCCCAGTTGTCCACTCCCGGAATGAACACTGCTGACAGTGCTAGCACGTGATTCTCCGCCCATCAAAGAATCCTTGTGGATTCTGCCATTGCCATCCTGCTTCTTGTGCCGCCCTGGCGGTTTACATGGGCGACCGCCGTGATGTTGTCTGACTGAATCAGCACTGGTTGGTTTTGAAGCAGGGGCTCTGCTTGACTCAGGGCGTTGTAAATGGCCCTTAGTTTCAGTATATTTATGTGTAGTAAAGTATCCAGACTTGACCACTGACCTTGGAAGTTTCTTCTCTGAGTGACTGCCCCCCATCCTCGGAGGCTTGCATCCGTGGTCACCAGGACCCAGTCCTGTATGCCGAACCTGCGGCCCTCGAGAAGATGAGCACTCTGCAGCCAACACAGCAGAGACACCCTGGCCCTCGGGGACAGGGTGATCAGCTGATGCATCTGAAGATGCGATCCGGACCACTTGTCCAACAGATTCCACTGAAAGATCCTTGCATGGAATCTGCCGAAGGGAATTGCTTCGTATGAAGCCACCATCTTTCCCAGGACTCGCGTGCAGTGATGCACCGACACCTGTTTTGGTTTCAGAAGGTCCCTGACCAGAGATGATAATTCCTGGGCCTTCTCCACCGGGAGAAACACCTTCTTCTGTTCTGTGTCCAGAATCATGCCCAGGAAAAGCAGACGCATCGTAGGAATCAGCTGCGAAATTGGGATATTCAGAATCCAGCCGTGTTGTTGCAACACTTCCTGAGAGAGTGCTACGCTGGCCAACAACTGCTCTCTGGACCTCGCCTTTATGAGGAGATTGCCCACGTACAGGATAATTATAACTCCCTTCTTCCGAAGGAGTATCATCATTTCGGCCATTACCTTGGTTAATATTCTCGGTGCCGTGGAGAGACCAAACGGCAACGTCTGGAATTCGTAATGACAGTCTTGTACCACAAACCTGAGGTATTCGTGGTGAGGTGGGTAAATGGGGACATGCAAGTAAGCATCCTTGATGTCCAGCGACACCATGAAATCCCCCTCTTCCAGGCTTGCAATAACCGCTCTGAGCGATTCCATTTTGAACTTGAATTTCTTTATATAAGTGTTCAAGGATTTTAAATTCAGAATGGGTCTCACCGAACCGTCCGGTTTCGGTACCACAAACATTGTGGCATAGTAACCCCTTTCCTGTTGAAGGAGGGGGACCTTGATTATCACCTGCTGGAGGTACAGCTTGTGAATTGCCGCCAGTACTACCTCCCTTTCCCTGGGGGAAGCTGGCAAGGCTGATTTGAAGTAACGGCGAGGGGGAGTCGCCTCGAACTCCAGCTTGTATCCCTGAGATACAATTTGTACAGCCCAGAGATCCACTTGTGAGCGAACCCACTGGTTGCTGAAGTTTCGGAGACGCGCCCCCACCGCACCTTGCTCCGCCTGTGGAGCCCCAACGTCATGCGGTGGACTTAGTGGAAGCAGGGGAGGATTTTTGTTCCTGGGAACTGGCTGCCTGGTGCAGCTTCTTTCCTCTACCCCTGCCTCTGGCCAGAAAGGATGTGCCTCTGACCCGCTTGCCTTTCTGAGGCCGAAAGGACTGCATTTGATAATACGGTGCTTTCTTAGGTTGTGAGGAAACCCGAGGTAAAAAAGTCGACTTCCCAGCTGTTGCTGTGGATACGAGGTCCGAGAGACCGTCCCCAAACAATTCCTCACGCTTATAAGGTAAAACCTCCATGTGTTTTTTAGAATCAGCATCACCCGTCCACTGCCGAGTCCATAATACTCTCCTGGCAGAAATGGATATTGCATTAATTCTAGATGCCAGCAGGCAAATATCCCTCTGGGCATCCCGCATATATAAGACAAAATAGTATCCCTGTCGAGGGAATCAATGTTGTCTGACAGAGTATCAGTCCATGCTGCTGCAGAACTACACATCCAGGCTGAAGCAATAGCAGGTCTCAGTAGAGTACCAGACTTCAGGATAGCTTCCTGCTTTCTATCCGCAGGCTCCTTTAGGGCGGCCGTATCCTGAGACGGCAGGGCCACCCTTTTAGATAAGCGTGTGAGCGCCTTGTCCACCCTAGGGGATGTTTCCCAACGTAACCTGTCCGTTGGCGGGAAAGGGTACGCCATCAGTAACCTCTTAGAAATCACTAGTTTCTTATCAGGGGAACTCCACGCTTCTTCACACAATTCATTTAATTCATCAGATGGGGGAAAAGTCACTGGCTGCTTTTTCTCCCCAAACATATAAACCCTCTTGGTAGTAACCGGGTTAACATCAGAAATGTGTAATACATCTTTCATTGCAGTAATCATGCATCGGATGGCCTTTTTAGACTGTACATTTGTCTCATCATCGTCTACACTGGTCAGAGGGCGTTTATGAGCCCAACGGCTTCTGAGTCGCCTGGGCAGGCGTGGGCTTAGACCCCGGCTGTCCCAAGGCTGCTGCGTCATCGAACCTTTTATGTAAGTAGTTGACACTGTCGGTTAAGACCTTCCACATATCCATCCAATCAGGTGTCGGCCCCGACGGGGGGGGACACCACACTTATCTGCCCTTGCTCCTCCTCCACATAACCCTCCTCATCAAACATGTCGACACAGCCGTACCGACACACCGCACACACACAGGGAATGCTCAGACTGAGGACAGGACCCCACAAAGTCCTTTGGGTAGACAGAGAGAGAGAGTATGCCAGCACACACCACAGCGCTATATAACACAGGGATTTACACTTATAATAAGTGATTTACCCAATAGCTGCTTATTTATCTTATTTGCGCCTAAATTTATGTGCCCCCCCCCCCCCCCTCTCTTTTTTACCCTTCTTGTACCTGGATACTGCAGGGGAGAGCCTGGGGAGCTGCTTCCAGCGGAGCTGTGAAGGGGAAATGGCGCTGGTGTGCTGAGGAAGAAGGCCCCGCCCCCTCAGTGGCGGGCTTCTGTCCCGCGTTTTGTGTAAATTAATGGCAGGGGTTTTCACACATATACAGTGCCAGACTGTATATGTGTATTTTTAGTGCCAAAAGGTATTATAATTGCTGGGAGCAATGGTGCACAGCTGTGGTGCTGTGCGCTACCTTAATGAAGACAGGAGTCTTCTGCCGCCGATTTCGTCGTTCATCTTCTGTCTTCTGGGTCTGCAAGGGGGACGGCGGCGTGGCTCCGGGAACGGACGATCGAGGTCAGGCCCTGTGTTCGAACCCTCTGGAACTAATGGTGTCCAGTAGCCTAACCAGCACAAGCTAGCTGCAAGCAGGTAGGTTTGCTTCTCTCCCCTCAGTCCCACGTAGCAGTGAGTCTGTTGCCAGCAGATCTCACTGAAAATAAAAAACCTAACAAATACTTTCTTTTGTAGCAAGCTCAGGAGAGCCCACTGGGAGCACCCAGCTCTGGCCGGGCACAGATTCTAACTGAGGTCTGGAGGAGGGGCATAGAGGGAGGAGCCAGTGCACACCAGATAGTACCTAATCTTTCTTTTAGAGTGCCCAGTCTCCTGCGGAGCCCGTCTATTCCCCATGGTCCTTACGGAGTTCCCAGCATCCACTAGGACATCAGAGAAAAAGAGGTGCACCAAGGTCGCTGTGTGACTAAGCTAAGCGACCCAAGTGGCCGACACAAACACCTGGCCCATCTAGGAGTGGCACTGCAGTTTTCTAGCGAGAGGATGAGTGCTTCAATCCTCATGTGAATCTGAACCACTAGCCATGAACATAGGCCAGGGCCTCAGCCGTTCCTTGCCACTCCGTGTCGTAAATGGCATATTGGTAAGTTTACGCTTCTCATCAGACGCTTTTAATTTAGATTTTTGGGTAATTTTACTGAACTTTTGTTTTTTTAATTTTACATGCTCTCAACTATGACATTGGGCATCGGCCTTGGCAGACGACGTTGATGGCATTTCATCGTCTCGGCCATGACTAGTGGCAGCAGCTTCAGCACGAGGTGGAAGTGGATCTTGATCTTTCCCTATTTTACCCTCCACATTTTTGTTCTCCATTTTTTAATGTGTGGAATTATATGCCAGTAATATATAAATAGCAGTGGCCTACTGTACCATACTGCTATATATTATATACTGGTGGTCAGCAAAATTATGCACTGTACTTCTACTATATATACTGCGCACAAATAAAATGCACCACAGGTATGGATGGATAGTATACTTGACGACACAGAGGTAGGTAGAGCAGTGGCCTTCTGTACTGTACTGCTATATATTATATACTGGTGGTCGGCAAACTGTGCAAAACTGAAATGCATCACAGGTATGGATGGATAGTATACTTGACGACACAGAGGTAGGTAGAGCAGTGGCCTACTGTACCGTACTGCTATATACTATATACGGGTGGTCAGCAAAATTATGCACTGTACTCCTACTATGTATACTACAATGCAGCACAGATATGGAGCGTTTTTCAGGCAGAGAACGTATAATACTGGTGGTCACTGGTCAGCAAAACTCTGCACTGTACTCCTCCTATATAATACTGGTAGTCCCCAGTCCCCACATTAAAGCAGTGTGAGCACAGATATTTGCAGCACACAGCACAGATATGGAGCGTTTTTCAGGCAGAGAACGTATAATACTGGTGGTCACTGGTCAGCAAAACTCTGCACTGTACTCCTCCTATATAATACTGGTGGTCCCCAGTCCCCACAATGAAGCAGTGTGAGCACAGATATGGAGCATTTTTCAGGCAGAGAACGTATAATACTGGTGGTCACTGGTCAGCAAAACTCTGCACTGTACTCCTCCTATAAAACTGCTGGTCCCCAGAATATAGATATTTGCAGCCCCCTGAAACAAAGTGAGAGGACGTCAGCCACGTCCTCTCACTATCATTTCCAATGCACGAGTGAAAAATGGCGCCGACGCGCGGCTCCTTATATAGAATCCGAATCTTGCGAGAATCCGACAGCGGGATGATGACGTTCGGGCGCGCTCGGGTTAACTGAGCAATACTGGAGTATCAGAGTCTGCCTCGGAACCGTGTAAAATGGGTGAAGTTCGGGGGGGTTCGGATTCCGACGAACCAAACTCGCTCATCACTAGTAATTATACATTGATCTGATAAGCAGCCCACGGCCGTTCCACCATAGGCTTCCTCAGGGCTCTAACCAGAGCCAAAATTTAAGTTTCCTTTTATCCCTTAAGTCTCCCTTTGATTCGATCAGAGACCTGTCAATCATCTGTCTTACTCTTTTCTATGGAATGATGTATTTCCTTCAATAAAAGGTTCTATTTCTTGGGTATCCTCACCTACTATACATATTTTATGTTCTCTCAATTTTAGAAGGCAGTACCTTGGTATATATATTTGTTGGAGATAAAAGAAATAAATTATTAATCATTAATTGTATATTTATCCATTTTCATATATATTTACCAGATATATATATTTTTTTGCGTGTGCCTATAATGTTTATTAATTCCATTAATTGGGAGTTGAATATTACACTTATCAGAACTATTCAATACGTCATATCCCATTGGGTATAAGGATAGACATAAAAAGATATATCAAGGAATCTATTCTGACAGCGGATCAGATCATATACCCTATATTAGTTGTAACCATTAATATTACTTATCAGATAGTGATAATATAGACCTTCTCTGCAATAACCTTTAACAGTGTAATCCTCTCCTTAGTGATATCCTACTTTTGGGATTTATAAACAGTTTTGTGCATAATTCTATTATACAAACATGTGTGATACTATAACGTGATATGTACAGCTACCTAATAACAGTTAGTGATGAATATGTTAGTGATGAATATGTCATTTATTAGATTTGTCACAAGGCATCTCCTTTTAGTGATGTTGTGTGTGCTGGGTGATAAATTACCAATTGCTTATATAGGTAAGGTGATCCTTATTCCTATATGTGACTATTACTACCCCTTAATAATATGTGATGTGAATTGCTTGCTTCAATTTCTCCAGAATAAAAATGCATGAAAAGATCAAAAATTCAAATTAATATATAATAATAAGGTGATAAAAGGAAAAACAAATCAAATTCTCAAAGTGTTCACAAATAAAAACAAGTTGTGCTAAAGTGTCATACTGTGCTTAGAGTGATTGGTAGTTATTTATTCTGAGGTCTGATA
Organism: Pseudophryne corroboree; assembly: GCF_028390025.1. NCBI lineage: Eukaryota > Metazoa > Chordata > Amphibia > Anura > Myobatrachidae > Pseudophryne > Pseudophryne corroboree. Next base: position 81,482,365 of record NC_086446.1, on the reverse strand, counting down.
ATAGGATTTTGGTACCTACCGGTAAATCCAGCCATTGGCACTTAAAGAGATGAGAGTGTGGGCTGGCTCCTCCCTCTATGCCCCTCCTACCAGACTCAGTCTAGAAACTGTGCCCGAGGAGACGACATACTTCGAGAGAAGGATTATACACAGATCGTGGTGAGATTCATACCAGCTCACACATACAAGGCACGTCAAGCCAACGAGCTTGAACTACTCAGCAACCGCTGAAACATTACTTACCAAGTAACAATGCAGTACTCAACTAAAACGAAGTTGTACTGAACCAAAAAACATTTGCAGGAAAACGAAGCGGTGGGCGGGCGCCCAGCATCCTCTACGGACTACGAGAAAAGGATTTACCAATAGGTACCAAAATCCTATTTTCTCATACGTCCTTGAGGATGCTGGGGTCCACATTAGTACCATGGGGATGTACCAAAGCTCCCAGAACGGGAGGGAGAGCGCGGAGGGTCGTGCAGAACTGATTGACTGAACTTCAGATCATCAGAGACCAAAGTATCAAACTTGTAAAACTGTGTAAACGTGTTCGATCCAGACCAAGTTGCAGCTCGGCAAAGTTGCACTGCCGAGACACCCCGTGCAGCTGCCCAGGAAGACCCCACCTTATGAGTAGAGTGGGCCTTAACAGATCTTGGACACGGCAGTCCTGCCGTAGAATAAGCGTTCTGGATAGTGAAACTAATCCAGCGAGGGATTGTCTGCTTAGAAGCAGGACACCCAATTTTCTTGGGATCATATAGGACAGAGTCCGACTTTCTGTGACGAGAAGTTCTCTTCACATATATCTTCAGAGCCCTTACGACATCCAAGGACTTTGATGTAATTGAGGAGTCAGTAGCCACTGGCACCACAATAGGTTGGTTGATATGAAAAGCCGACACAACCTTCGGAAGAAACTGCTGACGTGTCCGGAGCTCAGCTCTATCTTCATGGAAGATCAAGTAAGGCCTTTTACAGGATAAAGCCCCCAGCTCGGACACCCATCTAGCAGAAGCCAAGGCCAACAAAGCCAAGGCCAAGAAATTTGACCTCTACCTCCTATAGAGGCTCAAACCAATCCGACTGGAGGAACTGCAACACCACGTTAAGGTCCCAAGGCACCATAGGCAGTACAAAGGGAGGTTGGATATGCAGAACTCCCTTCAAAAAGGTTTGAACCTCAGGGAGGGCAGCCAATTGTTTCTGAAAGAAAATGGACAGGGCTGAAATCTGGACCTTCACAGACCCCAACCTCAGACCCATATCCACTCCTGCTTGCAGGAAGAAGAGAAAACATCCCAGTTGAAACTCCACTGTAGGAAACTTCTTGGACTCACACCAAGAGACATATTTCTTCCAAATACGATGGTAATGTTTAGACATTACCCCTTTTCTAGCCTGTATGAGGGTAGGAATAACCTTCTTCAAAATGCCCTTCCGAGCAAGAATCAGGCGCTCAACTTCCATGCCGTCAAACGTAGCCGCGGTAAGTCTTGATAGGCAAACGGCCCCTGCTGCAGCAGGTCCTCCCGAAGAGGAAGAGGCCTCGGCTCCTCTTGCAGTAGATTCAGAAGGTCCGCGTACCAAGCCCTTCTTGGCCAGTCTGGGGCAATGAGGATCGCTTGAACCCTTGTTCTCCTTATGAGCTTTAGGATTCTTGGGATGAGTGGGAGTGGTGGAAACACGTACACTGACTGTAACACCCACGGAGACACCAGGGCGTCCCCTGCCACTGCCTGTGGGTCTCTCGACCTGGAACAATAACGCCGAAGCTTCTTGTTGAGACGAGAGGCCATCATGTCTATTTGGGGTAAGCCCCAAAAATCTGTTATTTCCTTGAACACCTCCGGATGGAGTCCCCGCTCTCCTGGATGGAGATCGTGTCTGCTGAGGAAATCTGCTTCCCAGGTGTCTACTCCCGGAATGAAGATGGCTGACAGCGCTAATGCGTGTTTTTCTGTCCAGAGGAGTATTTTTGTGACCTCTGACATTGCCGCTCTGCTCTTAATTACGCCTTGTTGGTTTATGTAAGCCACTGTTGTTACGTTGTCTGACTGTACCTGAATGGCCCGATTTCTCAGAAGAGGGTCCGCCTGAAGAAGACCATTGTAGGCGGCTCTTAGTTCCAAGATGTTGATGGGCAGGCCGGCTTCCAGGCTTGACCACCTTTCTTGGAAGGTTACTCCTTGAGTGACTGTTCCCCAGCCCCGAAGGCTCGCATCCATGGTTAGAAGGACCCAGTCCTGAATCCCGAACCTGCGGCCCTCCAGAAGGTGAGGTAACTGGAGCCACCAGGAGTGAAATCCTTGTCCTTTGCGACAGACGGATTCTCTGGTGCATGTGGAGGTGAGATCCCGACCACTTGTCCAGGAGATCCAGTTGGAAGGTCCAAGCATGGAACCTCCCGTACTGGAGAGCCTCGTAAGAGGCCACCATCTTTCCCAAAAGGCAAATGCATTGATGAACTGACACCCGGAGTGGCTTCAGGACATCCCGGACCATAGCTTGTATCACCAATGCCTTTTCCTGTGGAAGAAATAACCTCTGCACTTCGGCATCCAGGATCATTCCAACAAATGACAACCTCTGGGTTGGTTCCAAATGTGCCCTTGGAAGATTCAGAATCCAACCGTGACTCTGGAGCAGTGGTGTTGTGAGAACAATGGACTGCAGTAGCTTCTCCTTGGACGATGCCTTTATCAGCAGATCGTCCAGATATGGAATGATGTTCACCTCCTGTTTGCGGAGAAAAATCATCATTTCCGCCATCACCTTGGTAAATACCCTCAGTGCTGTGGAGAGGCCGAATGGCAGGGCCTGGAACTGACAGTTCTGCACTGCGAAGCCTGACATCACCGCCCTGAGAGACTCCATCTTGAACTTGAACTCCTTTAAAAGGGGTTCAATGATTTTAGGTTCAGAATGGGCCTGACCGAACCCATCCGGTTTCGGTACCACGAAAAGGTTTGAATAGTAACCTTTGGTCAGTATGTGAGGTGGCCCACCAGCTTTTAGAGAGCATCTTGTAGTACCGTGCTGTCCTCTATTTTTCTTCAAATGCCTCCTTATTGTGCATCTTGAAACAACCACACCACTTTTTTTCAGAGAGTCCTGTATTTCAGCTGAAGTTATTTGTGGATTTTTCTTTGCATCCCGAACAAATATCAGAAAATACTGGAGGAAAATTTGCACTCATCAGCCCGGAAGCTGTGCATGGGACGTACTTGGATGTTCCAACATGAAAATGATCCAAAACACAAGGCCAAGTCGACCTGTCATTGGCTACAGCAGAATAAAGTGAAGGTTCTGGAGTGGCCATCTCAGTCTCCTGACCTCAATATCATTGAGCCACTCTGGGGAGATCTCAAACGTGCAGATCATGCAAGACAGCCCAAGAATGTACAGGAACTGGTGGCTTTTTGCCAAGAAGAATGGGCAGCTTTACCATCTGAGAACATAAAGAGCCTCATCCACAACTACCACAAAAGACTTCAAGCTATCATTGATGTTAAAGGGGGCAATACACGATATTAAGAACTGGGGTATGTAACCTTTTGATCAGGGTCAATTGTGTAGTTTCTGTTGTCATTATGATTTAAAAAGTGTAAACACAGTTGTTTGACAATAAATGGCTTCACCCAATCACTAACCATGAGTGAAAGAAAAGTTTGTGAGTTATCATTCATATTCTCTGATTCTGCTAGGGTATGTAAACTTATGAGCACAACTGTAGCTAAATGAGACCACCAAACACTCTAAACACACACACACATATATACACACACACACATTGGGGCAGACAGAGTTTACCCCCTAAGAAAGGCAAGAGAGACACAGAGATTGGAGCCAACCCACAATACAGCGCTTTTAGTAAAAGACAACCCCTTACCAGCGCACTGTGTCCTTTGCATTTATAGAAGCGTGTTATTTGTGTTACTGCGGGCGTATCCGGCCTTTGTACACGTGTCTCGGACCGCGTTCGAGACTGCGTATGCAACGCAAAGGCCTACACACGTGGCGTGTTTACGCAACGTGCGTACAGATACGCCCACCAAATACAAAATCACACGATAGCATTGTTTTAGTTTAGGCAATACGGTAGCCACGCGATAATAGCACAAATGTGTTCAGTTTCCAAAATTTTAGTTTAAAAGATCCTTCTCTTATTGCATCACCTCTGGGATTAGCCTGTTTCACCTGAATGAAAGTCATTTTCTGTACAGAAAAATCAAAGAGTATATGAGTGAGTGTGCAAATAAAGGTTTTGTGAACCCAGAATTCGGGATCCCGTCGGAGACCACATCAGGTGAGTGGACACTTGGTGGCGTGGGAGCAGCTTCCTCGCTCTAACATTGTATAAGGTAAAGGAGCAATTAGTATTACAGTAGACCAGAAGGTCGGCGAAGTCAGAAAGCCGCTTACCAGACCTAGCGAAGTTCTGAAAACCCTGGCCTGAGAAAGGTCAGAGGTAGTGAGCGCAGCCCCGGGGGTTGGCGTAGTACCCATATAGGCCCGTTTTGAGAATACGCTCCGGCTGAGATTTCGCAGCCTAAACAATCGATTCCGCTGTTCGTTCGGCGGATAAGTAATAGTTACTTATACGCAGTGCGACTGTACCGCACGTTACTGTGTGCATTAGTTAGTTCATCTTGATACCCACTAAATTCTGCGGGATCATAGGCGCTAATTGTACACGTGACGTGATTTGTGTAACAGGTTTTTTGTTTATTTTAAGGGAGTTTTGCTGTTCACTCAGGAAATCTCCAACAACTGATATTTACTGGGAGGGGTAGCATACTTTCACACGCTCTCAGTAAATAGAGGTTACACAGGAGCCCGAGGTTGGGTACGACCGGCATTGGACACAGTGTTTGGTGTATTGGCCAATAGGGGCGTGAGTGGGTGAAAGCGCTCTGAGAACTTTCACCGTCGCCTTACCACTGAGCAAGTTGGTTTTTGTAAGGATTCGCTGAGAAGGCAATACTTGCAAAGAATGGGGGCCAGTTGCTCAAGTAGGGGACGATCAACAAGGGTTCACGTTGATATTTGTCGGCCCAAAGGGTCGGCGAGGTACATAATGTGTGAGAAATATGGATCACATGCAGAGGTCTTATGCAATAAGTGGGAACGTATGACTGTGGACGATAGGGAACAGTTCCCTAGGGTAGGCAGTTTTAATCCTGAGGTGTTGCAAAATCTAAGGAGAAGGATATGTCTGATAAAATCCGGAAAGCAACGGATTAGACATTATAATTATTTACAGTTATGGCAACAGGAGGGTGAGATACAACGGGGATTAGCTCAAGCAGCTGATTCCAACCCTAGCAGGAAACTGATAGCAACAGCACCACCACCACCACCATACATAACAGGAGAGAAAATGGCTACAGAGAATGGCATACTGGTATACGATAAAAGTGCACTTAATAAATGTATTAATGATAATAGTAAAGTAGATAAGTGTATTGATGCTAATGCTAACCCGTGCAAGTTGTATCCCATCTTAAACTTCCCTCAGCACGACGACCAGGAAGATGAGCCCACTACGATATTGGCACTCTCTTTAGCAGCCACCATTCAAGAGACTACAGTGGGCACGGCCCAACCAGTAAGAGTAGCAGCAAAGGCCCCTAGCGGAGGGATAGGTGAGGTCGTGTCCACGGGTAAGTACGGTACAGTACATTATGTGGAAACAATTACACCTCACATTGTAGAAGAAACACAGAGTGATGTGATTGAACTTTATCCTGTCAGGGTGATCGCAGTCCCAAATGGAATGACTGACGCTCTGGGAGTCACTCCCGTCAGGAATATTGCAATGCATTGTCCCTGGTCCCGGACAGAATTAAGGACAATTATGTCTGAATTTCCTGATCCCAGGAAAGATCTAGCCGCATGTCAAAGGTTCATTAAAGAACTAGGTAACGCTGCCAAACCCAATAACAAAGATTGGCGGACAGTACTGCGGGCATGTTTGCCCCTTACAATTGACCCTGTGAAATTCATTACTGATTGTAAGTTGGATGAAGAGAAACCTCTCACTGATGAATACAATCAGGAAAATGTTAAACAGATCAATCTGCAGTTAGGAGTATATTTCCCAACTGTTGTCAAGTGGAACAAAATTTTCTCCATTAGACAAAAAGAAGGTGAAACTGCTTCTGACTATTTCCACCGGGCATTAGAGGAAATGGCTAGATTCACTGGCATTGTAGACATTGAGGAAAGTATGCATCATAGGGAGGTGGCGGTGTCCGTATTTATGGACGGTTTAAAGGAAGTGTTGAGAACCAGGGTACAGACCACTCAACCTCACTGGAGAGGTATCTCGGTGGCTGCATTGAGAGAGACCGCTGTCGGGCATGATCGGAACATCGCTAGACACAGGGAGTCACAGGGTGATAAGCTGATGGCAGTAAGTATACAGTCCCTTACAACAAGGCCACCTCAGCCTAAGCCCCAGACCCCTGATGGTCAGCCGTATGTGGTAAAATGTTATAACTGTCAGAGGGAAGGACATTTCTCACGGAACTGCACCTATAGAGACCCACATAAGGTATATCGACCCCCTAGACCGGAACATGATACACAGTATGGCGGACGCAAATGGGATCAGGGACCGCAGAGGCGTTATGAGCCACATACAGGGGAAGAAAAAGGTACCCATCGAGGAGAGACTGGCAGGTCTCTGAAAATTCTCTGTTACCCCCCTCACATATTGTAGCTGCCAACGCGCTGCGGGAGGGTCACAACTTACAATAGGGGTCAGGCCACACCTGTAGTCTGCAGCCAGTAAAATGAATTGCGAGCCTTGGAAGTGAACCCGAGGTCACAATTGATGTAGCTGGTAGATCACTACCTTTCCTTGTAGATACGGGGGCGGCCAAGTCAGTGTTAAATTCAACGGTGGGTATGAAAACCACTGGTAAAACAATTCCAGCAATGGGAGTAACAGGAGTAGTCCAACACTACCCTTTAAGTAAACCAGCAGAGATTACGATAGGGCCTTTGCAGACCAAGCACTCCTTTTTGCTAGCTGCATCGGCTCCGACTAATCTACTTGGGAGAGATTTACTGTGTAAGATGGGGTGTGTCATATATTGTACTCCTGAAGGTGTTTTCTTAGATATACCCGAGAATCACGCTCAGGAAGTGCAGGATATGCTAGACTCCCCTCAAAGGTTAATGTCACACACTGCTGTTACAGACAGGGGTCCATCCAAGGTAGAGGAAATGATCTCCCAGATACCGGAGTCACTTTGGACCAAGGATGGACAAGACACTGGATTGATGGCAAATGTAGCTCCTGTAGTAGTCCAAGTAAAAGATGGTAGGATAGCTCCAAAAATCCCACAGTATCCTCTGAAGCCAGAGGTGGAGTTAGGAGTTTACCCAGTAATAGAGCGCTTGCTACAACAGGGCATTCTGGTTAGGGCGTCCAGCACTGCCAATAGTCCCATCTTCCCTGTGAAAAAGAGTGGGGGGAGGGGTCACAGGCTAGTGCAGGATCTAAGGGGGATCAACAAAATAGTTGAGAGTCAATTCCCCGTAGTGCCAAGTCCAGCTCTCATCCTTATGCAAATCCCTCCCACTGCAAAATTTTTCACTGTTATTGACCTCTGCTCCGCTTTCTTTTCGGTCCCTCTGCACCCTGACAGCCAATACTTGTTTGCATTTACATACAGAGGAGTACAGTACATCTGGACTCGCTTACCACAAGGTTTCATTGACAGCCCAAGTATTTTCTCACAGGCTTTGCATGATTGTTTACAATCCTTTCAACCTGAGAGCGGATCAGTATTAATACAGTATGTAGATGACTTACTGCTGTGTTCTGATTCACTCGAATCGACCTTGAGAGACATGAAACAGCTTTTGTTTCATCTTTCTGATACGGGACACAAGGTTTCAAAGGATAAGTTGCAGTTATGCCAGACCAAGGTAAAATATTTGGGACACTGCTTGACACAAGGACTGAGACACCTTACCGCTGATAGAATACAGGCGATTCGCGATATGACTCTGCCACAAACCCAGCAACAGATCCGCACTTTCCTAGGAATGTGTGGATACTGCCGCAACTGGATCCCAGGGTTTTTCATACTAGCCTTACCTTTGCAAGAGATTGTCTCATCAAACAAACCAGATCGGATTTCGCACACAGATGAGTCCGAACTGGCATTTGAGAGACTCAAACAGTGCCTATCGCAGGCACCAGCATTAGGTATGCCAGATTATGGGAAACCCTTTGAATTGTACGGTACGGAAAGTGCTGGGTGTGCGGCAGGTGTGTTAACCCAGAAACATGGTGATGCCAGCAGGCCGGTAGCCTACTACAGCGCTCAGCTAGACACCGTAGCACGATCCCTGCCCACATGCTTGCAAAGTGTTGCAGCAATAGCATTGCTAGTGAGTAAAAGCGAAGATGTAGTGTTAGGACACAACCTGACCATCCATACGCCTCATGCAGTGTCAGCCTTACTGAATTCTGCCCAAACCAGACACGTCTCATCAGCAAGGTTTACAAGGTGGGAATTAGCACTAATGGCCCCCGTAAACATCACCATAAGGAGATGCAGCGCACTAAATCCTGCAACGTATCTCCCAGGTGTGCCTGGACAGGCACAAAGGGTGGGGGATGAGAGTGATGGTGAAGGAGGATTTAGTACAAACACTGACACACATGATTGTATGGAATATTTGACCCAAAATTTCACTGCAAGGCCCGACATCAGTGACAACCCACTGGAAGGTGTAGATTTTACTTTTTACACTGACGGTAGTTGCCACAGACAGACAGACTCGGGAGACTTGTGTACTGGATACGCAGTCGTAGATGACAAAGTTACCATAGAAGCAGAACCCCTGGGCCCACCACACTCAGCACAAGTTGCTGAACTGGTCGCCCTAACCAGAGCGTGTGAATTGGCTAAGGGTAAGTCAGCCAATATCTACACGGATTCTAGGTATGCCTTTGGAGTAGTGCATGGTTTCAGGGCCCTATGGCGCCTCAGAAATTTCATGACGGCAACTGGCACATCCGTGGCGCATGCGACCCACATCAAAAGACTTCTAGCAGCGATACAGGAACCTGACAGAGTGGCTGTTATCAAGTGTAAAGCCCACATGTACAGCCAAGACCCAGTATCACTTGGTAACTGCCGGGCAGACGAAGCTGTTAAATCAGCAGCCAGCACCCCCATACAGACAGACATCACACAACTGATGGTATTTAATACCGTCAACACACAGAAATTGAGTGAAATGCAAAATTTGTGTTCCCCACAGGAAAAGGAAGTCTGGAGGTCAAAAGTATATGGCCAGGAGTCCTCAGGACTCTGGACAGGGTAAGCCACTGGCACCCAGAGCACACCTTCCAAGTTTAGCTGAGGCGGCACATGGTCTGACTCATCTAGGCAAAGAAGGTATGTGCAAGTTGGTAAGAGCCTACTGGTGTGCGCCAGGATTTTCTTCTCATGCAGGTAAGAGAGCAATGACATGCCTCACCTGCTTGAGGAAGAATATTGGAAAGGCGATACCAACAGAACCATCCCATATCCCGCCAGCGGATGGCCCTTTTTAAGTAATACAAATTGATTTCATACAATTGCCACCTTGTAGAAATTTAAAGTATGTATTGGTTTGTATTGATGTGTTTTCAAATTGGGTAGAAGTGTTTCCCGCTGCCACAAATACTGCTGTGTTTACTGCAAAGAAAATTGTGCAGGAATTTGTGTGCAGGTATGGTATCCCTAGGATAATTGAAAGTGATAGGGATACCCATTTTACAGGTGAAGTCTTTCAGGTAATGTGCAAATTAATGGGAATTAATAGTAAGCTGCAAACTCCGTACCGCCCACAGGCGAGTGCGAAAGTGGAAAGACTAAACAGCACTATTAAGAACAAGTTGAGCAAAGTGATGGCTGAAACTGGATTGTTGTGGCCAGAAGCTTTGCCACTTGTATTGTACAGCATCAGAACCACTCCCAGGTCCCCTCTTAATCTGTCACCCTTTGAGATTCTTTTTGGTCGACAACCCCATGTAATGATTGACCCCCAGGATGATTTGAAATGTAACAATGAAGTAACTGTGAAGTATTTGGTTAAGATGAGCAAGCAGTTGAGGAATCAAAATAGCAATCTAAAGCTAGTGATTCCTGATCTGCCAGACAGTAATTGTCATGACATTGAACATGGGGATTATGTAATGATTTGAAATTTTCTACGCTCAGGTTGCCTGATTGACCGGAGGGAAGGACCGTACCAAGTCTTACTGACCATCACAACAGCATTGAAGGTTGCCGAAAGAGAGACTTGGGTCCACTCGTCCCACTGTAAGAAGGTCGCTGACCCAGAGAAAGCCCGTGACAAAGAGCAGAGTGTGGAGGAAACCATATCACTGGAGTGTCTGTTCCGGGAAGGTTGAGAGGCAGGACTGTTGTCACGGCACCTGAGCACAGAGAACTACAAGATCAGAGGCGGTTGTCGCACCAGTTTTCTTTCCCTAATTATTTTCTTTACTCCCATTACCACTCTTTCTTTCTCCTCCTGCAAGATGGACTTTCCCCAAGAGACTGCATTTCGTGTTTTCCTGTTGACCCTGTTGTTGACCAGAGCAGTCTGTTTCGGTGAGAGTACCAGAGAGGTCGAGAAAGGATCTGGAACGGGTTCTGATGACAAGGATGGACTCGTAGAATTCCAAGAGCAACACAATCACCGAGCAAAGGCGAGTATCAGAAAACGATCTGGTAGTCATGACACTAACAGACATTGTGAAGGATTGTTAGCTGAAGAGAATTGTATCTGTAGGAATTGTGAAAACATAGTTGAGGACGGGTGCATCCAGAGATGTCAGTCCAGCCTTAATATCAACATGGACCGTCATCCATTGAGTGACTATCACTCATTAGTGGGTAAGGTTTTAAACCAAACGGAATGATGGGTGTGCTCACAAGTACCTCAAGGTCATAGAAAGTCCGGACTAGTGCCATACGCTCTAACGATAGATGAGGTACTTGAATTAAGGGGTGGGAGACCGGTGGACAAGAAATTTAATATTTCTAGGCCTCCTAGTTTGAAGCTCCACCAATATCATGTGGATAGGTCCTTAATATGTTTTAACATTTCCAATCCCCGAAAGCCGGGAAATTGGGAGGTGACATTGAACAACCAAACCATGACATTCTCACACAGAGCCGATAGAATGCCCATAGACTCAGAGCTTATACACCAAATAGCCAACGGTGGGAGATATTTTCAGTATAGGTATACTCTAGGAAGTAGGACCATGCGGGTTGGAGAAGTATCACCAGGATACTGTGCGCATATCATACAGCCTGATACGTGTACTGAACAGATGAGAGAGTTAGGGATAGGATTTTTCACCTGGAAGGTTTGTAATATGGTGATGTCATATTCAATCCCATATGTCCTCCCCGATGATGCATATTTCATATGTGGGAGGAAGGCGTATAAGTGGCTTGCCCCAAACTCAGAGGGATTGTGTTACATTGGAAGAGTGTTGCCGGAAGTAAATAATGACCATTACCCATGATAAAATGAAAGACGTTCACCGCAATGCTCAAGCTCCTTACACTCACATTCTGTTAGGGTCTCCTGCCCTGTGCTGCCACGTCGTCATGGCAACCGGGAGACAAGTGCTAGCGGAGTAACCTGAGCGCAGCTGATACTCCGGTTCGGGTCTTTTGCTGTGCAGTGGTTACAGGCTCTGTGCACGGCAGGGGATCCGGTGCTGGTTTTTGTGCTCACAGTCTGTGAGGTCTGAGTGGGGCGTGGACAGCACCTGCTTTATAAGGCCTCTTCTCAGGTTAAGCAGATGCTGCTGAATCTTTGTTGGTTAGTCAGTTCCTGAAAGTTAGCCAGTACTGTGTAGCTTTGTATTTGTTGTTGCTTACTGCAAATAGGCCTGGGGATTTGGTACTACACTCTGCCAATCCAGACCTAGCAGTAAGACTGGAGTCAGTCGTTTAACCTGCTGGGGTTCTTTTGCTACTCTGTGAACTTAGCAGGTTTGCGGCTGTATTCTCAGACTGCCTGCCTAAATCCTGTCTCACTGTGCAAGGTGTTCAGGTATTCAGTTTAGTGGCAGTAAACTGAACCTGTGCACTGCAAGTGAGGATTAGGATTGTGGAGACTCTCCTTGTGTCTATCATTCCATCTCTGACCAAGGAGTTTACTGCCACACCCGTTGGTAACCCTTTAGGGTTTTGCTGTTGCCCTTAGCAACAGCATTTCGGGTTCTCTACGTATTAAAACACAACATCTTGCTTTTTTCATCTGAGCATTCCTAATAATAGGGAGACACCCAGTTTCTTAGCCTCTGGGCTTCTCTGTTCACTTTGTGTTTATTTTGTTACCCTATCACCTTCTGTGTACGTAATGTCATATTCCCCAGTCTGTCTGTGAGTTCATTTGTTTTGCATCCATATCCGTTCAGACACCAGTACATTCCTGCAGGCACTGGTGTGCATAACAGTTCAGACACCAGTACATTCCTGCAGGCACTGGTGTGCATAATAGTTCAGACACCAGTACATTCCTGCAGGCACTGGGATGCATAACATATTCAGCAGCCTAATACTCCTGTTGAAATTTTGTGGGAATATGGAGCATACCCCTCAAAATACGTTGCAACAGGTGGTCGATCAGGTGCAGGTCCTGACTCGACAATTTAATGATTTGTCCATTAAAATGCACACCTCCCAGGCCGCTGGCGGAACTCCCGCAGCAGCAGCACCTTCAGGGGTTAAGGAGCCGAAAGTAAATCTCCCGGATCGTTTTTCTGGAGATCACTCGCAGTTCTTTTGTTTCAAGGAGAGCTGCAAGCTGTACTTCCGGCTTAGGCCTCAGTCTTCAGGGTCAGAGATTCAGCGGGTGGGCATAGTGATTTCCTTGCTACAAGGAGACCCACAGGTCTGGGCATATGGGTTGCAGCCTGACTGTCCGTCGCTTAAAAGTGTTGATGCTTTTTTTACGGCACTGGGCATGTTGTATGATGACCCTGACAAGACGGCCTCAGCCGAGGCTCAGATTTCGATCCTTAAGCAAGGGCGAAGGCCAGTTGAGGTTTACTGTACGGAGTTTCGGAGGTTGGCCCATGATACCCAGTGGAATGACCCAGCCCTGAGACACCAGTACCGAAGAGGTCTTTCTAACCAGATAAAAGACCAACTGGTACAATATCCCTTGCCTGATAGCTTGGATCAGCTCATGCAGTTATCCATCCGGGTGGATAGACGGCTGAGAGAGCGTAGGCTTGAAAGGGAGACCGAGGTTTCCTTCTTTCCCAAGGGAACCTCAGACTCTGAGGAATTTTCCGAGGAGCCTATGCAGATTGGGGCTACCCGCCTCTCCTCGCGTGAGAAGACGCGGAGGAGACAGCAGGGGTTGTGTTTGTACTGTGGGAATAAAGGTCATGTGGTAGTATCATGCCCAGAAAAGCCGGAAAACTTCAGGGCCTGAGGGTGATGGGAAATATCCTGTCAGGCCAGAAGTCAGAATTTCCCAAGAAGACTTTTATCATTCCGGTGACCTTGAAGATCCTCGGTCAAACTGTCAAGACTGAGGCCTTTGTGGACAGTGGGGCCGACGGGGTTTTTATGGACCGCCAATTCGCCCTGAAACACTCTGTTCCCTTAGTACCCTTGGCATCGGAAATTGAGATTTGTGGGTTAAACGGGGAACCATTATCCCAAGGTAAAATTACCTCTTGCACTAGCCAGATTTCTTTGTTTATTGGAGCCACACACTCTGAAAAATTGTCCTTTTATGTGACTGTCTGTACTTTTGCCCCATTGGTGTTGGGGTTACCCTGGTTAAGGGCCCACAATCCTCAATTTGACTGGGTCTCTGGGGAGATTCTTAGTTGGGGTACTGATTGTTTCAGGAGTTGCTTGAGCCTTCCAGTCAGGCTCTCGCAGCTAAGTTTGCCAGGATTGCCAGGGTGTTATGCAGATTTTGCGGACGTGTTCTCCAAAAAAGTTGCAGAGGTACTACCTCCCCATCGCCCCTATGACTGTGCCATTGATTTGTTGCCAAATGCTAAGCTTCCCAAGAGCAGGTTGTACTCCCTGTCACGTCCTGAGACTCAGGCTATGGCAGAGTACATTCAGGAGAACTTGGCTAAGGGATTTATCAGACCTTCACAGTCTCCAGTTGGGTCGGGGTTCTTCTTCGTGGGTAAAAAGGACGGTTCGTTGCGACCCTGCATCGACTTCAGGGAATTGAACCGTATCACGATTAAAAACTCATACCCACTGCCTCTCATTTCGGTCTTGTTTGACCAGCTTCGTACTGCCACCATTTTTTCTAAGATTGACCTACGCGGGGTGTACAATCTAATCCGAATAAGAGAGGGGGATGAATGGAAGACTGCCTTTAATACCCACTCAGGGCATTATGAATATTTGGTGATGCCTTTTGGGCTCTGTAATGCCCCGGCAGTCTTCCAGGATTTCATGAACGATGTACTCAGGGAATATTTGGATAGATTCTTAGTTGTATACTTAGATGACATCCTAATCTTCTCCCATTCCCTGGAGGAACATCGGAAGCATGTACGCTTAGTCCTCCAGAAACTCAGAGACCACCGGCTTGGGGCGAAGCTGGAGAAGTGCGAATTTGAAGTTCAGCAAATCGCATTTCTAGGATATATTATCTCCCCAGAAGGTTTCCAAATGGAGGGTTCCAAGGTACAGGCAGTCCTGGATTGGGTGCAGCCCACTAGTTTGAAGGCGCTTCAGTGTTTCCTGGGCTTTGCAAATTTTTATAGACGATTTATCGCTGGATTTTCGTCTATAGTGGCGCCCTTGGTGGCACTCACTAAGAAAGGGGCGGATGTTGCTCACTGGTCTTGTGAGGCTAAAGCGGCTTTTGCCCGTCTCAAAAGGGCATTTGTCTCGGCCAAGGTGCTGCGACACCCAGATCCAGAACGTCCTTTTGTGGTGGAGGTGGATGCCTCTGAGATGGGTATTGGGGCAGTGCTCTCTCAGATGGGAGTGTCTGATGATCGCCTTTATCCCTGTGCTTACTTTTCCCGTAATTTTCGCCTGCCGAGATGAATTATGACGTGGGTAACTGGGAATTGTTGGCTATTAAGGATGCACTCGAGGAGTGGAGACACTGGCTTGAGGGGGCTAAGTTTGTGGTCTCAATTCTTACCGACCATAAGAATCTGGCATATTTAGAGTCAGCGAAGCGTCTCAATGCCAGGCAGGCACGATGGGCTTTGTTTTTTGCTCGCTTTAATTTTTTGATAACATATCGCCCTGGGTCAAAAAACATCAAGGCTGATGCGCTCTTGCGGAGTTTTGCTCCAATCCAGGAGACCACCGAGGAACTGTTGCCCATTGTGTCCCCATCATGTATTAAAGTGGGCATTACCCAGGACCTCTTGTCATTAGTCCTTAGAGCACAGGAGCAGGCTCCTCCAGACCTTCCGGTAGGTCTTTTGTTTGTGCCTCCTAGGTTAAGACAGCGAGTGTTCCTGGAATTCCATGCCAAGAAGTCGGCAGGTCACCCGGGTATTGCCAGAACTCGGGAGTTGCTATCTAGGGCGGTGTGGTGGCCCTCGGTGGCTAAGGATGTGGATCAGTGGGTTCGGCCATGTGACATCTGTGCCCGAAATAAGACTCCTAGAGGGGTTCCTGTTGGCCCATTACATCCACTCTCTATCCCATCTAAGCCATGGACCCACATTTCAATGGAGTTTGTGGTGGACTTGCCCAAATCCTCGGGGATGACAGCCATCTGGGTTGTCATTGACAGGTTTTCGAAGATGGCGCACTTCGTTCCACTGGTTGGGCTGCCATCGGCCAGACGCCTGTCTGAATTATTTATGCTGCATGTTGTGCATCTCCACGGGTTGCCACTTGATGTGGTCTCTGACCGCGGATCCCAGTTTGTGGCCAAATTCTGGAGGGCATTTTGTTCCGATCTCCAGATTTCTGTCAGCTTGTCGTCAGGCTACCATTCGCAGTCTAATGGGCAGACTGAAAGGGTGAACCAGTCCTTGGAGCAGTTCCTCAGGTGTTATGTCTCCAAGTGTCAGACTGACTGGGTTGCTCATCTGTCCATGGCGGAGTTTGCCTATAACAACGCAGCTCACTCTGCTACAGGGATCTCTCCCTTCCTTTGTGTGTATGGGCATCATCCTAAGGCCAATTCTTTTGACCCCCTGGACTCCACGCCTGGTGGTTCCTCTGTGGTTTCTGTCCTTAGAGGTATTTGGAGGAAAGTGAAGAAAGCCCTTGTGTCTGTGTCATTAGTGACCAAAAGGGTTTTCGATAAGCGGAAAAGACCCTGCAGCTTCAAATTAGGAGACTTCGTCTGGTTGTCTACCAAAAATTTGAAGTTGAGACAGCCATCTCATAAGTTAGGCCCCCGGTTCATCGGCCCTTATAAGATCACCAGGGTAATCAATCCGGTGGCATTTCAGTTAGACCTGCCCCGTTCTTTGGGTATCAATAAAACATTTCATTGTTCCCTTTTAAAACGGGCGATTAGTAATCCTTCTTCCAGTGGAAGACCTTCTCCTCTTCTGATACGTGGCCAGAAGGAGTTTGTTGTTGAAAGGATTCTTGACTCCAAGATGGTTCGGGGTCGGCTGTCATTTTTGCTGCACTTGAAGGGGTATGGCCCGGAGGAGCGGTCGTGGGTGCGCAGTTGTGCTCTTCATGCCCCCAGACTGATACGCTCTTTTTTCTCGCAGTTCCCCGATAAACCCGGTGGTAGGGGTTCTTTGACCCCTCGTCAGAGGGGGGGGTACTGTTAGGGTCTCCTGCCCTGTGCTGCCACGTCGTCATGGCAACCGGGAGACAAGTGCTAGCGGAGTAACCTGAGCGCAGCTGATACTCCGGTTCGGGTCTTTTGCTGTGCAGTGGTTACAGGCTCTGTGCACGGCAGGGGATCCGGTGCTGGTTTTTGTGCTCACAGTCTGTGAGGTCTGAGTGGGGCGTGGACAGCACCTGCTTTATAAGGCCTCTTCTCAGGTTAAGCAGATGCCGCTGAATCTTTGTTGGTTAGTCAGTTCCTGAAAGTTAGCCAGTACTGTGTAGCTTTGTATTTGTTGTTGCTTACTGCAAATAGGCCTGGGGATTTGGTACTACACTCTGCCAATCCAGACCTAGCAGTAAGACTGGAGTCAGTCGTTTAACCTGCTGGGGTTCTTTTGCTACTCTGTGAACTTAGCAGGTTTGCGGCTGTATTCTCAGACTGCCTGCCTAAATCCTGTCTCACTGTGCAAGGTGTTCAGGTATTCAGTTTAGTGGCAGTAAGCTGAACCTGTGCACTGCAAGTGAGGATTAGGATTGTGGAGACTCTCCTTGTGTCTATCATTCCATCTCTGACCAAGGAGTTTACTGCCACACCCGTTGGTAACCCTTTAGGGTTTTGCTGTTGCCCTTAGCAACAGCATTTCGGGTTCTCTACGTATTAAAACACAACATCTTGCTTTTTTCATCTGAGCATTCCTAATAATAGGGAGACACCCAGTTTCTTAGCCTCTGGGCTTCTCTGTTCACTTTGTGTTTATTTTGTTACCCTATCACCTTCTGTGTACATAATGTCATATTCCCCAGTCTGTCTGTGAGTTCATTTGTTTTGCATCCCTATCCGTTCAGACACCAGTACATTCCTGCAGGCACTGGTGTGCATAACAGTTCAGACACCAGTACATTCCTGCAGGCACTGGTGTGCATAATAGTTCAGACACCAGTACATTCCTGCAGGCACTGGTGTGCATAACATATTCATTATGAACACATCGTTAAGAGACACCTTATAGATAGGACAGAGCACGCAGCCTCTGATTTGATCCATGAATCCACCGGGATTCAACTTCTACTCACGCTAGATATCACCCGTACCGCCAGAGGAGTTATAAATTTCAGGTATATAACTGCGCTAGCGAACCTGATAGACAATATCACCAAGATGTATGATGACACCTTCAGGTATACTGGGAGGGAATTGCAAGCTTACAAAACGGAACTGATCCAGCACAGGATGGTTCTCAATTACATCACAGCGGTGACAGGTGGGTATTGTGTCACCCTAGCAACTCAGTATGGTGTGAAGTGCTGTATATATATATCACAAACAGCACGGATGACCCAACAGAGGTCATAGATCAAAAGATGGACGATATCTTGCAATTGAAATGGGAGTTCCGAAGGAGACACAACCTTACCCTTACTGCTGTGAGTAATGAACTGACCGGCTGGGTTTCATGGTTGAACCCACGCAATTGGTTCTCAGGTTTAGGAGAATGGGCTCAAAATGTTATCGTTAATGTAGGGAAATTCCTCTTGTGTATCCTAGGAGTTGTCATGATTGGTTTGATATTTAGAGATGTGTTCGGATTTTAATGCATTGCAAGCGCATTACCAAATTGATGAGTCTAAGGAGCGAGGGCATTGTTACAACAACTGGTTTAATTTATGACACATCAATCGAGACAATGTTGTGATAAGACGTGATTCCACGGTCCGTTTCTTTCACCCGTTTCTCCTTTGTTTTCCTCCAAGGTAAAAAGACATCCACCCGGAAGAAGATTGTGATGCACATTTCTACAGACCATTGATGATCATTTCTACAGACCTTTGATGAACTTTTTCACAGACTGTTGCAAGATACTTTAGAGACTTTAACTTTCTATGGACACTTGAAAAACTTTGCTTACCATTTACAACAAAGACACAGCAATCCGGACAAGACTTCAACAAGACGCCCAAGGACAATCACACATATTACCATATGAATGTATTTATAACACGTTTCTTATCTTCATCTCTACGATCTTCAGGTAGTGACACACATAGTCGACAGGTGATATAGGTACATATATTAGCACTCACATATTTTCCCCTCCATGTATCATCAACTAATGTGCACCCCATTTGTTGGAACTAAAAGCCGAAAAAAGCTCGGTAGAGTTTGTTAGCCCACTTACAGACCCTCAATACGGGATAAGAATAATTTAATGTATACTTCGCAATGCCTCGAAGCTTATCTAGAACATGTACGGCACGATGATACATGACCCCTCAGACATGAATTTCATACATACATGCTTTTACTATCCCACTAGGTCATACATTTCCCACCTTCTCCTCTCCTCCCCACACCCAATTATTTATAGGTATTTCACGGTATTATATATTTTTCTGCTTAATTGTTTAGATAGTGGCAGTTACTGTTGACTGCCAAAGGGTGGACTGTCAAAGTCGAAAAATATCATGATGCATATGCCTTGCACTAACCCCATGCACATGCCCGCTGCTCGTGCACTCAGTCCCCCGTGCGTACACATCCCCGCAGGTTGCGTAGGGGATGCACCAGCGTCTCGTGCGCATACAATGTGTATTTACAGTGGAGTTTGTGAGCGTGTAGCGTGCGACTCGATCGTAGCATATTTAACACAAATAGTGCATTTTGTAGTTAATATTCCCCTAGACAATGTCAGCGAGTATGTTTAGTTTAAACTGTTCCTGGACAGAGTTTCCTCTTTGCATGATAGGAAGGGTCAGATAAAGGTTGAAAGGTGGTGTCTAGTATCCAGCTGTAGGGTATTTTAAGGGTAATATTCTGATGTTAGTTAGGAAAGGATCGCTCGCTCCTGCGTATAGTTATGTACAAAAGTAGTTTATGAACATTAACTGTATTTGCTGTAAATTACACATGCGGCGGGAATCCTGGGGATACCTCCCACCAGAGTAGTTGGAGAAAGACACAGCCCACCTGTTCAAATCCACCTATGACCTTTGCTGTAATGTAGAGACACATTCCTGTGTCCAATGAACAAAAAGATTACAAGGTACCATTGTATTGTGAATGTATGTTGTGTATATAAAGACCACTGTTGCCTGGTCAGTGCAATCTCTCTCTCTGAAGGCTGAGGACTAAACTCCAGGTCACGCTTGCGAACAATTTCCCATGTATGTATATTCTCTGTAGCGATTATTCTCTGTTATTCTGTTAGATTTCTATGTTAGTTTGTAGTGTATGAATTGTACTGTTTTTCCCCTTTTATTCTGAATAATCCATGGCAGTGTTAGAGCTGCTGCGGTTATAACCAAATTCGGTGTAGTGTCTTCACTTTCCTGCAAATGGCTCTCTTAGCGTCTTAATCGCTCAAACAGCTTACACATTGTTAAGGGTTTTAAACGTTACATCATTACAGTATTTGACTATAAAGGTTTAGAGTATAATCATATTCTTACTGTGTTTAGTTAACAAGGTTTACTGTATATCATTCTGTGAGCATCTGCGCCGCTCGTGTTTCATTCTCACGGCGCAGCGTCTGCTACGCTAATAGCGTAGCAGTACGGTACTCGGTATGCCTATAGCGTGCTTGGTATGAAGCGTAAATCTGTGAGCGTACGTGTCGCTCGTGCGTCGCACCCACGGCCTAGCGTCTGATACGCTAAGTGCGTACCCCTACGGTACTCAGTGCGCAAATAGCGTACGTGGTCCGTAAGAGTATATAGTTTTATGTTTAAAGGTAATAAATTGACATTATCAGATTCAAATGGATTATACATGTAAATATATATATATATATATATATATATATATATATATATGTAAACCTATTTATTATTTTAGACTATCGTCCAAGATGCAGGGTAACGTATATTTGCGCCCATTGATGGGATTAGCATAAATCTATCAAAACAACCCTTACATTCCTTTCCTTCAGTAGGTACCTGACACACAAAACAATAGGATAATGATGTGAGAGAGTGAGGGATCCTATTGGATTGCCATCTAGAAATCCTATGCTTGTAAGTTGTCTTACATTTCATATTATTGGGAGATCTCTCAACCAATTATTAACCAAACCAGCCATACATTTAATAATCAATGGAACATCCCAAAGTTTGGAGGACTATAAACAAATTCAGCATATAACTATTAAATAATCCCGAAAAGAATATCAGGGAATATAATTATATCCCTTCCGAAAAAGATAGAGAATCCTGATTTACAATAAGATAATAAGGATAGGAATGGTAGGGAGGACACTACAAAAGAAAGAATGGAAATAGATGAGAAGGAAGAGGTACACGTACCATCAATGGCCCTCATTCCGAGTTGTTCACTCGTTAGCTGCTTTTAGCAGCATTGCACACGCTAAGCCGCCGCCTTCTGGGAGTGAATCTTAGCTTAGCAAAATAGCGAACGAAAGATTCGCAAAATAGCGAAAATAAATTTCTTAGCAGTTTCTGAGTAGCTCCAGACCTACTCTGCCACTGCGTTCAGTTCAGGCCGTTTCGTTCCTGGTTTGATGTCACACACACGCCCAGCGTCCGGCCAACCACTCCCCCGTTTCTCCAGACACTCCCGCGTTTTTGCCTGACACGCCTGCGTTTTTCCACACACTCCCAGAAAATGGCCAGTTTCCGCCCAGAAACACCCACTTCCTGTCAATCACACTACGATCACTTCAACGATGAAAAGTCTTCGTTCTGCCGTGAGTACATCTACTAAGTTCTTAGTAAAATTACTAAGCGCATGCGCACTGCGTACCATGCGCATTTTTGCCTTAATCGCACCGTAGCGAAAATCGTCAATGAGCGAACAACTCGGAATGACCACCAATGTCTGATGGATTTCTCACAGGAGAGGGAGAAGAGAACACGAAAATGAAGAGTATAATTTAAATAAAATAAAAAAAATGGCATAACAAATAGTCAAATTCTAAGGGAAAAATAAAGAAATAATATAATAAAAGTGCATCTAGAAAATAAAAATGTATGACGAAAAACAGTAAAAAAGAAACTAATAGGGAAAAGAGAAGTAGGATTTATTTACTTATAGTTAAGGATTTGATGGAGTAAATGTGAAGGGATTCTGGTAACTAAACACCCCACTTTAACCAAACATGGCAACTAAGTAAGCTAATTAAGAAATATGAAGATTATTAGATGTATGGCTGGTTTGGTTAATAATTGGTTAAGAGATCTCCCAATAATATGAAATGTAAGACAACTTACAAGCATAGGATTTCTGGGTGGCAATCCAATAGGATCCCTCACTCTCTCACATCATTATCCTATTCTTTTGTGTGTCAGGTACCTACTAAAGGAAAGGAATGTAAGGGTTGTTTTGATAGATTTATGCTAATCCCATCAATGGGCGCAAGTATAAGTTACCCTCCATTTTGGACGATAGTCTAAGATAAGAAATATGCTTACAGATACACACACATACATATATATATATATACACGGAAGGGAGTCTGGCACTCCAAAAGACAAACGTAGCTGCGGCCGGTGCCCTCACATATGTAGTGAGATACGGTGGAGAGACGTGCGGCACTCAGCCCAATACAAAACAGCAAGGAGTCAAACGTATGAAACAACGTTTCAATGCATCCGCATTGTCGTCAGGTTTATTAAGAATGACATAACAAAACATACCTTTTATCACTGTGCCACCCACGTGAAGGAACATCGGCTTCCGGGAACAGGACCACGCACCCGACCGGCGGCCGCATCTGATGACATCATCAGAGAAATTCTAAGTGCACACCCCCACCAGATGATCAAGCTGCCATGGAAACAGAAAAACAAATGCTAAAACGTGGGTGGCACAGTGATAAAAGGTATGTTTTGTTATGTCATTCTTAATAAACCTGACGACAATGCGGATGCATTGAAACGTTGTTTCATACGTTTGACTCCTTGCTGTTTTGTATTGGGCTGAGTGCCGCACGTCTCTCCACTATATATATATATATATATATATATATATATATACTGTATATATGTATATGTATAATACATTTGAATCTATTATCTAAGAGTGTATCTTGGACGGGAGTCTAATACAAGAAACATGTCAATATATATATATATATATATATATATATATATATATATATAATTCTATAATTCTTTTGAACTTATTGTTTAAGATTTCACAGTAAGCAAATCACATATCAGACCTCAGAATAAATAACTACCAATCACTCTGAGCACAGTATGACACTTTAGCACAATTTGTTTTTATTTGTGAACACTTTGAGAATTTCATTTGTTCTTCCTTTTATCACCTTATTATTACATATTAATTTTAATTTTTGATCTTTTCATGTATTTTTATTCTGGAGAAATTGAAGCAAGCAATTCACATCACATATTATTAAGGGGTAGTAATAGTCACATATAGGAATAAGGATCACCTTACCTATATACGCAATTGGTAATTTATCACCCAGCACACACAAAATCACTAAAAGGAGATGCCTTGTGACAAATCCAATAAATGACATATTCATCACTAACTGTTATTAGGTAGCTGTACATCATATCACGTTTGTCACGATCCAGGTATCTGGACGCCATTACCTGCCGTTTAGGTGTCTTCTGAGACTGGCCCAGCGTTCCAAGTCCGGATCTCATCTGTGTCAACACTCTGCACATCCCTCCTGTCATTCTGAGACACTACCACAGCGGCGCCATGTTTGAATCCAACATGGCGTCTCCTGTCCCCCGCGGCCGGCGCCGCCATTATCACTATGTTTGCACATTTAATTTCAAACCAGTTTTCCCTCCAGGTTCCAGCATGGGCGCAGCCATGTTGGATTTGATCACATGCTCCAATTCCTCCAATCCACCATCTCTGGAATCTGCATAATTGCCTAGCCAATGCCTGCATAGCAGCAGGTATAAGTATCCTGTGTCTGGGCCAGATAGATGTCAGTGCTTTGAATGTCATACCTTGTTCCAGTCTCTCTCTCCTGTGGTTTGTTTCTCCAGGTTCCAGTTCCTGTCTCCAGCATCCACAAAGAGACCCGCACCTGCTTTCCATCTTGCGGTGCAGCCTGACTCTACAGTCTTCCGTGGCTGTCCAAGTTTCCAGCTATCTACAATCTGTTTCCAGCAGCCAGCTTTCAACAGATTTCAGCTTCTACTAAACACCGGTGCTGATCCAGCGGATCCTATCTTACCAGCAGTATCCACTACCACCGGTAATCATTTATCAGCTATTCAGTTTCTACGCTCCCTAGCATCTCACATCATTCACTCTGTGTTCATCACCTGGCTGGTTCCATCCAGCATCCACTCTGTGTTCCATCACCCGGCTGATTCCACTCAGCATCCACTCCGTGTCTTACCACCTGGCTGGTTCCATCCAGCTGATACAGCAGCATACTCAAGTTACAGATTCACCTGTTACAACTACTGGCATGTTCCTTGGCTATCTCCACTACTACAACCAGGCCTGGTAAGGTGATTTCATCAAAGGACTTTTACATCTGTTCTATACCTACCAGTGCTCTGAGATACCTCCTATGGTTATGTGATCCAGGAACTGTGTTATTTGCCACTGTCTTTTATTTACTTTGAATGCTGCTTGTCATTTCACGGAGTCTGTTAAATAAACTTTTATTTTGAATTTTAAACTGGTTGTCATGGTCACACCTTCGGGTAATCAATCTGCACTTACATGTCCAGGGGTCTGATTAAACCTCCCAGGTTTAACTTCATCTCAGCCCCTACAACTGAGGCTTCCTCCCGTCAGCCTAAACCCTCAGTTGTGACAGTAAGCACTGACCATATGAATCCAGCCGGAGACCAGGATCAAGCAGCTAGACCTATGCAAGAACTGGCAGCCAGACTCGAACATCAGGAGGCTGCACAATGTCACATCATCCGCTGTCTCCAGGATCTCTCTACTCGGCTGGATGGGATTCAGACGACCCTCCGTGGACCTGTCACGTCTGATGCGTCCACCACAGTGTCTCCAGCTATAGCCCCACCCACCTTACCCATTTCCATTCCACGTCTTCATCTTCCAACGCCAGCAAAATTTGACGGATCTCCAAGGTTCTGCAGGGGATTTCTCAACCAATGCGAAATCCATTTTGAGCTTCAACCTGGCAACTTCCCCAGTGACCGTACCAAAGTTGCTTATATTATTTCTCTCCTCAGTGGCTCAGCCCTTGATTGGGCATCACCGTTATGGGAGAAGTCTGATCCCCTGCTGTCCTCCTATACTGACTTTTTTAGCATCATTCAGGCGCATCTTCGACGAGCCGGGCCGGGTTTCCTCTGCTTCATCGGAGATTCTCCGTCTACGCCAGGGAACACGTACTGTGGGACAGTATCTTATGCAGTTCAAAATCCTGGCATCTGAACTGGCCTGGAACGACGAGGCCCTGTATGCTGCATTCTGGCATGGCTTGTCAGAACGCATTAAAGATGAGTTAGCTACCAGAGACTTGCCTTCTAAGTTGGATGAGCTAATTTCACTATGCACGAAGGTTGATCTACGGTTCAGAGAGAGAGCAACCGAGCGAGGAAGATCATCCGTTCCTAAATCTTCTGCTCCTCCTCCTCGTCAACCATCTCCATCCTAGGATGAGCCTATGCAAATTGGTCGTTCCCGTCAATCTCCCGCTGAGCGCCGAAGACGCCTCTCCGAGTCCCTATGTCTCTACTGTGCAGCTCCGTCGCACACTATCAACGCCTGTCCCAAACATTCGGGAAAACCCCAGACCCTAGCTCGCCAAGGAGAGGGCCGGCTAGGAGTAATGATCTCCTCTCCATCTCCTCATGATTGTAACCTCCCAGTGTCGCTCCAAATTGCTCAACGTTACAGGAACGTCATTGCTCTCCTTGATTCCGGAGCAGCTGGGAATTTCATAACCGAAGCTTATGTTAAACGGTGGTCCCTACCCACCGAGAGACTGTCCTCGTCCATCTCTTTGACTGCCGTGGATGGCAGCAAGATTTTTGACGCAGTCATTTCCTTAAGGACTCTTCCAGTTCGTCTGAGAGTGGGAGTTCTTCATTCTGAGTATATTTCTTTTCTAGTGATTCCAAGAGCCACACATCCAGTGGTTTTAGGCCTTCCATGGCTCCGTCTCCACAACCCATCGATTGACTGATCGACTACGCAAATACTGGCATGGGGTCCCTCCTGTGCTGAGACTTGTTTAGACAAAGTTCTTCCTGTTTGTTCTTCCTTCCCCAGGTCATCTGATGTTCCACCTCCTCCATATCAAGACTTCACGGACTTGTTCAGTAAAGCCTCTGCTGATATCCTTCCTCCTCATAGAGAATGGGATTGCCCAATCGACCTCATTCCAGGGAAGGTTCCACCGCGAGGCCGAACTTATCCGTTGTCGCTTCTGATGAAGGACTTGCCGTCCGATACGCGTTAAGCGTGGCTCCTGTTTTATATCTGTTATTTTATCCTGGGACACACGGACGTATCCATTGCGTTTGGGGGTTGATCCTGCATGAAATCTGCCTTTTGGAGAGCCTGATCACATTGTTAACCATCCTTTCCTGTGGCTGCCAGGACCCTCTTGGTGATATATCCATTGTGTTAACCCATGGAAATCATTGTGTTATGCTGTTTTTATTCTTACATCTTGTAAATTTAATCTGTGGAATTAAACCTGTGCGTGTTTTTAAAAAAAAATACTACACTATGGTCTGTGTTTAATAGTGCCTTCTGTTATTCCCACTCCCATTGGGAAAAGAGGCACTTATCTTTCAGGTTCCTCAAGACCTAATTAGCACCACCTGTGCATTGCGTTAGATGAAAGGACTTCTTGGAAATAATTCTTCCTCGCTCTCTGCCATCTTATGAGGATTACCTTTCATTTAAGGGTGATTGCATTTTTTAACATTTGATTATGTTTATGTATCATCATGGTATTTGGTGAGCGCTGTATTTATGTGTGCGTATCTTTTTCTTATTCACTTATCCGTTGTCTCTGCCTGAGACACACTCCATGGAAGAGTACATCAAAGAGAACCTGGCGAAGGGTTTCATCCGACCATCTTCTTCTCCAGCCGGCGCAGGCTTCTTCTTCGTTAAGAAGAAAGATGGTGGTCTGCGTCCGTGCATCGACTACAGAGATCTGAACGACATTACCGTCAAGAACCGATACCCTTTACCCCTGATTACAGAGCTCTTTGATAGAGTTAGTGGTGCAACCATTTTCACAAAGCTGGACTTGAGGGGTGCCTACAATCTCATCCGAATCCGTGAGGGTGACGAGTGGAAGACCGCTTTTAACACCCGTGACGGACATTATGAGTACCTCGTCATGCCCTTCGGATTGAGCAACGCTCCAGCAGTCTTCCAGCACTTTGTGAATGAGTTTTTCAGGGACATCTTATACCACCATGTCGTGGTTTATCTAGATGACATCCTCACCTTTGCTAATAATCTAGAAGATCATCGTTTCTGGGTAAAGGAGGTTCTTTCCCGTCTCCGTGTCAATCACCTCTATTGTAAATTTGAGAAGTGTGTGTTTGAAGTTAAAACCATTCCGTTTCTAGGTTACATTGTGTCCGGTTCCGTACTAGAGATGGATCCTGAGAAACTCCAAGAAATCCAGAATTGGCCTATACCCTTAACCCTCAAAGGGGTCCAGAGGTTCTTAGGGTTCGCCAATTATTATAGAAAGTTTATACGAGACTTTTCCACCATTGTGGCGCCTATCACTGCATTAACCAAGAAAGGTGCTAATCCGTCCAAGTGGTCCGAGGAAGCTACGCAGGCCTTTCACCTTTTGAAGCAACGGTTCATCTCTGCACCAGTTCTGAAACAGCCCGACACCGACTCTACTTTTATCTTAGAGGTAGATGCCTCCTCCTTTGGAGTAGGAGCGGTGTTATCCCAGAGGGCCAAAGATGGACATCTACATCCTTGCAGTTTCTTCTCCTGGAAGTTCTCCCCAGCTGAGCGCAACTATGCCATTGGCGATCAGGAGTTGCTAGCCATCAAGCTCGCTCTTGAGGAGTGGAGATACCTGTTGGAGGGAGCTTCTCACTCAATCACCATACTTACCGACCACAAAAATCTTTTATATCTCAAAGGCGCACAATGTCTGAATCCTCGTCAGGCCAGATGGGCACATTTTTTCTCTAGGTTTGACTTTAAACTCCAGTTCTGTCCGGGTTCTCAGAATCGTAAGGCCGATGCCCTTTCCCGCTCATGGGAGCAAGAAAATGAGTCCGAGTCTGCAGACAAGCATCCTATTATTAATCCGTTGGCATTCTCCACGGTAGCGATGGACTCTACGCCCCCACCAGGGAAAAGTTTTGTTAAGCCAGTTCTAAGGAAGAAGCTCATGCATTGGGCCCATGCTTCCCGTTTTGCTGGACATACAGGCATTCAGAAAACCCTTGAGTTTATCTCTAGGTCCTACTGGTGGCAAACTCTGAAGAAGGACGTTATGGAATTTATTGCCTCCTGCCCAAAGTGTGCCCAACACAAAGTCTCCCGTCAGTCGCCTGCGGGGCAACTGGTTCCATTATCTGTTCTCCGTCGACCATGGACCCATTTGTCGATGGACTTTGTTTCCGATCTACCTATCTGCAACAAGTTTAATACCACCTGGGTGGTAGTTGACCGGTTCACCAAGATGGCACATTTCATCCCTCTCACCGGTCTTCCGTCAGCTTCCAAGTTGGCTCAAGTGTTTATACAAGAGATCTTCCGACTTCACGGTCTTCCTGAAGAGATCATCTCGGATCGTGGAGTACAATTTGTAGCCAAATTTTGGCGAAGTTTGTGTCAAGCCCTCCAAGTCAAGTTAAAGTTTTCCACAACTTACCATCCTCAGACCAATGGTCAAACCGAGAGGGTGAATCAGGACTTGGAGGCCTTCCTCCGTATATATGTGTCTTCCTCTCAAGATGACTGGGTTCAACTCCTTCCTTGGGCCGAGTTCAGCCACAACAATCAATACCATTCCTCATCTTCTTCGACACCATTCTTCATTAATTATGGATTCCACCCTAAAGTCCCAGAATTTCAACCGCTTCCCGCAACTTCTGTTCCAGCAGTGGATGTCACCTTGCGTCAGTTTTCAAATAACTGGAAGAACGTCCGCGCAGCCCTGCTTAAAGCCTCATCCAGGTATAAGAAGTTTGCCGATAGGAAGCGTAAAGCGGTTCCTGCTCTCAAGGTGGGTGATCGTGTGTGGTTGTCCACGAAGAATTTGAGGTTGAGAGTTCCCAGCATGAAATTTGCACCTCGCTACATCGGTCCCTTCAAGATTGAACAAGTCATCAATCCTTTTGCCTACAGATTACAGTTACCACCCTTCTTGAAAATACCCAGGACATTCCATGTTTCCCTGTTGAAACCGCTGATCCTGAATCGGTTTCATTCCGCACTTCCTCCAGTTCCCAAAGTTCAGACTCAACAGGGAGTCGAGTACGAGGTGGCCAAGATTTTGGACTCACGTTTCCGTTACGGTCAGTTACAGTATCTCATTGACTGGAAGGGCTATGGTCCGGAAGAACGCTCTTGGACCAATGCCTCAGACGTCCATGCTCCTGCCTTGGTCCGAAATTTCCACTCAAAGTTTCCTTTAAAGCCTAAGAAGTGTCCTGGGGCCACTCCTAAATGGGGGGGGGGGGGGGTGCTGTCACGATCCGGGTATCTGGACGCCATTACCTGCCGTTTAGGTGTCTTCTGAGACTGGCCCAGCGTTCCAAGTCCGGATCTCATCTGTGTCAACACTCTGCACATCCCTCCTGTCATTCTGAGACACTACCACAGCGGCGCCATGTTTGAATCCAACATGGCGTCTCCTGTCCCCAGCGGCCGGCGCCGCCATTATCACTATGTTTGCACATTTAATTTCAAACCAGTTTTCCCTCCAGGTTCCAGCATGGGCGCAGCCATGTTGGATTTGATCACATGCTCAAATTCCTCCAATCCACCATCTCTGGAATCTGCATAATTGCCTAGCCAATGCCTGCATAGCAGCAGGTATAAGTATCCTGTGTCTAGGCCAGATAGATGCTTTGAATGTCATACCTTGTTCCAGTCTCTCTCTCCTGTGGTTTGTTTCTCCAGGTTCCAGTTCCTGTCTCCAGCATCCACAAAGAGACCCGCACCTGCTTTCCATCTTGCGGTGCAGCCTGACTCTACAGTCTTCCGTGGCTGTCCAAGTTTCCAGCTATCTACAATCTTTCCAGCAGCCAGCTTTCAACAGATTTCAGCTTCTACTAAACACCGGTGCTGATCCAGCGGATCCTATCTTACCAGCAGTATCCACTACCACCGGTAATCATTTATCAGCTATTCAGTTTCTACGCTCCCTAGCATCTCACATCATTCACTCTGTGTTCATCACCTGGCTGGTTCCATCCAGCATCCACTCCGTGACTTTAGTACCACTCCGTGTCTTACCACCTGGCTGGTTCCATCCAGCTGATACAGCAGCATACTCAAGTTACAGATTCACCTGTTACAACTACTGGCATGTTCCTCGGCTATCTCCACTACTACAACCAGGTCTGGTAAGGTGATTTCATCAAAGGACTTTTACATCTGTTCTATACCTACCAGTGCTCTGAGATACCTCCTATGGTTATGTGATCCAGGAACTGTGTTATTTGCCACTGTCTTTGATTTACTTTGAATGCTGCTTGTCATTTCACGGAGTCTGTTAAATAAACTTTTATTTTGAATTTTAAACTGGTTGTCATGGTCACACCTTCGGGTAATCAATCTGCACTCACATGTCCAGGGGTCTGATTAAACCTCCCAGGTTTAACTTCATCTCAGCCCCTACAACTGAGGCTTCCTCCCGTCAGCCTAAACCCTCAGTTGTGACAACGTTATAGTATCACACATGTTTGTATAATAGAATTATGCACAAAACTGTTTATAAATCCCAAAAGTAGGATATCACTAAGGAGAGGATTACACTGTTAAAGGTTATTGCAGTGAAGGTCTATATCACTATCTGATAAGTAATATTAATGGTTACAACTAATATAGGGTATATGATCTGATCCACTGTCAGAATAGATTCCTTGATATATCTTTTTATGTCTATCCTTATACCCAATGGGATATGACGTATTGAGAATAGTTCTGATAAGTGTAATATTCAACTCCCAATTAATGGAATTAATAAACATTATAGGCACACGCAAAAAAAAATATATATATATCTGGTAAATATATATGAAAATGGATAAACATAGAATTAATGATTCATAATTTATTTCTTTTATCTCCAACAAATATATATACCAAGGTACTGCCTTCTAAAATTGATAGAACATAAAATATGTATAGTAGGTGAGGATACCCAAGAAATAGAACCTTTTATTGAAGGAAATACATCATTCCATAGAAAAGAGTAAGACAGATGATTGACAGGTCTCTGATTGAATCAAAGGGAGACTTAGGGAATAAAAGGAAACTTAAATTTTGGCTCTGGTTAGAGCCCTGAGGAACTGGGTGATGGGGTCAGCCTGGCGCTTTCTAATTTAATTAGGCTCCAAGTTTCAGACACACAAAGTACATCCAACACTTTGAAAAAAATGAAATATAGGAAACAAACGAATGGTCTGAAACTAGCGCTGTACAGAGGGTGAATCTGACACTCTGGATATAACTTGTACCACCAATGCAACAGAGGAGTGTATATGATCCTTCTCAGGAGAAACTAAGAGACTCCGTGTTCTTTACTTCATTAGAAAGGAACTTAAATTTAATTCCTTTACCGTGTGCACGTAAAGGTATCTTTCAACACTATCCTCTCTTCTCTGGTGGGAGATATTGCTATGCAGTATGGAGAGGTAAAACACTTACATGAAATTTCTGTCCCGCATACACGTAACAGGTTCTTTTTAAAATCCTCCGATCCCCATAAAACTGAAGTCCTCCACGATCTTCACAAACATATTTATTCCACAGTTCACATAAAACATAGACAGAAAGAAACAGGGATGGACAATCTTCCGGTGCACCTGGGAAGCAAGCAGGATGGAAAACGGACTGGCACCTCCGTCCCGGCTGCAGTCACAGGATTGTGGTGCAAAAGCTGGATACAGTCCTAGCGGTGTCTCCCAAATGTCTCTCCGGTAAAAAGACAGTCCTCCTGTACCGAACGGCTTCAACGCGTTTCTGTGAATACTTTCACCTTTGTCAAGAAGTGCCGTTCTGTTACTAGTCAGGGGTTTTATCCCTCCTCAATCACATCACATGACTGATTTAAAATACACCTGTGTGGCTGGATTAAACCATACAACTAAAAAAGACATCACAATCAAATAAAACAAAGGCCACTAATAAAACAGCCGACTTTTAGATCCAGGTATTATAATCCAGCGTAGAAATGGATAAGAATTAAAAATGCCCCCATATGAAAAAACATCGAGTGTAATGGTATCCCATAACAAGTGGAGACTGAAGTCCCAAAAAGGATCAGATGTATCAAAATCTGTATGGGTCCGGGGGTTATGTACTTAGTGACCCATACAGATTTTGATACATCTGATCCTTTTTGGGACTTTAGTCTCCACTTGTTATGGGATACCATTACACCCGATGTTTTTTCATATGGGGGCATTTTTAATTCTTATCCATTTCTACGCTGGATTATAATACCTGGATCTAAAAGTCGGCTGTTTTATTAGTGGCCTTTGTTTTATTTGATTGTGATGTCTTTTTTAGTTGTATGGTTTAATCCAGCCACACAGGTGTATTTTAAATCAGTCATGTGATGTGATTGAGGAGGGATAAAACTCCTGACTAGTAACAGAACGGCACTTCTTGACAAAGGTGAAAGTATTCACAGAAACGCGTTGAAGCCATTCGGTACAGGAGGACTGTCTTTTTACCGGAGAGACATTTGGGAAACACCACTAGGACTGTATCCAGCTTTTGCCCCACGATCCTGTGACTGCAGCCGGGACGGAGGTGCCAGTCCGTTTTCCATCCTGCTTGCTTCCCAGGTGCACCGGAAGATTGTCCATCCCTGTTTTTTTCTGTCTATGTTTTATGTGAACTGTGGAATAAATCTGTTTGTGAAGATCGTGGAGGACTTCAGTTTTATGGGGATCGGAGGATTTTAAAAAGAACCTGTTACGTGTATGCGGGACAGAAATTTCATGCAAGTGTTTTACCTCTCCATACTGCATAGCAATATCTCCCACCAGAGAAGAGAGGATAGTGTTGAAAGATACCTTTACGTGCACACGGGAAAGGAATTAAATTTAAGTTCCTTTCTAATGAAGTAAAGAACACGGAGTCTCTTAGTTTCTCCTGAGAAGGATCATATACACTCCTCTGTTGCATTGGTGGTACAAGTTATATCCAGAGTGTCAGATTCACCCTCTGTACAGCGCTAGTTTCAGACCATTCGTTTGTTTCCTATAGAGCCCTGAGGACGCCTATGGTGGAACGGCCGTGGGCTGCTTATCAGATCAATTTATAATTACTCAATGTGTTGACTGTGTTGTGTGACCGAATAAATACTTATATGTCCATATAATACATCCCCATTTGCTGGCACAGTCTCCATAATACCCCCGGGACCGCGAGCTGCTTTTCTTCTAGAAGCCGCCGAACGGAGAAAGTCTCCCCTCACTTCGGCTGCCGCCAGCGGCTTTTCATACAGCAGCCGCCGGACGGAGAAAGTCCTCCTTTACCTCGACTGCCGCCAGCAGCTTTCTATAAAGAAGCCGCTAGACAGGGAGAGGAAGGGAGAGGCCGTGCGTGATTCACGGCTTCACAGTACACGCACGCCAGGCTCAATACAGAGCAGCGGCGTGTGTACCATAAGTGAAAGCCAAGCCAAGGTATTATGTGTATCTCTCAGCATACAATATAATAAATATATAACATATACCAATTCACCTAAAAACATTATTATATGAGGAGACTTTATGTGGAGCAAATTGTAGAGTGGGAAGGACATAGCATGTTATAAAACAACAAATATATGTTATTAATATAACATGAATATAATAAAGTGACACTGATTGAATTAGATCTCTCTTAATTAAATAACCTAGTGACATCTGGATAACAGCAGCGCACTATTATAACCCTATTAAAGAATAAATACATCCCTACTACTTAATTCTATTTCTCTAACGTCCTAGTGGATGCTGGGTACTCCGTAAGGACCATGGGGAATAGATGGGCTCCGCAGGAGACAGGGCACTTTAAAGAAAGAATTTGGATACTGGTGTGCTCTGGCTCCTCCCTCTATGTCCCTCCTCCAGACTTCAGTTTGTATCTGTGCCCGGATGAGCTGGGTGCTGTTTAGTGAGCTCTCCTGAGCTTGCTGTAAGAAAGTATTTTGTTAGGTTTTTTATTTTCAGGGAGCTCTGCTGGCAACAGACTCCCTGCATCGTGGGACAGAGGGGAGAGAAGCAGCCCTACTCTCTGAAGATAGGTCCTGCTTCTTAGGCTACTGGACACCATTAGCTCCAGAGGGATCGTACACAGGATCTCACCCTCGTTGTCCGATCCCAGAGCCGCGCCGCCGCCCCCCTCGCAGAGCCGGAAGACAGAAGCCGGGTGAGCATGAGAAGCAAGAAGACTTCGAAATCGGCGGCAGAAGACTCCGGTCTTCACTGAGGTAGCGCACAGCACTGCAGCTGTGAACCATTGCTCCCACACACACCTCACATACTCCGGTCACTGTAAGGGTGCAGGGCGCAGGGGGGGGGAGGGGGGGGGGAGGGGGGGCACCCTGGGCAGCAATTGGGACCTCTTTGGCAAAAGTTTAGCATATTTACAGTTGGGCACTGTATATATGTATGAGCCACCGCCAAAAATTGTACATTGAAGTGGGACAGAAGCCCGCCGCTGGGGGGGCAGGGCTTCTTCCTCAGCACTCACCAGCGCCATTTTTTCTCCACAGCTCCGCTGAGAGGAAGCTCCCCAGGCTCTCCCCTGCAGATACACGGTAGTAGAGGGTAAAAAGAGAGGGGGGGCACATAATTAGGCGCAAAAATCAATATAAACAGCGGCTACTGGGTTAACATTAAGTTACTGTGTTATTCCTGGGTTATATAGCGCTGGGGTGTGTGCTGGCATACTCTCTCTCTGTCTCTCCAAAGTGCCTTGTGGGGGGGAACGGTCTTCAAAAAGAGCATTCCCTGTGTGTGTGTGGTGTGTCGGTACGCCTATGTCGACATCTTTGACGAGGAAGGCTATGTGAAAACAGAGCGGGAGCAAATTAATGTGGTGACTCCGCCGACGGCGCCGACACCTGATTGGATGGATATGTGGAAGGTTTTAAATGACAATGTTAATTCCTTGAATAAAAGGTTGGAAAAAAGCTGAAGCCTTAGGACAGTCAGTGTCTCATCCCGTGCCTGATCCTATGTCGCAGAGGCCGTCAGGGTCTCAGAAGCACCCACTATCCAAAATTGATGACACAAATACCGACATGGATTCTGATTCCAGTGTCAATTACGATGATGCAAAGTTACAGCCAAAATTGTCTGCATCCATCCGTTATATGATTATAGCAATTAAGGATGTGTTGCACATCACAGATGAAACCCCAGTCCCTGACAAGAGGGTTCATATGTATGGGGGAAAGAGGCAGGAGGTGACCTTTCCCCCTTCACACGAGCTAAATGAGTTATGTGAAAAGGCTTGGGAATCTCCAGATAAAAAACTGCAGATCTCCAAACGAATTCTTATGGCATATCCTTTCCCGCCAACGGACAGGTTACGCTGGGAATCCTCCCCTAGGGTGGACAAAGCTTTAACACGCTTATCCAAGAGGATAAGCTACGGATACGGAAACGGCTACCCTCAAAGCCGTATCCGTACCCTACGGCCGTCACAGGATACGGCTATCCTCAAAGATGCTGCGGATAGAAAGCAAGAGGGTACCCTGAAGTCCATTTATACACATTCAGGTACTTTACTGAGGCCAGCGATCGCGTCGGCCTGGGTGTGTAGTGCTGTAGCAGTATGGACGGACACCCTGTCTGAGGAACTTGATACCTTAGACAAGGATACTATATTGATGACCCTGGGGCCAGTGGCGTAACTAGAAATTTTCCTCCCCCAAGCCAAAAAATCCTTCGGCGCGCCCCCCCCCCCCATACCCCCCATAATTGGCATTAGTAAAGGGACAAATATGTGCACGCCATAGGCGCGCGTCACCAAAAAGGGTGTGTGGCTTCGTTAAAATGGGCGTGGCTTTGCGTAAAGGGGCGTGGTATTGCAGGAAAAGACTACCTTATACCCCAGTTTTGCAACCTGCACGCCCAGACGTTAGCCACCACAGGAAAGAAAAATAACCCTGATTCATGCCCCTTACATTATTTGACATTTCTCTGACGTCCTAAGTGGATGCTGGGACTCCGTAAAGGACCATGGGGATTAGCGGCTCCGCAGGAGACTGGGCACAGCTAAAGAAAGCTTTAGGACTACCTGGTGTGCACTGACTCCTCCCACTAAGACCCTCCTCCAGACCTCAGTTAGATTTCTGTGCCCGGCTCAGCTGGATGCACACTAGGGGCTCTCCTGAGCTCCTAGAAAGAAAGTATATTTAGGTTTTTTATTTTACAGTGAGATCTGCTGGCAACAGACTCACTGCAACGAGGGACTAAGGGGAGAAGAAGCGAACCTACCTAACAGGTGGTAGTTTGGGCTTCTTAGGCTACTGGACACCATTAGCTCCAGAGGGATCGACCGCAGGACCCGACCTTGGTGTTCGTTCCCGGAGTCGCGCCGCCGTCCCCCTTACAGAGCCAGAAGCATGAAGATCGGCGGCAGAAGACTTCTGTCTTCACCAATGTAGCGCACAGCACTGCAGCTGTGTGCCATTGCTCCTCATGTACACCTCACACTCCGGTCACTGATGGGTGCAGGGCGCTGGGGGGGGGGCGCCCTGAGGGCAATATAAGACACCTTGGCTGGCAAATAATCACAATATATAGCCCCAGAGGCTATATATGTGATAACTACCCCTGCCAGATTCCATAAAAAAGCGGAAGAAAAGTATGCGAAAAAGGGGCGGAGCTATCTCCCTCAGCACACTGGCGCCATTTTCTCTTCACAGTGCAGCTGGAAGAAAGCTCCCCAGGCTCTCCCCTGTAGTTTTCAGGCTCAAAGGGTTAAAAAGAGAGGTGGGGCACTAAATTTAGGCGCAATATATGTATACAAGCAGCTATTGGGGGAAAAATCACTCAGTTATAGTGTTAATCCCTGCATTATATAGCACTCTGGTGTGTGCTGGCATACTCTCTCTCTGTCTCCCCAAAGGACTTTGTGGGGTCCTGTCCTCAGTCAGAGCATTCCCTGTGTGTGTGCGGTGTGTCGGTACGGCTGTGTCGACATGTTGGATGAGGAAGGTTACGTGGAGGCGGAGCAGAGGCCGATAAATGGGATGTCGCCCCCTGTGGGGCCGACACCAGAGTGGATGGATAGGTGGAAGGTATTAACCGACAATGTCAACTCCTTACATAAAAGGCTGGATGACGTAACAGCTGTGGGACAGCCGGCTTCTCAGCCCGCGCCTGCCCAGGCGTCTCAAAGGCCATCAGGGGCTCAGAAAAACGCCCGTTACCTCAGATGGCAGACACAGATGTCGACACGGAGTCTGAATCCAGTGTCGACGAGGTTGAGACATATATAGAATCCACTAGGAACATCCGTTACATGATCTCGGCAATGAAAAATGTGTTACGCATTTCTGACATGAACCCAAGTACCACATAAAAGGGGTTTTATTTTTGGGGAGAAAAAGCAGCCAGTGTTTTGTTCCCCCATCAGATGAATGAATGAAGTGTGTAAAGAAGCGTGGGCTCCCCCGATAAGAAACTGGTAATTTCTAAAAAGTTACTGATGTCGTACCCTTTCCCGCCAGAGGATAGGTCACGTTGGGAGATATCCCTTAGGGTGGATAAGGCGCTCACACGTTTGTCAAAAAAGGTGGCACTGTCGTCTTAGGATACGGCCACCTTGAAGGAGCCTGCTGATAAAAAGCAGGAGGCTATCCTGAAGTCTGTATATACACACTCAGGTTATATACTGAGACCTGAAATTACCTCAGCATAAATAGTGCTGCTGCAGCGTGGTCTGATACCCTGTCAGATAATATTAATACTCTAAGACAGGGATAATATTTTGCGAACATAGAGCATATTAGTAGTATAGTGAACCTCCTTTTCACAAACTTTTGACAGGTACCACGTCCCCTTTTAAGCCCCGCCCCTTTTTAATTGTGTTTAATATAAAACTGATATCAAATGATATAAAACTGATATCAAATGATTATTGATTGGCCATTAAGAACAGAATCCGACCCTTAGACAAGCCGCATTTATATTAAATGGCTAATCAAAAAAAGCTTATGAAAAATGCGTATTATACGGTATTAAAGCCGGGGAGTTATTGCGGTGTCGATAAATATTATAAGGCGAATAAAGGCAAGTTCAAAAGAGCGGAAATTAAAAAATGGTTTCAAGTACAAGACGCTTACACATTACATAAGCAGGCACGAAAAACCTATAAAAGGAACATGATTTGCGTATCGGATATAAATCAACAATGGCAATGTGATCTGGTCTCGCTCATAGACATTGCAAAGTACAATGATGGTTTTAAATATATATTAACCATCATCGATATATTCAGTAAGAAAGCATGGGCGGCTGGTCTAGCATCCAAGAATGCGACAACCGTCGCTAATGCTTTTGAAAAAATATTCCAACAGGGATGCGTGCCAAAGAAGTTGCAAACCGATAATGGTAAAGAGTTTGTAAACAAAATCTTTAAAAAAGTGTTAGAAAAATACGGCATACATCATTTCACAACCAATAATGAAGTGAAAGCGGCCATTATAGAACGCTTCAATAGGACTTTAAAAACAAGGATGTGGCGTTATTTCACAGCGCGGAATACGTACAGATATATAGATGTCTTACAAGATTTCATAAACAGCTATAATAACACATATCATAGAACGATTAAGTGTACACCGTGTGCTGTGGGGCCCTCTAACGCTTTGAGAATTTTCAAGACGACGTACGGCGATTACTTTAGAACTAAGAAAATTACACCACGTTTTTACATCGGTGAACATGTACGCATATCCAAATATAAGGATATATTTCAGAAAGGGTATGAACAGAATTTTTCTGAAGAAATATTTGTCATACAGAATGTGAACACTAAAGGTGTTAAGCCGCTTTA
Source organism: Pseudophryne corroboree (assembly GCF_028390025.1). Taxonomy (NCBI): domain Eukaryota; kingdom Metazoa; phylum Chordata; class Amphibia; order Anura; family Myobatrachidae; genus Pseudophryne; species Pseudophryne corroboree. Next base: position 81,443,389 of record NC_086446.1, on the reverse strand, counting down.
TAAGTTGACGGATCTCTACAGCGAAGAAATTACTGGCAGTTTTTACCACGATGAGTTACAAAGCGTGCCAAAAAACTATAATAGAATATACAAAGTGGAAAAGATTTTAAAACATAAGATGGTCACCGGTCGAAAATACGCGTTAGTCAAGTGGCGCGGGTACCCCGCAAAATTTAACAGTTGGGTTGATGCATCAGAGATAAAAGATATATAAAACGTGCAGCACGCTAAACAAGACGAGCGATGGATGACAAATCGTTTTACATAACATTACCCAGCAATGCCTCAGCGGATACTTTTCCGCAAAATAAGATTTCAAACTATACAACAAAGCTTGCAAAGTCGATACACTTAAGCGGTGAGTGGGAAGTCGCTCTTACAGAAATACAATGGCCCTCATTCCGAGTTGTTCGCTCGTTCTTTTTCATCGCATCGCAGTGAAAATCCGCTTAGTACGCATGCGCAAAGTTCGCACTGCGACTGCGCCAAGTAACTTTACTATGAAGAAAGTATTTTTACTCACGGCTTTTTCTTCGCTCCGGCGATCGTAATGTGATTGACAGGAAATGGGTGTTACTGGGCGGAAACACGGCGTTTCAGGGGCGTGTGGCTGAAAACGCTACCGTTTCCGGAAAAAACGCAGGAGTGGCCGGAGAAACGGTGGGAGTGCCTGGGCGAACGCTGGGTGTGTTTGTGACGTCAACCAGGAACGACAAGCACTGAACTGATCGCACAGGCAGAGTAAGTCTGGAGCTACTCTGAAACTGCTAAGTAGTTAGTAATCGCAATATTGCGAATACATCGGTCGCAATTTTAAGAAGCTAAGATTCACTCCCAGTAGGCGGCGGCTTAGCGTGTGTAACTCTGCTAAATTCGCCTTGCGACCGATCAACTCGGAATGAGGGCCAATATCCACACACGTGGAAAACCTTGGATATACAAGATTGTAAATTACAAATAACACAGGATGTTATGTTTTCCAATCCAGTTGTGGAATTTGCAGCCGTGTGCGTTAAACCCGGATTTTATAAAACAATCGACTCGCTACTGGACGTAATCAACGCGGAAATAGGGTGACATAAACTGGATGGGGGATTAAGACTAGTGTACGATCCGCTTGAACGCGTAGTAACATGCGATAGTAAGCGGCTGTATCATCTTACAGCTGGTGATAAACTGACGACGATCCTTGGATTACAACCTTAAACTAAGATTTCTAAACCATGCGCCGACATCAAAGGCGGCCAGTATACGCTGTACGTGTATACTGACATTATCGAGCACCAGCGCGTCGGTGATAGCTACGTACCGCTACTACGCACAGTTGAAATTAAGGGATATAACAATGAGGTGGTCACAATACGATATGAGAAACCCGATTACGTACCATTGTGCAAAGCGCATTTTGACACTGTAGCCATAGAGATAAAGAACGACCAGAACATCTTATTTAAGTTTGGTAAAGTGATCGTGAAACTACACTTTAGACGTCGCAAACACGAAATTTATTAACTAAACAGGATGGTCGCTGTTAAAAATTATGGCAATCCGGATCTCTACGCGCAATATTATAAAACGCAGGCCGGTAATGGATTACCAGGTTTTCACGGCAGCGCGTACATGTACGGATGCGGTTTAGGCGGTATTTTTCGAAGTCTTTTCAGAAAAGCTGTTCCTCTTTTCCGGAGAGGTTTAGAGTTAGCTAAACCGCATATGAAGACCGCGGCACGTAATATAGCGAAAGACGTTATCGGACAAGCCACAACGGCCGTGATGAATAAGATACACGATGCGAACCAAGCAAAACAAGACGGTTCAGGACTAATATATACAAGAAAAGGCGTGTCTAAAAGAAAACGGAAGCGTATGATAGCACTTCCGCCTTGGGACATACCCTTTTTAAATAAAAACCAGAGACGACGCAACTCAAAGAAGAAGAGAAAGCCGAAGCGCTCCGTTGGTGATATTTTTTAAACATGTCTTTCATACACCACGAGTCCGTTGAATGTGCAAAAACAGAGCTGGATCTTTTTGACGTGCCCCCGACACAAACAAGCATAGAGAAAAGTCTATACGTCGAAGTTCAACCTTTAGCGGCATTATCCGACACAGCGCCGCTTGAATTTTATATAGCGGCCAGCGGCTAACACTACTACGATCTGAACAACACGCTGCTGTACGTGACGTGCAAGATCGTACGAACCGATAACACACCGATACCGCAAGGTGCACGGGTCGCACTTATTAATTACCCCATAGCGACTTTATTCAACCAAGTGGATGTAACTTTGGGTGACAGGCTCATATCGCAATCCAACAATCTTTACACATACTGCGCGTACATTGAGACTATATTGAATTACAGCTCAGACGCTTTGTCAACAAAGCACACAACAGGATTATTTTACAAAGATTCGGCTGGAGAATTTAACAACACGGTGCTGGACGGACCGAATACGGGGTTCAAAAAACGATCAGGTGCGACAGAGCAGAGTCGCACGGTTGAATTGCTAGGACCGCTTCACTGCTTCATCAACATAAACTAATTTTAAATGCCGTTGACCTGAAGATTAAACTAACCAGAAACAAAGACGCATTCTGCTTAATGTCAGCTGACGCGGATGCCTTTAAAATACAGATCACAGCGGCGTCCCTGTTCGTGAAAAGAGTGCAAGTCTCACCGGCCGTGCGGATTGGGCACGCACAGGCCCTGCTAAACGGCAACGCGAAATACGCGATTGACCGCGTTGGGATGAAAATCTACAGCGTACCAGCAGGCAGTAGAGTATTTAATCTAGAAAATCTATTTTTAGGTCAAGTGCCGAAAACAGTCATAGTCGGCTTTGTGGATAACGAAGCATTTTCAGGAATCCATAACCGGAATCCCCTTTGCTTTGAACATAAAAATGTAAGTTTTGCATCCCTTTATCTGGATGGAACACCGCACCCTGCAAAACCATTTCAACCAGACTTTGAACACAGTAATGCTGTAAGAGAGTATATGTCACTCATACAGATCACAAATAAGCAGAAATCTGACAATGGTATACTGATTGACCGCGAAGAGTACCTCAGAGGTTACTCACTATTTGCTTTTGACCTATCGCCGGAGCAGGAATGTGGAGAACATCTCTCCCTGATAAGAACGGGCAATCTACGTGCTGAATATCGCTTTGCAGAAGCGTTGGACAGGACAGTCAATGTGATAATATATGCGCTATTTGATAACATCATCGAGATTAATCAAAGGCGCGATGTGCTGTACGATTATCTATAAATGAAATAAACTAACACTACGCTGCTGAAAAATGAACACATTACAGATAAACTGTATTCTGTATGCTGCGCAAAGCACAAGGCATATTTTTAAAGGAACGTATCCGTGTGATCTGTTGCCTGACGATAAACTGATGCATTACCCCTGCGCATTTGTAATCAACATGCATAGCAGTGGTCAGCCTGGCGAACACTGGTTGGCTGTTTATTTTAATGAAGATGGCATTTGTTATTTCTTTGATTCCTACGGTCTCTCGCCGGACAGTGACATTTTCCCAAAGAATATCATAAAGTTTTTACATTATAATTCAAAAAGTATTTGTCACCAAAACCGTCGGTTACAAGATTTTTCCAGCGATGTATGCGGTCAATCAGGGCTGAAACTAGGATTTTCGTCACCCGGGGCAAGGCAGTAATTCCCCCCCCCCCCCGTCAGCCTAAATTAATTAATTATAAATATGTTGGGGGGACAAAGGGGACACTATTGGACAATATTGCTCCTATGTGCCTCAAATGCCCTATGCGTCACATGCACCTCCAGCTGCATGTTCACATAACATGCCCCCCTGTGTGTCCCCATACATTGCACTATATTACTGCACTATATCATAACATTTCATCACTGCACTACATTACCCTATCCACTGCACTACTATACCACATCCCCTACACGCTGAACTACATCACAACACTACATGCCCCTATACACTGCACTACCCTATATGCTACACTACATTACCACACTACATCCCCTTACATGCTACACCACATCACATGCCCCTATATACTGCAATACATTACCACACTACATACATCACTACACTACATCCCCCTATAAGCTACACCAAAAACCCCCATCTGTGAGGCAAAGTGGAGGTTGATACTGCTAAATGGGAGCACAGTGCCGATAATAAAGTCTGTTTTAAACTCACCACAAAGCTGCTGTAGTGATTCTCGGTGAGATTTGGAGGTTGTCCAGGCTCTAAGTTTCCACTGTCAAGTAGACAGCTAGCAAAGTGAACCTTTGATTTCGGTAAAATCGGTGACTGCACCTGTTAACAAGCATAAGCCTGGGGCAGTGTGTCCTCTCAATGTGGTGCAGCCTGCAGCTTGTTATTGGTTGGTGCTGGGTAGGCAGCCGGGATCATAGCCTGCTGAAAAATACAGCACCAACAGCTCGCTTCTATAGCTTTGTATGGTGCACCGCACGCTAGTCGCAGCACTGCATGTCACAGAAGAGAGTTTAAGACAGTAGTCGGCATAGGAGAGATCCCAGGTACTGGAGCTCACCTGCACAGCGTCTGAGCCAGCTTCGGGCAGACAGGTGGGTCAGAGACACTGCCCAGGAGCAGTCTGCTGTATCACTGGAGAAGCACAGCACTGCCGGTAAAAAATAAATAATCCCTGCTCCTCTGTAACTCCTCAGCGCCCCCTCAAATCCTGCACCCGGGGCGCATGCCCCCTTAGCTCCCCCCCTAGTTACGGCCCTGGGTCAATACTGTATTTACTTTATATTTTTTATGTGTAAAAACTACTATGATGATTTCTTGACACAGTTTAGTAATGATACAAAACGTAATGACCGTTTAGTTTCAAACTTTGTAAGGCGTATGCCAAGAAGCCATTGTTTGAGTCATTATACAGATAAATATATTCAGAATTGTGTAACTTGTTGTAATAACCAGTGTGTTTGATGCATTTTATGTACAATGCGTCATAACTATGATTATTTGAAAATAAACATCAATGTTTTTAATCTTTATGGTGTTGTATGTTTGTAAGTTTTCTTTTAAAGACAACTGATTAGAATAAAGAAAAAACGGGGGTCTTTCTAAATCATGAATATATTTTATTAGATCATAAAGTTTATTTACAGATCTATTGCCGGGACAGATGATATTACTGAATTTATCATGATGAATCTTATATATTCCTATATTTTACTAATGTAGTACCCTTATGGGTATAATTTTTTAAACAAATAATACTATGTGATCATGTGCAATCTTCCTATCTACACAAGTATTATGTGTTCCAGAATCATAATATATTTGATAAAATATATATCGTTTAAATAAGACACAGATGAGTTAAATTTAATACTCATATGTTATGTTGGTAATAATGTAATGGGTTATTTTAACACAACAGATCCTATTTAGGAACATGATGACATGATATGCCTAGTGACCCAATAGTTATTAAAACTTTTTACTGTAAATATAATGTTTGTGCATACATACCCCATGAGATATGCCCTTCTATTAAGCACAATCAAACATATTGGCATTCTACTCTAACATTTAGGGTAAAAGATTAGAATGGATCAAGGTAGCATATCTTAAGGCCAGATATAGGTTCAGCGGCCTCTTTGCCAATCCATGTTATGGTTATGAAGTAAACCCACCATTAAAATCATTAAAAATGATACCAAGAATATGATTTTGACATATGGTCCCAGATTTTCAAATAAAGGATGTGTAGTGTATCTCCTTATTTAATCCTAATGGAGTCATAGTATTCAACAGGCAAATGTATCTGGATTTTTTCTTTAGTGACAACTTAGTAATGTAACCACCACTTATCCCTAACTCAACCTGTTCTAGAGCATACATTTTCACCTTTTTGTGATTACTATTGTGGATCATAGAAAGTGTCTCGTCACACTTGTAATTTTCTTTATGTTGCTTATATCTCTTTGTGTATTTTTAATGATATATACATGATCAAATATTCGTTTTTAAAAAGCATCTTAGTCATGCCGATATATTTATAAACGCATGGGCCTATTAAGCAGTAAATTATACCAAATGTGTGGAGCAGTTAATGATGCTTTTTATTTCTGTTTTATTGTTTTTTCTGTCAGAGAACTTCTGAGTGATATGAATATATTGGCATGCTTGACATTTGCCACAGGGATAACAGAAAGATAATGATGGATTTTCCCTCTGATGCTTGGAAAAGTGACTTCTAAACAAATTAGCCCGTAAATCCTGATAATCTGTATGTTCTTATCAAATTCTTTCTTCAGATCATCATCCGTGTTGAGTATATATCGGTATTTGTGTAATGACGCATTGATGTATATCCACTTTTTATAGTATGTAACGATGTATCTTATTTGGCACAAGGTGGGTTCTCTTGTCTTGGGTATAAGTAAGGATATACTTGAGGTTTTACTGTTGGCATTATAAGCTTTCTGTAGGTTCTGTTTTTCATAGGCCATCTTAGTGTATATTTTTAACTCATCTTGCTCTTTTCCTATAAATTTCAACATCCGATCAATTTCTTCTGGTTCGGATATATTCTCCTTTTGGAACTGATCTCAGAGTGGCGGGATAATGGGAACTAATGTGATGTAAAATGCTGTTGGCGGCCGTGGTCTTACACTACACATCCTTTATTTGAAAATCTGGACCATATGTCAAAATCATATTCTTGGTATCATTTTTAATGATTATTAATGGTGGGTTTACTTCATAACCATAACATGGATTGGCAAAGAGGCCGCTGAACCTATATCTGGCCTTAAGATATGCTACCTTGATCCATTCTAATCTTTTACCCTAAATGTTAGAGTAGAATGCCAATATGTTTGATTGTGCTTAATAGAAGGGCATATCTCATGGGGTATGTATGCACAAACAATAAGAATTTACTTACCGATAATTCTATTTCTCATAGTCCGTAGTGGATGCTGGGGACTCCGTAAGGACCATGGGGAATAGCGGCTCCGCAGGAGACTGGGCACATCTAAAGAAAGCTTTAGGACTAACTGGTGTGCACTGGCTCCTCCCCCTATGACCCTCCTCCAAGCCTCAGTTAGGATACTGTGCCCGGACGAGCGTACACAATAAGGAAGGATTTTGAATCCCGGGTAAGACTCATACCAGCCACACCAATCACACCGTATAACTTGTGATCTGAACCCAGTTAACAGTATGATAACAGAGGAGCCTCTGAAAAGATGGCTCCCAACAATAATAACCCGATTTTTTTGCTAACAATAACTATGTACCAGTATTGCAGACAATCCGCACTTGGGATGGGCGCCCAGCATCCACTACGGACTATGAGAAATAGAATTATCGGTAAGTAAATTCTTATTTTCTCTAACGTCCTAAGTGGATGCTGGGGACTCCGTAAGGACCATGGGGATTATACCAAAGCTCCCAAACGGGCGGGAGAGTGCGGATGACTCTGCAGCACCGAATGAGAGAACTCCAGGTCCTCCTCAGCCAGGGTATCAAATTTGTAGAATTTAGCAAACGTGTTTGCCCCTGACCAAGTAGCTGCTCGGCAAAGTTGTAAAGCCGAGACCCCTCGGGCAGCCGCCCAAGATGAGCCCACTTTCCTTGTGGAACGGGCTTTTACAGATTTTAGCTGTGGCAGGCCTGCCACAGAATGTGCAAGCTGAATTGTACTACAAATCCAACGAGCAATAGTCTGCTTAGAAGCAGGAGCACCCAGCTTGTTGGGTGCATACAGGATAAACAGCGAGTCAGATTTCCTGACTCCAGCCGTCCTGGAATATTTTCAGGGCCCTGACAACATCCAGCAACTTGGATTCCTCCAAGTCCCTAGTAGCCGCAGGCACCACAATAGGTTGGTTCAGGTGAAAACGCTGGAACCACCTTAGGGAGAAACTGAGGACGAGTCCTCAATTCCGCCCTGTCCGAATGGAAAATCAGATAAGGGCTTTTACAGGATAAAGCCGCCAATTCTGACACGCGCCTGGCCCAGGCCAGGGCCAACAGCATGACCACTTTCCATGTGAGATATTTTAACTCCACAGATTTAAGTGGTTCAAACCAATGTGACTTTTGGAACCCAAACTACATTGAGATCCCAAATTGCCACTGGAGGCACAAAAGGAGGCTGTATCTGCAGTACCCCTTTTACAAACGTCTAAACTTCAGGGACTGAAGCTAGTTCTTTTTTGGAAGAAAATTGACAGGGCCGAAATCTGAACCTTAATGGACCCCAATTTCAGGCCCATAGACACTCCTGTTTGCAGGAAATGTAGGAATCGACCCAGTTGAATTTCCTCCGTCGGGCCTTACTGGCCTCGCACTACGCAACATATTTTCGCCAATTGCGGTGATAATGTTTTTGCGGTTACATCCTTCCTGGCTTTAGATCAGGATATGGATGACTTCATCCGGAATGCCTTTTTTTCTTCAGGATCCGGTGTTCAACCGGCATGCCGTCAAACGCAGCCGCGGTAAGTCTTGGAACAGACAGGGTCCTTGCTGGAGCAGGTCCCTTCTTAGAGGTAGAGGCCACGGATCCTCCGTGAGCATCTCTTGAAGTTCCGGTTACCAAGTCCTTCTTGGCCAATCCGGAGCCACGAATATAGTGCTTTCTCCTCTCCATCTTATCAATCTCAGTACCTTGGGTATGAGAGGCAGAGAAGGGAACACATACACTGACTGGTACACCCACGGTGTTACCAGAGCGTCTACAACTATTGCCTGAGGGTCTCTTGACCTGGCGCAATACCTGTCGAGTTTTTTAATCATGTGGACGACTTCTGGGTGAAGTCCCCACTCTCCCGGGTGGAGGTCGTGCTGAGGAAGTCTGCTTCCCAGTTGTCCACTCCCGGAATGAATACTGTTGACAGTGCTATCACATGATTTTCCGCCCAGCGAAGAATCCCTGCAGCTTCTGCCATTGCCCTCCTGCTTCTTGTGCCACCCTGTCTGTTTACGTGGGTGACTGCCATGATGTTGTCCGACTGGATCAACACCGGCTGACCTTGAAGCAGAGGTCTTGCTAAGCTTAGAGCATTGTAAATGGCCCTTAGCTTCAGGATATTTATGTGAAGTGATGTATCCAGGCTTGACCCTAAGCCCTGGATATTCCTTCCCTGTGTGACTGCTCCCCAGCCTCGCAGGCTGGCATCCGTGGTCACCAGGACCCAGTCCTGAATGCCGAATCTGCGGCCCTCTAGAAGATGAGCACTCTGCAACCACCACAGGATGGATACCCTTGTCCTTGGTGACAGGGTTATCCGCTGATGCATCTGAAAATGCGACCCGGACCATTTGTCTAGTAGGTTCCACTGGAAAGTTCTTGCGTGGAATCTAGCGAATGGGATTGCTTTGTAGGAAGCCACCATTTTTACCCAGAACCCTTGTGCATTGATGCACTGAGCCTTGGTTCGGTTTTAGGAGGTTCCTGACTAGCTCGGATAACTCCCTGGCTTTCTCTTCCGGGAGAAACACCTTTTTTCTGGACTGTGTCCAGGAACATCCCTAGGAAACAGAAGACAAGTCGTCGGAACCAGCTGCGATTTTGAAATATTGAGAATCCAATCGTGCTGCCGCAACACTACCTGAGATAGTGCTACACCGACTTCCAACTGTTCCCTGGATCTTACCCTTATCAGTGGATCGTCCAAGTAAGGGATAACTAAAATTTCCTTCCTTCGAAGGGATATCATTTCGGCCATTACCTTGGTAAAGACCCGGGGTGCCGTGGACCATCCCTACGGCAGCGTCTGAACTGATAGTGACAGTTCTGTACCATAACCTGAGGTACCCTTGGTGAGAAGGGTAAATTTTGACATGAAGGTAAGCATCCTTGATGTCCCGAGACATCATGTAGTCCCCTTCTTCCAGGTTCGCAATCACTGCTCTGAGTGACTCAATCTTGAATTTGAGCCTCTGTATGTAAGTGTTCAAAGATTTTAGATTTTAGATTTAGATTTAGAATCGGTCTCACCGAGCCGTCTGGCTTCGGTACCACAATAGTGTGGAATAATACCCCGTTCCCTGTTGCAGGAGGGGTACCTTGATTATCACCTGCTGGGAATACAGCTTGTGAATGGCTTCCAAAACTGCCTCCCTGTCAGAGGGAGACGTCGGTAAAGCCGACTTTTGGAAACGGCGAGGGGGAGACGTCTCGAATTCCAATATGTACCCTTGAGATATTACCTGAAGGATCCAGGGGTCTACTTGCGAGTGAGCCCACTGCGCACTGAAATTCATTGAGAACGGGCCCCCACCGTGCCTGAGCTTGTAAGGCCCTAGCGTCATACTGAGGGCTTGGCAGAGGCGGGAAAGGGTTTCTGTTCCTGGGAACTGGCTAATCTCTTCAGCCTTTTTCCTCTCCCTCTGTCACGAGCAGAAAAGAGGAACCTTTTGTCCGCTTGCCAACAAAGGACTGCGCCTGATAATACGGCGTCTTATTTTGAGAGGCGATCTGGGGTACAAACGTGGATTTCCCAGTTGTTGCCGTGGCCACCAGGTCTAAAAGACCGACCCCAAATGTCCCTTTTCAAAGGCAATACTTCCAAATGCCGTTTGGAATCCGCATCACCTGACCATTTTACTGGTAGAATTGGACAACGCACTTATACTTGATGCCAGTCGGCAAATATTCCGCTGTGCATCATGCATATATAGAAATGCATCTTTTAAATGCTCTATAGGCAATAATATACTATCCTTATCTAGGATATCAATATTTCCAGTCAGGGAATCCGACCATGCCAACCCAGCACTGCACCTCCAGGCTGAGGCGATTGCTGGTCGCAGTATAACACCAGTATGTGTGTAAATACCTTTTTGGATACCCTCCTGCTTTCTATCAGCAGGATCCTTACGGGCGGCCATCTCATGAGAGGGTAGAGCCCTTGTTCTTACAAGCGTGTGAGCGCCTTATCCCCCCTAGGGGGTGTTTCCCAACGCACCCTAACCTCTGGCGGGAAAGGGTATGCAGCCAATACTTTTTAAGAAATTATCAATTGTTATCGGGGGGAAACCCACGCATCATCACACACCTCATTTTATTTCTCAGATTCAGGAAAACTACAGGTAGTTTTTCCCTCACCGAACATAATACCCCTTTTTGGTGGTACTCGTATTATCAGAAATGTATAAAAACATTTGCCATTGTCTCAATCATGTAACGTGTGGCCCTACTGGAAATCACGGTTGTCTCTTCACCGTCGACACAGGAGTCAGTATCCGTGTCGGCGTCTGTATCTGCCATCTGAGGTAACGGCCGCTTTAGAGCCCCTGACGGCCTATGAGACGTCTGGACAGGCACAAGCTGAGTAGCCGGCTGTCTCATGTCAACCACTGTTTTTTTATATAGAGCTGACACTGTCACGTAATTTTCAACAGTACATCCACTCAGGTGTCGACCCCCTAGGGGGTGACATCACTGTTACAGACACTCTGCTCCGTCTCCACATCATTTTTCTCCTCATACATGTCGACACAAACGTACCGACACACAGCACACACACAGGGAATGCTCTGATAGAGGACAGGACCCCACTAGCCCTTTGGGGAGACAGAGGGAGAGTATGCCAGCACACACCAGAGCGCTATATATATATACAGGGATAACCTTATATAAGTGTTTTTCCCCTTATAGCTGCTGTATGTTTTAATACTGCGCCTAAATAGTGCCCCCCTCTCTTTTTTTAACCCTTTCTGTAGTGCAGGGAAGAGTCAGGGAGCTTCCCTCCAACTGAGCTGTGAGGGAAAATGGCGCCAGTGTGCTGAGGAGATAAGGCCGCCGAAAAGGGGGCGGAGCCTATCTCCCGGTTTTTTGTATATTCTGGCAGGGGTTAAATGCATCCATATAGCCCAGGAGCTATATGTGATGCATTTTTTTGCCATGTAAGGTATTCATGTTTTATTGCGTCTCAGGGCGCCCCCCCCAGCGCCCTGCACCCTCAGTGACCGGAGTGTGAAGTGTGCTGAGAGCAATGGCGCACAGCTGCAGTGCTGTGCGCTACCTTATTTGAAGACAGGAACGTCTTCTGCCGCCGCTTTCTCCGGACCTCTTCGCTCTTCTGGCTCTGTAAGGGGGCCGGCGGCGCGGCTCCAGGACCCATCCAGGCTGAACCTGTGATCGTCCCTCTGGAGCTAATGTCCAGTAGCCAAGAAGCCCAATCCACTCTGCACGCAGGTGAGTTCGCTTCTTCTCCCCTTAGTCCCTCGATGCAGTGAGCCTGTTGCCAGCAGGTCTCACTGAAAATAACAAACCTAAACTAAAACTTTCACTAAGAAGCTCAGGAGAGCCCCTAGTGTGCACCCTTCTCGTCGGGCACAGAAATCTAACTGAGGCTTGGAGGAGGGTCATAGGGGGAGGAGCCAGTGCACACCAGTTAGTCCTAAAGCTTTCTTTAGATGTGCCCAGTCTCCTGCGGAGCCGCTATTCCCCATGGTCCTTACGGAGTCCCCAGCATCCACTTAGGACGTTAGAGAAATTATATTTACAGTAAAAAGTTTTAATAACTATTGGGTCACTAGGCATATCATGTCATCATTTTCCTAAATAGGATCTGTTGTGTTAAAATAACCCATTACATTATTACCAACATAACATATGAGTATTAAATTTAACTCATCTGTGTCTTATTTAAACGATATATATTTTATCAAATATATTATGATTCTGGAACACATAATACTTGTGTAGATAGGAAGATTGCACATGATCACATAGTATTATTTGTTTAAAAAATTATACCCATAAGGGTACTACATTAGTAAAATATAGGAATATATAAGATTCATCATGATAAATTCAGTAATATCATCTGTCATGTTGATATTCTATTTACAATATTTAGTGATACAACATGCATGAAACATCTTAGATTTCGAAACGTTTGGAAATATTTATGCCAAGCACATATGTATATGACACAGGGACCTATATGATTACTGTATACTGAGTTAACTAGTTAGTCAGAAATCATTACAGATCTCTTGTTTTGTTTAGCGATCTTATATATCATGATTCATATCTTTGTAGTGACCTGTAGTATATGTGTATATACCAAAATCATCATGTAAAGGATTACAGTACCTGGAACTGCTTATTATCGGTTTTCATATGTATGTCAGTGTGCGATTACTGTATCTTATTTAAACGCTATATATTTATCATATATATTATGATTCTGGAACACATAATACATATATATTTATCATATGTATTATGATTCTGGAACACATAATACATATATATTTATCATATATATTATGATTCTGGAACACATAATACTGGTGTAGATAGGAAGATTGCACATGATCACATAGCATTATTTGTTTAAAAATTATACCCAAATTATACGTTAAATATCCAGTGGAATTGCACTGGAGATGATCACAACCTTGGGATGGTGATACATGCTACCTATTATATAGCCTGTTCCCTAGAGATGAGTTTTTTTTCATTCTCATTCAATACAATTCATATATATCAATCACAATAGCTCTTCTCACATATTTACACTATATTTATTCTCACTCTTTTTATTATGGATATGCATCCCTTCTTTTATCATAATTCTGTATAACACAATATTTCATCTCTATTTTTTGTCAACACATTACTATACACATACTGTCGTTTTTTGTTTTTCTCCCAAATCTTTCACTTGTTTTTTATTGTTTTTGTACTTTCACATATGATTAGTGGACCACATATCATTTATTTAGGTAAACCGTGTACAATACACATTGAAATATGAATTAAATGTTTTTTACTTGAAGTACTTTATCTTTTATTTTTATTAATTTTCATTAATGGATTTCAATAGTGACCAAATGTATTTATTATGTACACTAGTATCAAAATTCTTAAAAATAAGATTTTACTTACCGATAAATCTATTTCTCGGAGTCCGTAGTGGATGCTGGGGTTCCTGAAAGGACCATGGGGAATAGCGGCTCCGCAGGAGACAGGGCACAAAAAGTAAAGCTTTTCCAGATCAGGTGGTGTGCACTGGCTCCTCCCCCTATGACCCTCCTCCAGACTCCAGTTAGGTACTGTGCCCGGACGAGCGTACACAATAAGGGAGGATTTTGAATCCCGGGTAAGACTCATACCAGCCACACCAATCACACCGTACAACTTGTGATCTAAACCCAGTTAACAGTATGATAACAGCGGAGCCTCTGAAAGATGGCTTCCTTCAACAATAACCCGAATTAGTTAACAATAACTATGTACAATTATTGCAGATAATCCGCACTTGGGATGGGCGCCCAGCATCCACTACGGACTCCGAGAAATAGATTTATCGGTAAGTAAAATCTTATTTTCTCTATCGTCCTAGTGGATGCTGGGGTTCCTGAAAGGACCATGGGGATTATACCAAAGCTCCCAAACGGGCGGGAGAGTGCGGATGACTCTGCAGCACCGAATGAGAGAACTCCAGGTCCTCCTTAGCCAGAGTATCAAATTTGTAAAATTTTACAAACGTGTTCTCCCCTGACCACGTAGCTGCTCGGCAAAGTTGTAATGCCGAGACCCCTCGGGCAGCCGCCCAAGATGAGCCCACCTTCCTTGTGGAGTGGGCCTTTACAGATTTAGGCTGTGGCAGGCCTGCCACAGAATGTGCAAGTTGGATTGTGCTACAGATCCAACGAGCAATCGTCTGCTTAGACGCAGAAGCACCCATCTTGTTGGGTGCATACAATATAAACAACGAGTCAGATTTTCTGACTCCAGCTGTCCTTGCAATATATATTTTTAATGCTCTGACAACGTCCAGTAACTTGGAGTCCTCCAAGTCACTTGTAGCCGCAGGCACTACAATAGGCTGGTTCAGATGAAATGCTGACACCACCTTAGGGAGAAAATGCGGACGAGTCCGCAGTTCTGCCCTGTCCGAATGGAAAATCAGATATGGGCTTTTGTAAGATAAAGCTGCCAGTTCTGACACTCTCCTGGCCGAAGCCAGGGCTAGAAGCATGGTCACTTTCCATGTGAGATATTTCAAATCCACCTTCTTTAGTGGTTCAAACCAATGAGATTTTAGAAAGTCCAAAACCACATTGAGATCCCACGGTGCCACTGGAGGCACCACAGGAGGCTGTATATGTAGCACTCCCTTAACAAAGGTCTGGACTTCAGGGACTGAAGCCAATTCTTTTTGAAAGAAAATCGACAGGGCCGAAATTTGAACCTTAATAAATCCCAATTTGAGACCCATAGACAATCCTGATTGCAGGAAATGTAGGAATCGACCCAGTTGAAATTCCTCCGTCGGAGCACTCCGATCTTCGCACCACGCAACATATTTTCGCCAAATTCGGTGATAATGTTGCACGGTTACTTCCTTCCTTGCTTTAATCAAAGTAGGAATGACTTCTTCCGGCATGCCTTTTTCCTTTAGGATCCGGCGTTCAACCGCCATGCCGTCAAACGCAGCCGCGGTAAGTCTTGAAACAGACAGGGACCCTGCTGAAGCAAGTCCCTCCTTAGAGGTAGAGGCCACGGATCTTCCGTGATCATCTCTTGAAGTTCCGGGTACCAAGTCCTTCTTGGCCAATCCGGAACCACTAGTATCGTCCTTACGCCTCTTTGCCGTATAATTCTCAATACTTTTGGTATGAGAGGCAGAGGAGGAAACACATACACCGACTGGTACACCCAAGGCGTTACCAGCGCGTCCACAGCTATTGCCTGCGGATCTCTTGACCTGGCGCAATACCTGTCCAGTTTTTTGTTGAGGCGAGACGCCATCATGTCAACCATTGGTCTTTCCCAACGGGTTACCAGCAAGTGGAAGACTTCTGGATGAAGTCCCCACTCTCCCGGGTGAAGATCGTGTCTGCTGAGGAAGTCTGCTTCCCAGTTGTCCACTCCCGGGATGAACACTGCTGACAGTGCTATCACATGATTCTCTGCCCAGCGAAGAATCCTTGCAGCTTCTGCCATTGCACTCCTGCTTCTTGTGCCGCAAAGACTGTTCACATGGGCGACTGCCGTGATGTTGTCCGACTGGATCAACACCGGTTTTCCCTGAAGCAGAGGTTCTGCCTGGCTTAGAGCATTGTATATTGCTCTTAGTTCCAGAATGTTTATGTGAAGAGACGTTTCCAGGCTCGTCCATACTCCCTGGAAGTTTCTTCCTTGTGTGACTGCTCCCCAGCCTCTCAGGCTGGCGTCCGTGGTCACCAGGATCCAATCCTGTATGCCGAATCTGCGGCCCTCCAATAGATGAGCACTCTGCAACCACCACAGAAGAGACACCCTTGTCCTTGGAGACAGGGTTATCCGCAGGTGCATCTGAAGATGCGACCCTGACCATTTGTCCAACAGATCCCTTTGGAAAATTCTTGCGTGGAATCTGCCGAATGGAATTGCTTCGTAAGAAGCCACCATTTTTCCCAGGACTCTTGTGCATTGATGTACAGACACCTTTCCTGGTTTTAGGAGGTTCCTGACAAGCTCGGATAACTCCTTGGCTTTTTCCTCCGGGAGAAAAACCTTTTTCTGAACCGTGTCCAGAATCATCCCTAGGAACAGCAGACGAGTTGTCGGCATTAACTGGGATTTTGGAATATTCAGAATCCACCCGTGCTGTTTTAGCACTTCTTGCGACAGTGCTAATCCCATCTCTAGCTGTTCTCTGGACCTTGCCCTTATTAGGAGATCGTCCAAGTATGGGATAATTAATATGCCTTTTCTTCGAAGAAGAATCATCATCTCGGCCATTACCTTTGTAAAGACCCGAGGTGCCGTGGACAATCCGAACGGCAGCGTCTGAAACTGATAGTGACAGTTTTGTACAACGAACCTGAGGTACCCCTGGTGTGAGGGGTAAATTGGAACGTGGAGATACGCATCCTTGATGTCCAAGGATACCATAAAGTCCCCCTCTTCCAGGTTAGCTATCACTGCTCTGAGTGACTCCATCTTGAACTTGAACTTCTTTATGTACAGGTTCAAGGACTTCAGATTTAGAATAGGCCTTACCGAGCCATCCGGCTTCGGTACCACAAAAAGAGTGGAATAATACCCCTTCCCTTGTTGTAGAAGAGGTACCTTGACTATCACCTGCTGAGAGTACAGCTTGTGAATGGCTTCCAAAACCGTCTCCCTTTCGGAGGGGGACGTTGGTAAAGCAGACTTCAGGAAACGGCGAGGTGGATCTGTCTCTAATTCCAACCTGTACCCCTGAGATATTATCTGCAGGATCCAGGGATCTACCTGCGAGTGAGCCCACTGCGCGCTGTAATTTTTGAGACGACCACCCACCGTCCCCGAGTCCGCTTGAGAAGCCCCAGCGTCATGCTGAGGCTTTTGTAGAAGCCGGGGAAGGCTTCTGTTCCTGGGAAGGAGCTGCCTGTTGCTGTCTCTTCCCTCGACCTCTGCCTCGTGGCAGATATGAATAGCCCTTTGCTCTCTTATTTTTAAAGGAACGAAAGGGCTGCGGTTGAAAAGTCGGTGCCTTTTTCTGTTGGGGAGTGACTTGAGGTAGAAAGGTGGATTTCCCGGCTGTAGCCGTGGCCACCAAATCTGATAGACCGACTCCAAATAACTCCTCCCCTTTATACGGCAAAACTTCCATATGTCGTTTTGAATCCGCATCGCCTGTCCACTGTCGCGTCCATAAAGCTCTTCTGGCCGAAATGGACATAGCACTTACCCGTGATGCCAGTGTGCAGATATCCCTCTGTGCATCACGCATATAAAGAAATGCATCCTTTATTTGTTCTAACGACAGTAAAATATTGTCCCTGTCCAGGGTATCAATATTTTCAATCAGGGACTCTGACCAAACTACCCCAGCACTGCACATCCAGGCAGTCGCTATAGCTGGTCGTAGTATAACACCTGCATGTGTGTATATACTTTTTTGGATATTTTCCATCCTCCTATCTGATGGATCTTTAAGTGCGGCCGTCTCAGGAGAAGGTAACGCCACTTGTTTAGATAAGCGTGTTAGCGCCTTGTCCACCCTAGGAGGTGTTTCCCAGCGCTCCCTAACCTCTGGCGGGAAAGGGTATAATGCCAATAATTTTTTTGAAATTATCAGCTTTTTATCAGGGGCAACCCACGCTTCATTACACACGTCATTTAATTCTTCTGATTCAGGAAAAACTATAGGTAGTTTTTTCACACCCCACATAATACCCTGTTTAGTGGTACCTGTAGTATCAGCTAAATGTAACGCCTCCTTCATTGCCAAAATCATATAACGTGTGGCCCTACTGGAAAATACGGTTGATTCGTCACCGTCACCACTGGAGTCAGTGCCTGTGTCTGGGTCTGTGTCGACCGACTGAGGCAAAGGGCGTTTCACAGCCCCTGACGGTGTTTGAGTCGCCTGGACAGGCACTAATTGATTGTCCGGCCGTCTCATGTCGTCAAACGACTGCTTTAGCGTGTTGACACTATCCCGTAGTTCCATAAATAAAGGCATCCATTCTGGTGTCGACTCCCTAGGGGGTGACATCCTCATATTTGGCAATTGCTCCGCCTCCACACCAATATCGTCCTCATACATGTCGACACACACGTACCGACACACAGCAGACACACAGGGAATGCTCCTAACGAAGACAGGACCCACTAGCCCTTTGGGGAGACAGAGGGAGAGTTTGCCAGCACACACCAAAAGCGCTATATATAACAGGGATAGCCTTATAATAAGTGCTCCCTTATAGCTGCTTTATATATATCAAAATATCGCCATAAATTTGCCCCCCCTCTCTGTTTTACCCTGTTTCTGTAGTGCAGTGCAGGGGAGAGACCTGGGAGCCGTCCTGACCAGCGGAGCTGTGAGAGGAAATGGCGCCGTGTGCTGAGGAGATAGGCCCCGCCCCTTTTCCGGCGGGCTCGTCTCCCGCTATTTAGTGAATCCAGGCAGGGGTTAAATATCTCCATATAGCCTCTGGGGGCTATATGTGAGGTATTTTTAGCCTTTATATAGGTTACATTTGCCTCCCAGGGCGCCCCCCCCCCAGCGCCCTGCACCCTCAGTGACTGCGTGCTGAGAGGAAAATGGCGCACAGCTGCAGTGCTGTGCGCTACCTTTAGAAGACTGCAGGAGTCTTCAGCCGCCGATTCTGGACCTCTTCTGACTTCAGCATCTGCAAGGGGGCCGGCGGCGCGGCTCCGGTGACCATCCAGGCTGTACCTGTGATCGTCCCTCTGGAGCTGATGTCCAGTAGCCAAGAAGCCAATCCATCCTGCACGCAGGTGAGTTCACTTCTTCTCCCCTCAGTCCCTCGTTGCAGTGATCCTGTTGCCAGCAGGACTCACTGTAAAATAAAAAACCTAAGCTAAACTTTTTCTAAGCAGCTCTTTAGGAGAGCCACCTAGATTGCACCCTTCTCGGCCGGGCACAAAAATCTAACTGGAGTCTGGAGGAGGGTCATAGGGGGAGGAGCCAGTGCACACCACCTGATCTGGAAAAGCTTTACTTTTTGTGCCCTGTCTCCTGCGGAGCCGCTATTCCCCATGGTCCTTTCAGGAACCCCAGCATCCACTAGGACGATAGAGAAACATTGTTTATAGGTATACTTTTAATACCGTTATATGATATATTAACATATTGACACAAATGTAACTTAAATGTTGTTTTACATGTGTCTGCTATTATAATTATTTTATAATATATGTATTACAGATGATGCTGTAGCGCAACGATATGATTTAACGATACCAAGTTGCAATGTTACAGATGCGCTAATGCACAGGCCTAGCATAATTGGGAAAACAACAATTCGCACAACAGTCGCTGAAACGGCGAACTAACAATTTGCAACGCTCTCGATTGGACATAACAGCCTAAAGAAGAATGCTAGGCCTGCTAGGCCGTTGGTTATGGGGATACATCACGGCTGTATCAACCCGAACAAACGCAGACCGCCTCGACCAAGAATGAACGACAAAGGTTATAATTCAGCATTTTACCGATCTTAAAAGAAATTGTCATATTCCGAAGAGGATGTGCCTCAACGGATTAGGATTGCGTTACAAACTGTATCAAGTGTCAGTAACGTGGCCGCTGTAACAGCATAATAGAGACAATGACACAAGAGCAGCAGAATAGTTCTGGTGAAATGTTAATAGTTGTTGCAGGTATTCCTGGTAATACTACAGCGGTTGATTGTGTAGCAGCAACACCCAATATTTTTACCACGGACGCCGGGCACGCACATCGACCGACGTGTGTCCCCCGGAACACGGTTTATCACAAGGCCATACTTTGCCCCGCTGTAGTAGTCCAGGAGCACTGGTTATCACCCAACATAGCTGGTGGAATTCAAAATTCAGAACAAGAAGACCAATACGCTGAAAAACTATTTTATGCGTTGATGGGTAAGATACGGGAAGATGTTGAGAACATGGGTGTAAATGCTGGATATTTGTTAAAACCCATTAAAGGTGCGTGCCACAGTGCTAAATGTAAACATGACATTATTAAAGAAGTTGTTGAGACGTATATGAGTGGCCTGCCAAAATACATAGATCGGTCAGTTTAGAAAACTGCTTTCGATATATACAGTATAATACACAGTAGTAATATGTGGTAATTGTACAATGATATAAATGGTGTGAATCTTTTTTTGTTAATACACATGTCTGGACATGTCACGATGTAATATACAGTAATATATGGTATGCAGCGATATAAACGGTTTAATACACAGTAATATGTGGTATGTATGTAACGATATTCACGATATAATACACAGTAATATTTATTTATTTTATTTATTAACAGTTTCTTATATAGCGCAGCAAATTCCGTTGCGGTTTACAATTTGAAATAACAATAACAAACTGGGTGATAACAGTCATAGAGGTAGGAAGGCCCTGCTCGCAAACTTACAATCTATAGGGAAATAGGCATATGCTCACAAGGAAAGGTGCTATCTATTGCATAGAGTGAGAAGACAGGTTAGGATAAGTGTGGACTGTGCAGAGTGGATGCAATTTGATAGGAAGGTTTATGAAAGTTATGTGGGCGGTTCTGGAATTTGATACGATTGCCTAAAGAGGTGAGTTTTCAGGGAACGCTTGGAGGTTTGGAGACTAGAGGAGAGTCTTATTGTGCGTGGTAGGGCATTCCACAGAGTGGGTGCAGCCCGATGAAAGTCCTGCAGTCGTTAGTGGGAGCGAGAAATGAGTGTGGATGAGAGACGCAGGTCTTGTGAAGAGCGACGAGGTCGGATTGGGAGATATTTTGTGATAAGCGAAGTGATGTACGTTGGTGTAGTTTGGTTAATGGCCTTGTGTGTGAGTAAAAGTATTTTATATTGAATGTGGTAGAGTACAGGTAACCAATGGGGGGACTGACAGAGTGGATCTGCAGACGATGAACGTTTAGTGATCATGTGGTATGTATGCATTGATATAAATTGTGTAAATCTTTTTTTTCGTTAATATACATGTCTGGACATGTCACGATGTAATATACAGTAATATATGATATGCAGCGATATAAACTGTTTAATACACAGTAATATGTTGTATGTATACAACGATATACACGGTTTAATACACCGTAATATGTGGTATGTATGCAATGATATAAATGGTGTAAATCTTTTTTTCGTTAATATACATGACTTATATTCTAAAATATCAAGGGAACAGTAACAATTTTATCACATACTCAGACCTTTATGATACATATTATCAGTGTAACAATATAATATGCACAGGTGATAAACTGATATATCTAATATACTGTATATACAGACATATAGCAAACATGTCTGAACATGACCCTTTTTGAAAGTACATATGATGTGATGAACTACTATTCTATAAGCCACAATAATGTTTGTGTCTTTCATTTAACACGGTTTTCATATGAATGTCAGTGTGAAATTACTGTATCTTATTTAAATGATATATATTTATCATATATATTATGATTCTGGAACACATAATACTGGTGTAGATAGGAAGATTGCACATGATCACATAGTATTATTTGTTTAAAAAGTATACCCAAATTATAGGATAAATAGCCAGTGGAATTGCCCTGGAGATTATCACAATACAATATATACTATTGTTCCTAAAATATCAAGGGAACAGTCAAAAAGTTGTTTTAAACATCCATTTTTTTTGCTCTTAAAATAAAGTTAATTTCTTCAAATAAACATATTTTTTGTCTTGTGTGTACTATAAAGTTTTAATTGATTACAACACAAACCGCAATGCTTGCATAAGGGATATTGCCCGGCCATCTGTTTGACCAGTGCAACACATAAGTGGTATACATTACTTTTCACAAAGATATCAAATAGCCGGCCAATTGTCCAGCTACTTCAGCCCTCATAATTGGTGGTATACATTACAATCCCCAAATATTGGTTACATGGCAAATAGTTGTCCATATATCCAGAATCTACATACATCATAATGAGTGGCAGATGGTCAGTCTCTGACCATTTGTGCAGATAGATCATCCCCCATCCTCTGAGCAGACTTCTAAAACACTCGCATCTGGTTCACACAATGTTAGTTCCTAATGCACTGCCAATCAATAATATTTAATACCTAAAAACCCTTCATTTGGTTGGTTCACATAATTGTATACATGTCATTTAACAAAGATGTATAGATTACATCGCTATTAGCTGCCCATTTAATATAAATGCGGCTTGTCTAAGGGTCGGATTCTGTTCTTAATGGCCAATCAATAATCATTTGATATCAGTTTTATATCATTTAATATCAGTTTTATATTAAACACAATTAAAAAGGGGAGGGGCTTAAAAGGGGGCGTGGTACCTGTCAAAAGTTTGATGAAAGGTAGTTCACTATACTACTCATATTAAAGACGTCGTCTTATATATAAAGGATGCACAGAGGGATATTTGCCGGCTGGCATCCAGAATTAATGCAATGTCCATTCTGCCAGGAGGGTATTAGAAACCCGGCAGTGGACAGGTGATGCTGCCTGTAAAAGGCACATGCAGATTCTGCCTTATAAGGGTGAGGAATTGTTTGGGGATGGTCTCTGGGACCTCATATCCACTGCAACAGCTGGGAAAAAAAATAAGAATTTACTCACCGGTAATTCTATTTCTCGTAGTCCGTAGTGGATGCTGGGGACTCCGTCAGGACCATGGGGAATAGCGGCTCCGCAGGAGACAGGGCACAAAATTTAAAAGTTTGACCACTAGGTGGTGTGTACTGGCTCCTCCCCCTATGACCTTCCTCCAAGCCTCAGTTAGGATACTGTGCCCGGACGAGCGTACACAATAAGGAAGGATTTTGAATCCCGGGTAAGACTCATACCAGCCACACCAATCACACCGTACAACTTGTGATCTGAACCCAGTTAACAGTATGATAACGTAGGAGCCTCTGAAAAGATGGCTCACAACAATAAACAACCCGATTTTTTTGTAACAATAACTATGTACAAGTATTGCAGACAATCCGCACTTGGGATGGGCGCCCAGCATCCACTACGGACTACGAGAAATAGAATTACCGGTGAGTAAATTCTTATTTTCTCTGACGTCCTAGTGGATGCTGGGGACTCCGTCAGGACCATGGGGATTATACCAAAGCTCCCAAATGGGCGGGAGAGTGCGGATGACTCTGCAGCACCGAATGAGAGAACTCCAGGTCCTCCTTAGCCAGGGTATCAAATTTGTAGAATTTTACAAACGTGTTCTCCCCTGACCACGTAGCTGCTCGGCAGAGTTGTAATGCCGAGACCCCTCGGGCAGCCGCCCAAGATGAGCCCACCTTCCTTGTGGAGTGGGCATTGACAGATTTAGGCTGTGGCAGGCCTGCCACAGAATGTGCCAGTTGAATTGTGCTACAAATCCAACGAGCAATCGTCTGCTTAGAAGCAGGAGCACCCAGCTTGTTGGGTGCATACAGTATAAACAGCGAGTCAGATTTTCTGACTCCAGCCGTCCTTGAAATATATATTTTCAATGCTCTGACAACGTCCAGCAACTTGGAATCCTCCAAATCGCTAGTAGCCGCAGGCACCACAATAGGCTGGTTCAGGTGAAACGCTGATACCACCTTAGGCAGAAAATGAGGACGCGTCCTCAATTCTGCCCTGTCCGAATGGAAAATCAGATATGGGCTTTTATACGATAAAGCCGCCAATTCCGACACTCTCCTGGCTGAAGCCAGGGCCAGTAGCATGGTTACTTTCCATGTAAGATATTTCAAATCTACCGATTTGAGTGGCTCAAACCAATGGGATTTGAGAAAATCCAAAACTACATTGAGATCCCACGGTGCCACTGGGGGCACAACCGGGGGCTGTATATGTAGTACTCCTTTTACAAAAGTCTGGACTCCAGGAACTGAAGCCAATTCTTTCTGGAAGAAAATCGACAGGGCCGAAATTTGAACCTTAATGGACCCTAATTTGAGGCCCATAGATAATCCTGTTTGCAGGAAATGTAGGAATCGACCCAGTTGAAATTCCTCTGTCGGGGCCTTCCTGGCCTCACACCATGCAACATATTTTCTCCAAATGCGGTGATAATGTTGTGCAGTCACCTCCTTCCTGGCTTTGACCAGGGTAGGGATGACCTCTTCCGGAATGCCTTTTTCCCTTAGGATCCGGCGTTCAACCGCCATGCCGTCAAACGCAGCCGCGGTAAGTCTTGGAATAGACACGGTCCCTGCTGAAGCAGATCCCTTCTTAGAGGTAGAGGCCACGGATCTTCCGTGAGCATCTCCTGAAGTTCCGGGTACCAAGTCCTTCTTGGCCAGTCCGGAGCCACTAGTATCGTTCTTACTCCCCTTTGCCGTATAATTCTCAGTACCTTGGGTATGAGAGGCAGAGGAGGAAACACATACACTGACTGGTACACCCATGGTGTTACCAGAGCGTCCACAGCTATTGCCTGAGGGTCTCTTGACCTGGCGCAATACCTGTCCAGTTTTTTGTTGAGGCGGGACGCCATCATGTCCACCATTGGTCTTTCCCAATGGACTACAATCATGTGGAAGACTTCTGGATGAAGTCCCCACTCTCCCGGGTGAAGATCGTGTCTGCTGAGGAAGTCTGCTTCCCAGTTGTCCACTCCCGGGATGAACACTGCTGACAGTGCTATCACATGATTTTCCGCCCAGCGAAGAATCCTTGCAGCCTCTGCCATTGCCCTCCTGCTTCTTGTGCCGCCCTGTCTGTTTACGTGGGCGACTGCCGTGATGTTGTCCGACTGGATCAACACCGGCTGACCCTAAAGCAGAGGGTTTGCCAGGCTTAGAGCATTGTAGATTGCTCTTAGTTCCAGTATATTTATGTGAAGAGACGTTTCCAGGCTTGACCACACGCCCTGGAAGTTTCTTCCTTGTGTGACCGCTCCCCAGCCTCTCAGGCTGGCATCCGTGGTCACTAGGACCCAGTTCTGTATGCCGAATCTGCGGCCCTCTAACAGATGAGCACTCTGCAACCACCATAGCAGAGAGACCCTTTTTTCCAGGACTCTTGTGCATTGATGCACAGACACTGTCCCTGGTTTCAGGAGGTTCCTGACGAGTTCGGATAACTCCCTGGCTTTCTCCTCCGGAAGAAATACCTTTTTCTGAACAGTGTCCAGAATCATCCCTAGGAACAGCAGACGTGTCGTCGGGATCAGTTGGGATTTTGGAAAATTCAGAATCCACCCGTGCTGTTGGAGCACTACTTGAGTTAGTGCTACTCCGACCTCCAGCTGTTCTCTGGATCTTGCCCTTATCAGGAGATCGTCCAAGTAAGGGATAATTAAGACGCCTTCTCTTCGAAGAAGGATCATCATTTCGGCCATTACCTTGGTAAAGACCTGGGGTGCCGTGGACAATCCAAACGGCAGCGTCTGAAACTGATAATGACAGTTTTGTACCACGAACCTGAGGTACCCTTGGTGTGAAGGGCAAATTGGGACATGAAGGTAAGCATCCTTGATGTCCAAGGACACCATAAAATCCCCTTCTTCCAGATTCGCTATCACTGCTCTGAGTGACTCCATCTTGAACCTGAATTTTTGTATGTACAGGTTCAGAGATTTCAGATTTAGAATAGGTCTTACCGAGCCGTCCGGCTTCGGTACCACAAATAGCGTGGAGTAATACCCCTTTCCCTGTTGTAGAAGGGGTACCTTGATTATCACCTGCTGAGAATACAGCTTGTGAATGGCTTCCAATACCGTCGCCCTGTCTGAGGGAGACGTTGGCAAAGCAGATTTTAGGAACCGGCGAGGGGGAGACTTCTCGAATTCCAACCTGTAACCCTGAGATACTACCTGCAGGATCCAGGGGTCCACCTGCGAGTGAGCCCACTGTGCGCTGAAATTCTTGAGGCGACCCCCCACCGCCCCTGAGTCCGCTTGTAAGGTCCCAGCGTCATGCTGAGGCCTTTGCAGAAGCCGGGGAGGACTTCTGCTCCTGGGAAGGGGCTGCTTGCTGCAGTCTCTTACCCTTTCCTTTGCCTCGGGGCAAATATGAATGTCCTTTTGCTCGCTTGTTCTTATAGGAACGAAAGGACTGCGGCTGAAAAGACTGCATCTTTTTCTGCTGGGAGGGGACTTGAGGTAAAAAGGTGGACTTCCCGGCTGTTGCCGTGGCTACCAAATCCGATAGACCGACCCCAAATACTTCCTCCCCTTTATACGGCAATACTTCCATATGCCGTTTGGAATCCGCATCGCCTGACCACTGTCGTGTCCATAGACTTCTTCTGGCAGATATGGACATCGCACTTACTCTTGATGCTAGAGTGCAGATATCCCTCTGTGCATCTCGCATATAAAGGAATGCATCCTTTAATTGCTCTATAGTCAATAAAATAGTCCCTATCCAGGGTATCAATATTTTCAGTCAGGGAATCTGACCAAGCCACCCCAGCACTGCACATCCAGGCTGAGGCGATTGCTGGTCGTAGTATAACACCAGTATGTGTGTATATACTTTTTAGAGTATTTTCCAGCCTCCTATCAGCTGGATCCTTGAGGGCGGCCGTATCAGGAGACGGTAACGCCACTTGTTTGGATAAACGTGTGAGCGCCTTGTCCACCCTAGGGGGTGTTTCCCAGCGCGCCCTAACCTCTGGCGGGAAAGGGTATAACGCCAATAACTTCTTTGAAATTAGCAGTTTTTTATCAGGGGTAACCCACGCTTCATCACACACGTCATTCAATTCCTCTGATTCAGGAAAAACTACAGGTAGTTTTTTTCAGACCCCACATAATACCCCTTTTTGTGGTACTTGCAGTATCAGAGATATGCAAAGCCTCCTTCATTGCCGTGATCATATAACGTGTGGCCCTACTGGAAAATACGTTCGTTTCTTCACCGTCGACACTAGATTCGGTGTCCGTGTCTGGGTCTGTGTCGACCGACTGAGGCAAAGGGCGTTTTACAGCCCCTGACGGTGTTTGAGACGCCTGTACAGGTACTAACTGGTTTGCCGGTCGTCTCATGTCGTCAACCGACTTTTGCAGCGTGCTGACATTATCACGTAATTCCATAAACAAAGCCATCCATTCCGGTGTCGACTCCCTAGGGGGTGACATCACCATTACCGGCAATTGCTCCGCCTCCACACCAACATCGTCCTCATACATGTCGACACACACGTACCGACACACAGCAGACACACAGGGAATGCTCTGATAGAAGACAGGACCCCACTAGCCCTTTGGGGAGACAGAGGGAGAGTTTGCCAGCACACACCAAAGCGCTATAATTATATAGGAACAACCTTATATAAGTGTTGTTTCCTTATAGCTGCTTAAATATATATAATATCGCCAAAAAATGCCCCCCCTCTCTGTTTTTTACCCTGTTTCTGTAGTGCAGTGCAGGGGAGAGCCTGGGAGCCTTCCTAGCAGCGGAGCTGTGTAGGAAAATGGCGCTGTGTGCTGAGGAGATAGGCCCCGCCCCCTATTCCGGCGGGCTCTTCTCCCGGTTTTTCTGAGACCTGGCAGGGGTGAAATACATCCATATAGCCTCATGGACTATATGTGATGTATTCTTTTTAGCCAGAAAGGTATTAACATTGCTGCCCAGGGCGCCCCCCCCAGCGCCCTGCACCCTCAGTGACCGCCGGTGTGAAGTGTGCCTGAGCGCAATGGCGCACAGCTGCAGTGCTGTGCGCTACCTCATGAAGACTGAAAAGCCTTCAGCCGCCGGTTTCTGGACCTCTTCTTACTTCGGCATCTGCAAGGGGGTCGGCGGCGCGGCTCCGGTGACCCATCCAGGCTGTACCTGTGATCGTCCCTCTGGAGCTAGTGTCCAGTAGCCTAAGAAGCAAATCCATCCTGCACGCAGGTGAGTTCACTTCTTCTCCCCTAGGTCCCTCGTTGCAGTGAGCCTGTTGCCAGCAGGACTCACTGAAAATAATAAAACTATCAAAACTTTTACTCTAAGCAGCTCTTTATGAGAGCCACCTAGATTGCACCCTGCTCGGACGGGCACAAAAACCTAACTGAGGCTTGGAGGAGGGTCATAGGGGGAAGAGCCAGTACACACCACCTAGTGGTCAAACTTTTACATTTTGTGCCCTGTCTCCTGCGGAGCCGCTATTCCCCATGGTCCTGACGGAGTCCCCAGCATCCACTAGGACGTCAGAGAAATTTTTTTACCTCAGGTTTCCTCACAGCCGAGGAAAGCACCGTATTTTCAGGTACAGTCCTTTCGGCTTCAGAAAAGCAAGCGGGTCAAAGGCGCTTCCTTTCTGCACAGAGACAAGGGAAGAAGGAAAAAGCTGCACCAGCAGCCAGTTCCCAGGATCAAAAATCTTCTCCCGCTTCCTCTGAGTCCACCGCATGACGCTGGGGCTCCACAGGTGGAGACAGGTGTGGTAGGGGCGCGTCTCGGGAACTTCAGGGACCAGTGGGTTTGCCCACAGGTGGATCCCTAGGTTCTGCAAATAGTATCACAGGGATACAGGCTGGAGTTCGAGGCGACTCCCCATCGCCGTTACCTCACATCAGCCTTGCCTGCTGCCTCGGAGAAAGGTAGTACTGGCGGCAATTCACAAGCTGTACTTACAGCAGGTGAAATCAAGGTACCCCTCCTTCAACAAGGCGGGGGTTACTATTCCAAAATGTTGTGGTACCGAAACCAGACGGTTCGGTGAGACCCATTCTAAAATTGAAAGCCTTGAACACTTATATATGAAGGTTCAAGTTCAAAATGGAATCGCTCAGGCCGATTATTGCAAGCCTGCAGAATTTCATGGTATCACTGGACATCAAGGATGCTTACCTGCATGTCCCTATTTACCCTCTTCACCAGGAGTACCTCAAAATTGTGATACAGGATTGTCATTACCAATTCCAGACGTTGCCGTTGGTCTGTCCCCGGCACCGAGGGTATTTACCAAGGTAATGGCCGAAATAATTATCCCGTACTTGGACGATCTCCTTATAAAGGCGAGTTCCAGGGAGCAGTTGTTCGTCGGAGTAGCTCTATCTTGGGAAGTGCTACAACAGCACGGCTGGTTTCTGAATATTCCAAAGTCGCAGCTGGTTCCTACGATGCGTCTACTGTACCTGGGTATGGTTCTGGACACAGAACAGAATAAAAAGGTTTTCTCCTGGAGGAGAAGTCCAAGGAGTTGTCGTCTCTAGACAGAGACCTCCTAATACAGATACAGGTGTTGGTGCATCAATGCACGCGAGCCCTGGGAAAGATGGTAGCTTCTTACAAAGAAATTCCATTCGCCAGGTCCCATGCAAGGATCTTCCAGTGGGATCTGTGGGACAAGTGGTCCGGGTCGCATCTTCAGATGCATCGGCGGATAACCCTGTCTCCATGGGACAGGGTGTCGCTGTTGTGGTGGCTGCAAAATGCTCATCTTCTAGGGGGCCGCAGATTTGGCATACAGGACTGGGTCCTGGTGACCACGGATGCCAGCCTTCGAGGCTGGGGGGCAGTCACACAGGGAAGAAACTTCCAAGGCTATGGAAAAGTCAGGAGACTTCCCTACACATAAATATTCTGGAACTAAGGGCCATTTACAATGCCCTAAGTCAGGCTAGACCCCTGCTTCAACACCGGCCGGTGCTGATCCAGTCAGACAACATCACAGCGGTCGCTCATGTAAACCGACAGGGCGGCACAAGAAGAAGGATGGCGATGGCAGAAGCCACAAGGATTCTCCGATGGGCGGAAAATCATGTGTTAGCACTGTCAGCAGTGTTCATTCCCGGAGTGGACAACTGAGAAGCAGACTTTCTCAGAAGAAGGCCACAGGTGGACATAATTGCGTTCCGCCTCAACAAACAGCTACAAAGATATTGCGGCAGGTCAAGGGACCCTCAGGCGATAGCTGTGGACGCTCTGGTAACACCGTGGGTGTACCAGTCGGTGTATGTGTTCCCTTCTCTGCCTCTCTTACCCAAGGTAATGATAATAATAAGAAGTAGAGGAGTAAGAACTATACTCATTGTTCCGGGTTGGCCAAAAAGAGCTTGGCACCCAGAACTTTAAGAAATGATCTCAGAGGACCCATGGCCTCTGCCGCTCAGACAGGACCTGCTGCAGCAGGGGGCCTGTCTGTTCCAAGACGTACCGCGGCTGCGTTTGACGGCCTGGCGGTTGAACGCCGGATCCTGAAGGAAAAGGGCATTCCGGAGGAAGTTATCTCTACGCTATTTAAAGCTAGGACAGAAGTAAACGCAAACCATTATCACCGCATATGGCGGAAATATGTTGCGTGCTGTGAGGCCAGGAAGGCCCCAAAGGAGAAATTTCAGCTAGGTCGATTTCTGCACTTCCTACAGTAAGAGGTGACTAAAATTGGGTTCCATTAGGGTCCAGATTTCGGCTCTATCGATTTTCTTCCAAAATAGAACTGGCTTCACTGCCTGAAGTTTAGACTTTTGTTAAGGGAGTGCTGCATAGTCAGCACCCGTTTGTGCCTCAAGTGGCACCGCGGGATCTCAACGTGGTGTTGGATTTCCTGAAGTCGCATTGGGTTGAGCCACTTAAATCCGTGGAGCTACAATACCTCACGTGGAAAGTGGTCATGCTGTGGGCCTTGGCGTCGGCCAGGCGTGTATCAGAATTGGGGGCTTTGTCATACAAAAGCCCTTATCTGTATTTTATATGGCTAAGGCGGAATTGAGGACTCGTTCCCAATTCCTTCCTAAGGTGGTATCAGTTTTTCATGTGAACCAACCTGTTGTGGTGCCTGCGGCTACTTGGGACTTGGAGGATTCCAAGTTACTGGACGTAGTCAGGGCCCTGAAAAGTATATGTTTCCAGGACGGCTGGAGTCAGGAAAACTGACTCGCTATTTATCCTGTATGCACCCAACAAGCTGGGTGCTCCTGCTTCTAAGCAGACTATTGCTCGCTGGATCTGTAGCACGATTCAACTTGCACATGCTGCGGCTGGACTGCCGCACCCTAAATCTGTAAAAGCCCATTCCACGAGGAAAGTGGGCTCTTCTTGGGCGGCTGCCCGAGGGGTCTCGGCTTTACAACTTTTGCCGAGCTGTTACTTGGTCGGGTTCAAACATTTTTGCAAGAGTCTACAAGTTTGATACCCTGGCTGAGGAGGACCTAGAGGTTGCTCATTCGGTGCTGCAGAGTCATCCGCACTCTCCCGCCCGTTTGGGAGCTTTGGTATAATCCCCATGGTCCTTACGGAGTCCCAGCATCCACTTAGGACGTCAGAGAAAATAAGATTTTACTCACCGGTAAATCTATTTCTCGTAGTCCGTAGTGGATGCTGGGCGCCCATCCCAAGTGCGGATTGTCTGCAATACTTGTTTATAGTTATTGCTTAACTAAAGGGTTATTGTTGAGCCATCTGTTGAGAGGCTCAGTTATATTTCATACTGTTAACTGGGTATAGTATTACGAGTTATACGGTGTGATTGGTGTGGCTGGTATGAGTCTTACCCGGGATTCAAAATCCTTCCTTATTGTGTCAGCTCTTCCGGGCACAGTATCCTAGCTGAGGTCTGGAGGAGGGTCTTAGTGGGAGGAGCCAGTGCACGCCAGGTAGTCCTAAAGCTTTCTTTAGTTGTGCCCAGTCTCCTGCAGAGCCGCTAATCCCCATGGTCCTTACGGAGTCCCAGCATCCACTACGGACTATGAGAAATAGATTTACCGGTGAGTAAAATCTTATTTTTTCCTCCTTATAGTAATGCCCAGTATACATTATGCCACATACTGCAATGGGCTTAGCCATTATGCCACACACAATAATGCACATGACAATATGCATACACTGTAATGCCCCCGACACATTATGCCACACACCGTAATGCCTGTGACACATTATGACAGGAATCGCAATGCCCGTTATACATTATGCTACACACTGCAATGCACCTGACACATTATAGCACATACAATGTCTGTGACACAGTATGACACACACCACAATGATCCTGAGACATTATACCACATACCACAATGCCCGTGATATAGTATACAACACACCGTAATGCCCTACACATTATGACACACACCGCAATGTCCGTGATACATTATGCCACACACCGTAATGCCCATTACACATTAAGTTCTACAGTAAGGACTCTAATTACTTTTAAATTACCTGCTCGTTGCCAGGGGTTTCATGCTCTTGGTTCCATGCACGGTGCCAGGGGTTTTCATGCTCAGGGTGTCATGCTCGTTGCCAGGGGTTTCATGCACTGGGTGTCATGTTCGTTGCCAACGGTTTCATGCTCTTGGTTCCATGCACGGTGCCAGGGGTTTCCATGCTCAGGGTGTCATGCTCGTTGCCAGGGGTTTCATGCACTGGGTGTCATGCTCGTTGCCAGGGGTTTCATGAACTGGGTGTCATGCTCGTTGCTAGGGGGTAGTGCTTGTTGCTAGGGCCGTGCTCCCAGTGCCACATATGCCCCCAGTGCCAGATATTCCCCCACAGTGCCATGTATATGCCCCCAGTACCAGGTACATGCCCCCAGTGCCAAATATACGCCCCCCAGTGCCACATATGCCCCCTCAGTGCCTGCTCCCCCCAGTGCAAAATATTAATCCACAGTGCCACATATGCCCCCTCAGTGCCTGCTCCCCCAGTGCCAGGTATATGCCCCCAGTTCCAGATCTTCCCCCACAGTGCCACATATGCCCCCTCAGTGCCTTCTCCCCCACAGTGCCAGGTATATGCCCCCAGTGCCAGATATTCCCCCACAGTGCCAGGTATATGCCCCCAGTGCCAGATATTCCCCCACAGTGCCAAGTATATGCCCCCAGTGCCAGATACTCCCCCATAGTGCCAGGTATATGCCCCCAGTGTCAGATATTCCCCCACAGTGCCAGGTATATGCCCCCAGTGCCAGATATTCCCCCACAGTGCTAAGTATATGCCCCCAGTGCCAGATATTCCCCCACAGTGCCAAGTATATGCCCCCAGTGCCAGATATTCCCCCGCTGTGCCAGGTATATGCCCCCAGAACCAGATTTTTCCCCGCAGTGCCAGGTATATGCCCCCAGTGCCAGATATTCCCCTGCAGTGCCAGGTATATGCCCCCAGTGCCAGATATTCCCCCGCAGTGCCAGGTATATGCCCCCAGTGCCAGATATTCCCCCACAGTGCCAAGTATATGCCCCCAGTGCCAGATATTCCCCCACAGTGCCAGGTATATGACCCCAGTGCCAGATATTCCCCCACAGTGCCAGGTATATGCCTCCAGTGCCAGGTATATGCCCCCAGTGCCACATCTTCCCCCACAGTGCCAGGTATATGCCCCCAGTGCCAGGTATATGCCCCCAGTGCCAGATATTCCCCCACAGTGCCTGCTTCCCCCACAGTGCCAGGTATATGCCCCCAGTGCCAGGTATATGCCCC
Organism: Pseudophryne corroboree; assembly: GCF_028390025.1. NCBI lineage: Eukaryota > Metazoa > Chordata > Amphibia > Anura > Myobatrachidae > Pseudophryne > Pseudophryne corroboree. Next base: position 81,409,585 of record NC_086446.1, on the reverse strand, counting down.
CCCCCAGTGCCAGGTATATGCCCCCCCAGTGCCTGCTCCCCCCCCTTGTGTTGGAGGGACACGGAGCGCATAGCGCGTCTCTCCTGTGTCCCTCCCTGGCTTTCCCCCGGCCGGTCTAATAAAGGAAGTGCCGGTTCGTGAGCCAATCAGAGTTCACGAACGGCACTTCCTGTATTAGACCGGCCGGGGGAGAGCCAGGGAGGGACACAGGAGAGACGCGCTATGCGCTCCGTGTCCCTCTTTACAGCAGGGAGGGAGACCGCAGATTGAAATGCGGACGCTCGTCCGTATGTCAATCTGTGCAAAGTCAGTGGCGCCCCTGCAGCCCCTCGCCCCCAAGCCACCGCGAGGACTGCGGGGGCAGTAGTTACGCCACTGCCTGGGGCATATAAAAGACGCTGTCCTATATATGAGAGATGCTCAAAGAGACATTAGTGTACTGGGTTCTAAAATAAATGCTATGTCGATTTCTGAGAGAAGGGTCCTGTGGACTCGGCAATGGACAGGTGATGCCGACTCAAAAAGGCACATGGAGGTTTTACCTTACAAGGGTGAGGAATTCAATGAAGGAAAATTGTGGCAGAGATCAGTTTACCTAGGTGCACTCTCCCCCCTTAAATAAGTCTAGTCTATAATTTTTATTTTTTGTTTTATTACAAACATGAAATACCAATATCCACACGGAATGTCATCCTTTATTCATAATATCCCATATAGTATTATAATGGCCTTAATATTAGGCCACACTAAGCAAAATATTAAAAAAGATTTTTTATAGAAATAGAAAAACGTGAAAAGAAGAATTGTTTATTAGACAGATTTCTGTCTTGCGTGAAGATAAGAAAAAATAATAAAAAATTCTTAAAACCAAATCGTGTGCCGCCTATTATATTTGATATACTTGATATTACTCTTATAGTGAGTATAAGGATTCTAAGCTCCAATTATTTATATGTATGCACCTGAGGAATATCAGTGTGCCACTCTAGTATTGAGCTTTATCTAAACAATGTATTAATTCCAGATATACCGCACTTAAATTACATATGGCAGTGTGAAAAGAAATAGATATGATAAATAACACTTTCTGTCCAGGTTTCAATGTTGATACTGTGTCTGCTTGTATTTATTTATTTATAAACAGTATTGTATTTCAATCTCCTGTTATTCTATATATACTGTTGACACTGTATCCACTAGTTCCTCTGACAGTAGTAAATTTCAATCACATACTGCTTTATGTACTGTGACTGGCAACAAATGTTGCTATTGTGTATCAGTATGAATTCTTGGCAGTCTGCCAGTCTTCCCATGTTGCACAGAAATGAAATTGTGATTGTTTCTTGCTCTTTAACCATGAGAATGATATATTGAAGTGTCCCCCCTCGGTGATATAATACAAATAATTTCTTCTTATGGCAAAAATGAGTACTGAGAAATAGAATTTGCAGATCCCCTCATCTCACGCTATTAACGTAAATTCAGTAATTTATCCCGCAGTTATGTTCTGCATGTATCTGTGGGGATGAGGGTTGCAATAGGCTGTTAATCCCTGCTAAATCACCCCAGCACTCCTGGGTTATTAAAGAGCTGGCTATGTCAGACAATAGAATGCAGTCCTTATAAAGGTGGGTTTGCTCTCTTATATGTGAAGCCCACCGACTGGCATCCTCCGCATAGTTTGTTACATATTCAGCATGACGATACCCATTTCTGACAGCCTAAATGTAATCCTATGATCCTCCTGCCCTCCTCCTATGATCACATATCACCCTGCATAGCAATCTCCGGGTAACACTTCCTTTATATACATGTATTTACTCAGATATACAGCTATCACATAAATGTATGGTACATCGGTAAATAGATTAGGATCTTATAAACCAACACATAGACATTAGCGGCGCACGGCTAAACCTATGCGCATTTCGCTATTTGTTAGAGCTTCTTCTGGGCTCTATATATGAGAGATGCTCAAAGAGACATTAGTCTACTGGGTTCTAAAATAAATGCTATGTCGATTTCTGTCAGAAGGGTCCTGTGGACTCGGCAATGGACAGGTGATGCCGACTCAAAAAGGCACATGGAGGTGTTACCTTACAAGGGTGAGGAATTGTTTGGGGAGGGTCTCTCGGACCTGGTCTCCACAGCTACTGCTGGAAAGTCAATTTTTTTGCCATAAGCTTCCTCACAACCTAAGAAAGCACCGTATTACCAAATGCAGTCCTTTCGATCACAGAAAAGCAAGAAAGTCCGAGGTGTGTCCTTTCTTACCAGGGGCAGGGGCAGAGGAAAGAAGCTGCACAACACAGCTAGTTCCCAGGAACAGAAGTCCTCCACGGCTTCCACAAAATCCACCGCATGACGCTGGGGCTCCACAGGCGGAGCTAGGTTTGGTGGGGGCGCATCTCCGAAATTTCAGCCACAAGTGGGTTCACTCCCAGTTGGATCCCTAGGCAATAGATATTGTGTCTCTGGGATACAAGCTGGAATTCGAAGAGATGCCCCCTCACGATATCTCTGCCCTGCCAGCTTCCCCCCTCGAGAGGGAAATAGTGTTAACTGCAATTCACAAATTGTATCTACAACAGGTGGTGGTCAAGGTTCCCCTCCTTCAACAAGGAAGGGATTATTATTCGACCATGTTTGTAGTACCGAAACCGGACGGTTCAGGTCAGACCCATAATGAATTTAAAATCCCTGAACATATACCTGAAAAGGTTCAAGTTCAAGATGGAATCGCTCAGAGCGGTCATCGCAAGCCTGGACGGGGGGGGGGGATTGTATGGTGTCTCTGGACATAAAGGATGCATACCTTCATATCCCCATTTATCCACCTCATCAGGCGTACCTCAGATTTGTGGTACAGGATTGTCATTACCAATTTCAGACGTTGCCGTTTGGCCTCTCCACAGCACCGAGAATATTTACCATGGTAATGGCGGAAATGATGGTACTCCTGCGGAAGCAAGAGGTCACAATTATACCATACTTGGACGATCTCCTCATAAAAGCGAGGTCAAGAGAGCAGTTGCTGATCAGCGTAGCACGTTCTCTGGAAGTGTTACGGCAATACGGATGGATTCGAAATATTCCAAAGTCGCAGTTGATTCCTACGACTCATCTGCCTTTCCTGGGCATGATTCTGGACACAGACCAGAAAAGGGTTTATCTACCGATAGAGAAAGTTCAGGAAGTCATGACACTGGTCAGAAACCTATTAAAACCAAAACAGGTGTCAGTGCATCACTGCACTCGAGTCCTGGGAAAGATGGTGGCATCATACGAGGCCATTCCCTTCGGCAGGTTCCATGCGAGGACCTTTCAATGGGACTTACTGGACAAATAGTCTGGATTACATCTTCAGATGCATTGGTTAATCACCCTATCCCCCAGGGCCAGGGTGTCTCTCCTGTGGTGGCTGTGAGAACGACTAGGGTCAGGAAAACAGAATCTTTGTTTATCCTGTATGATTCCAACAATCTTGGGGTTTCTTCTTCAAAGCAAACTATTGCTCGCTGGATCTGTAACACGATTCAGCAGGCTCATTCTGCGGCTGGATTGCCGCTGCCAAAATCAGTTAAGGCCTATTCCACTAGGAAGGTGGGCTCTTCTTGGGCGGCTGCCCGAGGGGTCTCGGCATTACAGCTGTGCCGAGTGGCTACTTAGTCAGGTTCAAACACTTTTGCAAAGTTCTACAAGTTTGATACCGTGGCTGAGGAGGACCTTGTGTTTGCTCATTCGGTGCTGCAGAGTCATCCGCACTCTCCCGCCCGTTTGGGAGCTTTGGTATAATCCCCATGGTCCTTACGGAGTCCCCAGCATCCACTAGGACGTTAGAGAAAATAAGATTTTACTTACTGGTAAATCTATTTCTCGTAGTCCGTAGTGGATGCTGGGTGCCCGTCCCAAGTGAGGACTTCTTCCGCAATCTTTGTATATAGTTATTGCTGCAATAAGGGCTATGTTATTGTTGCATCAGGGTTGTACTGATGCTCTGTTGTTGTTCATACTGTTGACTGGGTAAATTTATCACAAGTTATACGGTGTGATTGGTGTGGCTGGTATGTATCTTGCCCTGGATTACCAAAATCCTTTCCTTGTACTGTCAGCTCTTCCGGGCACAGTTTCTCTAACTTAGGTCTGGAGGAGGGACATAGAGGGAGGAGCCAGAGCACACCAGAATCTAAATTCTTTCTTAAAGTGCCCATGTCTCCTGCGGAGCCCGTCTATTCCCCATGGTCCTTACGGAGTCCCCAGCATCCACTACGGACTACGAGAAATAGATTTACCGGTAAGTAAAATCTTATTTTTAGAAAGTACATATGGCAAGCAGCCAAACGTAGAAGGCAGACAAAAGAGAATGTATCCAGTGCCTGCAACATTTATTTTTGGTTACCTTTTTCTGAGAGATTTATAGAGTGTTTCAATTGAACATTCTTTGCTATTTTACAGGGGATTAAAACAGCATATAAGAGATTTGTTACCTAATTAAGATACTTTGTATAGGACAACAGAATAACGGTAGTAACACACAGATTAATTGGCAAGAAAGTCGTTTATTTTTGAATAATACACATCTGAGTAAACATTGATCTGATTTCTGTAGTTTTAATATCACATTCTATTTCTATTCACACTATATTTTAATATTTCACCAGTCCCTATATTAATTTTAATACATATCCAATAAATAAGTTATTTTAACAATTATTGTGACTTTAGTGCATCCATGGAAAATGCTTCTTTTTCTCTTTCCTTTCATTTGTGCATACTGGACAGTAAGCCTGAACCAGTGACAATCATCTGCTTAGAAGCAGGACACCCAACCTTGTTGGGAGCACAAAGGACAACCAGAGAATCTGATATCCTGAGACGAGAAGGTCGCTTCACGTAAATCTTCAAAGTCCTCACAACGTCCAAGGACAGTGAGGTAATAGAGGAGCCAGTAGCCACTGGCACTCCAATAGGTTGGACAATATGAAAAGCTGACACAACCTTTGAAAGAGATTGCTGACGCGTTGTGAGCTCAGCCCTATCCTTATGGAAAATCAAGTAGGGGCCCTTGTAGGACAAGGCCCCCAATACTGACACAACCCTAGCAGATGCTAATGCCAACAGTGTGACAACCTACCAAATAAGAAACTTGAGTTTTACCTCCTGTAAAGGCTCGAACCAATCCAATTGCAGGAACTGCAGCATCACAGTAAGATCCCACGGTGCCAAAGGCGGCACAAACGGTGGTTGGATGTGCAGAACCCCTTTCAAGAAAATCAGAACCTCAGGGAGAGCAGCCAGTTGTTTCTGGAAGAAAATGGACAAGCCCGGAATCTGGACCTCTATGGAGTCAAAGTGTAGGCCCCTATTCACACCTGCTTGCAGAAAGAGGAGAAACGTCCCAGTTGAAACTCCACCGTAGGAAACTTCTTGGATTCACACCAGGACCCATACTGGTTCCAAATCCGATGGTAATGTGTAGACGTTACTCCCTTTCTAGCCCGTAACAGGGTAGGAATGACTTTTTTTTCCGGAATACCCATTCCGAGCTAAAATCAGGCGTCCGACCTCCCTGCCGTCAAACGTAGCCATGGTAAGTCTGGATAAGCGAACAGCCCCTGTTGCAGAAGGTCCTCGCGAAGAGTCCTCGGATCCTCCAGCAGTAAATCCAGAAGATCCGCGTACCAAGCCCGTCTTGGCCAGTCGGAACAATGAAGATTGCCTGAACGCTTGCTTCTTATTAGTTAGAGAATCCTTAGACGGAGGGAACCCATACACTGACTGGAACACCCACGGAGCTACGAGGGCGTCCACCGCCACTAACGGTGGGTCTCTCGACCTGGAACAGAACCTCCAAAGCATCCTGATGAGGCGGGAGGTCATCACATCAAATTGAGGTACACCCCAACGACCTGTTACCTCCTTGAACACCTCCGGGTGTAGGCACCATTCTCCTGGATAAATATCGTGTCTGCTGAGGAAGTCCCCTTCCCAGTTGTCCACTCCCCGAATAAAGATTGCTGACAGCGCCACCGCGTGGTTTTCCACACAGAGGAGGACTCCTGATACCTCTGACATTGCAGCACTGGTGTACGTTCCGCCCAACCTGTTCGTGTAGGACACTGCCGTGACTGTGTCTTATTGTACCGGAATGGCTTGATCTTGCAGAAGATATGCTGCTCAGAAAAAAACGTTGCATAAGGCCCTTAGTTCCAGATAGTTCATCGGAAGGATGTATACCAGACATGACCACCTTCCTCAGAAGTTTTCCCCCTGGGTGACTGCTCTCCAAATTCCAAGACTTGCATCTCAGAAGGATCCAAATCTGAAACCCGAACTTGCGGCCCCCGAGAAGGTGAGCAGTTCGCAGCCACCGGGAGAGTGAAATTCTGGCTTTTGGCGACAGTCGTATTTACTGGTGCATGTGAAGGGGTGATCCCGACCAATTTTCTAGGAGGGCCAGTCGGAAGGACCCTGCATGGCATCTTCCGAACATTAGAGCCTCGCAGGAGGCAACCACCTTCCCCAGAAAACAAATGCACTGATGAACCGATACCCGGGCAGGCTTCAGGACATATCCTGGATCATCGATTGGAACACCAATGCTTTCTCCACCGGTAGAAACACCCTCCGTACTTCCGTGTCGAGGATCATTCCCAGGAAGGACAGTCTCCTTGTCGGTTCCAAATGTGACTTTGGACGTTTCAGGATCCATCCATGATCCTGGAGTAGTCGCTTTGAGAGAGCAATGCTCTGTAACAGATTTTTCCTTTATCTGCCATTATCAGCAGATCGTCCAGATATGGAATAATGTTCACTCCCTGCTTGCGGAGGAGTAGCATCATCTCTGCCATGACCTTGGTGAACATCCTCGGTGCTGTGGAGAGGCCAAATGGTAGTGCATGGAACTGACAGTGACAGTCTAGTAGCCCAAATCTCAGATAAGCCTGGTGAGGCGGCCAGATCGGAATGTGAAGGTACGCATCCTTGATATCCAGGGATACCAGGAATTCCCCTTCCTCCAGACCTGAGCTCACCGCTCTCAGAGACTCCATCTTGAATTTGAATTAATATTGGCCTTACCGAACCGTCCCGTTTCGGTACCACAAACAGGTTAAAGTAATAACCCTTGTTTGTTAGGTGAGGTGGAACTGGAACAATGACATTTGTTTGTACCAATTTTGAATGGCTTCCTGTATGATAGCACTTTCTGTCAGCGAAGCTGGTAAGCCTGATTTGAAGAATCGGTGAGGTGGGAGATCTTGAAACTCCAGTCTGTACCCCTGGGTAACAACCAGGGGTCTAGGCATGATGATGCCCAGATGTGACTGAAATCCCTTAGTCTTGCTCCAACCTGCCCGATCCCCAGGCTGGGAGGACCACCGTCATGCTGAAGACTTGGAGGAAGCAGAACCAGGCTTCTGTTCCTGGGAACTTATTGTTGCAGGTTTTCTAGATTTTCCCCAACCTCCTCTAAAGAAAGTGGAAGGGGGTTTGCACTTTTTAACTTTTGCGGTCCGAAAGGACTGCATTGTAGACGTAGGATAAGACTTCCTAGTCGGTGGGGCTGCTGAAGGAAGGAAGGTCGACTTACCTGCAGTTGGCGTGGAGATCCACGCGTACAACGCATCCCCAAGCAGAGCCTGAGGTGTGAAGGGTAGGTTCTCCACACTTTTCCGCATCCGCAGACCATTGGCGCAGCCATAGTCCTATGCGCGCCGAGACAGCCATGGAAGAAGCTCTTGCATTAAGGTGGCCAAGGTCCTTCATGGCCTCCACCATGAAACCTGCAAAATCCTGTATGTGACGTAAAAACAATTCAATGTCACTCCTATCCATAATAGCTAATTCCTCTAGTAATGTGCCGGGCCACTTTATTATGGCTTTAGAAATCCACGCACAAGCAATAGTGGACCCTAACCACTTAACTGATGATTTTTTTCCTTCAAAACATTGTTTTTTTATATTTAATATATTTAAAAAAAGTAGTTTTATAAAATATTTTAATATAATATTATGCACATCTGCAAAACCGATCTCGCAGTCGAAAAAACAAGTTTTATGGTAAGAACTTACTTTGTTAAAACTCTTTCTGCGAGGTACACTGGGCTCCACAAGGATAGACATTGGGGTGTAGAGTAGGATCTTGATCCGAGGCACCAACAGGCTCAAAAGCTTTGACTGTTCCCAAGATGCATAGCGTCGCCTCCTCTATAACCCCGCCTCCCTGCACAGGAGCTCAGTTTTTAGTTAACCAGCCTGATGCAGTAGCAGGAAAAGAGACGACAACGGTTAGTAGCCACATACACCACACTCTCACGACAGGAGAAGTGTCAGCGGCTAATGCCATACCCAGAGCAGGCCTTAACCAATATGATGCTCTAGGCAAGATTTTGGCTGGTGCCCCCTAGCACCACTGCTGGTTCCGCCTCTGACCTTGTACCCCCTATATTTTAAAGAGGAACAGTTCGCACATTTGGCGCACAGCCCAAAAAGGGGTGTGTTTTTGCTGGCAAGGGGCATGGCCACACAATAACCCCAATTCCAATTACGCCACACAGTACTGCAACTTTATTCACATATGATCATGCGATAGTGTTCATAATTCATATTACATCCCACAGTAGTATCACTTTACCTTATAAACGTTACTCCTCACAGTAGAGCCCCTTATTTACATTACATCACACTGAATTGCTCCTTATTCACATTACACCACACCCTATTGCTCTTTATTCACATTAGACGATACAGTAGTGCCCTTTATATACGCAACACCACATAGTAGAGCACCTTATACACATAATGCCACACATTAGTAATGCATTTATACACATTCCACACAGTAATGCCCCTTACACATATGAGACACCTTATTAATGTCCTTATAAACATAATGCGCCTTACACATTATGACAACCATTATTAATGCCCTTTTACACATAATGTCCCTAACACATATGCCGCACATTATTAATGCCCTTATACACATAATGACACACATAATGTCCCTTACACATATGCTGCACATTATTAATGCCCTTATACACATAATGACACACATAGTGCCCCCTACACATTTGCTGCACATTGTTAGTGCCCCTATACACATAATGACACACATACAGGAGCACCCTGTTACATATATGCTGACAATATTAATACCCTTATACACATAATGACACACATACAGTAGCACCATGTTACATATATGCTGCACATTATTAATGCCCTTATACACATAATGACACATATAGTGCTCTTTACACATATGTTGCACATTATTAATGCATTTTTACATGACACACATAATGCTCCTTACACATATTCTGAACACTACTGCACAACCAACCCACTCACATGCACACAGCACTCACACTGTCACTAACACTGTGACCTCTGCCTCTGCTTGGATACAGATGTGTCCTCATAAATATTGCCTCAATGCTAACGTCGGGCACACCTTTTTTTATGAAAATGCATCTTATTTGCATTGCTATGTGGCTAGGATGCACAAGCAGCTTCTGCTGATTAAAAAAAATGATATGCAGCATGCCTATATACTGTGTGATACTGTGACTGTATCTGCATATGAAATGCTACACACAGAATATAGGCATGCCGCATATCATTTTAATCAGCAGAAGCTGCCGATGCCCCTAGGCATATCAAATGCCCTAGGCAATTGCCTAGTTTGCCTATGCCTATGGCCGGTTCTGGCCATACCAACCCAAAGAAGCCAAGTGCGTCAGGGTTGGCGCCTTGTGGAGCCCAGTGTACCTCGCAGAAAGAGTTTTAACAAAGGTAAGTTCTTACCATAAAACTCGTTTTCTGCTGCGGGATACACTGGGCTCCACAAGGATAGACATTGGGGATGTCCTAAAGCAGTTCCTTATGGAAAGGACGCACTGTAGCGGACACAAGAACCTGGCGTCCAAAGGAAGCATCCTGGGAAGCGGCAGTATCGAAGGCATAGAACCTTATGAACGTGTTCACTGAGGACCACGGCGGGCCGCCCAAGAAGGTCCAACAGACCGAGTAGAATGGGCCGTAATGTGAGCAGGAGCCGACAGACCAGCCCTCACATAAGCATGTGCAATCACCATTCTAATCCATCTGGCCAAAGTCTGTTTGTGAGCAGGCCAGCCCCGTTTGTGAAATCCAAACAAAACAAAGAGAGAATCAGATTTCCTAATAGAAGCAGTTCTCTTCACATAGATACGGAGAGCCCGTACCACATCCAAAGACCGCTCTTTGGGAGACAGATCAGGAGAGACAAAGGCCGGTACCACAATCTCCAGATTAAGGTGGAACGAAGAAACCACCTTAGGCAAATAACCGGGACAAGTCCGAAGAACCGCCCGGTTACAGTGAAAAATCAGACATGGGGAACTACAAGACAAGGCACCCAAATCTGACACTCTTCTAGCTGAAGTAATAGCCAGCAGAACCACCACCTTAAGGGAAAGCCACTTATGATCAGCTGAACCAAGAGGTTCAAACGGAGACTCTTGTAGCGCCTCCAAAACCACCGACAAGTCCCAAGGAGCCACAGGCTGGACATAGGGAGGTTGGAACACACCCTGAGTGAAGGTATGCACATCAGGTAAGGTCGCAATCTTTCTATGAAACCACACCGACAAGGCAGATATTTGAACCTTGAGGGAGGCCAGACGCAGGCCTAAGTCCAGACCATGCTGAAGAAAGGCCAACAACTTGGCCGTAGTAAACTTGGAAGCGTCATAATTGTTAGATGCGCACCAAACAAAGTAAGAATGCCAGACCCTATAGTAAATCCGAGCAGAAGCCGGTTTCCGGGCACGCAACATAGTTTGAATGACCGCCTCAGAAAACCCTTTAGCCCTCAAGACGGAAGCTTCAAGAGCCACGCCGTCAAAGACAGCCGGGCTAGGTCCAGGTAGACACAGGGGCTAGGAGGTCTGGGCGTTGTGGAAGTAGAATTGGATGCTCTGACGATAGACCCTGCAGGTCTGAGAACCAGTGCCGTCTGGGCCACGCCGGACCTATGAGAAGCAGAATTCCTCTTTCTTGCGTGATCTTCCGAATCACCCTGGGCAGGAGTGACACCGGAGAGAACACGTACGGCAGCCAAAACCTCCACGGCACCACCAGCGCATCCACGAATGCTGCTTGAGGATCCTTTGTCCTTGCTCCGAAGACCGGAACCTTGTGATTGTGTCGAGACGCCATCAGATCTACGTCTGGAAGGCCCCACTTTTCCACTAGGAGTTGAAACACTTCCGGATGGAGACCCCACTCGCCGGCGTGAACGTCCTGACGACTGAGAAAGTCCGCTTCCCAATTCAGGACTCCCGGAATGAATATTGCCGATATGGCCGGTAGATGGCGTTCCGCCCAATGTAAAATCCATGAGACTTCCTTCATTGCCAAACAGCTTTGAGTGCCGCCTTGATTTATGTAAGCCACTGTGGTGGCGTTGTCCGACTGTACTTGAACAGGATGATTCTGAATTAAATGCTGAGCCAGGTTCAACGCATTGAAGACCGCCCGCAATTCCAGAATGTTGATCGAGAGGAGATTCCTCCTTGGTCCACCGACCCTGAAGGGAGTGTTGCTCCAGCACCGCTCCCCAACCTCTTAGACTGGCATCTGTCGTCAACAGGACCCAGTCAGATATCCAGAAGGGACGGCCCCTGCACAATTGTTGGTCCTGGAGCCACCAGTGCAGCGACAGACGGACCTCCGGGGTCAATGAGATCATGTGAGACCTGATCCGGTGAGGCAGGCCGTCCCACTTGGCTAGAATCAGCCTCTGGAGGGGGCGAGAATGGAATTGAGCATACTCCAACCATGTAGAATGTTGATACCACGAGGCCCAGCACCTGCATCGCCGAATGTATCGACACTTGCGGACGAGAAAGGAAGCAACGAATTCTGACCTGAAGCTTCAGGACTTTCTCCTGAGACCAGAACAACCTCTGGTTGTGAGCGTCCAATAGCGCTCCCAGGTGCACCATGCTCTGAGCAGGGACCAGGGAGGATTTCTTCCAGTTGATGAGCCACCCGTTGGCTTGTAGAAACCGGACAGTCATATCCAGATGACGTAGGAGAATTTCTGGGGAATTTGCCAGGATTAACAAGTCGTCCAGATACGGCAGTATCCTGACCCCTTGATGGCGGAGTACCACCGTCAGCACCGCCATAACTTTGGTGAAGACTTGCGGAGCTGTAGTTAAACCAAAAGGTGATGCCCGAAACTGGTAATGGAGGTTGCCAATCGCAAACCTCAGGTATTGCTGATGTGACACTGCTATAGGAATATGCAGGTAAGCATCCTGTATGTCCAGGGAGACCATGTAGTTCCCAGATTCCAAGGCCAGAACTATAGAGCGAAGGGATTCCATACGGAACTTGGAAACTTTCACAAACCTGTTCAATGCCTTGAGGTTGAGAATGGTTCGGGAGGACCCATTCGGTTTCGGGACTAGAAACGGCGGAGAATAGTACCCCCAGCCCCTCTGAGCAAGAGGCACCTGTACTACGACTCCTGTATCACCGAATGTAGAGTGTTTGCCTTTGTCTGGTCCAACGGGACGTCTGTTAGGCAAAATCGATGAGGGGGATGGGTTTTGAAGGCTTTGGCGTAACCTCGAGTGACGACTTCCCGTACCCAGGCATCTGAAGTGGTCTTCAACCATTCCTGGGTATACCCTAGAAGCTGGCCCCTCACCTTTTGCTTTACCTGAAGGACGAAAGGAAGTACTCTTAGCCTTCGACACAGAAGGAGCAGTACTTGGCAGACAGGCAGTTTTGGCAGTAGCCAAGTCAGCCACTATCTTATTTAAGTCCTCCCCTAACAGAATATCTCCCTTGAAAGGGAGTACCTCCAGGGTTTTTCTAGAGTCCAGATCCACAGACCAGGAACTCAGCCACAATATCCGGCGAGCCAGGACTAATGTAGTAGAGGCCTTGGCTACTAGAATACCAGCATCAGAAGCCGCCTCTTTAATATAGCGAGAAGCTGTGACAATATATGACAAACATTGTCTAGCGTGGTCAGAAGAGATTTCAGCTTCTAACTCTAAGGCCCATGCTTCAATAGCTTCTGCAGCCCATGTTGCTGCAATAGTGGGCCTTTGTGCAGCACCCGTGAGGGTGTAAATCGCTTTTAGACAACCCTCCACACGTTTATCCATAGGCTCTTTTAGAGAAGTGACGGTAGTGACAGGTAGAGCTAAGGAAACCACCATCCTAGCCACATGTGAGTCTACTGGAAGAGGCGTTTCCCAATTTTTAGACCGCTCTGGCGCGAGGGGATAGCGAGTCAGCATCTTCTTTTGAGGCACAAACTTCTTTCCCGGGTTTCCCCAGGGTTTCCTGACGTATATCCACTAGGTGGTCAGAGTGAGGTAAAACTTGTTTAACCATCTTCTAACGCTTGAACCTATCTGGTTTCTTAGGAGGAGCGGATGGCTCTGGATCATCCGTAATCTGTAAAATCAATTTAATAGCCTCCAAAAGATCAGGAACATCCACATGTGAACTAACCTCCCCCTCAGCAGTATCTGAGTCAGATTCTGTGGGGTCATTGTAAACGCCATCTTCATCAGACGAGGTGTCAGTGACAGCAGTGGATTGTGAGGAGATAAGAGCCCGCTTAGAGGACCCCTTGGTCTTAGGTGAGCGAGGGTCAGACTTTTTAGCAGTTAAGGACTGGTTCAACTTCTTCAATTGAGCAGATAAACTATCCGCCCACGGCGGGTTAGCTGCAGGGACCGGCATAGGAGGTCCCATAGGGGGTGTTAGGTAGTTTAGGTAGTTTAGTAACTAGCGTATGTAGAAGCGTGGAAAAGCAGCGCACGGTGGGTTATTATGCACCCCCGTTGCCACAGTCCCACTGGGGGGCAAGGAGCTCCCTGAACCAGAACCCACAGCTGTTATATTCTCCTCATAGGGATCTGTGGCTTCAGCAACACCGGCAGTGTGTTCAGCCCCAGAACCGTTACCTTCAGAAGCAGACATGATATAACTGTTATGCACACCAGTGCCTGCAGGAATGTACTGGTGTCTGAACTGTTATGCACACCAGTGCCTGCAGGAATGTACTGGTGTTTGAACTGTTATACACACCAGTGCCTGCAGGAATGTACTGGTGTCTGAACGGATAGGGATGCAAAACAAATGAACTCACAGACAGACTGGGGAATATGACATTACGTACACAGAAGGTGATAGGGTAACAAAATAAACACAAAGTGAACAGAGAAGCCCAGAGGCTAAGAAACTGGGTGTCTCCCTAGTATTAGTAATGCTCAGATGGAAAAAGCAAGATGTTGTGTTTTAATACGTAGAGAACCCGAAATGCTGTTGCTAAGGGCAACAGCAAAACCCTAAAGGGTTACCAACGGGTGTGGCAGTAAACTCCTTGGTCAGAGATGGAATGATAGACACAAGGAGAGTCTCCACAATCCTAATCCTCACTTGCAGTGCACAGGTTCAGCTTACTGCCACTAAACTGACACCTGAACACCTTGCACAGTGAGACAGGATTTAGGCAGGCAAATCTGAGAATACAGCCGCAAACCTGCTAAGTTCACAGAGTAGCAAAAGAACCCCAGCAAGTTAAACGACTGACTCCAGTCTTACTGCTAGGTCTGGATTGGCAGAGTGTAGTACCAAATCCCCAGGCCTATTTGCAGTAAGCAACAACAAATACAAAGCTACACAGTACTGGCTAACTTTCAGGAACTGACTAACCAACAAAGATTCAGCAGCATCTGCTTAACCTGAGAAGAGGCCTTATATAGCAGGTGCTGTCCACGCCCCACTCAGACCTCACAGACTGTGAGCACAAAAACCAGCACCGGATCCCCTGCCGTGCACAGAGCCTGTAACCACTGCACAGCAAAAGACCCGAACCGGAGTATCAGCTGCGCTCAGGTTACTCTGCTAGCACTTGTCTCCCGGTTGCCTTGACGACGTGGCAGCACAGGGCAGGAGACCCTAACAGTACCCCCCTCTGACGAGGGGTCAAAGAACCCCTACCACCGGGTTTATCGGGGAACTGCGAGAAGAAAGAGCGTATCAGTCTGGGGGCATGAAGATCACAACTGCGCACCCACGACCGCTCCTCCGGGCCATACCCCTTCCAGTGCACCAAAAATGACAGCCGACCCCGAACCATCTTGGAGTCAAGAATCCTTTCAACAACAAACTCCCTCTGGCCACGTATCAGAAGAGGGGAAGGTCTTCCACTGGAAGAAGGATTACTAATCGCCCGTTTTAAAAGGGAACAATGAAATGATTTTATTGATACCCAAAGAACGGGGCAGATCTAACTGAAATGCCACCGGATTGATAACCCTGGTGATCTTATAAGGGCCGATGAACCGGGGGCCTAACTTATGAGATGGCTGTCTCAACTTAAAATTCTTGGTAGACAACCAGACGAAGTCTCCTAATTTGAAGCTGCAGGGTCTTTTCCGCTTATCAAAAACCCTTTTGGTCACTAATGACACAGACACAAGGGCTTTCTTCACTTTCTTCCAAATACCTCTAAGGACCGAAACCACAGAGGAACCACCAGGCGTGGAGTCCAGGGGGTCAAAAGAATTGGCCTTAGGATGATGCCCATACACACAAAGGAAGGGAGAGATCCCTGTAGCAGAGTGAGCCGCGTTGTTATAGGCAAACTCCGCCATGGACAGATGAGCAACCTCAAGTGGCAACCCGTGGAGACGCACAACATGCAGCATAAATAATTCAGACAGGCGTCTGGCCGATGGCAGCCCAACCAGTGGAACGAAGTGCGCCATCTTCGAAAACCTGTCAACGACAACCCAGATGGCTGTCATCCCCGAGGATTTGGGCAAGTCCACCACAAAATCCATTGAAATGTGGGTCCATGGCTTAGATGGGATAGAGAGTGGATGTAATGGGCCAACAGGAACCCCTCTAGGAGTCTTATTTCGGGCACAGATGTCACATGCCCGAACCCACTGATCCACATCCTTAGCCACCGAGGGCCACCACACCGCCCTAGATAGCAACTCCCGAGTTCTGGCAATACCCGGGTGACCTGCCGACTTCTTGGCATGGAATTCCAGGAACACTCGCTGTCTTAACCTAGGAGGCACAAACAAAAGACCTACCGGAAGGTCTGGAGGAGCCTGCTCCTGTGCTCTAAGGACTAATGATAAGAGGTCCTGGGTAATGCCCACTTTAATACATGATGGGGACACAATGGGAAACGGCTCCTCGGTGGTCTCCTGGATTGGAGCAAAACTCTGCGAGAGCGCATCAGCCTTGATGTTTTTTGACCCAGGGCGATATGTTATCAAAAAATTAAAGCGAGCAAAAAACAAAGCCCATCGTGCCTGCCTGGCATTGAGACGCTTCGCTGACTCTAAATATGCCAGATTCTTATGGTCGGTGAGAATTGAGACCACAAACTTAGCCCCCTCAAGCCAGTGTCTCCACTCCTCGAGTGCATCCTTAATAGCCAACAATTCCCGGTTACCCACGTCATAATTCATCTCGGCAGGCAAAAATTTACGGGAAAAGTAAGCACAGGGATGAAGGCGATTATCAGACACTCCCATCTGAGAGAGCACTGTCCCAATACCCATCTCAGAGGCATCCACCTCCACCACAAAAGGACGCTCTGGATCTGGGTGTCGCAGCACCTTGGCCGATACAAATGCCCTTTTGAGACGGGCAAAAGCTGCTTTAGCCTCACAAGACCAGTGAGCAACATCCGCCCCTTTCTTAGTGAGTGCCACCAAGGGCGCCACTATAGACGAAAATCCAGCGATAAATCGTCTATAAAAATTTGAAAAGCCCAGGAAACGCTGAAGCGCCTTCAAACTAGTGGGCTGCACCCAATCCAGGACTGCCTGTACCTTGGAACCCTCCATTTGGAAACCTTCTGGGGAGATAATATATCCTAGAAATGCGATTTGCTGAACTTCAAATTCGCACTTCTCCAGCTTCGCCCCAAGCCGGTGGTCTCTGAGTTTCTGGAGGACTAAGCGTTGATAAAGCCTAATATTTATCTTACTTAAAACCCTCTAAAAACCCTGTAAAAGGTGAAAGAACACAGTACGCTATTGGCGTATGGTATACCGTAAGGGTACACACGTTGCGTAACAATCGCTTAGCCGTAGTCGAGACGCTCGAGCGTCACGTTCGCTCACGGCCAAGAGATCACAGGCAGGCACGCTATAGGCTGCCGACTAACGTAATGATATGCTACTAGCGTAGCGGACGCTTGGGACCACGAGGAGATCACAAGCGGCGCTGATGCTCACCGTGTTAAACCTTTATAACTATACCATAAACAATGTATTTATGCAATAAACCTTGGTGCAGTGATAGGGTGTAAATGTAACACAGTGTAACCTTATTAACTGTACGAGCGTCTCCGACGCTCTGAGAATACTTAGAAATATAATAAATACACAGATACCGGTATTAGGTTCTAACATATGAACGTTCTATTTGCAAAAGAATAATACAATACAAGTCATACACTACCAAAATAACATTGACCACCTAACCAGAAAACTACACATGAAATACAATAGCAGTACAATAATACTTAAGAGAAAGAGAGAGAAAGAGGAGAAGAGAGAGAGAGAGAGAGATATGGCTCACAATAACAATAAAGGTAATATGGTTGCGGAGAAACTTACGCTCAAGGGAAACAATCGCATGCGCCTCTGGATATCCAGCTCCCGATTATCAGCAATGAGAACTGTTAAAGAGAATAGAGAGCTGGCCCAGAGTGGCTTGTCCTTTTATACCCTACACATAATACAGTACAATGGTCCCTATATTCTTATTGTTCATTGGACACAGGAATTCGTCTTCGCATTATAACAAAAGGTCATAGGTTGATTCATACAGGTGGGCTGTGACTATTTCCAACTGCTCAGGTGGGTGGGAAACTGGGTTTCCCGCCGCATGGAAAATAAAGTGCAAATAATAGTAAATGTCCATAAACTTCTTATGTCCATAACTATTCGCACGAGCGATTAATCTGCTTCAAACCAACACCGGAATATTGCTAATTAAATACTCTTCCGATGGATACTAAACACCACTGTATAACCCCTGTCTGACCCTTCGTATCAAACAAAGAGGGATCTCTTTGTCTATGAACATGCTACATTAACTAAACTTTCAGATTCTATCAAAGGGACCATAATCTACAAAATACATTATATAGTTAAAATATGTTATGAACGAGTCGCCCGCTAGACGCACATAAACTTTACCGTAAATGCGCACACCGTGCGCCTGCGGGTGCACGCAACAGCGAGTATGCACACGCACGGGAGAGCTCATGCACTCGCAGCGGGGACACGCATGAGGTGCAAATATGGCAATGTGTAGCCTAATATTTTTCTGACTTTGACAGTCCACCCTTTGGCAGTCACCAATAACTGCCACTTTCTAAAACATTTCAAAAAGAGAAAAATATATGTCATAAATAATACATTTCTATGATTGGGTAGGGGAGGAGAGGAGAAGGGAGGAAAAGGGTATGACCTAGTGAGATAGCAGAAGCATGTGTGTATGAATCCATGTTTGGGGGGGGTCATGTATCATCGTGCCGTACATGTTTTAAATCAAGCTTCGAGGTATTGCGAAGTATACATTTGAATTCCTTCTTATCCCGTGGTACGGGTCTGTGGATGGGCTGTCAAACTTTACCGAGCTCTCTTCGGCTTTTGGTTGCAACAAAATGGGGGAGCACATTTTAGTTGATGATACATGAATGGGGGAATATGTGAGTGCTGATATCTGTGCCTGTATTCCCTATCGACTATGTGTGTCATTACCTGATGGTTGTAGAGATGAAGATAAAGAACACTTATGGTAAATGCATTGATAAACTATGTGAGTTTAAATAAGATTTTACTTACCGATAAATCTATTTCTCGTAGTCCGTAGTGGATGCTGGGGACTCCGTCAGGACCATGGGGGATAGCGGGCTCCGCAGGAGACAGGGCACATCTAAAAAGCCTTTTAGGTCACATGGTGTGTACTGGCTCCTCCCCCTATGACCCTCCTCCAAGCCTCAGTTAGGTACTGTGCCCGGACGAGCGTACACAATAAGGAAGGATCTTGAATCCCGGGTAAGACTCATACCAGCCACACCAATCACACCGTACAACTTGTGATCTGAACCCAGTTAACAGTATGATAACAAAACGAAGTAGCCTCTAAAAAGATGGCTCACAACAATAGTAATAACCCGATTTTTGTAACAATAACTATGTACAAACATTGCAGACAATCAGCACTTGGGATGGGCGCCCAGCATCCACTACGGACTACGAGAAATAGATTTATCGGTAAGTAAAATCTTATTTTCTCTATCGTCCTAGTGGATGCTGGGGACTCCGTCAGGACCATGGGGATTATACCAAAGCTCCCAAACGGGCGGGAGAGTGCGGATGACTCTGCAGCACCGAATGAGAGAACTCCAGGTCCTCCTTAGCCAGAGTATCAAATTTGTAAAATTTTACAAACGTGTTCTCCCCTGACCACGTAGCTGCTCGGCAAAGTTGTAATGCCGAGACCCCTCGGGCAGCCGCCCAGGATGAGCCCACTTTCCTTGTGGAGTGGGCCTTTACAGATTTAGGCTGTGGCAGGCCTGCCACAGAATGTGCAAGTTGGATTGTGCTACATATCCAACGTGCAATCGTCTGTTTAGACGCAGGAGCACCCATCTTGTTGGGTGCATACAATATAAACAACTAGTCAGATTTTCTGACTCCAGCTGTCCTTGAAATATATATTTTCAATGCTCTGACAACGTCCAGTAACTTGGAGTCCTCCAAGTCGCTAGTCGCCGCAGGCACCACAATAGGCTGGTTCAAGTGAAAAGCCGAAACCACCTTAGGGAGAAATTGAGGACGTGTCCGCAATTCTGCCCTGTCCGAATGGAAAATCAGATATGGGCTTTTGTACGACAAAGCCGCCAATTCTGAAACTCTCCTGGCTGAAGCCAGGGCCAATAGCATGGTTACCTTCCATGTAAGGTATTTTAAATCTACCGATTTTAAAGGCTCAAACCAATGAGATTTGAGAAAATTTAGAACCACGTTCAAATCCCACGGTGCCACTGGAGGCACTATTGGGGGTTGTATATGTAGTACACCTTTTACAAAAGTCTGTACTTCAGGCACTGACGCCAATTCTTTCTGGAAGAAAATTGATAAGGCCGAAATTTGAAATTCTTCCGTTGGAGCCTTCTTGGCCTCACACCACGCAACATATTTTCTCCAAATACGGTGATAATGTTGTGCGGTCACATCTTTCCTGGCTTTAATTAAAGTCGGAATAACTTCCTCAGGAATGCCCTTTTCTTTTAGAATCCGGCGTTCAACCGCCATGCCGTCAAATGCAGTCGCGGTAAGTCTTGGAACATACAAGGTCCCTGTTGAAGCAGGTCCCTTCTTAGAGGTAGAGGCCACGGATCCTCCGTGAGCATCTCTTGAAGTTCTGGATACCAAGTTCTTCTTGGCCAGTCCGGAGCTACCAGTATTGTTCTTACTCCTCTTTTCCGTATAATTCTCAGTACCTTTGGTATGAGAGGCAGAGGAGGGAACACATATACTGACTGGTACACCCATGGTGTTACCAGAGCGTCCACAGCTATTGCCTGTGGGTCTCTTGACCTGGAGCAATACCTGTCCAACTTTTTGTTGAGGCGAGACGCCATCATGTCCACCTTTGGTTTTTCCCAACGGTTCACCATCATGTTGAAAACTTCTGGATGAAGTCCCCACTCTCCCGGGTGAAGGTCGTGTCTGCTGAGGAAGTCTGCTTCCCAGTTGTCCACTCCCGGGATGAACACTGCTGACAGTGCTACGACATGATTCTCCGCCCAGCGCAGAATCCGTGCAGTTTCCGTCATTGCACTTCTGCTTCTCGTGCCGCCTTGTCGGTTGACGTGGGCGACTGCCGTGATGTTGTCGGACTGGATCAGCACCGGCTGATCCTGAAGCAGAGGTCTTGCTTGGCTTAGGGCATTGTATATCGCTCTTAGCTCCAGTATATTTATGTGAAGAGACTTTTCCAGGTTTGACCACACACCCTGGAAGTTTCTTCCCTTTGTGACTGCTCCCCAACCTCGTAGGCTGGCATCCGTAGTCACCAGGACCCAGTCCTGTATGCCGAATCTGCGGCCCACTAACAGATGGGCCGTCTGTAACCACCACAGGAGAGACAATCTTGTTCTTGGTGAAAATGTTATCCTCTGATGCATGTGCAGATGCGATCCGGACCATTTGTCCAGTAGATCCCACTGGAATGTCCGTGCATGGAATCTGCCGAAAGGAATCGCTTCGTACGAAGCCACCATTTTTCCCAGGACTCTCGTGCATTGATGTACTGACACAGTTCCTGGTTTTAGGAGGTTCCTGACAAGTTCGGATAGCTCCTTTGCCTTCTCCTCTGGGAGAAATACCTTTTTCTGAACCGTGTCCAGAATCATGCCCAAAAACAACAGATGTGTTGTCGGAGTCAATTGAGATTTTGGAAGATTTAGAATCCACCCATGTTGCCGAAGCACTACTTGTGATAGTGACACACTGGCTTCCAGCTGTTCTCTGGACTTTGCCCTTATTAGGAGATCGTCCAAGTACGGGATAATTAGTACGCCTTTTCTTCGTAGAAGAACCATCATTTCGGTCATTACCTTGGTAAAGACCCGAGGAGCCGTGGACAAACCAAACGGCAGCGTTTGAAACTGATAATGACAGTCTTGTATCACGAACCTGAGATACCCTTGGTGTGAAGGGTAAATTGGGACATGTAGATAAGCATCTTTTATGTCCAAGGACACCATGAAGTCCCCCTCTTCCAGGTTTGCTATCACTGCTCTGAGTGACTCCATCTTGAACTTGAATTTCTGTATATACAGGTTCAAGGATTTCAGATTTAGAATAGGTCTTACCGAACCGTCCGGTTTCGGTACCACAAATAGTGTGGAATAATACCCCTTTCCCTGTTGTAGGAGGGGTACCTTGACTATCACCTGCTGAGAATACAGCTTGTGAATGGCTTCCAAAACCAACGTCCTTTCTGAGGGAGACGTTGGTAAAGCAGACTTTAGGAACCGGCGAGGAGGAGACCTTTCGAACTCCAGCATGTACCCCTGAGATATTATCTGCAGGACCCACGGGTCTACTTGTGAGTGATCCCATTGATTGCTGAAATTTTTGAGCCGACCCCCCACCGTTCCTAAGTCCACTTGTACAGCCCCAGCGTCATGCTGATGGCTTTGTAGAAACCGGGGCGGGCTTCTGTTCCTGGGTAGGGGCTGCTTGCTGCCCTTTCTTACCCTTTCCTCTGCCTCGCGGCAGATAAGACTGTCCTTTTGGTCGCTTTTTATAGGAGCGAAAGGACTGCGGCTGAAAAGACGGTGTCTTTTTCTGTTGGGAAGGAGTCTGAGGTAAAAAAGTGGATTTGCCGGCAGTTGCCGTGGCCACCAAGTCCGAAAGACCGACCCCAAACAATTCCTCTCCCTGGAATCCGCATCACCTGACCACTGTCGCGTCCATAAACTTCTTCTGGCAGATATGGACATTGCGCTTACTCTTGATGCTAGAGTACAAACATCTCTCTGAGCATCTCGCATATAAAGAAAAGCATCCTTTAATTGCTCTAGAGTCAATAAAATACTGTCCCTATCCAGGGTATCAATATTTTCAGTCAGAGAATCCAACCACACTACCCCAGCACTGCACATCCAGGCTGAGGCTATTGCCGGTCGCAGTATAACACCAGTATGCGTGTATATACTCTTCAGTGTAGTTTCCAGCCTCCTATCTGCTGGATCCTTGAGGGCGGCCGTATCAGGAGACGGCAACGCCACTTGCTTTGATAAACGTGTGAGCGCCTTATCCACCCTAGGGGGTGTTTCCCAGCGCGCCCTAACCTCTGGTGGGAAAGGGTATAATGCCAATAACTTCTTTGAAATTGGCAATTTTCTATCGGGGGTAACCCACGCTTCATCACACACATCATTCAATTCCTCTGATTCTGGGAAAAATACAGGCAGTTTTTTAACCCCCCACATAATACCCCTTTTTGAGGTACCAGTAGTATCAGAGAGCTGCAAAGCCTCCTTCATTGCCGTGATCATATAACGTGTGGCCCTATTGGAAAATACGTTTACTTCCTCACCGTCGACACTAGATTCATCTGTGTCGGTACCCGTGTCGACTGACTGAGGTAAGGGACGTTTTACAGCCCCTGACGGTGTCTGAGATGCCTGAACCGGTACTAACTGGTTTGCCGGGCGTCTCATTTCGTCAACTGACTTTTGTAATGTGCTGACATTATCACGTAATTCCATAACCAAAGCCATCCATTCCGGTGTCGACTCCCTAGGGGGTGACATTACCATCATCGGCAATTGCTCTGCCTCCACACCAACTTCGTCCTCATACATGTCGACACACACGTACCGACACACACAGCAGCCACACAGTGAATGCTCTATTGAAGACAGGACCCTCCTAGCCCTTTGGGGAGACAGAGGGAGAGTTTGCCAGCACACACCAAAAGCGCTATACTGTATATAACAACCCTAGAAGGTGTTGTTTCTATATATGCGCTCTCAATATATAATTATATCGCCAATTTATGCCCCCCCTCTCTTTGTTACCCTGTTTCTGTAGTGCAGTGCAGGGGAGAGTCGTGGGAGCCTTCCTCACCAGCGGAGCCGTGCAGGAAAATGGCGCCGAGTGCTGAGGAGAATAAGCTCCGCCCCTTTTCCGGCGGGCTTTTCTCCCGGTTTTTCTAATAAACTGGCCTGGGTTAAATACATACATATAGCCTTAATGGCTATATGTGATGTATTTATTTGCCTCTAAGGTACTCTATATTGCTGCCCAGGGCGCCCCCAGCAGCGCCCTGCACCCTCCGTGACCGAGATCCGTGAGCCGTGTAGCAACAATGGCGCACAGCTGCAGTGCTGTGCGCTACCTCTATGAAGACTGAAGTCTTCTGCCGCCTGTTTCCGGACCTCCGTTCTGCCGTTCTTCAGCGTCTGTAAGGGGGATCGGCGGCGCGGCTCCGGGACGAACCCCAGGCTGACCTGTGTTCCGACTCCCTCTGGAGCTCAGTGTCCAGTAGCCTAAGACTTCAATCCTCCTGCAGGCAGGTGAGTTGCAAGTCTCTCCCCTAAGTCCCTCGTTGCAGTGCTCCTGTCGCCAGCAGGAGACACTGATTAGAAACCTAAAAAAAAACTTTTCTAACTAGCTCTTTAAGAGAGCCACCTAGATTGCACCCTCTCGGACGGGCACAAAAACCTAACTGGGGCTTGGAGGAGGGTCATAGGGGGAGGAGCCAGTACACACCATGTGACCTAAAAGGCTTTTTAGATGTGCCCTGTCTCCTGCGGAGCCCGCTATCCCCCATGGTCCTGACGGAGTCCCCAGCATCCACTAGGACGTTAGAGAAATATACATTTGCCGATTGAGGTCTTGTCTTGATGTACATGTTGACTGTAGTCTCTTTGTGCTTTTGCTAATAAACGTAAGCAAAGCTTTATCAATGTCCATAGACTTACAAAAAGTGTTGGGCTAGCGTAAAATTAAAAGTACTAGGGACATGGGGGGTCTATGGCATAGTCCATCTGATGTCTGTGTACAAGGTTGTCAAACTTCTTCTTTAGTCCATCTGTTGTCTGCATACAAGGTCGTCAAATTTCTCTTCCAAGCGGGTCTTTTTACCTTGGAGAAAAACGAGAAACAGGTGAAAGAAACGGACCGTGGAATCACATTTTCATCACAACATTGTCTCTATCGTTGGGTCATAAATCACATCAGTCGTTGTTATTACAGTATCTTCACTCCTTAAACTCATCACTCGGGCGCTACGTTTACACTTTGTTAAAACCCGAACGCATCTAAATATCAGACCGACTAGTATGATGACACCCAGGACACACAAAAGGAATTTCCCTACATCCATGATAATACCTTGGGTCCATTCTCCTAAACCAGAGAACCAATTTCGCGGGTTCAACCATGATACCCAACTGGTCAGCTCATTACCCACAGTGGCAAGGGTGAGATTGTGTTTCCTTCGGAACTCCCATTTTAATTGGAGAATGTCGTCCATCTTTTGGTCTACGACATCGACCGGGTCCTCGGTGCTGTTTGTGATATACGTACAGCACTTTATTCCATACTGAGTTGCTAGGGTGACACAATACCCACCCGTCACAGCTGTGAGATAATTGAGAATCATCCTATGCTGAACCAGTTCTGTTTTATAAGCTTGGAGCTCCCTTCCAGTATACCTGAATGTGTCATCATACATTTCAGTGATATTGTCTAATAAATTTGCAAGCGCAGATATATATTTATAATTTATCACTCCTCTGGCGGTACGAGTGATATCTAACGCGATTAGGAATTGAATCCCGGTGGATTCACTGATCAGGTCAGAGGCCGGATGCTCTGTTCTTTCTATCAGGTGCCTTTTAACTACGTGCTCGTAATGGGTGTGAGTATAAGGAGCTTGGGCACTGCGGTGAATATCTTTCATTTTGGTATGCGATACAGTCATTACTTCAGGCAGTACTTTTCCAATATAACACAATCCTTCAGAGTTTGGGGCAAGCCACTTATACGCCTTCCTCCCGCATATGAAATATGCATCATCGGGGAGAACATATGGGACGGAGTAGGACATAACCATATTACACATTTTCCATATGAAATTTCCTAACCCTAACTCTCCCATCTGTTTACTACACGTATCAGTTTGTATGATATGTGCACAGTATCCTGGTGATACCTCTCCAACTCTCATGGACCTACTTCCTAGGGTATACCTATATCGGAAATATTTTCCACTACCAGCTATGTGGCGTATAAGTTCTGTATCTGTTGGCATTCTATCGGCTCTGTATGAAAAGGTCATGGTTTGGTTATTCCATGACACTTCCCAATTTCCCGGCTTTCGGGGATTGGAAATGTTAAAACATACTAGGGATCTATCCACATGATATTGGTGGAGCTTCAAAATAGGAGGACTGGAGATATTAAACCTCTTGTCCACCGGTCTCCCACCACTTAGCTCAAGTACCTCCCCTATAGTTAACGGGAAGGGCACTAATCCTGATTTGCTATGGCCTTGAGGTACTTGAGAGCATACCAAACAATCTGTCTGATTTAACACTTTACCCACTAAGGAGTGATAGTCACTCAATGGATGCCGGTCCATGTGGATATTAAAACTGGATTGGCATTTCTTGATACACCCATCCTCAACTACACTGTCACAGAGCCTACAGATACAGTTCTCTTCAGCTAACAATCCTTCACAATTTCTTCTATTGTCAATGCTACCAGATCGTTTTCTGATACTCGCCTTTACTCGGTGATTATGTTGTTCTTGGAAATCTACGCCTCCATCTCTGTCATCAGAACCCATTCCAGAACCTCTCTCGACCTCCATGGTACTCTCGCCGGAACAGACTGCTCTGGTCAACATCATGGTCAACAGAAAAATCCGGATCACAGTCTCTTGGGGCAAGTCCATCTTATAGGAGGAAATGGAGAAGAATGAGAAGGGGGAAAGAAACAATTGAGGGAGATGGGATGGGAAGTGGAGAAAAAAACAATAAAAGGGAACAGGGGATCGACAACTGCCTCCGATTTTATTATTTTCAATGCTCAGGTGCCGTCTCAGTTCTCCTGAAACAGACACTCCAGTGATACAACTTCCTCTACCGTCTGTTCTTTATCACGGGACCTCTCTGGATCAGCAACCTTCTTACAATGGGACGAATGAACCCAAGTCTCTCTCTCGGCAACCTTCAATGCTGTCGTGCTAATCAATAAGACTTGGTATGGTCCTTCCCATCTGTCAATAAGGCAACCTGAGCGTAGAAAATTCCGTATCATTACATAATCCCCAGGTTCAATGTCATGACAATTACTATCTGGCAAATCAGGAATCACTAACTTCAGATTGTCATTTTGATTCCTTAGCTGTTTACTCATGTTAACCAGGTATTTTACAGTCACTTCATTGTTACACTTCAAATCATCCTGAGGGTTAATCATAACATGCGGTTGTCGACCAAACAAGACTTCAAAGGGGGACAGATTAAGAGGGGACCTGGGAGTGGTTCTGATGCTGTATAGTACAATGGGTAAAGCTTCTGGCCATGTTAATCCTGTTTCTGCCATAACTTTGCTCAATTTATTTTTAATTGTGCTGTTCACTCTTTCTACCTTCGCACTCGCCTGGGGGCGATATGGAGTGTGCAGCTTACTATCAATTCCCATCAATTTACACATTCCTTGAAAGACATCACCTGTAAAATGGGTACCCCTATCACTTTCAATTATTCTAGGGATACCATATCTACACACAAATTCCTGCACAATTTTCTTAGCAGTAAACATAGCGGTATTTGTGGCCGCAGGAAATGCTTCGACCCAATTTGAAAACACATCTATACAAACAAGTACATATTTCAAATTTCGACAAGGGGGTAATTGTATAAAATCAATCTGTATTACCTGAAAAGGGCCGCCTGTAGGTGGGATATGAGATGGTTCTGTTGGTATTGCCTTTCCGATGTTCTTCCTCAAGCAGGTAAGGCATGACATTGCTCTCTTACCTGCATGGGATGAGAATCCTGGGGCGCACCAATATGCTCTTACCAACTTGCACATTCCCTCCTTGCCCAGATGAGTCAGCCCATGTGCTGCTTCAGCTAAACATGGAAGATATGCTCTGGGGGCCACTGGTTTACCCTGTCCATCTGTCCAGAGTCCTGAGGACTCCTGGCCATATCCTTTTGCCTTCCAGACTGCCTTTTCCTGTGTGGAACACAAATTTTGCATCTCACACAACTTCTGTGTGTTGATGGTATTAAATACCATCAATTGTGTGATGTCTGTCTGTCTGGGGGTACCGGCTGCTAACTTAGCAGCTTCGTCTGCTCGGCTGTTACCAAGTGATACTGGGTCCTGGCTATATGTATGTGCTTTACACTTGATAACAGCCACTCTGTCAGGTTCCTGTATCGCTGTTAGAAGTCTTTTGATGTGAGCTGCATGCGCTATCGGTGTACCAGCTGCCGTCATGAAATTTCTGAGGCACCATAGGGCTCCGAAATCATGGACTACCCCGAAGGCGTATCTAGAATCGGTGTAGATATTGGCTGACTTTCCCTTAGCCAATTCACATGCTCTGGTTAGGGCAACCAGTTCAGCAACCTGGGCTGAGTGAGGTGGGCCTAGCGGTTCTGCTTCTATGGTGCCTTGGTCATCTACGACTGCGTATCCAGTACACAAGTCTCCCGAGTCCGTCTGTCTGTGACAACTACCGTCAGTGTAGAAAGTAAAATCTACATCTTCCAGTGGGTTGTCACTGATGTCAGGTCTTGCCGTGAAATTTTGGGTCAAATATTCCATACAATCATGTGTGTCATCCCTTGTATTAAATCCTCCTTCCCCACCACTCTCATCCTCCACCCTTTGTGCCTGTCCAGGCACACCTGGGAGATATGTTGCAGGATTTAATGCACTGCATCTCCTTATGGTGATGTTTACGGGGGCCATTAATGCCAATTCCCATCTTGTAAACCGCGCTGATGAGACGTGCCTGGTTTGGGCAGAATTCAACAAGGCTGACACTGCATGTGGTGTATGAATTGTGAGGTTGTGTCCTAGCACTACATCTTCGCTTTTTGTAACTAGCAATGCTATCGCAGCGACACTTCGCAAGCATGTGGGGAGGGATCGCGCTACCGTGTCTAGCTGAGCGCTGTAGTATGCTACCGGCCTGCTGGTATCACCGTGCTTTTGGGTTAGGACGCCTGCCGCGCAACCAGCACTTTCTGTTCCGTACAGTTCAAAGGGTTTCCCATAGTCTGGCATACCTAATGCTGGTGCCTGCGTTAGGCACTGTTTGAGTCTCTCAAATGCCATCTCGGATTCGTCTGTATGCGAAATCCGATCAGGTTTGTTTGATGAAACCATCTCCTGCAAAGGTAATGCTAGAATGGAAAACCCTGGGATCCAGTTACGGCAATACCCACACATTCCTAAAAACGTTCTGATCTGTTGCTGGGTCTGTGGCAGTGTCATGTCTCTAATTGCTTGAATTCTATCAGCGGTCAGGTGTCTCAGTCCTTGTGTTAGACAGTGTCCCAGATATTTTACTTTAGGCTGGCATAATTGTAATTTGTCTTTGGAAACCTTGTGTCCGGTGTCTGAAAGATGAAACAGGAGCTGTTTCGTATCTCTCAGGGATGCTTCCAATGAATCTGAACACAGTAGTAAATCATCCACATACTGTATCAATACTGATCCACTCTCTGGTTGGAAAGACTGTAAACAATCATGCAAAGCCTGTGAAAATATACTTGGACTGTCTATGAAACCTTGCGGTAATCGAGTCCATGTGTATTGGACTCCTCTGTATGTAAATGCAAACAAATATTGGCTGTCAGGATGCAGGGGTACCGAAAAGAAGGCGGAGCAGAGGTCAATAACAGTGAAAAATTTCGCAGTGGGAGGGATCTGCATAAGGATGACAGCTGGATTTGGCACTACAGGGAACTGACTCTCAACTATTTTGTTAATCCCCCTTAGATCCTGCACTAGCCTGTAACCCCTCCCCCCACTCTTTTTCACAGGGAAGATGGGACTATTGGCAGTGCTGGATGTTCTTACCAGAATGCCCTGTTGTAGCAAGCGCTCTATTACTGGGTAAACTCCTAACTCCACCTCTGGCTTCAGAGGGTATTGTGGGATTTTTGGAGCTATCCTACCATCTTTTACTTGCACAACTACTGGAGCTACGTTTGCCATTAATCCAGTGTCTTGTCCATCTTTAGTCCACAGTGACTCTGGTATTTGGGATGTCATTTCTTCTACCTGGGATGGATTCCTATTTAATATAACAGTGTGGGACATTAATTTTGATGGGGAGTCTAGCATGTCTCGCACTTCCTGAGCGTGATTCTCAGGTATGTCTAAGAATACACCTTCAGGAGTACAATAAATGACGCACCCCATTTTACACAATAAATCTCTTCCCAGGAGATTAGTCGGTGCCGATGCCTCCAGCAAAAAGGAATGCTTGGTATGCAAAGGCCCTATTGTAATCTCTGCTGGTTTGCTAACAGGGTAGTGCTGGACTACTCCCGTTACTCCCATGGCTGGAATTGTCTTACCAGTGGTTCTCATGCCCACTGTCGAATTTATCACTGATTTGGCCGCCCCCGTATCTACAAGGAAATTTAATGATTTACCAGCTACATCAATTGTGACCTCGGGTTCACTTCCAAGGCTTGCAATCAATTTCACTGGCTGCAGATTACAGGTATGGCCACACCCCTATTGGGTATGGTGACCTCCCTGAATCGCGCTGGCAGCAACTACTTGAGAAGGGGGTAAATGGGAACTACCCGAGACTTGCCAGTATCTTTTTGGGGGATACCTTTTTGTTTCCCCTGCATGTGGCTCATGACTCCGTCTCTGCGGTCCCTGATCCCAATTTCGTGTGTCATGTCGTTGTCTAGGGGGTTGATATGATATTTGTGTGTTTTTCACTCTACAGTCTCGTGCAAAGTGTCCCTCTCTATGACAGAAATAACAGGTTACCACATTTGACTTACCCACAGGGTTTGGAGATTTATACAAAGGTTGCCTTATAGTCAGGGCCTGTATACTTACGGTCATTAATTTATCACTTTGTAACTCCCTTTGTTTGGTTATATTCCGATCGTGATCAAGGGCGGCCTCTCTTAAAGTAGCCACCGACAGACCTCGCCAACATGGTTGCGTGGTCTGTACCCTAGCCTTCAATACCTCCTTTAATCCATCCATCAACACAGATACTGCTACTTCTCTATGATTTACATTTGTCTTGATGTCTTCTATGCCTGTATACTTAGCCATTTCCTGTAATGCCCTGTGAAAATAGTCAGCAGCTGTTTCTGCCTCTTTTTGTTTTATGGAGAAAATCTTGTTCCATTTAACTACAGCTGGAAAATACTCTTTTAACTGTAAATTTATTCTCTTTACATTGTCTTGGTTGTACACATCCGTAAGGGGTACATCTTCATCTAATTTACAGTCAGCTAAAAATTGTGCTGAGTCGACATTGGAGGGTAAACATGCCCTCAGCAATATCTGCCAGTCTTTGTTATTGGGCTCTACTGTGTTCCCTAGGTCTCTAATGTATTTCTGGCTAGCAACTAGATCTTTTCTAGGGTCAGGGAATTCAGACACTATTGCTCTTAATTCCATTCGGGAAAATGGGCAGTGCATGGCAATGTTTCTGACAGGAGTGATTCCTGAAGTGTCCGTTTTCCCATTTGGCACTGCTATTACCCTAACGGGATTAAGTCTACTTACATCATTCTGAATAGATTCTACAGCTTGTGGTGAAATGGTTTCAGCATAGTGTATGGTGCCGTACTTACCCGTTGATACGACCTCACCTGTCCCTCCGCTAGGGGCTTTTGATACTAATCTCGGGGGTTGCGACGTGCCTACTGCTGTTTCTGATATGGTGGCTGCTAGAGAGAGCGCCGATATTGTTGCCGATTCGTCCTCTTGATCACACTCCTGGGGAAAGTTTAAAACAGGGTACAACTTGCACGGGTTAATACTTGCATTACTCATCTTATTCATATTATCCTTAACATTTATGCAGTTACTAAGTGCCTGTTTATTACAAATTAGTGCGTCATTCTCCGCAACCAACTTCTCTCCCGTTATGTAAGGTGGCGGTGGTGCCGTAACTATCAGTTTCCTGATAGGGTTAGATCCCGCCGCCTGAGCCAATCCTCTCTGTATTTCACCCTCCTGTTGCCATAACTGTAAATAATCATAATGTTTGATCCGTCTCTTTGTTGATTTAATGAGACATATCCTTCTCCTTAGATTTAGTAACACATCTGGGCTAAAGCTGCCTACTCTTGGGAACTTCTCCCCGTCATGTACAGTCATTCTTTCCCATTCATCACATAAAACCTCTGTGTGTGAACCGTATTTTTCACACATTACATACCTTGCCGACCCGATTGGTCGGTTTACTGAATCAACCCGAACCGAGGTTGATCGCCCCCTACCTGAACAACTGGCCCCCATAACTTGCAGGTGTTGCTTTCACTACCTCTGACCTTCAATCAGGGTCTTCAGCGAACCCTTACAAAAACCAAGATGTTCAAGATAGGCCGACGGTGGCGGTTTACCGAGTACCCCACTCACTCGCCCACGCCCACCAATACGCCCACACACTGCCTTAGCGCTGGCGTACTCGACCCAGGGCCCCTGCGACCTGAACCGCTATTTACTGGAACATGCGAGGGTGATCCGAAGAGCACTTACTCTTTCCAGTAACTATTGGTTGCTGGATAGTTCCTGAGTGACCAGCGAACCTCCCTTAAAATAAAAAAATTACACAAATCACGTTAGAATGTACAAATAGCGTTTATGACCCCTTTCGTACGCAAATGGCACTGGGTCAGATTACTAACTAATGCACACAATTACGTGCGGTACAATCGTTCGGCACATAAGCAACTAATCTTATGTGCGGAGCGATCAGTGGAATCGAAAATTGCGGGTGCGAATTCCTTCAGCCAGAGCTTTAATGGCCTATATGGGTTCTGCACAAACCCCCTGGGTTGTGCTCTTTTCTCTATAGCGGACTTCTTAGTCTGCTGTACCTGGACCTCCTGGTCTGTTCCGGACCTCCTGGTCTGCTATACTCTAATGCTCAAATTTATGTTTAACAAGGGATGCCTCCCCAGCCACCATGCACGTCACTTACATGTATGTACCTCACGAGAACTCGACTTCTTGTGGTTCAACCCAAAAATTGTAAAAACATATATATACAAACACTCACTCACCACATGTACACTTTACTTTTGTTTCTATTTCTGCACAGAAATTTCTTTCCTTTAGACCAGATGAGTCGTAAATTTAGAGAAGGATCTATTAGTTTAAATTTCGGACACTAAAATTGACTTGCGCTATTTATCGCGTTGCCACCTTTTCGCCTGTTTAAAATAACACTATCGTGTGATTTGTTACGTGGGCGTACCCGGACACTCCGTTGCGTAATATACACTGCGTGCGTCGGCCTTTGGGTTGCGTACGCGAGTCTCAGCCTTTTGTTAGAGACACGTGTACGCAAGGCAGATATCCACCGTAACACAATTAACACGTTTATCAATGTAGGTGATCCTCGATCATCTACCGAGCACCACACAGATCTCTCCTTGTATCTTTAGGTAAAGCTGTGTGCGTGCTTTACAAATTACCCCTTAAATGTATTACCTTTACTCTTTAACTACTGATAGCAACAAATCTTTCTTAGCCCGTTAACAATTGTGAAATGGCAAACAGGAGAGTGATATGAAAATACACGAATGAAAAAGAAATGCAGATATATGCGTGCGTGCGTGCGTGCGTACGCAAGACAGAAATAAACAGTTTTAAAAGACACTAGCGTATTGTTCTTACCTCCGGTTCCGGATTCCTTCAGCACCCTTTACTAAGCGAAGCAGACGCTTATCCGGTCAGCACGACGAGGAATATGACCTCCCGCCCTTTGCTGATGGATAATGTCTGCTGAAATTACCTAGTGCAGATATGTGAAGGACGGACGAGCCGCCAATTGATAAAGCCTAATATTTATCTTACTTAAAACCCTCTAAAAGGTGAAAGAACACAGTACGCTATTGGCGTATGGTATACCGTAAGGGTACGCACGTTGCGTAACAATCGCTAAGCCGTAGTCGAGACGCTCGAGCGTCACGTTCGCTCACGGCCAAGAGATCACAGGCAGGCACGCTATAGGCTGCCGACTAACGTAATGATATGCTACTAGCGTAGCGGACGCTTGGGACCACGAGGAGATCACAAGCGGCGCTGATGCTCACCGTGTTAAACCTTTATAACTATACCATAAACAATGTATTTATGCAATAAACCTTGGTGCAGTGATAGGGTGTAAATGTAACACAGTGTAACCTTATTAACTGTACGAGCGTCTCCGACGCTCTGAGAATACTTAGAAATATAATAAATACACAGATACCGGTATTATGTTCTAACACCTTATATGAACGTTCTATTTGCAAAAGAATAATACAATACAAGTCATACACTACCAAAATAACATTGACCACCTAACCAGAAAACTACACATGAAATACAATAGCAGTACAATAATACTTAAGAGAAAGAGAGAGAAAGAGGAGAAGAGAGAGAGAGAGAGAGATATGGCTCACAATAACAATAAAGGTAATATGGTTGCGGAGAAACTTACGCTCAAGGGAAACAATCGCATGCGCCTCTGGATATCCAGCTCCCGATTATCAGCAATGAGAACCGTTGAAGAGAATAGAGAGCTGGCCCAGAGTGGCTTGTCCTTTTATACCCTACACATAATACAGTACAATGGTCCCTATATTCTTATTGTTCATTGGACACAGGAATTCGTCTTCGCATTATAACAAAAGGTCATAGGTTGATTCATACAGGTGGGCTGTGACTATTTCCAACTGCTCAGGTGGGTGGGAAACTGGGTTTCCCGCCGCATGGATAATAAAGTGCAAATAATAGTAAATGTCCATAAACTTCTTATGTCCATAACTATTCGCACGAGCGATTAATCTGCTTCAAACCAACACCGGAATATTGCTAATTAAATACTCTTCCGATGGATACTAAACACCACTGTATAACCCCTGTCTGACCCTTCGTATCAAACAAAGAGGGATCTCTTTGTCTATGAACATGCTACATTAACTAAACTTTCAGATTCTATCAAAGGGACCATAATCTACAAAATACATTATATAGTTAAAATATGTTATGAACGAGTCGCCCGCTAGACGCACATAAACTTTACCGTAAATGCGCACACCGTGCGCCTGCGGGTGCACGCAACAGCGAGTATGCGCACGCACGGGAGAGCTCATGCACTCGCAGCGGGGACACGCATGAGGTGCAAATATGGCAATGTGTAGCCTAATATTTTTCTGACTTTGACAGCGTACATGCTTCCGATGTTCCTCCAGGGAATGGGAGAAGATTAGGATGTCATCTAAGTATACAACTAAGAATCTATCCAAATATTCCCTGAGTACATCATTCATGAAATCCTGGAAGACTGCCGGGGCATTACAGAGCCCAAAAGGCATCACCAAATATTCATAATGCCCTGAGTGGGTATTAAAGGCAGTCTTCCATTCATCCCCCTCTCTTATTCGGATTAGATTGTACGCACCGCGTAGGTCAATCTTAGAAAAAATGGTGGCAGTACGAAGCTGGTCAAACAAGACCGAAATGAGAGGCAGTGGGTATGAGTTTTTAATCGTGATACGGTTCAATTCCCTGAAGTCGATGCAGGGTCGCAACGAACCGTCCTTTTTACCCACGAAGAAGAACCCCGACCCAACTGGAGACTGTGAAGGTCTGATAAATCCCTTAGCCAAGTTCTCCTGAATGTACTCTGCCATAGCCTGAGTCTCAGGACGTGACAGGGAGTACAACCTGCTCTTGGGAAGCTTAGCATTTGGCAACAAATCAATGGCACAGTCATAGGGGCGATGGGGAGGTAGTACCTCTGCAACTTTTTTGGAGAACACGTCCGCAAAATCTGCATAACACCCTGGCAATCCTGGCAAACTTAGCTGCGAGAGCCTGACTGGAAGGCTCAAGCAACTCCTGAAACAATCAGTACCCCAACTAAGAATCTCCCCAGAGACCCAGTCAAATTGAGGATTGTGGGCCCTTAACCAGGGTAACCCCAACACCAATGGGGCAAAAGTACAGACAGTCACATAAAAGGACAATTTTTCAGAGTGTGTGGCTCCAATAAACAAAGAAATCTGGCTAGTGCAAGAGGTAATTTTACCTTGGGATAATGGTTCCCCGTTTAACCCACAAATCTCAATTTCCGATGCCAAGGGTACTAAGGGAACAGAGTGTTTCAGGGCGAATTGGCGGTCCATAAAAACCCCGTCGGCCCCACTGTCCACAAAGGCCTCAGTCTTGACAGTTTGACCGAGAATCTTCAAGGTCACCGGAATGATAAAAGTCTTCTTGGGAAATTCTGACTTCTGGCCTGACAGGATATTTCCCATCACCCTCAGGCCCTGAAGTTTTCCGGCTTTTCTGGGCATGATACTACCACATGACCTTTATTCCCACAGTACAAACACAACCCCTGCTGTCTCCTCCGCGTCTTCTCACGCGAGGAGAGGCGGGTAGCCCCAATCTGCATAGGCTCCTCGGAAAATTCCTTAGAGTCTGAGGTTCCCTTGGGAAAGAAGGAAACCTCGGTCTCCTTTTCAAGTCTACGCTCTCTCAGCCGTCTATCCACCCGGATGAATAACTGCATGAGCTGATCCAAGCTGTCAGGCAAGGGATATTGTACCAGTTGGTCTTTTATCTGGTTAGAAAGACCTCTTCGGTACTGGTGTCTCAGGGCTGGGTCATTCCACTGGGTATCATGGGCCAACCTCCGAAACTCCGTACAGTAAACCTCAACTGGCCTTCGACCTTGCTTAAGGATCGAAATCTTAGCCTCGGCTGAGGCCGTCTTGTCAGGGTCATCATACAACATGCCCAGGGCCGTAAAAAAAGCATCAACACTTTTAAGCGACGGACAGTCAGGCTGCAACCCATATGCCCAGACCTGTGGGTCTCCTTGTAGCAAGGAAATCACTATGCCCACCCGCTGAATCTCCGACCCAGAAGACTGAGGCCTAAGCCGGAAGTATAGCTTGCAGCTCTCCTTGAAACAAAAGAACTGCGAGCGATCTCCAGAAAAACGATCCGGGAGATTTACTTTCGGCTCCTTAACCCCTGAAGGTGCTGCTGCTGCGGGAGCTCCGCCAGCGGCCTGGGAGGTGTGCATTTTAATGGACAAATCATTAAATTGTCGAGTCAGGACCTGCACCTGATCGACCACCTGTTGCAACGTATTTTGAGGGGTATGCTCCATATTCCCACAAAATTTCAACAGGAGTATTAGGCTGCTGAATATGTTATGCACACCAGTGCCTGCAGGAATGTACTGGTGTCTGAACTGTTATGCACACCAGTGCCTGCAGGAATGTACTGGTGTTTGAACTGGTATGCACACCAGTGCCTGCAGGAATGTACTGGTGTCTGAACGGATAGGGATGCAAAACAAATGAACTCACAGACAGACTGGGGAATATGACATTACGTACACAGAAGGTGATAGGGTAACAAAATAAACACAAAGTGAACAGAGAAGCCCAGAGGCTAAGAAACTGGGTGTCTCCCTAGTATTAGTAATGCTCAGATGGAAAAAGCAAGATGTTGTGTTTTAATACGTAGAGAACCCGAAATGCTGTTGCTAAGGGCAACAGCAAAACCCTAAAGGGTTACCAACGGGTGTGGCAGTAAACTCCTTGGTCAGAGATGGAATGATAGACACAAGGAGAGTCTCCACAATCCTAATCCTCACTTGCAGTGCACAGGTTCAGCTTACTGCCACTAAACTGACACCTGAACACCTTGCACAGTGAGACAGGATTTAGGCAGGCAAATCTGAGAATACAGCCGCAAACTTGCTAAGTTCACAGAGTAGCAAAAGAACCCCAGCAAGTTAAACGACTGACTCCAGTCTTACTGCTAGGTCTGGATTGGCAGAGTGTAGTACCAAATCCCCAGGCCTATTTGCAGTAAGCAACAACAAATACAAAGCTACACAGTACTGGCTAACTTTCAGGAACTGACTAACCAACAAAGATTCAGCAGCATCTGCTTAACCTGAGAAGAGGCCTTATATAGCAGGTGCTGTCCACGCTCCACTCAGACCTCACAGACTGTGAGCACAAAAACCAGCACCGGATCCCCTGCCGTGCACAGAGCCTGTAACCACTGCACAGCAAAAGACCCAAACCGGAGTATCAGCTGCGCTCAGGTTACTCTGCTAGCACTTGTCTCCCGGTTGCCTTGACGACGTGGCAGCACAGGGCAGGAGACCCTAACAGTACCCCCCCCCCCCTGACGAGGGGTCAAAGAACCCCTACCACCGGGTTTATCGGGGAACTGTGAGAAGAAAGAGCGTATCAGTCTGGGGGCATGAAGATCACAACTGCGCACCCACGACCGCTCCTCCGGGCCATACCCCTTCCAGTGCACCAAAAATGACAGCCGACCCCGAACCATCTTGGAGTCAAGAATCCTTTCAACAACAAACTCCCTCTGGCCACGTATCAGAAGAGGGGAAGGTCTTCCACTGGAAGAAGGATTACTAATCGCCCGTTTTAAAAGGGAACAATGAAATGATTTTATTGATACCCAAAGAACGGGGCAGATCTAACTGAAATGCCACCGGATTGATAACCCTGGTGATCTTATAAGGGCCGATGAACCGGGGGCCTAACTTATGAGATGGCTGTCTCAACTTCAAATTCTTGGTAGACAACCAGACGAAGTCTCCTAATTTGAAGCTGCAGGGTCTTTTCCGCTTATCAAAAACCCTTTTGGTCACTAATGACACAGACACAAGGGCTTTCTTCACTTTCCTCCAAATACCTCTAAGGACCGAAACCACAGAGGAACCACCAGGCGTGGAGTCCAGGGGCTCAAAAGAATTGGCCTTAGGATGATGCCCATACA
The DNA here is from genome assembly GCF_028390025.1 of Pseudophryne corroboree. Lineage (NCBI taxonomy): Eukaryota > Metazoa > Chordata > Amphibia > Anura > Myobatrachidae > Pseudophryne > Pseudophryne corroboree. The sequence continues at coordinate 81,370,925 of NC_086446.1, read as the reverse complement.
CACAAAGGAAGGGAGGGATCCCTGTAGCAGAGTGAGCCGCGTTGTTATAGGCAAACTCCGCCATGGACAGATGAGCAACCCAGTCAGTCTGACACTTGGAGACATAACACCTGAGGAACTGCTCCAAGGACTGGTTCACCCTTTCAGTCTGCCCATTAGACTGCGGATGGTAGCCTGACGACAAGCTGACAGAAATCTGGAGATCGGAACAAAATACCCTCCAGAATTTGGCCACAAACTGGGATCCGCGGTCAGAGACCACATCAAGTGGCAACCCGTGGAGACGCAAAACATGCAGCATAAATAATTCAGACAGGCGTCTGGCCGATGGCAGCCCAACCAGTGGAACGAAGTGCGCCATCTTCGAAAACCTGTCAACGACAACCCAGATGGCTGTCATCCCCGAGGATTTGGGCAAGTCCACCACAAAATCCATTGAAATGTGGGTCCATGGCTTAGATGGGATAGAGAGTGGATGTAATGGGCCAACAGGAACCCCTCTAGGAGTCTTATTTCGGGCACAGATGTCACATGCCCGAACCCACTGATCCACATCCTTAGCCACCGAGGGCCACCACACCGCCCTAGATAGCAACTCCCGAGTTCTGGCAATACCCGGGTGACCTGCCGACTTCTTGGCATGGAATTCCAGGAACACTCGCTGTCTTAACCTAGGAGGCACAAACAAAAGACCTACCGGAAGGTCTGGAGGAGCCTGCTCCTGTGCTCTAAGAACTAATGATAAGAGGTCCTGGGTAATGCCCAATTTAATACATGATGGGGACACAATGGGCAACGGCTCCTCGGTGGTCTCCTGGATTGGAGCAAAACTCTGCGAGAGCGCATCAGCCTTGATGTTTTTTGACCCAGGGCGATATGTCATCAAAAAATTAAAGCGAGCAAAAAACAAAGCCCATCGTGCCTGCCTGGCATTGAGACGCTTCGCTGACTCTAAATATGCCAGATTCTTATGGTCGGTGAGAATTGAGACCACAAACTTAGCCCCCTCAAGCCAGTGTCTCCACTCCTCGAGTGCATCCTTAATAGCCAACAATTCCCGGTTACCCACGTCATAATTCATCTCGGCAGGCGAAAATTTACGGGAAAAGTAAGCACAGGGATGAAGGCGATTATCAGACACTCCCATCTGAGAGAGCACTTCCCCAATACCCATCTCAGAGGCATCCACCTCCACCACAAAAGGACGCTCTGGATCTGGGTGTCGCAGCACCTTGGCCGATACAAATGCCCTTTTGAGACGGGCAAAAGCTGCTTTAGCCTCACAAGACCAGTGAGCAACATCCGCCCCTTTCTTAGTGAGTGCCACCAAGGGCGCCACTATAGACGAAAATCCAGCGATAAATCGTCTATAAAAATTTGAAAAGCCCAGGAAACGCTGAAGCGCCTTCAAACTAGTGGGCTGCACCCAATCCAGGACTGCCTGTACCTTGGAACCCTCCATTTGGAAACCTTCTGGGGAGATAATATATCCTAGAAATGCGATTTGCTGAACTTCAAATTCGCACTTCTCCAGCTTCGCCCCAAGCCGGTGGTCTCTGAGTTTCTGGAGGACTAAGCGTACATGCTTCCGATGTTCCTCCAGGGAATGGGAGAAGATTAGGATGTCATCTAAGTATACAACTAAGAATCTATCCAAATATTCCCTGAGTACATCATTCATGAAATCCTGGAAGACTGCCGGGGCATTACAGAGCCCAAAAGGCATCACCAAATATTCATAATGCCCTGAGTGGGTATTAAAGGCAGTCTTCCATTCATCCCCCTCTCTTATTCGGATTAGATTGTACGCACCGCGTAGGTCAATCTTAGAAAAAATGGTGGCAGTACGAAGCTGGTCAAACAAGACCGAAATGAGAGGCAGTGGGTATGAGTTTTTAATCGTGATACGGTTCAATTCCCTGAAGTCGATGCAGGGTCGCAACGAACCATCCTTTTTACCCACGAAGAAGAACCCTGACCCAACTGGAGACTGTGAAGGTCTGATAAATCCCTTAGCCAAGTTCTCCTGAATGTACTCTGCCATAGCCTGAGTCTCAGGACGTGACAGGGAGTACAACCTGCTCTTGGGAAGCTTAGCATTTGGCAACAAATCAATGGCACAGTCATAGGGGTGATGGGGAGGTAGTACCTCTGCAACTTGTTTGGAGAACACGTCCTCAAAATCTGCATAACACCCTGGCAATCCTGGCAAACTTAGCTGCGAGAGCCTGACTGGAAGGCTCAAGCAACTCCTGAAACAATCAGTACCCCAACTAAGAATCTCCCCAGAGACCCAGTCAAATTGAGGATTGTGGGCCCTTAACCAGGGTAACCCCAACACCAATGGGGCAAAAGTACAGACAGTCACATAAAAGGACAATTTTTCAGAGTGTGTGGCTCCAATAAACAAAGAAATCTGGCTAGTGCAAGAGGTAATTTTACCTTGGGATAATGGTTCCCCGTTTAACCCACAAATCTCAATTTCCGATGCCAAGGGTACTAAGGGAACAGAGTGTTTCAGGGCGAATTGGCGGTCCATAAAAACCCCGTCGGCCCCACTGTCCACAAAGGCCTCAGTCTTGACAGTTTGACCGAGGATCTTCAAGGTCACCGGAATGATAAAAGTCTTCTTGGGAAATTCTGACTTCTGGCCTGACAGGATATTTCCCATCACCCTCAGGCCCTGAAGTTTTCCGGCTTTTCTGGGCATGATACTACCACATGACCTTTATTCCCACAGTACAAACACAACCCCTGCTGTCTCCTCCGCATCTTCTCACGCGAGGAGAGGCGGGTAGCCCCAATCTGCATAGGCTCCTCGGAAAATTCCTTAGAGTCTGAGGTTCCCTTGGGAAAGAAGGAAACCTCGGTCTCCCTTTCAAGTCTACGCTCTCTCAGCCGTCTATCCACCCGGATGAATAACTGTATGAGCTGATCCAAGCTATCAGGCAAGGGATATTGTACCAGTTGGTCTTTTATCTGGTTAGAAAGACCTCTTCGGTACTGGTGTCTCAGGGCTGGGTCATTCCACTGGGTATCATGGGCCAACCTCCGAAACTCCGTACAGTAAACCTCAACTGGCCTTCGACCTTGCTTAAGGATCGAAATCTTAGCCTCGGCTGAGGCCGTCTTGTCAGGGTCATCATACAACATGCCCAGGGCCGTAAAAAAAGCATCAACACTTTTAAGCGACGGACAGTCAGGCTGCAACCCATATGCCCAGACCTGTGGGTCTCCTTGTAGCAAGGAAATCACTATGCCCACCCGCTGAATCTCCGACCCAGAAGACTGAGACCTAAGCCGGAAGTATAGCTTGCAGCTCTCCTTGAAACAAAAGAACTGCGAGCGATCTCCAGAAAGACGATCCGGGAGATTTACTTTCGGCTCCTTAACCCCTGAAGGTGCTGCTGCTGCGGGAGCTCCGCCAGCGGCCTGGGAGGTGTGCATTTTAATGGACAAATCATTAAATTGTCGAGTCAGGACCTGCACCTGATCGACCACCTGTTGCAACGTATTTTGAGGGGTATGCTCCATATTCCCACAAAATTTCAACAGGAGTATTAGGCTGCTGAATATGTTATGCACACCAGTGCCTGCAGGAATGTACTGGTGTCTGAACTGTTATGCACACCAGTGCCTGCAGGAATATACTGGTGTTTGAACTGTTATGCACACCAGTGCCTGCAGGAATGTACTGGTGTCTGAACGGATAGGGATGCAAAACAAATGAACTCAGACAGACTAGGGAATATGACATTACGTACACAGAAGGTGATAGGGTAACAAAATAAACACAAAGTGAACAGAGAAGCCCAGAGGCTAAGAAACTGGGTGTCTCCCTAGTATTAGTAATGCTCAGATGGAAAAAGCAAGATGTTGTGTTTTAATACGTAGAGAACCCGAAATGCTGTTGCTAAGGGCAACAGCAAAACCCTAAAGGGTTACCAACGGGTGTGGCAGTAAACTCCTTGGTCAGAGATGGAATGATAGACACAAGGAGAGTCTCCACAATCCTAATCCTCACTTGCAGTGCACAGGTTCAGTTTACTGCCACTAAACTGACACCTGAACACCTTGCACAGTGAGACAGGATTTAGGCAGGCAAATCTGAGAATACAGCCGCAAACTTGCTAAGTTCACAGAGTAGCAAAAGAACCCCAGCAAGTTAAACGACTGACTCCAGTCTTACTGCTAGGTCTGGATTGGCAGAGTGTAGTACCAAATCCCCAGGCCTATTTGCAGTAAGCAACAACAAATACAAAGCTACACAGTACTGGCTAACTTTCAGGAACTGACTAACCAACAAAGATTCAGCAGCATCTGCTTAACCTGAGAAGAGGCCTTATATAGCAGGTGCTGTCCACGCCCCACTCAGACCTCACAGACTGTGAGCACAAAAACCAGCACCGGATCCCCTGCCGTGCACAGAGCCTGTAACCACTGCACAGCAAAAGACCCGAACCGGAGTATCAGCTGCGCTCAGGTTACTCAGCTAGCACTTGTCTCCCGGTTGCCTTGACGACGTAGCAGCACAGGGCAGGAGACCCTAACAATAACTTGCAGTATCAGGTATTACAGTACAATTCAAAAAAGGGGGTTTACCAAAAGAATGGTATTAGACTCTCCTATTACGGGGCACTCTTGTGTACAAGTGGGTGTGACCCATAAAGTATTTACAGACTATAAAACGTAACTTTTAATATAATTGTACATAAAACAATAAGGATAAGATAACAATAAGGAGTCTTCACTCCTAAGTTTAAAAGGCGAAATATTGGAAAATGACATATACTGACATACACTACACATAAACATAAAAAAGTACATTTATTCATAAATGGCCTTTGGCCTATCAAATCAATGTATTGGATTGTCTGCTAATTGATAGAGATAGGCAGGGCCTTCAGGTGTTTCTAAGTTCTGCTGTCCTGTATTTACTCCTGCACTGAATATGGGATGAGAGACCCTTACTGACACCAACCCTTGTAGCTCAGAAATAGTCTCAGGGTTTATAGGTGTGCCTGGTATTCTCTACTGATGGCTGATGACCAATTGTCAGCGCAGCCAGTGTGAGAGCCAGATAGCACTCCTATGTCCCCCTGATAAGGAAAAGAAGTTGGAGATTGACAGTCTCTGATTATACAGCTCGTGGATTGAATATCTTAGTCTAAATGCACCTATGTCTGCAATAGTTCTTCTAATCCACCTAACTAGACTGTTTAGGGAATAGTAGTCATTAAGGCGGGGCTGTCCTATGTGCAATTTTTCTTCACAATCATCTATTGCTGTCTGAAAATATCTTTATTATTCTCCCACACACCTGGAAGCAGGTAATGAGAAAAACGCCCTGAGTAGGGGCGGAGACAGCGCTATAAAAGAGCACTTCCTCGAGGACATGACTGTGAGCTGTTCCCCCTGTGAGCAAGTCCCCCCACGGCGAAACGTACGTTAGGAAGGAGCAACAGAGACCACCTGCTGAGTACACACAGGGGACGGTCCGCGATGTACAGGTTATGAACTAATTCACTTTTTGTTCATTACATGTATTTGGAATGTTTTTCTGTCTGCCAGTAACGGCACAATAGCAACCATGAGTTTGAATTACGCATAGGCTATCTACAGCCGCACAATGTCAGTTATAAGAAAACTGCACCTTTCTGCTTGAAGGGAATAGGCATTTTACACAGAGTGCACACTATAGATGTGCGCTCATTATAGATTGTAACACATTCATAGGCACTTTAAACAAAGTGACGATTTGTGTACCTGAAAATATAGCCACTTAAATTCACAGCCGCACAAACATTTTCTCTATCACAGTTCTATATTCGGCCTATTGCTAATTATAGCAGGCATAGAAATTATTTGAGTTGCCCGATTCTTGCTGTCTACCTGTGATAGAGAGATCAAAAGGATAATGAATTACAGAGAATGTTTATAATGTAAAACTTACCTTTTTGATAATTGGCTGTGTAAGGTACAAGATATGTATCTCTTTGTGAGTTTGAACTGTTTATAAATAATTACACAAATATAAAAGAAATTGATGTGATTAAATTAAATATAGACAGAGATGTTATACAATTTTTTTTTTATCTATAACAAGCTGATATATATGGTATCATATGAAGGTTTCTGTGTTATTGCATTTCTGCACAGATAGAAATACCAAATATTCTGCTGGAGAAGCCAGTAGTAACGTGTAATTCTTTTGCTTACAACTCATATCAGGTGTTACAAACCCATGCTGATTTTTGTGCCGATTCCTGTATTGAATTGAAGAGATACCGATACTATTAGCAACATAGATGGTGCTTTTTACATTGGAGAGATTCCATTTACCGTATATACTCGAGTATAAGTCGACCCGAATATAAGCCGAGGCACCTAATTTTACCACAAAAAACTGGGAAAAATTACTGACTCTAGTATAAGCCTAGGGTGGGAAATGCACGGTGCCAGGGGTTTTCATGCTCAGGGTGTCATGCTCGTTGCCAGGGATTTTATGCGGTAGGTGTTATGCTTGTTGCCAGGGGGTAATGTTTGTTTCTAGGGTTGTGCCCCCAGTGCCACATATACCCCCAGTGACAGATAAAAACATGCCCCCGTTGCTTTGCCCCCAGTAGTTATGCCCCTTCTTTGCCCCCAGTATTTGTGCCCCCTCTTTCATTGCCCACAGTAGTTATGACCCCTCTTTCTTTGCCCCAGTAGTTGTGGTGCCCCCTTTCTTTGCCCCCAGTAGTTGTTGTGCCCCCTTTCTTTGCCCCCAGTAGTTGTTGTGCCCCCTTTCTTTGCCCCCAGTAGTTGTTGTGCCCCCTTTGTTTGCCCCCTGTTACTGTGTCCCCTTTGCAGCTTACAAACATAAACACACACTAAAACAATACTTACCACTGCCCCGCTCCTGCTTCCCGACCGCTTCTTCTGCTGCTGCGCTGCTCCGCTCCGTCTGGCCGCCGCTCCATCTGTTCATCCGCTCCGTCTGGCCGCCGCTCCATCTGGATCCCCGCTCCGTCTGGCCGCCGATCCATCTGGTCGCCGCTCCGTCTGGCCGCCCGCGCCGGCGCCCGCTTCCCGGCACCCGATCATCTCTATGGGAGAGACGTCATGACGTCTCTCCCATAGTAACGCCGCACAGACACTAGAGGTCAATAATGACCTCTAGTGTCTGTCCCTGGAGCCGGCTGCAGCGGACGCCCACACAGCCCACGGCGTCTGCTGCAGCCGTTGACTCGAGTATAAGCCGAGGGGGGCTTTTTCAGCATAGAAAACTGTGCTGAAAAAGTCGGCTTATACTCGAGTATATACGGTAATACAGTAATTTGGGATTATTAGTTGGAGTTATAGGTGATATAAGTCAAATTAACGTGACTACGGGATTGAGCTATAGAGAGGGAAATAGAATTTAACTAAATTACATGTGTAAGGTAATCAAGTAAATGATATTGTTGATGCATTTTTTACACCTCTGTTTCTCAACACCAGGATTGTCGTGCAAAGGGCTCTCTTATTGGCTGCGCCGATTCCAAGTCATCAGCCAAAAGCAGAAGCACATAGGCAAGACAAATATATCCTGGCACTGTCTATGTTTCCAACGGCTGATACCAGTAAGGGTCTCTCACTGTGCATATAATGCTCCAGCACATGCGCAGCAGCAGAACCCTGAACCGTAGCTCTGAAGCCTTGCCTATTCCATGCTGACACTTTCTCTTTAAATGGGAGAATAAAAAATATTTTCAGACAGCAATAGATGATTCTGAAAAAAAATTGCACATAGGACAGCCCCGCCTTAATGACTACTATCCCCTAAACAGTCTAGTTAGGTGCATTTAGACTAAGATATTCAATCCACAAGCTGTATAATCAGAGACTGTCAATCTCCAACTTCTTTTCCTTATTAGGGGGACATAGGAGTGCTATCTGGCTCTCACACTGGCTGCGCTGACAATTGGTCATCAGCCATTAGTAGAGAATTCCAGGCACACCTATAAACCCTGAGACTATTTCTGAGCTACAAGGATTGGTGTCAGTAAGGGTCTCTCATCCTGTATTCAATGCAGGAGCAAATACGGGACAGCAGAACCCAGAAACACACCTGAAGGCCCTGCCTATCTCTATCAATTAGAAGACAAACCAATACACTGATTTGATAGGCCAAAGGCCATTTATGAACACCTGTACTTTTTTATGTTTATGTGTAGTGTATGTCAGTACAAGTTGAGTCTCCCTTATCCAAAATGCTTGGGACCAGAGGTATTTTGGATATGGGATTTTTCCGTATTTTGGAATAATTGCATACCATAATGATATCATGGTGATGGGACCTAAATCTAAGCACAGAATGCATTTATGTTACATATATACCTTACACACACATCCTGAAGGTCATTTTAGCCAATATTTTTTTATAACTTTGTGCATTAAACAAAGTTTGTGTACATTGAGCCATCAGAAAACAAAGGTTTCACTATCTCAATCTCACTAAAAAAAGTTCGTATTTCGGAATATTCCGTATTTTGGAATATTTGGATATGGGATACTCAACCTGTATATGTAATTTGTCCAATATTTTGCCTTTTAAACTTAGAAGTGAAGACACTCCGTTTTATGTACAATTATATTAAAAGTTAAGTTTTATAGTCTGTAAATACTTTATGGGTCACACCCACTTGTACACAAGAGTGCCCCGTAATAGGAGAGTCTAATACCATTCTTTTGGTAAACCCCTTTTTTGCATTCTAGCTATACTCTTTGTCACAACTGAGGGTTTTGGCTGACAGGAGGAAGCCTCAGTTGTAGAGGCTGAGAGGAACTTAAACCGGGGAGGTTTAATTAGACCACTGGACATGTAAGTGTTTAAATGAAACCCGAAGGTGTGACCATGACAACCAGGTAAAAGTCAAAATAAAAGTTTATTCACAGACTCCGTGTAAACAGACAGCATTCAAGGTTAAATAATGGCAATAATAAATAATATAATTCCTGGAGCACTCTGACCATGAGATGGTTTCACAGGACACTGGTAGGTTAAGAACAGCTGTTAAAGTCCTTAGATGGAATAACCTTACCAGGCCTGGCTGTAGTAGTGAAGATATCCTGGGAACATGCCAGTAGATGGACCAGATGAAGTTGGTAACTTGAATCAGAGGTTGTATTTGCTGGATAGAACCAGCCAGGTGGTAAGACACAGAGTGGATACAAAATGGGATCAGCCAGATGATAAAGTCACTGTTAGGTTCCTGGTGCTCAGAACAAGGGAGATGTTATGAAGTGAGTCCAGAGCACCAGGACGTAATGCTGGGAAAGGGGAATGGAAAGGGAATAGCCCCTGGTGCCCTATCTCCGTTGTCTCGCCCGTGCTGTCAGTACACTCGTGCAAGACTATGGTTGCTTGAGCCCATGGCAGCCGCGTTTGAAGGGCAGATTACGTCTGCCCAACTTCGATGCCCCCTCAGGTCTTAATGAGAGTCAAAGAGTGAACCGAGACAGGGTGATAACAAGGGGCCCTCTAACTAAACAACAAGGCCAGGGGCTACTAACAAACCTAAAACCAAATTATGTGCGGCTTGCCGCCAAAGGAAAAGAACAACAAAGGAAATGCTGACCACACGCCGACACAATACTTTTGTGTACCGGCGGTGACAGCATAAGCAGAACCCTCTGCAAAACACCAGTGACAGAAATAATAACGGAATACAGCGACCTAGGCCGACGGACGCAGCAGAGCCGCTACTCACGGAACCGGTACGAATACTGGCAAACGGACAGGAACCCCCAATACTGCCGACACAGACTCTCAGAACTGGAGGACAGGCAGAATCCCAAACAACAGACCGGTGGACACCAAGAAGCCAGAAACTAGACCAGGCACAGGCAAAGCCACTGGACCTCAGGACAGGAACACCTCACGGCAGGACACGGGATCAGACACAGGAATCGACACAGGGACTGACACAGGAATCGACACAGGAAGCAGCTCGACAGACACTGCTACACAGGAGCTCAGGAACTGGCAGGAACAAGCTCAGAACTCAAGCAGACTGGAAACCTAGAAATATCACCAGCGTCTGTGAATTGTACTGAGCCAGCATATAACAGAGAGGCCTAATTAATAATGTCATGCAGCTGCCCTATTGCATGACTCCAAACTGACAAGATGCAATTAGCAGCCAGGTGAGGCTGAACAGATGGGAACAAGCTGCAATTACACAGACTCACCAGCGGCAGCAACCAAGAGTATTCTTAAACAGAGCAACGGGAAATCCTGGCCTGCAAGACAACTTATAAACATAAAATAGGAATGAACCACTACCTGTGGTTCATAACAGTATCCCCTCCTTAAGGGTGAGCTCCGAGCACCCCATGACACCCACGGGGAACATGAACAGAAGAATAACATAAAATACATAACCAAAATGCAAAAAGGGAAATGAGCCACAGCCGTGGCTCATAACATTACCACCCCCCCCCCCCTTGAGGAGGGGTCAAAGGACCCCAAAATTCAGACTATCCAACAAGGGATACAAAAAAAATCCTGACACACTGGTCTAACAGACAAGAAAACAGAAACAAGCTATAACAACAGCTTGTAACAGTGCCCTCCCCCTAACAAGGCAAGAGTCAATAATTTCTTTTTCTTCTTCTTTTTACAAAGCTCTTTAGGTCTGACCAAGGTAATTCCCCAAACATTGTCTGAACTGATGGTACCACCCAGCAAGGCTGCGTTCAAACCAGAGATAGGTTTCTTACCCTTGGGGGCTGAACTTTCAGGCAAAGTACTATTATTAGTACTATTATGTTTTTAAACACACTAAATGATAACTACTTAGTCCAACTAATTGAGGAACCAACTAGGTACAATGCAATCTTAGACCTGGTATTAACAAACAATCAGGATTTGGTATCGGGTATTATAGTAGGGGAACCCATAGGAAACAGCGACCACAATATGGTCACATTCAATATCAGTTTCTACAAACAGCCCTATACTGGCTCAACTAGGACTTTAAACTTTAGCAAAGCAATTTTTGAAAAGATGAGGGTGTTTTTCAAGGATATTGAATGGGAAGGTTTGTTTTTAGGAAAAAATACTACGGAGAAATGGGAGGTACTAAAATTCCTGCTAGCTAAAAATACACTCAAATATATTCCTTTGAGTAGCAAAAAAGAGAATAAAAATCATAAACCGATGTGGCTTAACAAAAAGATTAAGGAACTTATGGACAAGAAAAGGCGAGCATTTAAAAAATACAAATCTGACGGGGAAGCAGAGTCATTTCAGCACTATAAGGAATGTAACAAAAATTACAAAAAGGAAATAAGAGCGGCTAAAGTAGAAACTGAAAAACTAGTAGCAAAGGAAAGAAAAGCGAATCCCAAAAAATTCTTTAAATACATTAATAGCAAGAGATTAAAAAAGGAGAGTATAGGCCCTTTAAAAGACAAGTTGGGAGTCTTATGCAAAAATGATAATGACATAGCGGACACACTAAATTAGTTTTTTTCAACAGTATTCACTAGAGAGGACCCAATTCAGGGACTGACAGACAATCTCAATAATGAGAATAATAAGATTTTACTCACCGGTAAATCTATTTCTCGTAGTCCGTAGTGGATGCTGGGAACTCCGAAAGGACCATGGGGAATAGCGGCTCCGCAGGAGACTGGGCACAACTAAAAAAAGCTTTTAGGTCACCTGGTGTGCACTGGCTCCTCCCACCATGACCCTCCTCCAAGCCTCAGTTAGGACACTGTGCCCGGACGAGCTGACATAATAAGGAAGGATTTTGAATCCCGGGTAAGACTCAAACCAGCCACACCAATCACACCGTATAACTCGTGATACTATACCCAGTTTAACAGTATGAAAACAACTGAGCCTCTCAACAGATGGCTCAACAATAACCCTTTAGTTAACAATAACTATGTACAAGTATTGCAGACAATCCGCACTTGGGATGGGCGCCCAGCATCCACTACGGACTACGAGAAATAGATTTACCGGTGAGTAAAATCTTATTTTCTCTGACGTCCTAGTGGATGCTGGGAACTCCGAAAGGACCATGGGGATTATACCAAAGCTCCCAAACGGGCGGGAGAGTGCGGATGACTCTGCAGCACCGAATGAGAGAACTCAAGGTCCTCCTCAGCCAGGGTATCAAATTTGTAGAATTTTGCAAACGTGTTTGCCCCTGACCAAGTAGCAGCTCGGCAAAGTTGTAAAGCCGAGTCCCCTCGGGCAGCCGCCCAAGATGAGCCCACCTTCCTTGTGGAATGGGCTTTTACTGATTTAGGATGCGGCAGTCCAGCCGCAGAATGCGCCAGCTGAATTGTGCTACAAATCCAGCGAGCAATAGTCTGCTTTGAAGCAGGAGCACCCAGTTTGTTGGGTGCATACAGGATAAATAGCGAGTCAGTTTTCCTGACTCTAGCCGTCCTGGAAACATACATTTTCAAGGCCCTGACTACGTCCAGTAACTTGGAATCCTCCAAGTCCCTAGTAGCCGCAGGCACCACAATAGGTTGGTTCAAGTGAAAAGCTGATACCACCTTAGGGAGAAACTGGGGACGAGTCCTCAATTCCGCCCTATCCATATGGAAAATCAGATAAGGGCTTTTACATGACAAAGTCGCCGATTCTGACACACGCCTGGCTGAAGCCAAGTCCAATAACATGACCACTTTCCACGTGAGATATTTTAGATCCACGGTTTTAAGTGGCTCAAACCAATGTGATTTTAAGAAACTCAACACCACGTTGAGATCCCAAGGTGCCACTGGAGGCACAAACGGGGGCTGAATATGCAGCACTCCTTTCACAAACGTCTGAACTTCAGGTAGTGAAGCTAGTTCTTTCTGGAAGAAAATCGACAGAGCCGAGATCTGTACCATTAATGGAGCCTAATTTCAGGCCCATAGTCACTCCTGCTTGTAGGAAATGCAGAAATCGACCTAGTTGAAATTCCTCTGTTGTGGCCTTTTTGGCCTCACACCAAGCAACATATTTCCGCCATATGCGGTGATAATGTTTTGCAATTACATCTTTCCTGGCTTTAATCAGCGTAGGAATGACTTCCTCCGGAATGCTCCTTTAGGATCCGGCGTTCAACCGCCATGCCGTCAAACGCAGCCGCGGTAAGTCTTGGAACAGACAGGGCCCCTGCTGCAGCAGGTCCTGTCTGAGCGGCAGAGGCCATGGGTCCTCTGATATAATTTCTTGAAGTTCTGGGTACCAAGCTCTTCTTGGCCAATCCGGAACCACGAGTATCGTTCTTACTCCTCGCCTTATTATTCTCAGTACCTTTGGTATGAGAGGCAGAGGGGGGAACACATAAACCGACTGGTACACCCACGGTGTCACTAGAGCGTCCACAGCTATTGCCTGAGGGTCTCTTGACCTGGCGCAATATTTCTCTAGTTTTTTTTTTGTTTAAGCGGGACGCCATCATGTCCACCTGTGGTCTTTCCCAACGGTTTACCATCAGTTGGAAGACTTCTGGATGAAGTCCCCACTCTCCCGGGTGGAGGTCGTGCCTGCTGAGGAAGTCTGCTTCCCAGTTATCCACTCCCGGAATGAACACTGCTGACAGTGCTAACACGTGATTTTTCGCCCATAGGAGAATCCTTGTGGCTTCTGCCATCGCCATCCTGCTTCTTGTGCCGCCCTGTCGGTTTACATGGGCGACTGCCGTAATGTTGTCTGATTGGATCAGTACCGGCTGGTTTTGAAGCAGAGGCCTTGCCTGACTCAGGGCATTGTAAATGGCCCTCAGTTCCAGAATATTTATGTGTAGGGAAGTCTCCTGACTTGACCACAGTCCCTGGAAGTTTCTTCCCTGTGTGACTGCCCCCCAGCCTCAAAGGCTGGCATCCATGGTCACCAGGACCCAGTCCTGTATGCCGAACCTGCCGCCCTCTTGAAGATGGGCACTCTGCAGCCACCACAGTAGAGATACCCTGGTCCTTGGAGACAGGGTTAGCAGCCGATGCATCTGAAGATGTGCTCCGGACCACTTGTCCAACAGGTCCCACTGAAAAGTTCTTGCATGGAACCTGCCGAATGGGATTGCTTCGTAGGAAGCTACCATTTTCCCCAGGACTCGCGTGCAATGATGCACCGATACCTGTTTTGGCTTCAGGAGGTCTCTGACTAGAGATGACAGCTCCGTGGCTTTCTCCTCCGGGAGAAACACTTTTTTCTGGTCTGTGTCCAGAACCATCCCCAGGAACAGTAGACGTGTCGTAGGAACCAGCTGTGACTTTGGACTGTTTAGAATCCAACCGTGCTGTTGTAGCACCTCCATAATAGTGCTACCCCGACTAACAACTGCTCCTTGGACCTCGCCTTTATAAGGAGATTGTCCAAGTACGGGATAATTAAAACTCCCTTTTTTCGAAGGAGTATCATCATTTCGGCCATTACCTTGGTAAACACCCTTGGTGCCATGTACAGTCCAAACGGCAGTGTCTGGACTTGGTAATGGCAATCCTGTACCACCAATCTGAGGTACTCCTGGTGAGGATGGTTAATGGGGACATGCAGGTAAGCATACTTGATGTCCAGGGATACCATGTAATCCCCCTCGTCCAGGCTTGCAACAACCGCACTGAGCGATTCCATCTTGAACTTGAATTTTTTTATGTATGTGTTCAAGGATTTTAAATATAAAATGTGTCACACCGAACCATGCGGTTTCGGTACCCGAAGGTGTGTGGAATAGTAACCCCGTCCTTGTTGAAGTAGGGGCACCTTGAGTATTACCTGCTGGGAATACATCTTGTTAATTGCCTCTAGCACAGCCTCCCTGCCTGAGGGAGTTGTCGGCAAGGCAGATTTGAGGAAACGGCGGGGGGGAGACATCTCGAATTCCAGCTTGTACCCCTGCAATACTTGAATGAAACAGGGATCCACCTGTGAGCGAGCCCACTGATCGCTGAAATTTTTGAGGCGGCCCCCCACCGTACCTGGCTACACCTGTGGAGCCCCTGCGTCATGCTGTGGACTCACAGGAAGCGGGAGAAGAATTTTGATTCTGGGAACTGGCTGACTGGTGCAGCTTTTTCCCTCTTCCCTTGTCTCTGTGCAGAAAGGAAGCGCTTTTGACCCGCTTGCTTTTCTGAAGCCGAAAGGACTGTACCTGATAATACAGTGCTTTCTTAGTCTGTGAGGAAACCTGAGGTAAAAATATTTCTTCCCAGCAGTTGCTGTGGATACGAGGTCCCAGAGACCATCCCCAAATAATTCCTCACCCTTATAAGGCAGAATCTCTATGCGCCTTTTAAAGTCAGCATCACCTGTCCAGTGACAGGTCTCTAATACCCTCCTGACAGAATGGACATTACATTCATTTTGGATGCCAGCCGGCAAAATGTCCCTCTGTGCATCCCTCATATATAAGACAACGTCTTTAATATGTTCCCATGTTAGCAAACTATTATGTTTGACAGGGTCACCGACCACGCTGCAGCAGCACGATCTGCAGGTCTCAGTCTAGTAGCTGAGTGTGTAAATACAGACTTCAGGATAGCCTCCTGCTTTTTATCAACAGGTACCTTCAAAGTGGCCGTTCCTAAGACGGCAGTGCCACCTTTTTTGACAACCGTGTGAGCGCCTTATCCACCCTAGGGGATATCTCCCAGCGTAACTTATCCTCTGGCGGGAAAGGGTACGCCATCAGTAACTTTTTAGAAATTACCAGTTTCTTATCGGGGGAACCCACGCTTTTCACACACTTCATTCATTCATCTGATGGGGGAACAAAACACTGCCTGCTTTTTCTCCCAAAACATAAAACCCATTTTTAGAGGTACTTGGGTTAATGTCAGAAATGTGTAACACATTTTTTATTGCCGGGATCAAGTCACGGATGTTCCTAGTGGATTGTGTATATGTCTCAATCTTGTCGACACTGGAGTCAGACTCCGTGTCGACATCTGTGTCTGCCATCTGAGGGAGCGGGCGTTTTTGAGCCCCTGATGGCCTTTGAGACGCCTGGGCAGGCGCGGGCTGAGAAGCCGGCTGTCCCACAGCTGTTACGTCATCCACCCTTTTATGTAAGGAGTTGACACTGTCGGTTAATACCTTCCACCTATCCATCCACTCTGGTGTCGGCCCCACAGGGGGCGACATCACATTTATCGGCATCTGCTCCGTCACCATATAAGCCTCCTCATCAAACATGTCGACACAGCCGTACCGACACACCGCACACACACAGGGAATGCTCTGACTGAGGACAGGACCCCACAAAGCCCTTTGGGGAGACAGAGAGAGAGTATGCCAGCACACACCAGAGCGCTATATAATGTGGGGATTAACACTATAACTGAGTGAATTTTCCCCCATAGCTGCTTGTATATACAATATTGCGCCTAAATTTAGTGCCCCATCTCTCTTTTTAACCCTTTGAGCCTGAAAACTACAGGGGAGAGCCTGGGGAGCTTTCTTCCAGCTGCACTGTGAAGAGAAAATGGCGCCAGTGTGCTGAGGGAGATAGCTCCGCCCCTTTTTCGTGGACTTTTCTCCCGCTTTTTTATGGATTCTGGCAGGGGTATTTATCACATATATAGCCTCTGGGGCTATATATTGTGATTGTTTTGCCAGCCAAGGTGTTTTTATTGCTTCTCAGAGCGCCCCCCCCCCCAGCGCCCTGCACCCTCAGTGACCGGAGTGTGAAGTGTGTATGAGGAGCAATGGCGCACAGCTGCAGTGCTGTGCGCTACCTTGGTGAAGACAGATGTCTTCTGCCGCCGATTTTCCGGACCTCTTCTTGCTTCTGGCTCTGTAAGGGGGACGGCGGCGCGGCTCCAGGACCGAACACCAAGGCCAGTTCCATGCGGTCGATCCCTCTGGAGCTAATGGTGTCCAGTAGCCTAAGAAGCCCAAGCTAGCTGCAAGCAGGTAGGTTCGCTTCTTCTCCCCTTAGTCCCTCGGTGCAGTGAGCCTGTTGCCAGCAGGTCTCACTGTAAAATAAAAAACCTAATTATATACTTTCTTTTTAGAAGCTCAGGAGAGCCCCTAGTGTGCATCCAACCTCGGCCGGGCACAAAATCTAACTGAGGCTTGGAGGAGGGTCATGGTGGGAGGAGCCAGTGCACACCAGGTGACCTAAAAGCTTTCTTTAGTTGTGCCCAGTCTCCTGCGGAGCCGCTATTCCCCATGGTCCTTTCGGAGTTCCCAGCATCCACTAGGACGTCAGAGAAATCACACTGATAGGTACTTATTTAAGCGAGGAAGTAGTCTGTGACCGATTAAAACATTTAAAGATTAATAAATCACCAGGGCCCGATGGTATTCATCCAAGGGTTCTAATGGAGCTTCACTCTGAACTGGCAAAACCGCTATCTTTGAGGATTCAGTTATATCAGGTATGGTTCCCAAAGACTGGCGTATAGCGGAAGTAGTGCCTATATTCAAAAAGGGAAGTAAAGCTGAACCAGGTAATTATAGACCAGTTAGTCTTACATCTATAGTGGGGAAAGTATTGGAAGGTATTCTAAGAGATAGTATTCAGAAGTTCCTTGAAACCAATAAGGTCATTAAAAGGAATCAACATGGGTTTATGAAGGACAGATCCTGTCAAACCAACTTACTTGGCTTTTATGAAACAGTAAGCGCAAACCTAGATCAGAAGACGTGGATGTAATCTTTTTAGACTTTGCCAAAGCGTTTGATACTGACTACACATGAGACTTATCTACAAGCTACAAGAATCAGGGCTAGGAAGCACAATATGCACTTGGGTCAAAAACTGGTTAGATAATAGGAAGCAGCGCGTTGTGGTTAATGGATCTGTTTCAACTCGGACTGAAGTGGTGTGCCGCAAGGCACAGTATTAGGACCGCTATTGTTCAATATTTTCATTAACGACCTAACAGAAGGTCTAGAGAGCATGGTGTCAATTTTTGCAAGGCTATAAATACAGAGGAGGATGCAGAGTATCTTCAGAACGACTTAGTTAAATTAGAAGCATGGGCAGCCAAATGGAGAATGCGCTTCAACACAGACAAGTGTAAGGTAATGCACTGTGGTAACAAGAACAAAAATTACACCTACCTACTAAATGGGGTAAAATTAGGGGATTCTGTACTGGAAAAGGACTTAGGTGTCCTCATAGATAGCAAGCTAAGCAGTAGTACCCAAAGTAGGACTGCAGCAAAGAAGGCTAATAAGATATTAGCATGCATAAAATGGGGTATTGATGCTAGGGACGAGAGTATTATACTCCCGTTATATAAATCACTAGTGAGGCCACACCTTGAATACTGTGTACAATTCTGGGCACCGTACTACAAAAAGGATATCCTGGAGCTTGAAAAGGTACAGAGGAGGGCGACCAAACTAATTAAGGGCATGGAGACGATGGAATACAAGGAAAGGCTTGAAAGACTAGGCATGTTTACATTGGAAAAGCGGAGACTAAGAGGGGATATGATCAACATCTACAAATATATAAGGGGACAATACACAGAGCTTGCGCGGGACCTGTTTTTGGTTAGATCAACACAGAGGACTCGTGGACACTCGCTCAGGTTAGAGGAGAGGAGATTCCGCACAATACTGCGTAAAGGCTTTTTCACGGTAAGGACAATACGTGTTTGGAATTCCCTGCCCGAGGGAGTTGTAATGGCGGAATCTGTCAACACCTTTAAGAATGGGTTAAATTCCTATTGGATAAGGATATCCAGGGGTATGGTGCATAGTCATGTATTATAGTTACTATAAATAGGGATAAAATGCAATGGCTGACAGCATCATCAGTCAGAAATTTTAGTCAAATCATCATGCATAGGACACCACAAATAGGTTGAACTCGATGGACAATTGTATTTTTTCAACCTCAGATACTATGTAAGAAGAAGTCAGAAAAGCACATCCTGCAGTCAAAACAACGGGCTGAGACTCTTGTGCCGAGTTTATAGTATTTGGTGGACTCTCAGCAGACAGGACGGGTGACTTAGAGGAACCTGAACCAATTTCTTTGGAACCATATCCTTTAATAATTGCATCACAGAATGCTGGGGGATCCTGAAGAATGGGATCTTCAGCTTTCATTAGGCTGGTCGCCCACTCAAAAGGCTCTCCTCTAAAAGAATAAATCAGATAGAGCACAAGGTTCTCTAAAGTGATGCCCAGAAATGGTCTAGACAACATAATAATGTAATAGTGTTTGAAAAGCGCCAAAAATTGGGCTAAGTCCCCATCAAAGATTATGGATGTTGAGATATCAACAGAGTCAGGATCTGTTTCCTTCCCATCTGACTGACTGGAGTGCTTTGCTAGGACCTGGTCACTATTGACCTTACTCGAGGCTGAGACTCTCTGAACCCCACCCGGGGCAGTGACTTGACTTTCTGAACCCCACCCGGGGCAGTGACTTGACTTTCTGAACCCCACCCGGGGCAGTGACTTTCTGAACCCCACCCGGGGCAGTGACTTTCTGAACCCCACCCGGGGCAGTGGCCTCCGGGAACCCCGCTGGGGCAGTGGCCTCCGGGAGCCCCGCTGGGGTCAGCCCCTCGGATTCTTTTACTGGGACCAAGCCATCGGCTTCCTTCTCTGAGTCGATAATTATCGAAACTTCTCCCGGGACTTTGATTTCCGGGACTTTTGCTGAAGCTATAACCTTCAGCACCTCCACTAATGCTACGCCTCTTAAGTTCTTTCCTGGGGAAGCGACCTCTAGACCCTTCTTAGAGGCTGCGTCTCTCGAGACCCCACTTGGGGATATCACTTCAAATATCCCTTCTGGGGTTTTGCTTCTCGAGTTCCCTTCTAGAAACTATGGTTTTAGATACCCTTTCTGGGGTTGCGCTTTTCAAGTCCCTACCTGGGGTAACAGCTTCCGAGACCCCTTCTGGTATGGACACCTGAACTATAATATTTGATGTCCCTCTATAACCTAGGGCATCGGGTACCGCTCCAGCACTCTGGGCATCGGGTAACGCTCCAGCACTCTGGGCATCGGGTACCGCTCCAGCACTCTGGGCATCGGGTACCGCTCCAGCACTCTGGGCATCGGGTACCGCTCCAGCACACTGGGCATCGGGTACCGCTCCAGCACTCTGGGCATCGGGTACCGCACCAAGATCCTGGGCATCGGGCACCTCTCCAGGACCCTGGGCAACGGGCACCTCTCCAGGACCCTGGGCAACGGGCACCACTCCAGGACCCTGGGCAACGGGCACCACTCCAGGACCCTGGGCAACGGGCACCACTCCAGGACCCTGGGCAACGGGCACCACTCCAGGGGCTTGCAACTCTGCTTCAACAGGAACCTCAAGAGAGGAGAGAAACATTCTCTTTTGATTCCTGAATCTATAATGGGGCTCCCTTGCCCAAGGACCTCAATTATAGGACAGAGAGCTTTTTAGTGTGGGTTGTGTGACAAGTACCTCTGCCACAGTAGAGACAGGAGTAGGTCTTGTATCCTGACTCAACTTGGCCAGAGGGCAAGACTCGTCACCACACTTTGGCTTGCGCAACTCACAGGTCTGCAGATAGTGGCCTAAACCCCCACAATATAGGCATAAATTTAAGTTTCTGTGACGCAAACGCTCCTCTTCTGAGAGCCTGGGCCGCAGAAAACTTTTAAACCTTTTCTCTTCAATTAAACCAGAGGATTCTCTTGTCACCATACTGTGAACAAGAGTCTCTTTAGAGATAGATGTACTCTCAACGACTTCTGGAAAGATGAGCAAGATTTTAGTCAGAAGGTTTTGCAGTTGCTTTAGGGATTGCTGCAAAACTTCTAGTCGCTCTGGTCTCAAAGCACTGAAAGCAGAGTTCAGGGCTGCGAGAGATGCCTGCAGGGCTTGCATAGTAGACATAGGAGGATTTAAAACTAGACAAGACAAGACAAGACTAGACAAGGCAAGACTAGAATTTTAAACTAGACAAAGACAGGACTGGATTTTTAAACACCGGACTGGATTCTGCACACTGGTTTCTAGACAGGACTGGATTCTAAACACCGGATTGGATTCTGCATACTGAATTCTAGACAGGACTGGATTCTAAACACCGGACTGGGTTCAGCATACTGAATTCTAGACAGGACTGGATTCTAGACTAGACACTGGACTGGGACAAAAAAGAAAAAAGTTTTATTTCTTTTTTGTGGTATGGCTGGTGATAATGTTAGGTTCCTGGTGCTCAGAACAAGGGAGATGTTATGAAGTGAGTCCAGAGCACCAGGACGTAATGCTGGGAAAGGGGAATGGAAAGGGAATAGCCCCTGGTGCCCTATCTCCGTTGTCTCGCCCGTGCTGTCAGTACACTCTTGCGAGACTATGGTTGCTTGAGCCCATGGCAGCCGCGTTTGAAGGGCAGATTACGTCTGCCCAACTTCGATACCCCCTCAGGTCTTAATGAGAGACAAAGAGTGAACCGAGACAGGGTGATAACAAGGGGCCCTCTAACTAAACAACAAGGCCAGGGGCTACTAACAAACCTAAAACCAAATCATGTGCGGCTTGCCGCCAAAGGAAAAGAACAACAAAGGAAATGCTGACCACACGCCGACACAATACTTTGTGTACCGGCGGTGACAGCATAAGCAGAACCCTCTGCAAAACACCAGTGACAGAAATAATAACGGAATACAGCGGCCTAGGCCGACGGATGCGGCAGAGCCGCTACTCACGGAACCGGTACGAATACTGGCAAACGGACAGAAACCCCCAATGCTGCCGACACAGACTCTCAGAACTGGAGGACAGGCAGAATCCCAAACGACAGACCGGTGGACAACAAGAAGCCAGAAACTTGACCAGGCACAGGCAAAGCCACTGGACCTCAGGACAGGAACGCCTCATGGCAGGACACGGGATTAGACACAGGAATCGACACAGGAATCGACACAGGAAGCAGCTCGACAGACACTGCTACACAGGAGCTCAGGAACTGGCAAGAACAAGCTCAGAACTCAAGCAGACTGGAAACCTAGAAATATCACCAGCGTCTGTGAATTGCACTGAGCCAGCATATAACAGAGAGGCCTAATTAATAATGTCATGCAGCTGCCCTTTTGCATGACTCCAAACTGACAAGATGCAATTAGCAGCCAGGTGAGGCTGAACACATGGGAACAAGCTGCAATTACACAGACTCACCAGCGGCAGCAACCAAGAGTATTCTTAAACAGAGCAACGGGAAATCCTGGCCTGCAAGACAACTTATAAACATAAAATAGGAATGAACCACTACCTGTGGTTCATAACAGTATCCCCTCCTTAAGGGTGAGCTCCGAGCACCCCATGACACCCACGGGGAACATGAACAGAAGGATAACCAAAATGCAAAAATGGAAATGAGCCACAGCCGTGGCTCATAACAGTCACTGAATGAATGCTGGGTGGAACCAGCCAGGTGATGAAACACGGAGTGAATATAGTAAGATGCTAGGGAGCGTGGAAATAGAGGAGTTGAAGGATGATTACCGGTGATAGTGGATATTGCTGGAAGCAGATGCAATAGCTGGAAGCTGGAAATTGGATCAGCCACGGAGGACTGCAGAGTCAGGCTGCACCGCAGGATGGTAGGCAGGTGCGGATCTCTTTAGTGGATGCTGGAGACAGGAGCTGGAACCTGGAGAAACAACCACAGGAGACTGGAACAAGGTATGACAAAGCACTGACGATTTGCTAGCCCAGACACAGGATACTTATACCTGCAGCAATGCAGGTATTGGCTGGGTAATTATGCAGATTTCCAGGCAGTGGATTGGAGGAACTGAAACATGTGATTGAATCCAACATGGCTGCGCCCATGTTAGAACTTGGAGGGAAAACTGGTTTGGGAATCCATGTGGAAACACAACTGCAATGGCGGCGCCGGCCGCAGAGAACAGGAGACGCCAGACTAATAATGTATGCTGAGACTCGTGGATGACAGCGGAGGCCGCGGCAGGCATGGAACACCACACTGACAACCTGCACTTATAACACAGGAGCGGCGGCGGAGGCCGCGGAGAACGGAAGACGCCATGCAGGATTTAAACATGGCTCCGCTGTGACAGTATTTCAGCGTGACAAGAGGGATATGCAGCATGTGAACAGATGAGATCCGGCCTTGGAACGCTGAGCCAGCCTCAGAAGACATCTGAAAGGCAAGTAATGGCGTCCATATACCCGGACCGTGACACTCTTAGGGTGCACCACCCACTATACAACATTGGCTTGAAGTAATTAACTAGGTATGGGTAAATTAATATGATTACTATCACTTTTTTTCATTTGAAGTACGTTTGAGAGTCTGTGCGGCCTGTCTATAACCTTCTCTTTGCAACACAGTACAATTGTCAGCAGCACAATACCTCTTGCCCAAACCCCTGCGCAGTGTAGTCAGCACAAAGCAGAGATACAGGAAAGATATGGTGACTAAAATCACAGAGAAAAATACGTATTAAAGTATATCTTGTGATAATCCTATATAAATATAAAACCTGACGCACCAAGCCCCCTCAGGTTATAGAATATAGGGATAGCAAGTTGAGTGAGAGACACGAAATGGAAACCACTCAGCAAGCTAATGCACACACATATAGTCACAGTTATACAATGCAGAGGTTATTACCAACAATAATACTGCACTGGACCAGCTTATATATATATATATAGCTATGTAATCAATAGATATAACACTGCACAGTAAGAACTGGTTGTATATCACAGGGTACTTGTACCAGAGAACCCTGACTAAATGCACTCTTTCTTAACTAACACTGTCTAATTGACATGTAGAATACTTAAGTGTCATGTAAAGGCACAGCGCTGTCAACCAGGCGGCTTTACACAGGATTTGCCCAAGCAGTCCCAGGAACAGTGTAGCTGAGAGAAATGGCGCCCAGACACTGACAGGGAGTGAGGGAGAGACAGATATGCAGCTCCAGGGCGGGAACATTTTCTGGAAATGGCGCCCTGGGGCTGGGGCTCCAGGTCTAAGCCTTATCCCCTCTGCTGGCAAAACCACCAGGTACTGCGGGCTTCACACAAAAAGGTTTTAAGAGAAAACCTGACCTGCACCCATGCCCTGGTGATCAAGTGGGATCGCCTGTACTGCCCCAGTGTGCACCGCCAGCGCGCGCAGCCCCCTCCCACCGACCGTGCCGTACCTCGATAAAGCACGGATCACACGAGTGTGACCCACTCACCACCTCCCGAAGCGCGGCCACGCGATCCCGGAGAGCCCCCGTCGTGTGTGCCTGACTCAGAAGAAAACCGGACCCTCCTGCTGTAGTTACCCGGCAACTAGGGCTCAGGAGTGTACAGCGCCGCTGGGGAGAGATGGAGCTGCAGCAGTGAATGTCACTAAACATGTACACACTGCTACAGCCCCTGAAGTCTTCACTTTTCTTCTCAAAAAAGCTCTTCTTAGGGCTGCCTGGAGCAACCCCTCTGTTATGTGCCTGCTATCTGCGGCACCACCAACTACAAAACTGAGCTCCTGTGCAGGGAGGCGGGGATATAGAGGAGGCGGCACTGTGCATTCTTGGAACAGTCAAAGCTTTTGAGCCTGTTGGTGCCTCGGATCAAGATCTTACTCTACACCCCAATGTCTACCCTTGTGGAGCCCAGTGTACCCCGCAGCAGAAATGGGGGATACAGTGGGCTGGCACGGTCGCATGTGATCTGACCATGCCAGTTAAGTGGTTAAAGCCACGCCTGTAGCTGTATATAGTGATGAGTGTAGTTTCAATCTTGCGGTCAGCCATCTCTTTTAAAGCGGTTGAACCAGGGACAGGTAAAACCACCTTTTTAGACAACCTAGATACAGAAGTGCGTACTATAGGTGGGTTTCCCCACTTTTTCCTGTCCTCCACAGGAAAGGGAAAAGCAATGAGAACCCTTTTTGGGATCTGGAATTTTTTCTCTGGGTTTTCCCAGGATTTCTCAAACAAAGAGTTTTACTCCTTAGAAGCGGGGAAAGTAAGGGAGGATTTCTTATTGTCAGTAAAATAAGCCTTCCCTGTCTGCTCAGGAGCTTTTTCAGTAATGTGTAAAATGTCCCTAATGGCCTCAATCATGAGTTGCACCCTCCTAGCAAGGGATGCATCCCTCCTGCATATCCCCATCACTGTCCCCTGTATCAGAGTCGATATACGTGCCGGCTTGCATTATCTGGGCAAGAGCACACTTCTTAGGGTATGTAATAGGGGCTTTAGATGAGGTAGTGGGAGCTGAATACTTCAAACCTCTACAGATTGTTGTAAAACCTGGGTTACATTCTCAGTGTGTGACACCATAGAAGACATCTGGGATATCATTTCCCTTATAGAATCCAACCAAGGGGGTTCAGTTTGAGAAGGTACATGGCAATCCTGAGTACATGGATTAGACTCTTCCGGAGAAGATACACACTCTGCAGCACAAGATACAGAATCCCTAGACATGGCAATGTGGATATACACACTCACACACAGGAAAATGTCAGACACAGTTTCCCCCAGAGTACCTTCAGAGAGTCACACAGTATAAGGAGCCAGTAACACAGTGCCCCAGTAGGCAGGTAATATACTAAACTGCCGGCGCTGAGTAACCTTAATAGGAATAATCAGTTAGAATAATCACACTCCCCCCCCCCCTCCCCCAGGTCTATGACACCCTGATACCGCAGAGGATAGCTGGAGTTATGTGAAGGGCAGAGCTCCATCAGCGTTCTGATGCTGTGATCTGCAGGGAGAAAATGGCGCTGGTGAGTGCTGGATCCGCTCTGAGGAGAGGCCACGCCCTCTGCATCTTCCCGCACTTATTATATTATACTGGCCTTAGGTAATTTTCAGCTAACAGTGGCATTAGCCCCTGGTAGCCCTTTTGTGACCAGTGTAGGGTATTGCGCTGGCCCAGGACACCGCTCACAGCACCGTACAGTGTGTCCTCTGAGCCTTCCGGAGCGCAGCATGTCAGAGCTGCGCTCCCACCCTTGTGCCGCCATTCCCCCCCGGCGACCTGCTTCTCGGGCCGCCGGCGTCATACTCCCCACTCTTCTTTCCTCTGGCTCTGTTAGGGGGTGGCGGCCGTGCTGCGGGAACTCGTGGGCGCCTCGTGGGCTTGCGATCAATACCCTCAGGAGCTCAGTGTCCTGTCAGCGGAGATAGAGAACCATTAACTTCTAGAGTTGGTACCTACACTGCCCCCCCAAGTCCCACGAAGCAGGGAGGCTGTTGCCAGGAGCCTTCCTGTACCTAACACTCTTAGAAAAACAATAAAACCAGAGAAGCTCCCCTAGCTGTGACCAGCTCTACCTGGCGCATTTTCTAAACTGAGTCTGGTAGGAGGGGCATAGAAGGAGGAGCCAGCCCATACTATTAAACTCTTAAAGTGCCCATGGCTCCCAAGGGACCCATCTATTCCCCATGGTACTAAAATGGAACCCCAGCATCCTCTAGGACATAGGAGAAATAATGAAATTACATCACAGCATGGCGCTAGATGGCAGATATCCATACATACATATGTACATACATACAGTAGCATATACACACACACAACGTACTTGCAAACACAAAAAGTACATACACACAGCATACATACTGATAACACTACTAATTCTAAACTACAAACCTTACTTGTAACAGAGAGCACTGAAATAATTCTACACGAATACAGATTTGAAAATTAATGGCAATGTGTTTATTTAAAGACAGCTTAATCATATATATATTGCCAATACAGACTTACATAAAAAACATAAGATAGGTTATAAAAACAGCAGTGGTGAATACTTGTAAATGAAATTTGTGACAACAGGTAAAGAATAACAGGATAGCAGTCAGCCAATACTTCATATATATGCGTAATGACACCCCCGACCCCCCTCCTGCGTTTTCTCCTCATCTCCAGCTGTCTCCTCCCCCCCCCCCCACACACACACACACACACACACACTTTATCTGCTCAAATTTATACCCTTAATTTTGTTTATAAATCCAACTAATTAATATTTGGACGTATTAAGCCTTCATTGGCCATCTATGCCTTAGACATAATATTGATATATTTCTGCGTTATCTTTCTTGTTCCCATGCGAAAAATGCAACATGGTCACCAGTTTGCCCGTCATATCTGCTTATTGCATTACATGCTATCTCTTAGCTCATATGTTCATGTGATAACTCAGACCTGCTGTCGTCAGTCATTCTGTATGTGGGAAAAAGGAGGAGATTATGCTAGACTTACCATAGTTAAATCTCTTTCTGCAAGGTACAGTGTGTTTCACAGGGAATACATTGGGGTGTAAAGATGGATCTTGATCCAGAGGCACCAACAGACTAAGCTTTAGATTGTCCCATGATGCATTGCGGGGCCTCCTCTATATAACCCCCGCCTCCAGGCACTGTGAGCTCGGTTTTAGTTAACCAGTCCAATGCAGAAGCGGGTAAAAGAGAAGGCAGATGTTAGTCACAAAGAACCACATTCTCACGACAGGAGAAGGGAATAGCGGCTAATGCCATACATACCCAAAGAAGCTAAGTGCGTCAGGGTGGGTGCCCTGTGGAACCCAGTGTACCTCGCAGAAAAATGTAACAATGGTAAGTCTACCATAAATCTCCATTGCTGCAGCGGGGTACATGGTGTTCCACAGGGAATACATCGGGGATGTCCTAAAGCAGTTCCTGAAGGAAGGGGACGCACTTTAGCGGGTATGAGAACCCGGCGTCCAAAGGAAGCATCCTGGAAGGCGGAAGTATCAAAGGCATAGAACCTAATGAACGTACTCTCTGAGGACCACGTAGCCGCTTTACACAACTGTTCTGCGGATGCGCCACGTCGAAACGCCCAACAAGGTCCAACAGACCAAGTAAAATGAGCCTTAATAGCAGCAGGAGCCGGTAGGCCAGCCTGCGCATAAGCTTGTGCAATCACCATTCTATTCCATCTGGCCAAGGACTGCTTATTCGCATGCCAGCCACGTCTGTGGAAACCAAAAAGTACTAAGAGGGTATCTGACCTCCTAATAGAGGCAGTCCTCTCCACATAAACACGGAGAGCCCTTACCACATCCAAAGACCGCTCTTTGGAGGACAAGTCAGAAGAAATGAAGGCCGGAACCACAATCTCTTGGTTAAGGTGAAAAGATGACACAACCTTAGGCAAATAAAAGGGACGAGTTTGGAGAACTGCGTGGTCGCAATGAAAAATCAAAAAAGGGTGGACGACAGGACAAAGCGCCCAAGTCCGATACCCTTCTGGCAGAGGCAATAGCCAATAAGAAAAGGAACTTGGCTGTGAGCCATTTAAGGTCCACTGACTCAAGATGTTCAAAGGGAGACTCTTGCAGGACATTCAGGACAACAGACAAATCCCATGGAGCCACAAGAGGGACATAGGGAGGCTGAATCCGCAGTACGCCCTGAGTGAATATATGAACGTCAGGTATAGATGCAAGTTTTCCCTGAAACCACACCGACAAGGCAGATATGTAAACCTTGAGGGAGGCCAGACAAAGTCCTAAATTCAGGCCTTGTTGCAAAAAAGCCAGAAGTCTGGAAGTACTAAACTTGTAAGCATTGCAATTCTTAGAAGTACACCAGGTGAAGTAAGAATTCCAGACCCTATAATAAATCTGTGCAGAAGCCGGTTTGCGGGCCTTTAGCATAGTTTGAATAACCGCCTCGGAGAATCCTTTGGCCCTCAGGAGTGAAGCTTCAAGAGCCACGCCATCAAAGCCAGTCTGGCCAGGTCCGGGTAGACACAAGGGCCTGAACGAGGAGGTCAGGGCGTTTAGGAAGCAGAAGAGGACGCTCTATCGATAGACCCTGCAGGTCTGAGAACCAATGCCTTCTGGGCCACACTGGAGTGACTAGTAGTATTCCTCCTTCTTGCTTGAACTTCCGTAGTACTCTGGGCAGGAGAGACACTGGAGGGAACACGTAGGGCAGCCGAAAGTTCCATGGAATTGCCAGTGCGTCCACGAATGCTGCTTGAGGATCCCTTGTTCTTGATCCGAATACTGGTGAACACTGCTGATATTGATGGCAGATGGCGTTCTGCCCATTGAAGGATTTTTGACACTTCGTTGTCTGATTGTACTTGAACAGGCCTGTTCTGTATCAGAGGCAGGGCAAGAGTCAAAGCATTGAACACTGCCCGCAATTCCAGAATGTTTATCAGGAGGAGTGATTCGTCCTTGGTCCACCGACCCTGGAGAGAGTGTTGCTCCTGCACCACGCCCCAACCCCTCAGACTGGTGTCCGTAGTCCGTAGGACCCAGTTGGGGATCCAGAAGGGATGGCCCCTGCTCAACTGTTGGTCCTGTAGCCACCAGTGCAGTGACAGGCGAGTGTATCGACACTCTTGGGCGAGAGAGGAAGTATCTGATCCTGTCCTGTAGTTTCAGGACTTTCTCTGAAGACAGAAAGTCTTTGGCTGTGTGTGTCCAGCAGTATCCCCAGATGCACCATGCTCCGCGCAGGGACCAGCGAGGACTTGTTCCAGTTGTCGAGTCACCCGTGGGCTCGTAGGAAGTTTACCGTCAGTTGTAGATGACCGAGGAGGACATCTTGGGAGTTCACCAGGATCAGCAAGTCATCCAGATACGGCAGGATCCTGATACCATGACAACGCAAATGAGCCGTCATCACGGCCATTACCTTGGTGAAGATCCGAGGGGCCGTGGCCAGTTCAACCGGCAGAGCCTGGAACTGATAATGAAGGTTGCCAATAGCAAACCGCAGATATTGCTGATGCGATATGGCAATAGGTATATGCAGATAGGCATCTTTAATATCCAGGAATACCATATAATCTCCGGGTTCCATGGCCAGTACAATCGAGCGCAGCGTTTCCATACGGAACTCGGACACTCTCGCAAATTTGTTCAGTGATTTGAGGTTGAGTATAGGCCGGAAAGACCCATTGGGTTTCGGGACTAGAAACAGGGTCGAGTAGTATCCTCTGCCTCTCTGGGACAGGGGTACCGGCACTACCACTCCTGTATCCAGGAGGGAATGAGCGACCACGTGTAGAGCTTGCGCCTTCAACGGACGTGAAGGGATAACAGTCGTTCAAAACTGGCGAGGGGGACGTCTCTTCAAAGAGACTGCGTGCCCGTGAGAGACGACTTCTCACACCCATGCATCTGAAGTGGTCATTATCCAGACCTGGGTGAACTGCAGAAGTCGGCCTCCCACCCTGGGATCCCCCAGGGCGAGGCCCGCCCCGTGATGCAGCAGGCTTGTCTTGTTTGGAAGCAGGTTGACGGGCAGCCCAGTATTTTTTTGCTTTGGGCTTAGTGGTTATGGGAGCACGAGCATGTCTCGGGTATGCCTGACCTTCTGCTTTGCCTTAAGGTCGAAAGGAACGAAAAGTGGTACTCTTTGCCTTCTGTGCAGGATTAGTATTCGGAAGAAACGCAGTCTCAGCAGACGCTAAGTCAGTTACAATCTCATTCAGATCCTCCCCAAATAGGATGTCTCCCTTAAAATGGAACACCTCCAAGGTCTCTTTGGATTCCAGGTCCACTTTCCATGACCTCAACCACAGAATTCGGCGAGCCAGGATGGACGTAGTCGACGCCTTGGCCGCCATTACAACTGCCCCAGAGGACGCCTCCTGAATGTAGTGGGAGGCAGTAGCAATATGACCGATATTGTCTGGCAGTGTCAGATATAGCCCGAGGCAGCTCTCCCTCTATAGCCTGAACCCATGCTTCAAATCCTTTTGCGGCCCAGGAGTCTGTTATAGTGGGGCTATGTATAGCACCTGTAAGGGAGTAAATAGACTTCAGGTATCCTTCAACACGCTTATCGGTCGGTTCCTTCAGTGAGGTGACAGTTTTGACAGGCAGAGTAGATGACACCAGAAGACTGTTTTGACAGGCAGAGTAGATGACACCACAAAAGACGGCTGACATAGGAATCCAACGGCGGTGGATTTTCCCACTTGTTACACAATTCGGCGGAGAGAGGAAAACGAGCCAGCATCTTTTTAGACAGGGAGAATTTATTTCCTGGAGAGGACCAGGGTTCCTCACGTATGTCTACCAAATGGTCAGAATGTGGTAAGACTACTTTAGTTACCTTCTGACATTTAAATTTATCAGGCTTCTTAGACGCAGTAGTGGGATCTACATAATCAGCGATTTGTAGAATCAGCTTAATAGCCTCCACTAGGTCAGGGACATCAACTTGCGTTGTAGTTTCGTCAGAAGCGACTGTATCAATGTCTGACGGATTAGTATACTCCCCATCCTCATCAGAAGTATCATCTGAGATATTAGTACATTGTGAGGAAGCGGCCCGCTTAGATGACCCCTTGACCGCAGAGGGACATAGGGTAAGTTTTTGTCTAACCAAAGATTGATTCAATTGTTATATCTGGGTAGACAGAGTATCCGCCCAGGGCGGATTTATCATAGGAACAATATGTGGTTGTAAAGGCGTGTCACAAGCGTATTAAGCATATTTGAGAACACCGCCCAAGGTGGTTCATGACTGGGAGATGTATGGCACATATTACACAGACCATCCTTCAAAACTTCCCCCTCAGGCAAATCCTTGGTGCATGCGCTGCAGGATGCAGGAGCATCCACAGATTTCCCGCCCTTTGTGGTAGACATTATAATGAATGCAACCTTAGAGCGTAACGGTACGATACAACCAGACAAATATAATACCTGAGCTTGGTATCTGCACACTCAATACAATGTCGAGATTTTATGGATATGTGAGATTCGTCACCACATATCCATTAAATACGGCCCCTCTTTCCAAATGGCAAATAATATCCTATATTTTCAGGGGGTGCTGTCAACTACAGTATGCATACACTAGAGTTTGGAGAGAAAAAAGAAAAACAAGAATCTGTAGTGTTCACGCACTAACTAAAGATAAATTTTGAAAATATAACCTTTATTAGATAATAAAGGTTATATTTTAACAATGTATCTTTAGTTAGTGCGTCAACACTACAAATATAATACCTGCAAATAAAGTCCCGATTTATATGTCAGAAAATGCAAAACACAAGCAGAGAATAAATGCTGTATGAGGTGACTGAAATACACAGTCAAATACACTTAACTGTAAAAACTGTGCAGCACTATATAACAGACCATGATGCACCTAGTCCCCTAGGGTACAGAATACAGTGATAGCTATAGCTTGTGATACACTGAAAGTGAAATTCACAAAGCAGATACAGGCACACACAGTCATAAACTGCACTGGACTAGTGTATATTATATACATATATAACAATGCGTGGTCTGAGACCGGATGTAAAGATCAGAATACTCGTACAATATATTCTGGTAGACGTACACTTCTTAACTAGCACGGTCTTAAAATGACATGTAGAATACTTAGGTGTCTGTAGAATCACAGCGCTGATAAATCAGGTGGATATATAGAGGAGACCTTGCCCTGCAGTCTCGGAGACCAGTCACAGCTACTGTGATAAGATGGTGCCCAAAGTCTCAGTCAGGGAGTGAGGGAGAGTGTGAGGCAGCTCCAGGGCGGGAACACCAGCAGTAGATGGCGCCTGGCGCTGGGGGAGGGGCTACAGGTCAAGCGCATTATCCCCTTTGCTGGTCCTCACCACCGGGTACTATGGAGCCTTATTAAAAATGGATAATGTATTATCCGACCTGTGCTCCCCTGCCCTGGTGGATATAGTGGGATCCCTGCACGGCCACAGTGTCCACGCCAGTGTCGCGGTCCGTCTCCTTAGACCGCGACCAGAACGGGATTTAACGGCGGTTTCCGCCTGGGGACCCTTTTGTCCCCTCCCTTTGAAGCAGCCATGCGATCCAGGAGAGCATCTGCGGTGGTGTGCCTAGGAACCAGAGCGCCTTCCGCCACAAATACCCGGGAATAGAGCCAGTGGGAGTATGCAACGCCGCTGGGGAGGTGATGGAGCTGCGGCTCAGTATATCACACTGACATATGAAGTGCTGCAGTCCTTGAAGTCTTCTAAATAGCTTTTTTCAGGGCCGCCCGGCGCAGCCCCCGTTAAGAACTCAAAACTGAGCTCACAGTGCCTCGAGGCGGGGTTATATAGAGGAGGCCCCGCAATGCATCCTGGGACAGTCTAAAGCTTTACCCTGTTGGTGCCTCTGGATCAAGAGCCATCTCTACACCCCGATGTATTCCCTGTGGAACACAGTGTACCCCGCTGCAGAAATTAGACATTAAACCCATAAGCCTTGTAGCTAAAACAACATATATATCACTATGCATATGTCCCCAGGTATACAGTGTGACTGGAACTGTCCTTCATAACTTCATGATTTCTATATACTTTTGTGTATACACTTTGAAAATGTATACAAACCTCCAATTTTTATCATTCACATTAATACAGGTTGAGTATCCCATATCCAAACATTCAGAAATACAGA
Organism: Pseudophryne corroboree; assembly: GCF_028390025.1. Lineage (NCBI taxonomy): Eukaryota > Metazoa > Chordata > Amphibia > Anura > Myobatrachidae > Pseudophryne > Pseudophryne corroboree. The sequence goes on along the minus strand of NC_086446.1, from coordinate 81,337,588 downwards.
ATTTTCTGAGTGAGATAGTGAAACCTTTGTTTTCTGATGGCTCAATGGGGTAAATTTACTAAGATTCGTAATTTCCGAAAAAAGGTCAAAGTTCAATCACGAATGACATCGACAGTGTAAAACTGCAACTTTTTGAATTGATTACGATGGATTTACTAAGCTGTCGTATTCGGGTTTTTCTTTTCTTCCGATGTCGATGTCATTCGTGGTTTTTTACCTATTTTTACGGCAGTGATTAGCAAAACACTGCCGACTTTTTTTACAATCAATCTCGGCCGGATCTGTGTGATCCGTGCTGGGGTTTTTTTTTTTGTTTTTTTTTAATTAAACACTGTAAAATAATAAAAAAAAATGCGTGGGGTCCCCCCTCCTAAGCATAACCAGCCTCGGGCTCTTTGAGCCGATCCTGGTTGCAAAAATATGGGGAAAAAAATGACAGGGGTTCCCCCATATTTAAGCAACCAGCATCGGGCTCTGCGCCTGGTCCTGGTCCCAAAAATACGGGGGACAAAAAGAGTAGGGGTCCCCCGTATTTTTAAAACCAGCACCGGGCTCCACTAGCTGGACAGATAATGCCACAGCCGGGGGTCACTTTTATACAGCGCCCTGCGGCCGTGGCATCAAAAATCCAACTAGTCACCCCTGGCCGGGGTACCCTGGGGGAGTGGGGACCCCTTCAATCAAGGGGTCCCCCCCCAGCCACCCAAGGGCCAGGGGTGAAGCCCGAGGCTGTCCCCCCCCATCCAATGGGCTGCGGATGGGAGGGCTGATAGCCTTTGTTGTAAAATAAAAGATATTGTTTTTAGTAGCAGTACTACAAGTCCCAGCAAGCCTCCCCCGCATGCTGGTACTTGGAGAACCACAAGTACCAGCATGCGGCGGAAAAACGGGCCCGCTGGTACCTGTAGTACTACCACTAAAAAAATACCCAAAAAAAGACAAGACACACACACCGTGAAAGTATAATTTTATTACTTACATACACACATACATACATACTTACCTATGGCCCCACGCAGGTCGGTCCTCTTGTCCAGTAGAATCCAAGGGTACCTGTTGAATAAATTATACTCACGAGATCCAGGGGTCCAGGCTCCTCGGCAAATCCAGGGTTAATCCACGTACTTGTTAAAAATAAAAAAACGGTATCCCGACCACGAACTGAAAGGGGACCCATGTTTGCACATGGGTCACCTTCCCACGAATGCCAGAAACCCACTTTGACTTCTGTCTAAGTGGGTTTCTTCAGCCAATCAGGGAGTGCCACGTTGTAGCACTCTCCTGATCAGCTGTGTGCTCTTGTCCTCACTGACAGGCAGCACGCGGCAGTGTTACAATGTAGCGCCTATGCGCTACATTGTAACCAATGCTGGGAACTTTCTGCCCTGCGGTTGACCTAAAGTGACGTCACCGCTGAGCAGAAAGTTCCCAGCATTGGTTACAATGGAGCGCATAGGCGCTACATTGTAACACTGCCGTGTGCCGCCTGTCAGTGAGGACAGCAGCACACAGCTGATCAGGAGAGTGCTACAACGTGGCACTCCCTGATTGGCTGAAGAAACCCACTTAGACAGAAGTCAAAGTGGGTTTCTGGCATTCGTGGGAAGGTGACCCATGTGCAAACATGGGTCCCCTTTCAGTTCGTGGTCGGGACACCGTTTTTTTTTTTTATTCAAGTACGTGGATTAACCCTGGATTTGCCGAGGAGCCTGGACCCATGGATCTGGTGAGTAGAATTTCTTCAACAGGTAGCCCTTGGATTCTACTGGAGAAGAGGACCGACCTGCGTGAGAACATAAGGTAAGTATGTATGTATGTGTGTATGTATGTAATATAATTATACTTTCACGGTGTGTGTGTCTTGTGTTTTTTTGGGTATTTTTTTAGTGGTAGTACTACAGGTACCAGCGGGCCCGTTTTTCCGCCGCATGCTGGTACTTGTGGTTCTCCAAGTACCAGCATGCGGGGGAGGCTTGCTGGGACTTGTAGTACTGCTACTAAAAACAATATCTTTTATTTTACAACAAAGGCTATCAGCCCTCCCATCCGCAGCCCATTGGATGGGGGGGGGACAGCCTCGGGCTTCACCCCTGGCCCTTGGGTGGCTGGGGGGGGGGGACCCCTTGATTGAAGGGGTTCCCACTCCCCCAGGGTACCCCGGCCAGGGGTGACCAGTTGGATTTTTGATGCCACGGCCGCAGGGCGCTGTATAAAAGTGACCCCCGGCTGTGGCATTATCTGTCCAGCTAGTGGAGCCCGGTGCTGGTTTTAAAAATACGGGGGACCCCTACTCTTTTTGTCCCCCGTATTTTTGGGACCAGGACCAGGCGCAGAGCCCGATGCTGGTTGCTTAAATATGGGGGAACCCCTGTCATTTTTCCCCCCATATTTCTGCAACCAGGATCGGCTCAAAGAGCCCGAGGCTGGTTATGCTTAGGAGGGGGGACCCCACGCAATTTTTTTGGCAAAAATAAGCACTTTCCCACCCCTTCCCACTGATATACATGCACGGATCTCATGGATCCCTGCATGCATCTCAAATCACGGAAAAAAAAAGCAGGTCTGTTTTTTTTTAGGACTTTTTTACGAGTTGTAATTTTTCACGGCAGTGTTTTGTGTTTTTTTGCTTTGCACTTCTTAGTAAATGACCGAGATTCATACTTAAACAGCCGCGTTTTGACCGATGGTGTATTCATTCGTAATTTTTTACCTGAACTAGCAAAAAATTACGAATGCCCTCATCACTGCCGTGATTAGTGTTTAGTAAATGACCGAGATTAACCGAGATGACACTTTGAAGAAAAAACGGCATCTCGGTCAAAATCGGGAGCTTAGTAAATATACCCCAATGTGCATAAACTTTAATACACAAAGTTATTAAAAATATTGTATGAAAATGACCTTCAGGCGGTGTGTATAAGGTGTATATGAAACAAATTAATTGTGTGAATGTACACACACTTTGTTTAATGCACAAAGTTTTTACAAATATTGGCTAAAATTAACTTCAGGCTGTGTGTAAGGTGTATATAAAACATAAATGCATTCTGTGCTTAGACTTGGGTCCCATAGCCATGACATCTTATATTATGGTATTCAATTATTCCAAAATATGGAAAAATACTTCTGGTCCCAAGCATTTTGGATATGGGATACTCAACCTGTAATAACAAAATATGAAAAGAATAACTGCAACCTCATTTCATATCTATTAGATCATGGTAAATGCTTTGCCACTATATGTGAACTCTCTGATGACTAACAAGATGAGTTTTCCGGGCAAAACCTTTATCACAATAGGAACATGGAAATGGTTTCTTAGCTAAGTGAGTCCTCTGATGCAAAAAAAGAGTGGCATTCTGTGTAAAACATTTCCCACACTCAGGGCATTTAAACGGCTTCTCGCCTGTGTGAGTTCTCTGATGTGCAACAAGATATGATTTAGCTGTAAAACATTTCCCGCACTCAGAACATGAATATGGTTTCACACCTGTGTGTATTCTCTGGTGTTTTACAAAAGATGAATTGCCAGTAAAACATTTCCCACACTCAGAACATGAAAATCGTTTCTCACCTGTGTGTGTTCTCTCATGGACAACAAGATTTGATTTCAGTGCAAAACATTTCCCACACCCAGAACACGAAAATGGTTTTTCACCTGTGTGAGTTCTTTGATGTCTCATAAAATCTGCTTTCCCTGTGAAACATTTACCACACTCAGAACATGGAAATGGTTCCTCGCCTGTGTGACGTCTCTGATGTTTTACAAGAGCTGATTTCAGTGTAAAACATTCCCTACACTCCAAACATGAAAATGGTGTTAAACCTGTGTGAAGTGTCTGATGAGCAACAAGACTTGATTTACAGCTAAAACATTTTCCACACACAGAGCAAGAAAATGGTTTTACACCTGTGTGATGTCTCTGATGTATAACAAGACTTGCTTTGTGCATAAAACTTTTTCCACACTCCGAACATAAAAATGGTTTCTCACCTTTGTGTGTTTTGAAATGTTTATCAAGTTGTGATTTCATAATAAAACATTTCCCGCACTCAGAGCATGGGAATGGTTTCTTTCCTGTGTGTATTTTCTCATGTGCAACAAGTTGTGATTTTGTAGTAAAACATTTACCACACTCAGAGCATGGAAATGGTTTCTCACCTGTGTGAATTCTCTGATGTCTAACAAGATAAACCTTTTCTGTGAAACCTTTTCCACACTCAGAACATGGAAATGGTTTCTCATCTGTGTGAATACGCTGATGTTTGATGAGATTAGATTTCAGTGCAAAACATTTCTCACACTCTGAGCATGGAAATGGCTTCTCACCCGTGTGACTTCTTTGATGTCTAAATAAATCTGCCTTGCTTACAAAACATTTCATACACTCAGAACATGGAAATGGCTTTGCACCTGTGTGAATATTCTGATGTTTGTTAAGATTTGATTTCAGAGTAAAGCATTTTTCACATTCTGAGCATGGAAATGGTTTCTCACCAGTGTGAGATTTCTGATGTTCAACAAGACTATTTTTCTGTATGAAACATTTCCCACACTCAGAGCATGAAAATGGTTTCACACCTGTGTGAAGTCTCTGATGCTTAACAAGAGTTGATTTAGTTTTAAAACATCTTCCGCACTCAGAACATGGAAATGGTTTCTCACCTGTGTGAGTTCTCTGATGTTCAATAAGATGTGCTTTCAGTGTAAACCATTTCCCACACTCAGAACATGGAAATGGTTTCACACCTGTGTGAAGTCTCTGGTGTATAACAAGACATGATTTGTATGTAAAACATTTCCCACATTCAGAACACAAAAATGGTTTCTCACCTGTGTGACTTCTCTGATGTAAAATAAGACGTGATTTCAATGTAAAATGTTTCTCGCACTCAGAGCATGAGAATGATTTTTCCTCTATGTGACTTCTCTGATGTCTAACAAGAGCTGACTGATGTCTAAAACATTTAGCACATTTTGAACATGGAAATACTGTGTCACCTGTATGAGCTGTACTATTTGTAGCAATATCGGAATTATCAGAATATTCCTCATGATTAGAGGCGTCAGATGATATTTCTTCACTGTGACGTACTGGATGTATGTGTAGGGATATTGGAATGTCTGCAGCTGGGTGCATAGGGTTTCCTGGAGCATCGTGCACAACGTTTTTAGCTTCAATTTCTAAATCTGGAGAAAAAATGAGATGTTCCTCTGAGGTATTCCTGGCGCGTCCACCTATTTAAAAGAAAGGTTTAAACATAAACTTTTTTCACACGGAGAAGCACATATTTATACTAATAGCAAGTTTAAGGTGTTCAGTTGTTTCATTTCAATAAGCAAACTACAAATATTCCAATAATTAATAGACATACAGCAAATATGATGGTTGTGTCCAGGTTCATAACTTAAAACAAGGATTTTGGTACTTACTGATAAATCCATTTCTCTGAATCCACTCGGGGACACAGGAACAGCTTAGACAGTTGGGGTGTGAAGCTAGCAACCGAAGGTGTGGCACAATCTGAAATAAAAATTGTATGCACAGCCGGCTCCTCCACCTTCAGCCCCCCCCATCCCTCAGTTTGGAAAATTTGATGGCGACAAGAGGACATGAAAACTATAAACCTATGGTGAGGAACCAACCGTAACAACAATTCAAACAGCAACCAAGAACTTTCTTAAAATACTCTAACACTGCACAAACTGTTTCTTAACAAGAACATTGCAGGTTGACATCACCGAGGTGGGCGTCCAGTGTCACTGAGTGGATTCAGAGAAATTGATTTATCGGAAAGTACCGAAATCCTCTTTTATTTTTCATCCACTAGGGGACACTGGAACAGCTTAGACAGTTGGGGACGTCCCAAAGTTACTCCCAAGGGCGGGAGTGCTGTCCGTACTCTGCAAAACTAATCGTCCAAACCTGGAATTTCTGGACGCAAACATATGAAACTTATAGAATCTCGTGAACGTGTGTGCGGATGACCACGTTGCTGCTTTGCAAAGCTGAGTAGTAGAGGTGCATCTGGCTGCCACCCATGAGACTCCCACTGATCTGGTAGTATGAGCATCTACGTGAAATGGAATCCGCTTACCACAGGATATATAAGCCTGTCTAATGGTAAGGCTAATCCAACTGGCCAGAGTCTGTTTAGATGCCGGCCAACCCTTCTTCGGACCATCATAAAGGACAAACAGTCAGACTTCCTCATAGTTGACGTGACTTGTACGTAAATCCGTAAGGCTCTAACCACGTCCAAAGACACGTCCCCTTCTGCAAATCCCTGAAAAGATGGGACCACGAAGGGCTGATTAATGTGAAACCCCGAAACTACCTTAGGGAGGAACTCTGCCCTCGTACGGAGTTCTGCCCTATCTTCATGGAAAATCAGGACTTTTACACTATAGGGCTCCAGACTCTGAGACCCTTCTTGCTGAAGCTAAGGCTAGTAACAGAGTAACCTTCCAGGAGATATACTTCAAATCTGCTTTTTCCAAAGGCTCAAAAGCTGCTGATTTCAAAAATTCTAGCACTAAATTTAAGTCCCACGGTGCCGTGGGAGGACAGAAAGGAGGTTGTATCCTTAGAACCCCCTGCAAGAAGGTCTAAACTTCCTGTAAGGATGCCAGACGTCGCTGAAATAGAATGGAGAGAGATGAAATTTGAACTTTCAAAGAACCTAGTATGACACCTCCATTCAATCCGGCTTGGAGGAAACGTAGAAGTCTATACAGGCGGAATTCTTTTGAATTCCACCCCCTTTCTTGACGCCACTTCATGTATCTTTTCCATATTTTGTAGTAGTGCATGGCTGTGACTGGTTTCCGAGCGGCTAGCATCGCAGGAATGCCCGCTTTCGGTATCTCCTGATCTCTCAAGATCCGGGTCTCAATAGCCACGCCATCAAATGCAACCGATTCAGATCTGGGTGTAGGAATGGCCCCTGTGACAGTAGGTCTTCTCTCTGAGGTAACCTTCAGGGTTCCTCTGCTAGTAGTCCCATCATGTTCGAGTACCAACTCCTGCGGGGCCAGTCTGGTGCGATAAGAATTGCACATACACTTTCCCGTTTCGCCTTTTTCAGTACTCTGGGTATGAGTGAATGGTGGAAAAATGTACACTCTTCTGTAAGACCATGGAAGTATCAACACATCCACTCCTTCCGCTGCTGGATCTCTCGTTCTGGCCACATACCTGGGTAACTGATGATTGTTTTGAGATGCCATAAGGTCTACCTGAGGTAGGCCCCATATCCTCACTACCATCTCGAAGACTTGCAGGTGTAGACACCACTCCCCTGGATGCATGTCTTGGCGACTGAGATAGTCTGCCTCACAGTTTTCCACTCCTGGGATGAACACCGCTGAGAGAATAATGTTGCACCTTTCTGCCCAAAACAAGATCTTTGTGGCCTCTTTGGAGCCATTTTGCTTCATGTTCCTCTCTGACGGTGTATGTACTGTATGCTGTTGCTGTTACATTGTCCGACTGTATTCTTATATGTTGACTCTTCACCAGGTCCTCGGCTAGAAGCGCATTGTAAATTGCTCTCAGAGAATATTTATGGGTAGAGTGCTCTCTTGTGGCATCCATCTGCCCTAAAACTGATGATCCTTTAGAACGGCACCCCAACCTCTGAGGCTGGCATCTGTTGTTAGGATCCTCCAATTCCAAATTTCGAACCTCTTGCCTGTAGCGAGATTTCTGTGTAATGACCACCAAATTAGCGAGCTTCTACCTATGTCGGCAGCCGGATCCTACGAAGTAGACGCCAGTGTGAGCCTGCTCCCTGAGCAATCAGGTTCATCTGGAAAGGTCTGGAGTGAAGTCTGCCGTACTGTATAGCTTCGAAAGATGACACCATCTTCCCGAGCAGCTGTACTACACATAAGTGTAAGGAAACTGTTTGGTTCTTTAATACCTCATCCACCAGCTTTCTTATGTCCTGTATCTTGTTCTCTGGGAGAAACACCCTCAACTGTACTGTGTCTAGTATTAGACCAAAGAATTGAGTCCTCTGAGTTGGTATCAGGTTGGATTTCTTGAAGTTCACAATCCAACCGTGTTGAATGAGAAATTAAGAAGTCTGAGCGTCCCTGATCAGCTGTTCCTGAGAGTGGGCCTTGATTAGTAGATCGTCCAGGTAAGGTATGACCGTGATTCCTAACGCTCTCAATTTCGCAACCATTATCGCCATGATCTTTGTAAAGACTCTTGGGGCTGATGATAGGCCGAATGGCAAGGCTCTGAACTGGTAGTGATTCATATCCAATGCGAATCGTAAGTACGCTTGGTGAGGAGTCCAAATTGGTACATGAAGGTATGCATCTTTTATGTCCATGGACACCATGAACTCTTCTTGTTGCAAACCTGCAATAACTGACAGGATTGACTCTATTTTGAATCTGTAAACCGTTAGAAACTGGTTTAAAACTTTTAAATTGAGTATCGGTCTGACCGACCCATCCGGTTTTGAAACTACAAAAAGATTTGAATAAAATCCTGTTCTTCTTTGAGAATCCAGAACTGGAAGAATTACCTTTGTGTGCAGTAATTTTTGAATTGCCATTTGTAGTGCTCTTGGTTTCAGAGGACACCGAGGCAATCCTGTTGTAAAAAACTGACTGTGAGGGCGCTGTTTAAAATCTATCGGGTAACCCTGGGATATAAGCTTGTTGACCCAGACTTCTGGTGAGGTTTCGGCCCAGGCGTCTCGAAACCCTTCCAACCATGCGCCCACGAAGGGAGACCCCAGGTGAACTGGGAGAACATCATGCCACGGTCTTGTCAGCAGGTTTGTCCTGCTTTTTGGTTGTTGTCTGGGAACAACCTCTACCTCTGGCTCGAAAGGACTGCGATCGAAATGAATAAAACACTGGGCCCGAGTAACCTCTTTTAACCTGTGGAGTGGTTCTCACATAAGAAATAGGTAGAAAGGTAGATTTCCTGCAGTTGCCTGCGAGATCCACTTGTCCAACTCTGGACCAAATAACATCTTACCCCCACAGGAAATAGCCTCTACCTGACATTCTCCGAGCCACAAGATCCTTCTAGCCGATATGGCTGAAACGGAGATGCGCGACGCTATTTTACTAGCGTCCTTTGAAGCCTGACACATAGGTAGCTGACTCTCGAATATGTTCCGCCAATCGAGAAATTTCCTCTAGGCTATTTTCCTCTTCAATAGCCTGTACAATACGTCCAGCCCATGCAGCAATGGCTTTGTTTACACAAGCACTGATAAACTGTAGGCCTGTGCGATGCACCTGCTGCTACAAAAATCGATTTCAATGCTGTGTCTACCTTGCGATCTGACGCATCCTTTAAAGTGGTTACGTTAGGTATTGGTAGAATTATCTTTTTCAACAACCTAGCTAAAGAGGCATCCACAATAGGTGGCACCTCCCATTTAGTCATGACACTTTTTGGTAATTGGTAAGTGGCCTCAAACCTCTTTGGAACTTGAAAACGTTTAATCAGGCTGCTTCCATGCTTCCACCATCTGAGTTTGGAGAGTTTGAAGAATTGGGAACACTGCTGACAGTGGTTTTTGGGATTCGAATAAATCAAAACTCTCTGGCTCCTTAACTTCTTCCTCTTTGAAGTCTAGGATCTCCTTTACCACTTCTATAAGGGAATCTAAACCCCTAACCTCTGTGTCCTCCTCCTGAGTACCGACATCTAAGGAAGTCTCAATTAACTCACCTTCCTCCTCATCAATAACAAGACCCTCCTCCTCCGACTCTTCTTGTAGGATGGGGAAGGGTCTCTTAACCGCCTTGCGCACATTGCTTACCACTTGTGCAGGTGGGGTTAATTTAATCAGACATTCTTCTATGGTCTTTGTGAATCCCGCAGCCCATTCTGAATGTTGCTTGCGGGATTCTGCCATCTCCTTAGAAATATCTGCCAGAGCTTGTTCCCATGACGTAGATGGAGTTCTGCTCCCGGGTTGAGCGTCCCTTCCCAAACATGAGTCACACACCCCATCGCTGCCAACCCCAGTGCTCTTCTTATTACATTTTGTGCAAACATAATAAGTTTTAGTGTTCTTGGTTGGTGCTTTAGACATGTTGAACCGCACCCCCACCGAGCACTCCACAGTGCTTTGACCCTTTACAATAGGGAGAGAAAGACAGTCACAGATGATGGAAGCAAAGGGAAACTGGAGTCTTCTGGCTGGAATTCTACTTGTTAAATGTTTTTTTTTTAACACCAGATCTGCAACCCTTGCACACCCAACTGTGATTCAGCTTTGATGCTGGGGTTGAAGTCCAGTCAGGATCTTTTTAGTAGAAGTCCCTTGAAAATATAAAGCATAAGAATGCGTTTTAAAATACAGGAAGATCCATTTGTAGCAGAGACCACTATATAAAATTTCCATTAGAGGGTGCACCTAACTATCTTTAATATATATAATCCTCCATCTGTTTTAACAGGCTAGATTTCAGTCTCCCTACTGAGAGGGGCGTACACCTTTCCTACATAGGTTTGGCGCCTCTTCTCCTTATTAAAGATGGCCGCAACTGAATTTTATCTATATCTCACTTTCTGTCCCCTAGTGCTCTATGGCCGCCGGATGCCTGCTTAAAGTACCAGCGCTCCGTTTTGTCTGTGTTGAACCACAGCTTTTTTTGCTCCCCGTATACACACTGTAAGCCCCTTGAGGGCCGCTCGTTTACCTTTCAGCGCGGTCTGTGAACCGCCGCTGCCACGCAGGACTAGCGCTCCGATCCCCTTCCCCCGTTCTTACAGTGATCCCCTGCCTCCGCCACCAGTTGCTGAGCACGGCATTTGGCCGCGTGCACCGGCGGAGGGCGAGAAATGGCTGTGCTCTGGAGAAGGGCGAGCAGAGCAGGCTGTGCTCCGGCGGAGGGGTGAGCAGTGGCTGCACTTGCTGTGCACCGGAGGAGGAAGGGGAGCGAGCAGTGGCTGTGTTTCAATAATTACTGGGAGCCGGGAGGGATAAGTAAATGGCGTCGAAACCCCCTTGTAATATTTTCTTAGCCATAATTACTGTTAACTAGGGGCCTGGAACAACCAGTACTCACTGTCTCTGTGCTCCTGGATCTCCTGTAGAGATGCAGATCCCTTCAGATTGGATCTCTGTCTCTCTAATCTTAAGACTTTTGTCCTCCTTTAGATAGGTTGACGCAGCCTCAGTTTCTTGTAATGGAGCAGAGGTTTCTTTTCTGTGCTGTACCACCTAGGCACAATTTTTCAAACTGAGGGATGGGAGGGCGTGAAGGGGGAGGAGCCGGCTGTGCATAAAATTTTACATTTTAGATTGTGCCACACCTCCGGTTGCTAGCTTCACACCCCAACTGTCTAAGCTGTTCCAGTGTCCCCTAGTGGATGAAAGAGAAATATAAATACAACCACATTACCAGGCACACTGCATAGAGGAAAGTAGACTTTGGTGAGTAACATTTCCCAAGCATATATTATTGTGCAGTTAGCATCATGTGACAAGCCTGCTCATTAGCCAGTGAAACTGTACAATGACAATGCACAACCGTTCACACACTACCACTGGAGATATGGAAGCAAAGTAGACAGGGGCAGATTGACAGCAGAAGTCACACGGAAGTTTCCTGCGAGGCCGACGGGGCTGTGGGGCCTATTTCCATATATGGGCCCGCCCCCACTAGTGTTTCACACACCTATTTTACGACAGTGTTAGGGGTAAGCTCTGCGCTGTCTTTGTAACTTACTGGTTGGGTCCGTCGGGTACTAGGACCCAGCGTGGCTTTGCACACAGGCGCTGCCTCCGGCACGTCCATGCTTACACGGATTCCCACGCGGTCTTACTCTGCAGCTTCCTACGGACTTCTTCAATTTGTGTGCTGTCTGCATCTTTAGGACGCAGGGACAGATCCAGGGGAGCTCTGCAACTACTACGGGTTGCAATGCAGCCATATCAGTCAGCTGGAGGTCAGCACCTGGCCAGAACAGCTACTGAGGATGAGTAGTCCATCTCCTCCCAGGCACAGGAGGTCAGCTACAGCCCCGAGACATGTGAAATACTCATATAGGGGAAGGCGGACAGAGTTGGCCATCCACAGGCCACCCAGCTAAGAAAACTACTGTCATTATACTGTATTTATGCGTGCAGGTGGATTAAGGTCAAGAAAAAGTAACAGATATACCGTAGGCTATGATACATGTTACAACATTTAACGATAATGTCTGTACAGAAGTGTGGATAATGTTATAGAAAAAAAAAAAAAGACTTTTATGGTAAGAACTTACCTTTGTTAAAACTCTTTCTGCGAGGTACACTGGGCTCCACAAGGAAAGACATAGGGGTGTAGAGTAGGATCTTGATCCGAGGCACCAACAGGCTCAATAGCTTTGACTGTTCCCAGAATGCATAGCGCCGCCTCCTCTATAACCCCACCTCCCTGCACAGGAGCTCAGTTTTTAGTTAACCAGCCCAATGCAGTAGCAGGAAATGAGACAATGGTTAGTAGCCACATACACCACACTCTCACGACAGGAGAAGTGTCAGCGGCTAATGCCATACCAACCCAAAGTAGCTAAGTGCGTCAGGGTGGGTGCCTTGTGGAGCCCAGTGTACCTCGCAGAAAGAGTTTTAACAAAGGTAAGTTCTTACCATAAAACTCGTTTTCTGCTGCGGGGTACACTGGGCTCCACAAGGAAAGACATAGGGGATGTCCTAAAGCAGTTCCTTATGGTAAGGGGAAGCACTGTAGCGGGCACAAGAACCCGGCATCCAAATGAAGCATCCTGGGAAGCGGCAGTATCGAAGGCATAGAACCTTATGAACGTGTTCACTGAGGACCTTTGTTCAAGGAGGACCTTGCACAATTGTTCAAGGGTCACACCACGGCGGGCCGCCCAAGAAGGTCCAACAGACCGAGTAGAATGGGCCGTAATGTGAGCAGGAGCTGATAGACCAGCCCTTACATAAGCATGTGCAAACACCATTCTTATCCATCTGGCCAAAGTTTGCTTGTGAGCAGGCCAGCCCCGTTTGTGAAATCCAAACAGCACAAAGATGGAATCAGATTCCTAGCAGTTCTCTTCACATAGATACGGAGAGCCCGTACCACATCCAAAGGCCGCTCTTTGGGAGACAGATCAGGAGAGACAAAGGCCGGTACCACAATCTCTTGATTAAGGTGGAACGAAGAAACCACCTTAGGCAAATAACCGGGACGAGTCCTAAGAACCGCCCGGTCACGGTGAAATATCAGATATGGGGAACTACAAGACAAGGCACCCAAATCTGACACTCTTCTAGCTGAAGCAATAGCCAGCAGAAACACTACCTTAAGGGAAAGCCACTTAAGATCAGCTGTACCAAGAGGTTCAAAAGGAGACTCTTGTAACGCCTCCAAAACCACCGACAAGTCCCAAGGAGCCACAGGCGGGACATAGGGAGGTTGGATACGCAACCCGCCCTGAGTAAAGGTATGCACATCAGGTAAGGTTGCAATCTGTCTCTGAAACCACACCGACAAGGCAGATATTTGAACCTTGAGGGAGGCCAGAAGCAGGCCTAAGTCCAGGCCCTGCTGAAAAAAAGGCCAACAACTTGGATGCGCACCAAACAAAGAATGCCAGACCCTATAGTAAATCCGAGCAGAAGCCGGTTTCCGGGCCCGCAACATAGTTTGAATGACCGCCTCAGAAAACCCTTTAGCCCTCAAGATGGAAGCTTCAAAAGACAGCCGGGCTAGGTCCTGGTAGACACAGGGGCCCTGAACGAGGAGGTCTGGGCGTTGTAGAAGTAGAATTGGACGCTCTGACGATAGGCCCTGCAGGTCTGAGAACCAGTGCCGTCTGGGCCAAGCTGGAGCTATGAGAAGCAGAATTCCTCTTTCTTGCTTGAACTGCCGAATTACCCTGGGCAGGAGTAACACCGGAGGGAAGACGTACGGCAGCCGAAACCTCCACGGCACCGCCTGCGCACCCACGAATGCTGCTTGAGGATCCCTTGTCCTTGCTCCGAAGACCGGAACTATGTGATTGTGTCGATACGCCATCAGATCTACGTCTGGAAGGTCCCACTTTTCCACTAGGAGTTGAAACACTTCTGGATGGAAGCCCCACTCTCCGGCATGTACGTCCTGACGACTGAGAAAGTCCGCTTCCCAATTCAGGACTCCCGGAATTAATATTGCTGATATGGCCGGTAGATGGCGTTCCGCCCAATGTAGAATCCGTGAGACTTCCTTCATTGCTAAACGACTTCGAGTGCCGCCTTGATGATTTATGTAAGCCAATGTGGTGGCGTTGTCCGACTGCACTTGAACAGGACGGTTCTGAATTAAATGCTGGGCCAGGTTCAACGCATTGAAGACTGCCCGCAATTCCAGAATGTTGATCGAGAGGAGAGATTCCTCCTTGGTCCACCGACCCTGAAGGGAGTGTTGCTCCAGCACCGCTCCCCAACCTCTGAGACTGGCATCTGTCGTCAACAGGACCCAGCCGGATATCCAGAAGGGACGGCCCCTGCACAATCGTTGGTCCTGGAGCCACCAGTGCAGCGACAGACGGACCTCCAGAGTCAATGAGATCATATGAGACCTGATCCGGTGAGGCAGACCGTCCCACTTGGGTAGAATCAGCCTCTGGAGGGGGTGAGAATGAAATTGAGCATACTCCACCATGTCGAATGCTGATAGCATGAGGCCCAGCACCTGCATCGCCGAATGTATCGACACTTGCGGACGAGAAAGGAAGCAATGAATCTGGTCTTGAAGCTTCAGGACTTTCTACTGAGACAAGAACAACCTCTGGTTGTGAGTATCCAAAAGCGCTTCCAGGTGCACAATGCTCTGAGCAGGGACCAGGGAGGATTTCTTCCAGTTGATGAGCCAGCAGTGGGCTTGTAGAAACCGGACGGTCATATCCAGATGACGTAGGAGAATTTCTGGGGAATTTGCCAGGATTAACAAGTCATCCAGATACGGCAGTATCCTGACCCCTTGACGGCGGAGTACCACCGTCAGCACCGCCATAACTTTGGTGAAGACTCGCGGAGCTGTAGTTAAACAAAAAGGTGACGCCCTAAACTGGTAATGGAGGTTGCCAATCGCAAACCTCAGGTATTGCTGATGTGACACTGCTATAGGAATATGCAGGTAAGCATCCTGTATGTCCAGGGAGACCATGTAGTCCCCAGGTTCCAAGGCCAGAACTATAGAGCGAAGGGATTCCATACGGAACTTGAAAACTTTCACAAACCTGTTCAATGCCTTGAGGTTGAGAATGGGGCGGGAGGACCCATTCGGTATCGGGACTAGAAACAGCAGAGAATAGTACCCATGGCCCCTCTGAGCAAGAGGCACCTGTACTACGACTCCTGTATCCAGGAGGGTCTGTACCACCGATTGTAGAGTGTTTGCCTTTGTCTGGTCCAACGGGACGTCTGTCCGGCAAAATCGATGAGGGGGTCGGTTTTTGAAGGCTATGGCGTAACCTTGAGTGACAACTTCCCGTACCCAGGCATCTGAAGTGGTCTTCAACCATTCCTGGGTATACCCGAGAAGCCGGCCCCACACCCTGGGATCACCCAGGGGGAGGCCCGCCCCGTCATGCGGCAGGCTTATCGGTCTTGGAAGCTGGCTGACGGGCAGCCCAGGCACTTTTGGGCTTCGGCTTACCAGGTTTGGAAGTGCCGGCCTGCTTGTCTCACGCCTGACCTTTTGCTTTACCTGAAGGACGAAAGGGGCGAAAAGAAGTAACTTTAGCCTTCGACACAGAAGGAGCGGTACTTGGCAGACAGGCAGTTTTGGCAGTAGCCAAGTCAGCCACTATCTTATTTAAGTCCTCCCCAAACAGAATATCTCCCTTGAAAGGGTGTACCTCCAGGGTTTTTCTAGAGTCCAGATCCACAGACCAGGATCTCAGCCACAATATCCGGCGAGCCAGGACCGATGTAGTAGAGGCCTTGGCTGCTAGAATACCGGCATCAGAAGCCGCCTCTTTCATATAGTGAGAAGCTGTAACAATATATGACAAGCATTGTCTAGCATGGTCAGAAGAGATTTCAGCTTCTAACTCCAAGGCCCATGCTTCAATTGCCTCTGCAGCCCATGTTGCTGCAATAGTGGGCCTTTGTGCAGCACTCATGAGGGTGTAAATCGCTTTCAGACAACCCTCCACACGTTTATCCGTAGGCTCTTTTAGAGACGTGACGGTAGTGACAGGTAGAGCTGAGGAAACCACCATCCTAGCCACATGCGAGTCTACTGGAGAAGGCGTTTCCCAATTTTTAGACAGCTCTGGCGCGAGGGTATAGCGAGCCAGCGTCTTCTTTTGAGGCACAAACTTCTTTCCCAGGTTTCCCCAGGGTTCCTGACGTATATCCTCTAGGTGGTCAGAGTGAAATAAAACTTGTTTAACCACCTTCTGACGCTTGAACCTATATGGTTTCTTAGGAGGGGCTGATGGCTCGGGATCATCTGTAATCTGTAAAATTAACTTAATAGCCTCCAAAAGATCAGGAACATCCACATGTGAACTACCCTCCCCATCAGCAGTATCTGTGTCAGAATCTGTGGGGTCAGTGTAAGCGCCATCTTCATCAGACGAGGTGTCAGTGACAGCAGTGGGTTGTGAGGAGATAAGAGCTCGCTTAGAGGACCCCTTGGTCTTAGGCGAGCGAGGGTCAGACATTTTAGTAGTCAAGGACTGGTTCAACTTCTTCAATTAAGCAGATAAATTGTCCGCCCAAGGCGGGTTAGCTGCAGGGACCACATACGGTTGCGCCGGCATAGGAGGTCCCATAGGGGGCGTTAGTTTAGTAACTAGCGTATGTAGAAGCATGGAGAAAGTAGCCCACGGTGGGTCATTATGTACCCCCGTTGCCACTGGGGGGCAAGGAGCTCCCAGAACCAGAGCCCACAGCTGCTATAGTCTCCTCATAGGGATCTGTGGCTTCAGCAACACCGGCAGTGTGTTCAGCCCCAGAACCGTTACCTTCAGAAGCAGACCTGATATAACTTGCAGTATCAGGTAACACAGTACAATTGGCAGCAGCACAATACCTCTTACCCAAACCCCTGCGCAGTGTAGTCAGCACAAGCAGAGATACAGGAGAGATATGGTGACTAAAAGCAGAGAAAAATACGTATTAGCGTATATCTTTGTGAAAATCCTATATAATTATAAAACCTGACGCACCAAGCCCCCTCAGGTTATAGAATATAGGGATAGCAAGTTGAGTGAGAGACACGAAATAGAAACCACTCAGCAAGCTAATGCACACACATATAGTCACATGTAAACAATGCAGAGGTTATTACTAACAATAATACTGCACTGGACCAGCTTATATAGCTATGTAGTCAATAGATATAAGACTGCACAGTAAGAGCTTGTACCAGAGAACCCTGACTAAATGCACTCTTTCTTAACTAACACTGTCTAATTGACATGTAGAATACTTAAGTGTCATGTAAAGTCACAGCGCTGACAACCAGGCGGCTTTACACAGGAGGATTTGCCCAAGGAGTCCCAGGAACAGTGTAGCTGAGAGAAATGGCGCCCAACCACTGACAGGGAGTGAGGGAGAGACAGATATGCAGCTCCAGAGCGGGAACATTTGCTGGAAATGGCACCCTGGGGCTGGGGGAGGTACTCCATGTCTGAGCCTTATCGCCCTGCTGGCAAAGCCACCGGGTACTGTGGGCTACTAGTAAAACGGTTTTAAGGGAAAACCTGACCTGCACCCATGCCCTGGTGATCTAGTGGGATCGCCTGTACTGCCACAGTGTCCACCGCCAGGGCGCGCCTCCCACTGACCGCACCGGATCACGAAACAGTATGGGTCCCGCTAGCGGGACCCACTCACCACCTCCCGAAGCGCGGCCACGCGATCCCAGAGAGCCCCCATCGTGTGTGCCTGGCTTTAGAAGTAAACCGAAGCCTCCTGCTGTAGTTACCCGGCAACCAGGGTTCGGGAGTGTACAGTGCCGCTGGGGAGAGATGGAGCTGCAGCAGTGAATGTCACTAGACATGTACACACTGCTGCAGCCCTTGAAGTCTTCACTTTTCTTCTCAAAAAGTTCTTCTTAGAGCTGCCCAGAGCAGCCCCTCTGTTATGTGCCTGCTATCTGCGGCACCAACTACAAAACTGAGCTCCTGTGCAGGGAGGCGGGGTTATAGAGGAGGCAGCGCTATGCATTCTGGGAACAGTCAAAGCTTTTGAGCCTGTTGGTGCCTCGGATCAATATCCTATTCTACACCCCTATGTCCTTCCTTGTGGAGCCCAATGTACCCCGCTGCAGAAAGGAGAGTTATGGTAGACTTACCTTTGTTAACTCTTGTTCTTCGAGGTCCATAGGGTCCACAGGGGAGACAATGAGGTGCAGGTGGTGGTAAAGGACCGAGCACCAAACAGGTAAGCTTTTAGGTATCCCAAGATGCTCTGGTCCTTCCCCCCTATACCCCACCTATCTGCCCAGTGTTCAATGGCCTTGGTCACCCAGGCAGCTGCTACAGTAGGTATAGTCACAGCACCAGTGAGGAAACTGAGTTAAGACAAACTTCAATCCTTCTATCCGTAGTCTCCTTTAGGGAAGAAGCCAACGGTATAGGGAGGGTGGAGGTTTTAATCAAGTGGGCTGCGTGGGAATCCACCGTCAGGGGAGTATTCTATTTAGTACAGTCAGACGCTAGAACAGGACAAAAAGCCAGCTGCTTGGGAAGCGGAAACTATTTACCAGGAGTAATCCAGGCTGCATATCTGAGTTCCAGAAGGTGGTCAGACTGAGGACATTTTGAAGCTTAAATAGCTGAGAATATTTAGATTTGGGAACAGGCTCCTCATCCTCAAGGCAGATACATCCAATCGGGAATGCCACTCCTCCCCCACGAGGGAGATTCAGATAGAGAGACATCAGCATCTTCATCCTCGCTAGAAGCTGGCTCTATGTCAGTATGTGTAGACTGGGAAAAAGGGACAGGACGCCTAGTGGTCTTAGAGGGCAAGGGCTCGTCGCCCTGTAACATCTGTTAGAGAGCCATGGAGGTCTGTGCCAGGCTTTTTTGAAGTAGAAAGTGCATCCAGCCAGGAGGGCGATGGGCTGGGATAGGCAGAGCCTGAGGCATGAGATGATGCACCTGCTGAGGAAAACCCATCGGGGTGTAACTGCAGGGATTGCCAGTCAGTCACCTATCTGGCACAGTAATACCCCTTTCACGCCACAGCTTGTACCCGGTAATTTGCCGATTTTACTGGCTTCCTAAACGGTTCGAGCTGCGATGTGAAAGGGTCACCTTCAATTTACCGTTTACAAAATACCAGTATTTTAAAACTGTAAAAAAGCAGGGTCCTACCCGTTTCAGACCCGTTTAATTGTGCAGTGTGAAAGGATCTGAAATGGTATTTGCAAGCCCCAGAAGGTGATAGGCTGTCTCCATGTGTGATCTCACCAGGCAGCAGGAAAATAAGATTTTACTCACCGGTAAATCTATTTCTCGTAGTCCGTAGTGGATGCTGGGAACTCCGTAAGGACCATGGGGAATAGCGGCTCCGCAGGAGACTGGGCACAACTAAAGAAAGCTTTAGGACTACCTGGTGTGCACTGGCTCCTCCCACTATGACCCTCCTCCAGACCTCAGTTAGGATACTGTGCCCGGAAGAGCTGACACAATAGGGAAGGATTTTGAATCCCGGGTAAGACTCATACCAGCCACACCAATCACACCGTATAACTCGTGATACTATACCCAGTTAACAGTATGAATATAATAGAGCCTCTCAACAGATGGGCGCAACAATAACCCTGTGGTTAACAATAACTATACACAAGTATTGCAGACAATCCGCACTTGGGACGGACGCCCAGCATCCACTACGGACTACGAGAAATAGATTTACCGTTGAGTAAAATCTTATTTTCTCTGACGTCCTAGTGGATGCTGGGAACTCCGTAAGGACCATGGGGATTATACCAAAGCTCCCAAACGGGCGGGAGAGTGCGGATGACTCTGCAGCACCGAATGAGCAAACTCAAGGTCCTCCTCAGCCAGGGTATCAAATTTGTAGAATTTTGCAAAAGTGTTAGACCCTGACCAAGTAGCAGCTCGGCAAAGTTGTAAAGCCGAGACCCCTCGGGCAGCCGCCCAAGAAGAGCCCACCTTCCTTGTGGAATGGGCTTTTACAGATTTAGGATGCGGAAGTCCAGCCGCAGAATGCGCAAGCTGAACTGTGCTAGAAATCCAGCGAGCAATAGTCTGCTTAGAAGCAGGAGCACCCAGCTTGTTGGGTGCATACAGGATAAATAGCGAGTCAGTTTATCTGACTCCAGCCGTCCTGGAAACATACATTTTCAAGGCCCTGACTACATCCAGTAACTTGGAATCCTCCAAGTCCCTAGTAGCCGCAGGCACCACAATAGGTTGGTTCAAGTGAAAAGCTCATACCACCTTAGGGAGAAACTGGGGACGAGTCCTAAATTCTGCCCTATCCATATGGAAAATCAGATAAGGGCTTTTACACGACAAAGCCGCCAATTCTGACACACGCCTGGCCGAAGCCAAGGCCAATAACATGACCACTTTCCACGTGAGATATTTTAAATCCACGGTTTTAAGTGGCTCAAACCAATGTGACTTTAGGAAACTCAACACCACGTTGAGATCCCAAGGTGCCACTGGAGGCACGAAAGGGGGCTGAATATGCAGCACTCCCTTGACAAATGTCTGAACTTCAGGCAGTGAAGCCAGTTCTTTCTGGAAGAAAATCGACAGAGCCGAAATCTGGACCTTAATGGAACCCAATTTAAGGCCCATAGTCACTCCTGACTGTAGGAAGTGCAGAAATCGACCCAGCTGAAATTCCTCTGTTGGGGCCTTCCTGGCCTCACACCACGCAACATATTTTCGCCAAATGCAGTGATAATGGTTTGCGTTTACTTCTTTCCTAGCTTTAATCAGCGTAGGAATGACTTCCTCCGGAATCCCCTTTTCCTTCAGGATCCTGCGTTCAACCGCCATGCCGTCAAACGCAGCCGCTGTAAGTCTTGGAACAGACAGGGCCCCTGCTGCAGCAGGTCCTGTCTGAGCGGTAGAGGCCATGGGTCCTCTGATAACATTTCTTGAAGTTCCGGGTACCAAGTTCTTCTTGGCCAATCCGGAACAATGAGTATACAGTAGTTCTTACTCCTCTTTTCCTTATTATCCTCAGTACCCTGGGTATGAGAGGAAGATAAACCGACTGGTACACCCACGGTGTCACTAGAGCGTCCACAGCTAGTGCCTGAGGGTCTCTCGACCTGGCGCAATATCTTTCTAGCTTTTTGTTTAGGCGGGACGCCATCATGTCCACCTGTGGCCTTTCCCAACGGTTTACAATCAGTTGAAAGACTTCTGGATGAAGTCCACACTCTCCCGGGTGTAGGTCGTGTCTGCTGAGGAAGTCTGCTTCCCAGTTGTCCACTCCCGGAATGAACACTGCTGACAGTGCTAACACGTGATTTTCCGCCCATCGGAGAATCCTTGTGGCTTCTGCCATCGCCATCCTGCTTCTTGTGCCGGTTTACATGGGCGACTGCTGTGCTGTTGTCTGATTGGATCAGTACCGGCTGGTTCTGAAGCAGGGGTCTTGCCTGACTTAGGGCATTGTAAATGGCCCTCAATTCCAGAATATTTATGTGTAAGGAAGTCTCCTGGCTTGACCATAGCTCTTGGAAGTTTCTTCCCTGTGTGACTGCCCCCCAGCCTCGAAGGCTGGCATCCGTGGTCACCAGGACCCAGTCCTGTATGCCGAATCTGCGGCCCTCTTGGAGATGAGCACTCTGCAGCCACCACAGCAGAGACACCCTGGTCCTTGGAGACAGGGTTATCAGCCGATGCATCTAAAGATGCGATCCGGACCACTTGTCCAACAGGTCCCACTGAAAAGTTCTTGCATGGAACCTGCCGAATGGAATTGCTTCGTAAGAAGCTACCATCTTTCCCAGGACTCGCGTGCAGTGATGCACCGAGACCTGTTTTGGTTTCAGGAGGCCTCTGACTAGAGATGACAACTCCTTGGCTTTCTCCTCCGGGAGAAACACTTTTTTCTGGTCTGTGTCCAGAACCATCCCCAGGAACAGTAGACGCGTCGTAGGGACCAGCTGTGACTTTGGAATATTTAGAATCCAACCGTGCTGCCGTAGCACTTCCTGAGATAGTGCTACCCCCACCAACAACTGCTCTTTGGATCTCGCCTTTATTAGGAGATCGTCCAAGTATGGGATAATTAAAAATCCCTTTTTTCGAAGGAGTATCATCATTTCGGCCATTACCTTGGTAAATACCCTCGGTGCCGTGGACAGGCCGAACGGCAACGTCTGGAATTGGTAATGACAATCCTGTACCACCAATCTGAGGTACTCCTGGTGAGGATGGTAAATGGGGACATGCAGGTAAGCATCCTTGATGTCCAGCGATACCATGTAATCCCCCTCGTCCAGGCTTGCAATAACCGCCCTGAGCGATTCCATCTTGAACTTGAATTTTTTTATAAATGTGTTCAAGGATTTTAAATTAAAAATGGGTCTCACCGAACCGTCCGGTTTCGGTACCACAAACATTGTGGAATAGTAACCCCTTCCTTGTTGAAGGAAGGGCACCTTGACTATCACCTGCTGGGAATACAGCTTGTGAATTGCCTCTATCACAGCCTCCCTGCCTGAAAAAGTTGTTGGCAAGGCAGATTTGAGGAAACGGCGGGGGGGAGACGTTTCGAATTCCAGCATGTACCCCTGGGATACTACTTGTAGAATCCAGGGATCCACCTGTGAGCGAGCCCACTGATTGCTGAAATTTTTGAGCCGGCCCCCCACCGTACCTGGCTCCGCCTGTGGAGCCCCACCGTCATGCGGTGGCTTTGGAGTAAGCGGGAGAGGACTTTTGTTCCTGTGAACTTGCTGTATGCTGCAGCTTTTTCCCCCTACCTCTGCCTCTGGGCAGAAAAGACGCTCCTTTTCCCGGCTTGCTCTTCTGGGGCTGAAAGGACTGCACCTGATAATACGGTGCTTTCTTTGGCTGTAAGGGAATATGGGGTAAAAATGCTGACTTCCCAGCTGTTGCTGTGGAAACTAGGTCCGATAGACCGTCCCCAAATAACTCCTCACCCTTGTAAGGCAAAACTTCCATGTGCCTTTTAGAATCTGCATCCCCTGTCCACTGCCGAGTCCATAACCCTCTCCTGGCAGAAATGGACATTGCACTTATTTTAGATGCCAGCCAGAAAATATCCCTCTGTGCATCTCTCATGTATAAGACTGCGTCTTTTATATGCTCTACGGTTAGCAATATGGTGTCCCTATCAAGGATGTCAATATTTTCCGATAGGGAATCTGACCACGCAGCTGCAGCACTGCACATCCATGCTGAAGCAATAGCTGGTCTCAGTATAATACCTGAGTGTGTATACACAGACTTCAGGATAGCCTCCTGCTTTCTATCAGCAGGCTCCTTTAGGGCGGCCGTATCCGGAGACGGTAGTGCCACCTTCTTTGACAAGCGTGTGAGCGCTTTATTCACCCTAGGGGGTGTTTCCCAACATGACCTATCCTCTGGCGGGAAAGGGTACGCCATTAGTAATCTTTTAGAAATTACCAGTTTCTTATCAGGGGAAGCCCACACTTCTTCACACACTTCATTTAATTCATCAGAAGGGGGAAAAACTACTGGTAGCTTTTTCTCCCCAAACATAATACCCTTTTTAGTGGTACCTGGGGTAAGATCAGAAATGTGCAACACATTTTTCATTGCCTCAATCATGTAACGAGTGGCCCTATTGGACATTACATTAGTCTCCTCGTCGTCGACACTGGTATCAGAATCCGTGTCGACATCTGTGTCTGCCATCTGAGGTAGTGGGCATTTTAGAGCCCCTGATGGCCTTTGAGACGTCTGGGCAGGCACGAGCTGAGAAGCCGGCTGTCCCGCATTTGGCATGTCGTCAAATTTTCTATGTAAGGAGTTAACACTTTCACGTAATTCCTTCCACAAATCCATCCACTCAGGTGTCTGCCCCGCAGGGGGTGACATCACATTTACAGGCATCTGCTCCGCCTCCACATAAGCCTCCTCGTTAAACATGTCGACACAGCCGTACCGACACACCGCACACACACAGGGAATGCTCTGACCGAGGACAGGACCTTACTAAGCCCTTTGGGGAGACAGAGAGAGAGTATGCCAGCACACACCAGAGCGCTATATAACACAGTGATCCCACTATAAATAAGTGTTTTTTCCCCTTATAGCTGCTTATTTGTATATACTGCGCCTAAATTTAGTGCCCCCCCTCTCTTTTTTACCCTTATGTAGCGTGACACTGCAGGGGAGAGCCAGGGAGCGTCCTTCCAGCGGAGCTGTGAGGGGAAAATGGCACCAGTGTGCTGAGGGAGATGGCCCGCCCCTTTTTCGGCGGACTTCTCCCGCTTTTTTCATGGATTCTGGCAGGGGTATTTTATCACATATACAGCCTCTGGGACTATATATTGTGATGATTTTGCCAGCCAAGGTGTTTTTATTGCTGCTCAGGGCGCCCCCCCCAGCGCCCTGCACCCATCAGTGACCGGAGTGTGAGGTGTGCATGAGGAGCAATGGCGCACAGCTGCAGTGCTGTGCGCTACCTTGTTGAAGACAGAAGTCTTCTGCCGCCGATTTTCCGGAACACTTCTTGCTTCTGGCTCTGTAAGGGGGCCGGCGGCGCGGCTCCGGGACCGAACGATCGAGGTCGGGTCCTGTGTTCGATCCCTCTGGAGCTAATGGTGTCCAGTAGCCTAAGAAGCCCAAGCTATCTCCAGTCAGGTAGGTTCGCTTCTTCTCCCCTTAGTCCCTCGCTGCAGTGAGCCTGTTGCCAGCAGGTCTCACTGTAAAATAAAAAACCTAAAATATACTTTCTTTTTCTAGGAGCTCAGGAGAGCCCCTAGTGTGCATCCAGCTCAGCCGAGCACAAGATTCTAACTGAGGTCTGGAGGAGGGTCATAGTGGGAGGAGCCAGTGCACACCAGGTAGTCCTAAAGCTTTCTTTAGTTGTGCCCAGTCTCCTGCGGAGCCGCTATTCCCCATGGTCCTTACAGAGTTCCCAGCATCCACTAGGACGTCAGAGAAATAAACATTTAAAATGACAACCACTATTTTGTATGGGTGAAACGGGTTCAGTGTGAAAGGTACCAAAACGGTAATGAATGGTAATATACTGGTTACAACATGCGATGTGAAGGGGGTTTAACTGCTCAGACCCGTTTTGAGACCCGTTGACAGTAGTCAATATTGCCAATCAGACACTTCTGCTAGCTTTGGATGACACAGTGCAATACAGACCTCCTGGTCTGCTAAAACAGACACTGCTACAGGCTCCAGGACTACCCTATGTCTCTGTTTGTAATTCACACATCAACTCCCAACAATCGCTGTCATCTCTGATAGCATTGTCTGATGCTGGCCATACATCAGATCAACTTTCCTCCAACCATCCAACTTGTCTATTCGACTAAAACGGTCCCCCACACACAGCTAACCAACTTTTTCATTAGACCATCTAACCAGTCAACTTTTTCATTAAACCAGCCAGCTTCTCTCCAACTTGTGATGTCAAAGAAGTAGGCAGACAAGTAAGAGGGGTAGGCTCTGCAGCAAAGCTGGGATAGAAGGAGGGTATATGGCTGTACAGGAGAGAACAGGGGTGAAGCTACACACACACACAAAATCAACTCCAGTAACACATCCACATAACCCCTCCATGCAGTGGTGACTGTGCTGCAGTTTTGGGGAGGTTGCGTGCAGGGGAGACTGATGGTGTTGCAGCAGGGAAAGGTGGTGTGGTTATTGATGGTCCTGTGAGGAGTAATAACGGGGAAGAGGAAGGGGGGGGGGGGGGGTAGTGTGGTGCAAACGGGATATTGAAGGTGATGCTGTTCATGGAAGGGGAGGGTATGGTTCTGCATTTATGGCTCTTCGTTTTACTTTATATTGGGCATAATGCAGTTAGGATTGCAAATTCTGCTAATTAGCAGAATTTGCAATCCTTTTGCTAGCATACTGGGGGCTGTCTCCTCCCCTTCAACAAGCAGTAATTGCGAACGCATCACAGAATTAGAGGAAGCCTCCTGCCGGTGCAGCACAGCTGCCGCCATATTCCTGATCACCGCGATCACGCCCCCGTTCGCACCGCACCGCCCCCGCAAAGCTGCATCTCTGCCCTGAAAACGGAGCGTTGTCAACCCCCCCCCCCCCCCCCCCCCGCATGGGCATCTGCCTGAATGACAGGCTTAGGCGATCGCATTTTCTGCGGCACCCCCGCAGAAAGTGCAGGCGCATGCCATCATAATAATTCCGGTTGGATCGCGATTTGCGATCCAACCGGAGTTAGCCCCATAGTGTGGATGCTATTGTTGTAGATATAGGATCCTGTGGGCTCAGTAATAGACACGCGCCTCGCATTTCCATAGGGAAATCTTTCAGGGGGCTCAGCAGCTCGGGACCTACTCTCCCTGCAGAAGCATACTGCCCGCTACACTCCATGACTCCGTCCACACTTACAGGGGGATCATCATAAACCTCTCTGCAACCATCGTGCATAGGAAACCACAAATAGGTTGAACTCGATGGACAATTGTCTTTATTCAACCTTAGATACTATGTTACTATGTTATCTCAAAATACAACAACCCCATCACAGGAGCTCCAGTCCCAGCTACACATCCCCAGCCCAGCAGTAACGTCCAGTATCCAGGATGTCTTCATGCATCCTGATGTATGGCCAGCTTTAACCCTGTTCTGTGCACTGGGTAAAGCCGAATTCAGAGAGCAGCTTTATGATGTATACCAGAGAATCAACATTAAACATTGCTGGATTGATAATAAGGAGAGTTATGGCAGAATTACCATTGTTAAATCTCTTTCTGGGAGGTACAGTGGGTTTCACAGGGAAACATCGGGGTGTAGAGTGGATCTTGATCCAGAGGCACCAACAGGCTAAAGCTTTAGGCTGTTCCAGGATGCATTGGGGCCTCCTCTATAACCCCGCCTTCAGGCACTGAGAGCTGTTTTGTTAACCAGTCCAATGCAGGAGCAGGTAAAAGAGAAGGCAGAGGTTAGTCACATAGAACCACGACAGGAGAAGGGACCAGTGGCTAATGCCATCCAAACCCATAGAAGCTAGGTGCGTCAAAGTGGGCGCCCTGTGGAATCCAATGTACTGCGCAGAAAGAGAGTTAACAATGGAATGGTAAGTCTACCATAACCCTCCTTTTCTGCAGCAGGGTACACTGGTAATTCACAGGGAATACATCGGGGATGTCCTAAAACAGTTCCTCAAGGGAGGGGACACGCCTTAGCGGGTATGAGAAGCCTGCGTCCAAAGGAAACATCCTGAGAGGCGATAGTATCAAAGGCATAAAACCTAATAAACGTGTTCACACACGTAGCCGCCATGCACAAATGTTCTGCGGACATGACACAGCGGGCCACCCAAGAAGGTCCAACAGACCGAGCAGAATGGGCATTAATAGCAGCAGGAGCTGGGAGACCAGCCTGCGCATAATCTTGTGCAATCACCATTCTAATCCATCTGGCCAAGGTTTGCTTATTGTGAATACCAAACAAAACAAAAAGGGAATCTGACCTCCTGATCGAGGCAGTCCTTTCCACATATATACGGACAGCCTGTACTACATCCAAAGACCGCTCTTTGGAGGACAAATCAGAAGATATAAAGGGGCTAATTCAGGTTGGATCGCAAAATCGCGATCAAACCGGAATTTTTACGATGGCCCTGCGGGCGCATGCGCAGGGCTCGTCCTGTACACTATCTGCGGGGGGGCCACAGAAGATGCGATTGCCTCTGCATGTCAATCGGGCAGAGGCGGTCGCGGGCGGCAATGCTACGTTTCCAGGGAGGAGACTGAGCGTTGCGGGGGGCGCGGTGGTGCAAACGGTGGTGTGAACGCGGCAGCTGCGTAACGTCACATGCAGCCGCTGCGATCAGGAAACTGGCGGATAAGTCTTTGCAATTTATGCTTGTTGAACTGGGGGAGGCTCCGGTCAGCATGCTGGGCGGCCCCCCAGCATGCGATCCAAAGGATAGCAAATTCTGCAGATTAGCAGAATTTGCTATCTTTACTGAATTAGCCCTAAAGGTCGGAACTACAATCTCTTGGTTAAGGTGAAAAAATGACACCACCTTAGGTAAATAACCTGGGCGAGGTCTAAGAACTGCCCGGTCACAATGAAAATAGGATTTTAATTACCTACCGGTAAATCCTTTTCTCGTAGTCCGTAGGGGTCCACATTAGTACCAAGGGGTATAGACGGGTCCACTAGGAGCCACTGGCACTTTAAGAGTTTAATACTGTGGGCTGGCTCCTCCCTCTATGCCCCTACCAGACTACCAGTCTAGACACTGCGCCCGAGGAGACAGACAACTTTGAGAGAAGGATATTACACAGATAGTGGCGAGATTCATACCAGCTCACACATACAAGGCAAACCAAGCTAACTAGCCTGTAAACTCAGCAACAGCTGAAACATTACTGAACCCAGTAAAAAAACGCAGTACTTAACCAAGAACAAAGCAGTACTGAACCAAGTAACCACTGCAGAATAATGAAGCTTACGGCAGTGTTTCCCAACCACGGTCCTCAAGGCACACTAACAGTCCTGGTTTTAAGGATAACCATATCTGATCACAGGTGATTTAATTAGTACCTCAGTTATTTTGATTGAACCATTTGTGCTCAAACATGGTTATCACTAAAACCTGCACTGTTGGTGTGCCTTGAGGACCGTGCTTGGGAAACACTGCTCTACGGACTACGAGAATAGGATTTTCCGGTAGGTAATTAAAATCCTATTTTATCTTAACGTCCTAGAGGATGCTGGGGTCCACATTAGTACCATGGGGATGTACCAAAGCTCCCAGAACGGGAGGGAGAGTGCGGAGGCTCCTGCAGAACCGATTGACTAAACTTTATGTCCTCAGAGGACAAAGTATCGCTCTTGTAGAACTTAGCAAACGTGTTTCGACCCAGACCAAGTAGCCACTCGGCAAAGCTGAAAAAGCAGAGACACCCCGGGCAGCCGCCCAGGAAGAACCCACCTTACGAGTAGAGTGGGCCTTAACAGATTTTGGACACGGCAATCCTGCCATAGAATATGCATGCTGGATAGTGAAGCTGATCCAGCGAGAAATCGTCTGCTTAGGAGCAGGACACCCAATTTTATTGGGATCATAGAGGACAAACAGAGAGTCCGATTTTCTGTGACGAGCAGTCCTCTTCACATAGATCTTCAAAGCCCTCACAGCATCCAAGGACTTTGATGCAATTGAGGAGTCAGTAGCCACTGGCACCACAATAGGTTGGTTGATATGAAAAGGCGACACAACCTTAGGAAGAACTGCCTACGCGTCCTGAGCTCCGCTCTATCTTCATGGAAGATTAAATAGGGGCTTTTACAGGACAAAGCCCCTAACTCAGACACACGTCGCGCAGAAGCCAAGGCCAACAATGTGACAGCCTTCCACTTGAGAAACTTGACCTCAGCCTCCTATAAAGGCTCAAACCAATCCGATTGCAGAAATGCAACACCACGTGCAGTCGGTGCCACAAAGAGAGGCTGGATGTGCAGAACCCCTTTCAAAAAGGTCTGAACCTCAGGGAGGGCAGCCAATTGTTTCTGGAAGAAAATGGATAAAGCTGAAATCTGGACCTTTATGGATCCCAACCGCAGGCCCATATCCACACCTGCTTGCAGGAAGAGGAGAAACCGTCCAAGTTGAAACTCCACCGCAGGAAATTTCTTGGATTCACACCAAGACACACACTTTTTCCAAATTCGATGGTAATGTTTAGACTTTACTCCCTTCCTAGCCTGTATCAGGGTAGGAATAACCTCATTCAGAATAACCTTCCGAGCTAAGATCTGGCATTCAACCTCCATGCCGTCAAATGTAGCCGTGGTAAGTCCTGATAAGCGAACGGCCCCTGTATCAGAAGATCCTCCCGAAGAGGCAGAGGCCTTGGATCTTCCAGCAGTAGATCCAGCAGATCCGCGTACCAAGCCCTCCTTGGCCAGTATGGAGCAATGAGGATTGCCAGAACCTTTGTTCTTCTTACAAGCTGTAGAACTCTTGGAATGAGAGGAAGTGGAGGGAACACATACACTGACGGGAACACCCACAGTGTTACTAGAGCATCCACCGCCACTGCTTGTGGGTCTCTCAACCTGGAACAGTATCTCTGCAGCTTCTTGTTGAGGCGGGAGGCCATCATGTCTATGTGAGGAACCCCCCACCAACCGGTTACCTCCTCAAACACCTCCGGGTGGAGGCCCCATTCTCCTGGATGGAGATTGTGTCTGCTGAGGAAGTCTGCTCTGGAATTATGTACACCTCCTGCTTGCGGAGGAGAACCATCATCTCAGCCATCACCTTGGTGAAGACCCTCGGTGCTGTGGAGAGACCGAATGGCAGTGCTTGAAACTGATAGTGATCGTCTAACATTGCAAACCTGAGATAAGCCGGATGTGGCGACCAAATGGGAATGTGGAGGTACGCATCCTTGATGTCCAGGGACACCGGGAACTCCCCCTCCGCCAGACCGGAGATCACTGCTCAGAGACTCCATTTTGAACTTGAACTCCCTTAGATAAGGGTTCAACGACTTCAAGTTAAAAATTGGCCTGACCGAACCATCCGGTTTCAGCATCACAAAAAAGTTCGAAAAGTAACCCTTGTTCAGCTGATGAGGTGGAACTGGAACAATGACTTCTGACATTACCAATTTTTTTTATGGCTTCCAGAAGGATTTCCCTGTCTGCCGGCAAGCCTGACTTGAAGAATCGGTGAGGTGGAAGCGTTTGAAACTCCAGTCTGTACCCCCGGGACACAATATCCAGCACCCAGGGATCTAGGCCGGACGACATCCAGACGTGGCTGAAATGTCGGAGTCTCGCTCCCACCCGTCCGACCTCCAGGCTGGGCGGTCCACCGTCATGCTGCAGATTTTGAGGCACCAGAAGCAGGCTTCTGGTCCTGGGAACCTGCAGGTGCAGGTTTCTTAGATTTGGCTCGACCACTTCTAAAGAAGGTGTGAGAGGGTTTGTTCTTTCTAGCCCTAGCGGGCCGAAAGGACTGTGACGTGTTGGGAGTAAAAGCTTTCTTTGTAGCCGCTGCAGCTGAAGGAAGAAAAGGAGACATACCCGCGGTAGCCGTGGCAATCCACGCATCCAGCGCCTCCCCAAAAAGAGCCTGACCTGTATAGGGTAGGTTCTCCACACGTTTTCTGGATTCCGCGTCCGCAGACCATTGGCACAGCCAGAGACACCTGCTAGCCGAGATGGACATGGCGGAGATCCCCGCAGCCATGGATCCCAGATCCTTCATGGATTCTACTAGGAACCCTGCAGAATCCTGTAGGTTACGTAAAAACAAATCAACGTCACCTTTATTCATCGTAGTCAAGTCCTCCTGCAGAGTGATTGACCACTTTGCTATTGCTTTTGAAATCCATGCACAGGCAATAGTGGGCCGCAGGATTGCCCCCGTAGCCGTGTAAATGGATTTGAGCGTAGCATCCACCTTGCGATCCGCCGGGTCTTTCAACGCGGTAGATCCCGGGACCGGTAAGACCACCTGCTTAGACAGCCTGGAGACAGACGCGTCAATTATAGGCGGGGTCTCCCATTTTTTCCTATCCTCCTCCGGGAAGGGAAAAGCAAGTAGAACCCTTTTAGGGATCTGGAAATTTTTCAAATATAGCATTTAATTCCTTAGATGCAGGGAAGGTGAGCGGGGCTTTCTTAAAGGCCTCCTCAGCTTGCTCAGGGGTTGTGTCAGCAATATTCAACACATCCTGCATGGCCTCAATCATCAACAGCACCCCCTTGGCAAGTGATGCCGTCCCCCTCGACACATCCCCATCACCGTCTGCCATGTCAGAATCGGTATCCGTGTCATCCTGCGTAATGTGGGCAAGATCACGATTGTGAGAATGTACCGCAGGGGACCCCGAGGGAACAGGACCGGGCCATATAGCCACAGAGGACTGTAATACCGGAGTTGCAGTTTCAATCCTTGCAACCCTTTTGGAAATCTGAGAAATAGTCCCACTAACAGAGGCGAACCACTACAGTTTCGGGATCTGTGCTACAACAGTGCAATCCTGATTACATGGGATGGGATCTTCCTGAGAAGCTATATCCTCTGCAGCATATGAGACAGACTCTCTAGACATGTTTACTTGCACACCCCACATACACACAGGGTAAAGGGTAGACAGAGTTTCCCCTCCAAGAATGGCAGAGAGACACAGAGATTGGAGCCAACCCACACACAGCGCTAATACAGGTATAGGGAGACCCTTAACCAGCGCTGACTGTGTCCCTTAATAGGTGACACAGCCTATATACAGCCTCCACCCCCCCCATCTACAACCCCTTGGTACCGTACAGATAGCTGGAGTTGCACTGGAGGTACTGCTCTTCACAGGCAGCGTGGATGCAGACAGGAAAATGGAGCTGAATGCTGCTGGGTCCACTCTGAGTAGAAGCTCCGCCCCCGTAATGGCGCTGGCTGAGATCCAGGGACCCCGACAGGCTGTGTGGTCAGTATAGGGTGTAGGCGCCGGCTCAGGGTGCCCCTCACAGCGCCGAACTATGTACCGCTGAGCCCCAGAGCGCAGTTAGTACTGCGCTCCCTACCCTGTTGCCGCCATCTTCACATCAGCTCCCCGCTTAACAGGGGCCAATGACTCACTCGCCACTCCTCAGCTCTGTAAGGGGGTGGCAGCACGCTGCTGGGGTGAGCGTTCCCCTGCGGTGGGGAGCGATCTATCCCCTCTGGAGCTCAGTGTCCAGTCAGAGGAGATAGTGGCTTAGACCACGCAGGGCGGACACTACTCCTCCCCCCCCCCCCCCCCCCCCCCTCTGTCCCTTGATGCAGGGAGGCTGTTGCCAGCAGCTTCCCTGTAAAAGGCAAACTCTAAAAAAACTTTTACTAAAGAAGCTCAGTAGAGCTCCCCTAGCTGTGACCGGCTCCTCCGGGCACATTTTCTAAACTGAGTCTGGTAGGAGGGGCATAGAGGGAGGAGCCAGCCCACACTATTAAACTCTTGAAGTGCCAATGGCTCCTGGTGGACCTATCTGTACCCCATGGTACTAATATGGACCCCAGCATCCTCTAGGACGTAAGAGTAAGGAAGACCACCAAGCTACTTGCTTAGGCCAAGGAAGACTGCCACCTCTGTACTGAGGCAAAGGAAGACCACCATCCACTGGATCCAAGGATGACCGCAACACCTCTCTACTGGGGCCGAGGATGACTGCCACCCCTCAGTACTGGGGCAGAGGACGACTACCACCCCTCTGTACTGGGGCCGTGGACAACCATTACCCTCTGTATTGGAGCCAAGGATGACCGCCACACCTCTGTACTGGGGCCGAGGACGACTGCCACCCCTCCGTACTGGTGCCGAGGACGACCGCCAACCCTATGTACTTGGGTCACGGAGAACCGCTACCCTCTGCACTTGAGCTGAGGAATACCACCACCTGCTGTACTATGGATTAGGAAGACCGCCAGACTCATTGCTTAGGCCAAGGAAGACCGCCACCGCCTGTACTGGGGCTAAGGAAGGACTGTACGAGAGCCAAGCCACACTTCTCTACTGGAGTCGAGGACGACTGCCAACCCTCTGTACTGGGACAGAGGACGACCACCTCCACTATGTACTTGGGCCAAAGAAAACCGCTACCCTCTGTACTTGGGCCAAGGAAAACTGCCACCCTCTATACCTGAGCTGTGGAATACCACCACCCCTTGTACTAGGGCTTAGAAAGGACGCCATCCACTGTATGTCAGAGAAAGAGAATATATAGTCAAATTCTGCTACTATTTATTGTTACTGGAGAAACAGGGAATTTTTGTATGTAGAAAAAGAAAAAAATAACAGGAACACTAAAAAACTGGAAACCCTAATTTATAACAAAGTATATTACATTCAGTGACATCATTCATGGCATTATAATAGAATGCCATCTTTCCAACATTCAGTTCATCACATTTCTGCACTGCAAGAACTGTGCGTTCAATCATAAGTGCTGTTATTGGTAAGTGAAACAACAGCTAAGGGCGTTAAGATCTCCTGTCCTCAATTCCAACACTCACTACTGGTTCCAACTGGCCTCTGGAAGGAACCCTAACTCAAAAACTGTTTATCTGTAGCTTCATGGATTGGGTTTCCATGGCCAAGAATCAATACACAAGCCTCAGATCACCACGCGCAATGCCAAATATCGGTTGGAGTGGTGTAAAGGCACACCGCCATTGGACTCAGGAGCAGAGGAAATGCATTCTTCAGAATGAGGTATTACACTTTACCATCTGGCAGTCTGACACACAAATCTGGTGTGGTGGAAGTACACATCTGGCCTGGAGAACGCTTCCCACCAAAATGTGCACATTTCCAGCTGTAAAGTTCAGTGAAGGATGACTAATGCTTTGCGTCTGTCTTGGTTTGGCCAGGGTTCCACAGTTCCAGTGAAGGAAAATCTTAATGCTACAGCATACAAAGTTTGGGGGTCCAGATACTTCTGGCCATGCAGTATATAATACAAAAACTCACTCTGTTACACATGTAACAATGTATTTATACACATAATGGTATCTTCCACATACACTGATAGGACTGAGACTTAATTTCCTCTTACCCTGTGATGTGAGGGGCCGCCGCTTCTTCATCACCACACTTTTTTAAAGACCCTTCTGTGCTTCTAGATACTCTCCCTCCTGCATGGAGAGATAGACAGTGACAACCTGACATATACAATGATACCGTCATCACCCAGACACCTCCCCTGGTGGCAGCAGTATGAAGTTCTGGGCCATGCTGACACCACGCTCCTGCTAACCCGGTTTGCTATTCCAATCTCTCTTACCTGTACCCGCTTAATCCTATCTTACCTGATACCAGTGTATTGAACTCTGCCTATTACCTGGACTTGTATCTAACTCTCTGCTCAAGGAATCATTGCATTCAGTTGAGCAACTTTATTACTTTAATAGGATTATTCATTAGTGAATAAAAGTTCCCCACACTCAACCCCACATCAGTAATACACTGCAAAGCCCCCGAGGATAGGGTGTACTAACAAGTATAACAGACACCAGTAGAAACATTATACTGTGTATAAGTAGAGGGAACTCCGTGTCCTCCAGATGGATTCCAAGATCTAATGGTTATGAAAATTCCTGCTTTCTCCTTCATTCATCCAGGGGACACTGATACCATGGAGATGTTCCAAAGCTACCACAGACTTAACTGAACTCAACTTTAGATGCATTAACATCCTTGTAAGCAAAGACTTGAAATCAATAGGTGTTATGCAAATGTGTGGACAGTGGACCAAGTGGCTTCCCAACAACTGATTGACGGAAATTCCATACCCATGAAGTGGCAAACAATATAATGGAACCATCAGGAATAGGCCCAACTAGACCTGGTGAATTGTTTATCCAATCCACCTGGCAATAGTATATTTAGACACGGGGCAAATCTTCTGTGCTTCATACGAGATAAAAGGGCCTAATTCTGAGTCAGACGTAAAAGCATACGCAGCAGCGTCTATTGGTGGTCACCCGTCTGCGAGTTTATGCAAATGGCCAACATGCTCCTTCTCTTGTGTACATCCAGGCAGTAAAATGTGCATGGACTGGGACGCCCATTTATAGAGCCTATGCACACTGTAATACAGCTTGGTGCGTTCTTATATGCCACCATCAAAAATAAGATTTTACTCACCGGTAAATCTATTTCTCGTAGTCCGTAGTGGATGCTGGGGACTCCGTAAGGACCATGGGGATTAGCGGCTCCGCAGGAGACTGGGCACAACTAAAGAAAGCTTTAGGACTACCTGGTGTGCACTGGCTCCTCCCACTAAGACCCTCCTCCAGACCTCAGTTAGGATACTGTGCCCGGAAGAGCTGACACAATAAGGAAGGATTTTGAATCCCGGGTAAGACTCATACCAGCCACACCAATCACACCGTATAACTCGTGATACTATACCCAGTTAACAGTATGATAACAACTGAGCCTCTCAACAGATGGCTCAACAATAACCCTTTAGTTAGGCAATAACTATATACAAGTATTGCAGACAATCCGCACTTGGGATGGGCGCCCAGCATCCACTACGGACTACGAGAAATAGATTTACCGGTGAGTAAAATCTTATTTTCGCTAACGTCCTAAGTGGATGCTGGGACTCCGTAAGGACCATGGGGATTATACCAAAGCTCCCAAACGGGCGGGAGAGTGCGGATGACTCTGCAGCACCGAATGAGCGAACTCTAGGTCCTCCTCAGCCAGGGTATCAAACTTGTAGAATTTTGCAAATGTGTTTGACCCCGACCAAGTAGCTAGCTGCTCGACAAAGTTGTAAAGCAGAGACCCCTCGGGTAGCCGACCAAAAAGAGCCCACCTTCCTCGTGGAATGGGCCTTCACTGATTTAGGGTGCGGCAGTCCAGCCGCAGAATGTGCAAGTTGAATCGTGCTACAGATCCAGCGAGCAATAGTCTGCTTAGAAGCAGGAGCACCCAGCTTGATGGGTGCATACAGGATAAATAGCGAGTCAGTTTTCCTGACTCCAGCCGTCCTGGAAACATATACTTTTCAGGGCCCTGACTACGTCCAGAAACTTGGAATCCTCCAAGTCCCAAGTAGCCGCAGGCACCACAATAGGTTGGTTCACATGAAAAACTGCTACCACCTTAGGAAGGAATTGGGAACGAGTCCTCAATTCCGCCTTATCCATATAAAATACAGATAAGGGCTTTTGCATGACAAAGCCGCCAATTCTGATACACGCCTGGCCGACGCCAAGGCCCACAGCATGACCACTTTCCACGTGAGGTACTGTAGCTCCACGGATTTAAGTGGCTCAACTCAATGCGACTTCAGGAAATCCAACACTACGTTGAGATCCCACGGTGCCACTGGAGGCACAAACGGGGGCTGACTATGCAGCACTCCCTTAACAAAAGTCTGAACTTCAGGCAGTGAAGCCAGTTCTATTTTTGGAAGAAAATCGATAGAGCCGAAATCTGGACCTTAATGGAACCCAATTTTAGGCCCATAGTCACCACTGACTTGTAGGAAGTGCAGAAATCGACCTAGCTGAAATTCCTCCGTTGGGGCCTTCCTGGCCTCACAGCACGCAACATATTTCCGCCATATGTGGTGATAATGGTTTGCGTTCACTTCTTTCCTAGCTTTAAATAGCGTAGGGATAACTTCCTCCGGAATGCCC
Organism: Pseudophryne corroboree; assembly: GCF_028390025.1. NCBI lineage: Eukaryota > Metazoa > Chordata > Amphibia > Anura > Myobatrachidae > Pseudophryne > Pseudophryne corroboree. The sequence continues at coordinate 81,300,292 of NC_086446.1, read as the reverse complement.
TTTTCCTTCAGAATCCGGCGTTCAACCGCCATGCCGTCAAACGCAGCCACGGTACGTCTTGGAACAGACAGGCCCCCTGCTGCAGCAGGTCCTGTCTGAGCGGCAGAGGCCATGGGTCCTCTGAGATCATTTCTTGGAGTTCTGGGTACCAAGCTCTTCTTGGCCACCTGGAACAATGAGTATAGTTCTTACTCCTCTCCTTCTTATTATTCTCATTACCCTGGGTATGAGAGGCAGAGAAGGGAACACATACACCGACTGGTACACCCACGGTGTTACCAGAGCGTCCACAGCTATCGCCTGAGGGTCCCTTGACCTGGCGCAATATCTTTGTAGCTTTTTGTTGAGACGGGACGCCATCCTGTCCACCTGTGGCCTTTCCCAACGGTGTACAATCATTTGGAAGACTTCTGGATGAAGTTCCCACTCTCCCGGGTGGAGGTCGTGTCTGCTGAGAAAGTCTGCTTCTCAGTTGTCCACTCCGGGAATGAACACTGCTGACAGTGCTAACACATGATTTTCCGCCCATCGGAGAATCCTTGTGGCTTCTGCCATCGCCATCCTGCTTCTTGTGCCGCCCTGTCGGTTTACATGAGCGACCGCCGTGATGTTGTCTGACTGGATCAGCACCGGACGGTGTTGAAGCAGGGGTCTAGCCTGACTTAGGGCATTGTAAATGGCCCATAGTTCCAGAACATTTATGTGTAGGGAAGTCTCCTGACTTTTCCATATGCCTTGGAAGTTTCTTCCCTGTGTGACTGCCCCCCAGCCTTGAAGGCTGGCATCCGTGGTCACCAGGACCCAGTCCTGTATGCCGAATCTGCGGCCCCCTAGAAGATGAGCACTCTGCAGTCACCACCACAGCGACACCCTGGCCCTTGGAGACAGGGTTATCCGCCGATGCATCTGAGGATGCGACCCGGACCACTTGTCCAACAGATCCCACTGGAAGATCCTTGCATGGGACCTGGCGAATGGAAATTCTTCGTAAGAAGCTACCATCTTTCCCAAGGCTCGCGTGCATTGATGCACCGACACCTGTATTTGTATTAGGAGGTCTCCGTCTAGAGACGCCAACTCCTTGGACTTCTCCTCCGGGAGAAACCCTTTTTATCCTGTTCTGTGTCCAGAACCATACCCAGGAACAGTAGACGCGTCGTAGGAACCAGCTGCGACTTTGGAATATTCAGAATCCAGCCGTGCTGTTGTAGCACTTCCCGAGATAGTGCTATTCCGACGAACAACTGCTCCCTGGACCTCGCCTTTATAAGGAGATCGTCCAAGTACGGGATAAGTACTTCGGCCATTACCTTGGTAAATACCCTCGGTGCCGGGGACAGACCAACGGCAACGTCTGGAATTGGTAATGACAATCCTGTACCACAATTTTGAGGTACACCTGGTGAAGAGGGTAAATAGGGACATGCAGGTAAGCATCCTTGATGTCCAGTGATACCCTGAAATTTTCCAGGCTTGCAATAATCGCCCTGAGCGATTCCATTTTGAACTTGAACCTTCGTATATAAGTGTTCAAGGATTTCAATTTTATAATGGGTCTCACCGAACCGTCTGGTTTCGGTACCACAACATTTTGGAATAGTAACCCCGGCCTTGTTGGAGGAGGGGTACCTTGATTTCACCTGCTGGAAGTACAGCTTGTGAATTGCCGCCAGTACTACCTTTCTCCGAGGGCAGCAGGCAAGGCTGATGTGAGGCAACGGCGAGGGGGAGTCGCCTCGAACTCCAGCCTGTATCCCTGTGATACTACTTGCAGAACCTAGGGATCCACCTGTGGGCAAGCCCACTGGTCCCTGCAGTTCCCGAGACGCGCCCCCACCGCACCTGTCTCCACCTGTGGAGCCCCCGCGTCATGCGGTGGACTCAGAGGAAGCGAGGGAAGATATTTGGTCCTGGGAACTGGCTGACTGGTGCAGCTTTTTCCTTCTTCCCTTGTCTCTGTGCAGAAAGGAAGCGCCTTTGACCCGCTTGCTTTTCTGAAGCCGAAAGGACTGTACCTGAAAATACGGTGCTTTCTTAGGCTTTTGTGAGGAAACCTGAGGTAAAAATGTTTCTTCCCAGCTGTTGCTGTGGATACGAGGTCCCAGAGACCATCCCCAAACAATTCCTCACCCTTATAAGGCAGAATCTCCATGTGCCTTTTAAAGGCAGCATCACCTGTCCACTGCCGGGTTTCTAATACCCTCCTGGCAGAATGGACATTGCATTAATTCTGGATGCCAGCCGGCAAATATCCCTCTGTGCATCCTTTATATATAAGACAACGTCTTAAATATGCTCAATGTTAGCAAAATATTATCCCTGTCTTAGCGTATTAATATTATCTGACAGGGTATCAGACCACGCTGCAGCAGCACTATTTATGCTGAGGCAATTGCAGGTTTCAGTATATAACCTGAGTGTGTAAATACAGACTTCAGGATCGCCTCCTGCTTTTTATCAGCAGGTTCCTTCAAGGTGGCCGTATCCTAAGACGACAGTGCCACCTTTTGACAATGTGTGAGCGCCTTATCCACCCTAAGGGATATCTCCCAACGTGACCTATCCTCTGGCGGGAAAGGGTACGCCATCAGTAACTTTTTAGAAATTACCAGTTTCTTATCGGGGGAAACCACGCTTCTTTCAACACTTCATTCATTCATCTGATGGGGGAACAAAACACTGGCTGCTTTTTCTCCCCAAAAATAAAACCCCTTTTATGTGGTACTTGGGTTCATGTCAGAAAATGCGTAACACATTTTTCATTGCCGAGATCATGTAACGGATGTTTTTTGAGCCCCTGATGGCCTTTGAGACGCCTGGGCAGGCGCGGGCTGAGAAGCCGGCTGTCCCACAGCTGTTACGTCATCCAGCCTTTTATGTAAGGAGTTGACACTGTCGGTTAATACCTTCCACCTATCCATCCACTCTGGTGTCGGCCCCACAGGGGGCGACATCCCATTTATCGGCCTCTGCTCCGCCTCCACGTAACCTTCCTCATCCAACATGTCGACACAGCCGTACCGACACACCACACACACAGGGAATGCTCTGACTGAGGACAGGACCCCACAAAGTCCTTTGGGGAGACCGAGAGAGAGTATGCCAGCACACACCAGAGCGCTATATAATGCAGGGATTAACACTATAACTGAGTGATTTTTCCCCAAATAGCTGCTTGTATACATATATTGCGCCTAAATTTAGTGCCCCCCCTCTTAACCCTTTGAGCCTGAAAACTACAGGGGAGAGCCTGGGGAGCTGTCTTCCAGCTGCACTGTGAAGAGAAAATGGCGCCAGTGTGCTGAGGGAGAAGCCCCGCCCCTTTTTCGGCGGACTTTCTCCCGCTTTTTCTGGAATACTGGCAGGGGTAATTTTACATCTATATAGCCTCTAGGACTATATATGATGTAGATTTGCCAGCCAAGGTGTCATATATTGCCCTCAGGGCGCCCCCCCCCCCCAGCGCCCTGCACCCATCAGTGACCGGAGTGTGAGGTGTACATGAGGAGCAATGGCGCACAGCTGCAGTGCTGTGCGTTACCTTGGTGAAGACCGAAGTCTTCTGCCGCCGATTTTCCGGACTCTTCATGCTTCTGGCTCTGTAAGGGGGACGGCGGCGCGGCTCCGGGAACGAACACCAAGGTCGGGTCCTGCGGTCGATCCCTCTGGAGCTAATGGTGTCCAGTAGCCTAAGAAGCCCAAACTACCACCTGTTAGGTAGGTTCGCTTCTTCTCCCCTTAGTCCCTCGCTGCAGTGAGTCTGTTGCCAGCAGATCTCACTGTAAAATAAAAAACCTAAATATACTTTCTTTCTAGGTACTCAGGAGAGCCCCTAGTGTGCATCCAGCTCAGCCGGGCACAAGAATCTAACTGAGGTCTGGAGGAGGGTCTTAGTGGGAGTAGCCAGTGCACACCAGGTAGTCCTAAAGCTTTCTTTAGTTGTGCCCAGTCTCCTGCGGAGCCGCTAATCCCCATGGTCCTTACGGAGTCCCCAGCATCCACTTAGGACGTTAGAGAAATGTGCACCAGCCCTAAGGTAGGTGCACTTTCTCTGTCTGACCATGGCCTCCTATGCCTGCGTTCCTCTGTGAACACAGCCACTTGTATTGACCCACCTGCAACACACCCGTAATATGCCCACTGATTGGCCCATTTTTGCGTGCACTACTAGCCACCACCATTCACTTTTCCGACACCGTTCTGGTACCGCCTGTCCTGTTTGCAGCAGCCCTTTGTGCGTTCACACCGTGAAATCAATGCATTGTAGGGGTTTTAACATTTTCGCACATGCGCAGATGGAAAGAATCGTTCAACTACGAGAACATCAGTATTGCGAGCGACTTAGAATCAGGCCCAAAATGTCTGTTTTATGTTTGGGTCACCATTCACACCAAGTAAATTTTCCCAGCTCTAATCACGTTCAGAAGTGCAAGATGATTCTGTGTTACTGAAGACCCCAAGCTTTGCCCTTTTCCCTGAATGGGCTATTCAAACCACTAAAGGATTTCCATCTAAACAGTTTTATGCCATCGGTGGCGAACCCTACGAGGGCTATCCCTACTTATCTCTCAAACACTTTAATAGCCATGCCATTAAACCCAGCCAAAGAAGATCCGGTTTAAGAAATGGAACCTGAGAAAGCAGATCTTCCCTCAGAGAAAGTGTCCACTTTGAACCTTCTCTCATATTTAAGGTGTCAGAGTACCAGGCTCTTTTTGAACAATATGGGCCAAGGATAACTGGAACACATTCTTCAGAAACAGAGGCGACATCAGAAGGGAAGGAAAGAGATGGTCTAGATAAAAAAAAAACATGGAATGGACGTGGCATCCACTATGGATGCCAACAGAAACTACTCACCTTGTAGTTGTGCCTGGAGGCCATCAGATATCTATCTTTTGTAACACTTAATGTTCCATGAGACCAAATACATTCAGATGAACAGACCATTGAGTGGTGAGTTAAAAAATCTGCCTCCCAATTTTTTACTTCTGGAATGAATAGTGAATGGATTTGCAGAGACAAATTGCTGTGCCCAAGCTAGGATCCAGAGAAACTCTTTGCTAGGACACTCCTTGTGCTGCCATGATGATAGATAGATAGATAGATAGATAGATAGATAGATAGATAGATAGATAGATAGATAGATAGATAGATAGATAGATAGATATCTGCTCTGTCTTTATCTGACTGATCAGTGAGTCCCTATTGCATAAACAACCATTCACTAAACACGCCCCACCTATAATATATACAATATATAACACATTCTCCTGCATTAATGCAAGGCCCAGAACAACTACATTCCTGTAGCATACACATATACTCAGAACTTACTGTGGTGTAAAAAGAGGTGGTATCTGGTCCCGGGCCTTAGAGAATAGAGAAGGCCACCGAATTTGGACTTCTTCAGAACATTGGGTTTGTGGCTCTATTACAGGAGGAAACCAACCTAAGGACACATGGAAGGAGTGGATTTAGATTAGAAAGCTATCTGCACCTGGTAAGAATAAATATAAAATTGAGGAAAGGAAGTAGAGGAAGGAAGGGACTGTAAAGTAGAGGTGAATCTGCTGGGAACCAATATGTTACAACTATTCCAGATTTTATTTTTTAACTATAAGTAGTGTGTAGATCCAATTAGTAATATAAAAAATTACTATTTTGGAATATTAGAAAACGTATCCATTTTCTTTATCTTCTCTGGTTGCTGTTTTAGGGAGTAACAAAAAGTTTGGTAACTGCTCTTATCCAATTAGTAATGTCATATAGGTGCATGGAAGGGAGGGGTTATTCTGAACAAGAAGCACTAGTATCCCCCAGCACACTGGATGACATCAGCAACAGGATTTGATAACTACATGGTGGTAGAAATTTCAGAGATCTTAGTTGCATACATTTGCAAAGGTATAGTACACCCCCAGGCCACCTCCAAGGCGTCTCTGAATTCTGGGGGTTCCTAACATTAAGTATAAAGGTCCGTACACACAGAGCGATTTTGACTATGAGCGATTTTGACTGAGCGATTTACCTTGAACTGGCAGTAGGGGATTTTGACTAAGTGTGCAAGCGATGTTGGCTAGGGGCGATTTTGACTAACTCATTTAAATAGGGGGATGTTTTAACTTTTCCAGCGACATAGTCGAAATTGACTTGCCGGAACAGTCTTTTTTTCATAGCGATAGCGACCCGGTGCGGACGCACCCCACTATCGCTCGCTGTGTACACACAGAGCGATACGCACTAACTTTCTTAGCGATTTTGACTATATAGTCATCATTGCTGAGCCATATCGCTCGATGTGTACACACCTTAAGTTCGGGACGCAACACCCCACAAACCGGCAAGGGCCAGACACCCCAGGGCAGCACACCAGTGTGAAGTTAAAGTGTAAGTGAATATTAGTGAATGTTTTAGGGAGTAGGATGATGCTAGCATTAATGTTGAATGATTAATCCCCAAATTCCCATGCTGGTGTCTACATTCTCATAAAAGTTTTTTCTATTCTTCCAAGCAACTATTATAACCTTATATTCTTCTCTTCTTCTACACTATGCTGACAAAAGTGATTGGATGCCGACAGCAAATTGATCAACGAGTTTCAATTGACGTCAGTACTTTGTAGGTCCACCACATGCACTGATTACTGCAGACATCCTTCTTGGCAAGCTGACTACAAGTTCCTGGACAGCAGCAGGAGGTATGTTTTGCCATTCTGCCTTAAGTACAGTGACCAACTGTGACACTGAAGAAGGTCAAGTCGGCTTAGAACACACCCGTTGCTCCAAATCGTCCCAGAGGTTCTCAATAGGGTTAAGATCTAGATTCTGAGCTGGCCAGTCCATTCAGGTTACCGAATTTTCTGTATACCAGTCCAGCATTGCCCTGGAAACATGACAGGTGGCAATGTTGTTCTTATAAAAACATTTGTAATTTCCGTAGAACAGCCACAATGTAGGGAGCACAGAGTTATCGAGAACATCTCTATACTTCTCAGCGTTAATGTGATCATGCATTACAACTAGTCGACCCCATGCCAAACCAGCTGAAACAGCCCCACAGCATAAAGCCACCACCTCTATGCATTACTGTAGGTACTGTACACTCTGGCATCAGACGTTATCCTGGCAATCGCCAAACCCAAACACGTCCATCTGATCTGAAAAGTCTAAACCGTAATTCGTCACTCCGTTCCACTGTCCAGTTTTTGCGCTGTTTACACTATTGTAAGCGCTGGGCTGCATTCTTCTTTGTGATTAGAGGTTTACGAACATGAGCCACCCAACTAAGTGTTCTTGTTGAAATTGGCACATCAGTGGCTATTTGGAACTCATGTGCAATGGTATGCATGGGATAACCCCTGAACTTTCGCTGCTCCTTGGGGTGCAATTTTGGGGGTCTTCCAGGGCGAGGTGCATTCCTGCAATAAACGTTCTTCTTCCACACATTAATGTCACAAGACACAGTGGCTTTAGGAACCTACCAAACATCAGCAATGCTTCTCACATTTGTTAAAGTCGTGCACTCAGTCGCAAAGTATGTAGTCCAATCCGATCGAGTGGTACCAAAGCACAAAGAGCTATTTATTCCATAATATAAAACATAAGTACTGCCAATAAAATACGCAAGCGCATGAACAGCACTGTCCCAGGCTTTAATTCAGAAAGCTTTGTGCCTTCAAAGCCAGAGCTAATATTCCACAATGAAAAAGGCTATAAGATCACAACTATAAACAAGCTATACATCAAAGGTCATCATCGTTCATAGGTTGAAGGATCAGGGCATCACAAGTACTCAGAAAATAATGGTATTATCCCGCGCAAGACTGAATCGTATCTAAAGATATGAAGATAACCAGCTTATTGTAGTATTGAATCACATCAATATGGCACCTGTATCTGTACAGCTGGAGGTGCTCCAAGGAATTGAATAACTAGTATTCTATACAAAAAAAAAAAAAAAGGACTAAAAGAGATAGTCCCAACGATTGATTCCTTCATGGAGGACTCTTTTATTAGTCAGTTAACAATGATAATTGAGATAGTTAAAACTTTACTTTTATCTTCCAAAAAAGATTAATGCAAGTAAAAATTGCTGGAAAAAGTTCTCATTATAGATAATTATATTGGGTGATTCTCCAGAAAGTAAACAAAGTCCCGTGCATCACACGCTTTAAAACTTTTTTTTCTTTTTAAACTGGTCTGTTAAGAAATTGTTGTTATATGAAAACTTAGGGCCTAATTCACACCTGATCGCTGTGCTGCAATAGATAGTCGCCAGCCAGGGGGAGTGAAAATTCACCTTGTGTAAGTGTGCGGTCGCATGTGTTCGCTGTGCGAAAATTCCCCTCAGTCAGTGTACAGCTGCAAAACCGTTCGCATCACACTCACCATCTAATATTTTCCCAGTCTGTGCGTAGCTCAATACTCACTCCTCCAGTGCGAAGAAATCAGGCTGATCGGGTCCGGAGCTGACGTCACACACCCGCCCTGAAAACGCTTCGGAACGCCTGCGTTTTTACGGACACACCCAGTAAACGGCCAGATCACACCCACAAACGGCCTCTTCCTGTCAATCATCTTGCGTACGCCGTACAAATAAAATTTTCGCCCAGATTCATTGCTGCTGTCCATCGCGCATGCTATTGTGGTGCATGCGCAGTAGTTCGATAATCGCCCGCTATGCGAAAACGCACAGCAGCGATCAGGTCTGAATCAGGCCCTTAATTGCTTAGTAGCAATGCCTTACCCTATAACTTAAGACACTTAAATCTTGATATTTTGGAGACGTATGTTGTTTGAATTTGTGTAGCCGTCCCGTGCATCACAAAGAATGGGTATGGGTCGTTGGGTTGACACAACTTAGGTCGACAGTCATTAGGTCAACCACTATTGGTCGACATGCATTAGATCGACAGGGTCACTAGGTCGACAGGTCAACATGAGTTTTTTTTACTTTTTTTTTATGTAGTTTCCTTCGTAAAGTGACCGGGAACCCAAATTAGTGCACCGTGACCCCTCGCATGGCTCGCCATGCTTCGGGCAAGGACAGGTTACCGTTCCCAATTGTAGTCCTCCTGGATTGTAAAGTATGAAAAAGTTTAAAAAAAATTGAAAAAGTGAAAAACTCATGTCGACCTTTCAAACTGTCGACCTAGTACACGTCGACCTAATGACCATGTCGACCAATAGTGGTCGACCTAAGTGGTGTTGACCTAATGACCATATCCCCAAAGAATCGCCCTAATAGGTGTGAAAAAATTACGAGAAACATCAATTTAAAAATGTATTAAATATTAGTCTTTAGTGGTGATAATTCGTTTTCATTATTAACACAACTCTTTATTACAGGTGTCGGCAAGGCAGAGAAATCCTACAAATTTTACAGTTATAAATTACTTAATTTCTCAGGTTCGAGATATCACTCGTAAGAATTCTTAACATACATAATATATTCTTCTAGCTGATAGTATCAATCAAGCACAAATTATCTTCATATTAAAGAGGTAGAAACAACACTATGGTGACATAATTTTTTACATATGATCTGAAATGATGGGTAATAGTAACACATCACGTACAAAGAAATCAAATGGACTGTATAATAATGGGTTTGAGTGACTAGCAATAGTTCCTCAGTGCATCAAAAAGCCAGTGACGGATTTAGTGGGGGGCAATCGCCTCCCGTACCAAGTGAGAGCCACACCCACTTACCGATGCTGCAGCTCCGGCCGGGCAGTCATCGCTGTCAGCCCGCCGCTGCTGCAATGCACTGCAACCACAGCAGCACATTACTCCCCTCAGCTCACGCTGCAAATACCCGAGTATCCCCTCACCATGGCAACTGGCACAACGCGGCCTCCCGATTGGAAGAGCATGAGTCTCCTTTACCATGTGGCCCCGCGGTGGTCAATCGGAACCCTGACGGCATGCCTCTGCATCCTAATCCGTGCATACTCGTCTCCTAGGAGATCAGTGCTGGCGCAGGATGGTGGCGGCCCAGCTGGAGGAACTGTCTGTGACCCCGGAGGAGCTGGAGCGCTTCCCAGCTGTCTTCTATGACGTCCGCTTCCAGGAGCTGTTTGACGAGTACGCGGAGATAGCGGACACGGAGAACTAGCGCCGATCAGGTAGATGGGAGCGGGAGAGGGGGGTGGATGTCCAGTTCCTGGGCATGTGCTAAGCAGTGTGGGGGGCTGCCAATCCTGCTAGCTGAACGTCTGCAGCAACCCGGTGGTCCGCAAGCCGCACTGCGCGCCCGCCACAGATGCGGAGGGCCGGGCCGGCCAGCAGGGGAGCCTGACCTGAGAGGAGCTGGGACCGGAGGGGGTGAGGGAGGTGATCTACGATGTGGTCTTCCACCCGGACACCCTGCGCCTGGCCTCCAAGACCGACAAATTCCTGGCCATGGTCAACCTGGCTGAGTCCCAGAATTTCAACGTCACCCTGGACACCTGCAACATCCGCACCCTGGATGTGACGTATAAAGGGCACCCACAGACCAGCTTCCTCCGCAAGCCATCCGCCTGGGTGCCCCTAAACCTCAGGACCCTAGTAACCCGCTACACTTTCCCTATCCCTATGCTCTAGGCCAGGGGAGGGGAATGTCCGGCCCAGCCCGGCCACAGTACCGCAGCCGCATAGCCACAGTACCGCAGCCGCATAGCCACAGTACCACAGGAGAGGCGGGAGGAGGGAGACGGCATGCAACGGAGGACGCGGGTAACCTGGCAACCGCGCAAGGGGGGGGGGGGGCTGCGGTGGGACGCATAGAGGACAAAGGTCAGGAGGAGGGGCAATGGGAGCCTCCCCTGTCATCTCTCCCCACTCTTCCTCTCTTATGCAGTTAACTTCAGCCTTGTTCCTCTCATCCTCCTGAGTGCAGAGGACTGGATGAGTGTTGAGGGGGAGGCGGTGCGATCGCGGCTAGGAGGAACAGCACTGCAGCACCCAGACTGAGCCAAGCTACCATCAATTTGTGGGGTAATGTGAATTTGGCACATGCTGTGTGGGGTAATGTGAATTTGGCTCATACGGTGTGGTGCAATGTGAATTTCGGCTCATACTGTGTGGATGTGAATTTCGTCTCATACTGTGTGGCACAATGTGAATTTTGGCTCTTACCATGTGGCACAATGTGAATTTGACTCATACTGTGTGGCATAATGTGATTTTCGGCTCATACCATGTGTCGTAATGTGAATTTCAGCTCATATGGTGTGGCGTAATGTCAATTTTGGCTCATACCGTGAGTCGTAATGTGAATTTCGGCTCATACTGTGTGGCGTAATGTAACTTCGGCTCATGCTGTGTGGCGTAATGTGAATTTCAGCTCATGCTGTGTGGCGTAATGTGAATTTCAGCTCATACTGTGTGGCGTAATGTGAATTTCAGCTTATACTGTGTGGCGTAATGTGAACTTTAGCTCATACTGTGTGGCGTAATGTGAATTTCAGCTCATACTGTGTGGCGTAACATGTATTTTGGCTCAATATAGCTAATTTTTAAGTTGATATTTTTTGTATGGCCCCCCGAAGGATTTTATAAATGTCCAAATGGCCCTTGGTAGAAAAAAAGGTTCTCTCCCCTACTCTAGGCGGACAGAAGAAAAGTGGCCACAGTAACCAAGATGAACTGCAGAAGATTCAGCCAGCACCCCCTGGAGCGCATATAGGGGGTAATTCTGAGTTGATCGAAGCAGGAACTTTGTTAGCAGTTGGGCAAAACCATGTGCACTGCAGGGGGGGGCAGATATAACATGTGCAGAGAGAGTTAGATTTGGGTGGGTTATTTTGTTTCTGTTCAGGGTAAATACTGGCTGCTTTATCTTTACACTGCAATTTACTGTAGATTGCAGATTGAACACACCCCACCCAAATCTAACTCTCTCTGCACATGTTATATCTGCCCCCACCTGCAGTGCACATGGTTTTGCCCAACTGCTAACAAAGTTCCTGCTGCGATCAACTCAGAATTACCCCCTTAATCGCAATTGTGAACTGCAAAAGATAGCAACAGGAATCGCTACAACAACCACATCGGAATTAGGCAAACAATGCTGACAGATAAACCCAGTTGGGAGTGAAAATGGAAGGGGCAGGACTGGAAGTGGGACGAGTAATGTGTAGAGAGTAGAGGAGTCGGAATTCATTCTTAAACCGCACCCCCTAAAAGAAAAGTCTAGATCCGCTCCTGCAAAAAGCCTAAGAGCAAAAATAAGATTTTACTCACCGGTAAATCTATTTCTCGTAGTCCGTAGTGGATGCTGGGAACTCCGAAAGGACCATGGGGAATAGCGGCTCCGCAGGAGACTGGGCACAACTAAAGAAAGCTTTTAGGTCACCTGGTGTGCACTGGCTCCTCCCACTATGACCCTCCTCCAAGCCTCAGTTAGGACACTGTGCCCGGACGAGCTGACATAATAAGGAAGGATTTTGAATCCCGGGTAAGACTCTTACCAGCCACACCAATCACACCGTATAACTCGTGATACTATACCCAGTTTAACAGTATGAAAACAACTGAGCCTCTCAACAGATGGCTCAACAATAACCCTTTAGTTAACAATAACTATGTACAAGTATTGCAGACGATCCGCACTTGGGATGGGCGCCCAGCATCCACTACGGACTACGAGAAATAGATTTACCGGTGAGTAAAATCTTATTTTCTCTGACGTCCTAGTGGATGCTGGGAACTCCGAAAGGACCATGGGGATTATACCAAAGCTCCCAAACGGGTGGGAGAGTGCGGATGACTCTGCAGCACCGAATGAGAGAACTCAAGGTCCTCCTCAGCCAGGGTATCAAATTTGTAGAATTTTGCAAACGTGTTTGCCCCTGACCAAGTAGCAGCTCGGCAAAGTTGTAAAGCCGAGACCCCTCGGGCAGCCGCCCAAGATGAGCCCACCTTCCTTGTGGAATGGGCTTTTACTGATTTAGGATGCGGCAGTCCAGCCGCAGAATGCGCCAGCGGAATTGTGCTACAAATCCAGCGAGCAATAGTCTGCTTAGAAGCAGGAGCACCCAGTTTGTTGGGTGCATACAGGATAAATAGCGAGTCAGTTTTCCTGACTCTAGCCGTCCTGGAAACATAAATTTTCAAGGCCCTGACTACGTCCAGTAACTTGGAATCCTCCAAGTCCCTAGTAGCCGCAGGCACCACAATAGGTTGGTTCAAGTGAAAAGCTGATACCACCTTAGGGAGAAACTGGGGACGAGTCCTCAATTCCGCCCTATCCATATGGAAAATCAGATAAGGGCTTTTACATGACAAAGCTGCCAATTCTGACACACGCCTGGCCGAAGCCAAGGCCAATAACATGACCACTTTCCACGTGAGATATTTTAGATCCACGGTTTTAAGTGGCTCAAACCAATGTGATTTTAAGAAACTCAACACCACGTTGAGATCCCAAGGTGCCACTGGAGGCACAAACGGGGGCTGAATATGCAGCACTCCTTTCACAAACGTCTGAACTTCAGGTAGTGAAGCTAGTTCTTTCTGGAAGAAAATCGACAGAGCCGAGATCTGTACCTTAATGGAGCCTAATTTCAGGCCCATAGTCACTCCTGCTTGTAGGAAATGCAGAAATCGACCTAGTTGAAATTCCTCTGTTGGGGCCTTTTTGGCCTCACACCAAGCAACATATTTCCGCCATATGCGGTGATAATGCTTTGCAGTTACATCTTTCCTGGCTTTAATCAGCGTAGGAATGACTTCCTCCAGAATGCCCTTTTCCTTTAGGATCCGGCGTTCAACCGCCATGCCGTCAAACGCAGCCGCGGTAAGTCTTGGAACAGACAGGGCCCCTGCTGCAGCAGGTCCTGTCTGAGCGGCAGAGGCCATGGGTCCTCTGAGATCATCTCTTGAAGTTCCGGGTACCACGCTCGTCTTGGCCTTGTTCTTACTCCTCATTTTCTTATTATTCTCAGTACCCTTGGTATGAGAGGCAGAGGAGGTAACACATAAACTGACTGGTACACCCACGGTGTCACTAGAGCGTCCACAGCTATCGCCTGAGGGTCCCTTGACCTGGCGCAATATCTCTCTAGTTTTTTGTTTAGGCGGGACGTCATCATGTCCACCTGTGGCCGTTCCCATCGATTTACAATCAGCGTGAAGACTTCTGGATGAAGTCCCCACTCTCCCGGGTGGAGGTCGTGCCTGCTGAGAAAGTCTGCTTCCCAGTTGTCCACTCCCGGAATGAACACTGCTGACCGTGCTAGTACGTGATTTTCCGCCCATCGGAGAATCCTTGTGGCTTCTGCCATTGCCATCCTGCTTCTTGTGCCGCCCTGTCGATTTACATGGGCGACTGCCGTGATGTTGTCCGACTGGATCAGTACCGGCTGGTGTAGAAGCAGGGATTTTGCCTGACTTAGGGCATTGTAAATGGCCCTTAGTTCCACAATATTTATGTGTAGGGAAGTCTCCTGACTCGACCATAGTCCTTGGAAGTTTCTTCCCTTTGTGACTGCCCCCCAGCCTCGAAGGCTGGCATCCGTGGTCACCAGGACCCAGTCCTGTATGCCGAATCTGCGGCCCTCTAGAAGATGAGCACTCTGCAGCCACCACAGCAGAGACACCCTGGTTCTTGGAGACAGGGTTATTAGGCGATGCATCTGAAGATGCGATCCGGACCATTGGTCCAACAGGTCCCACTGAAAGATTCTGGCATGGAACCTGCCGAAAGGAATTGCTTCGTAAGAAGCCACCATCTTTCCCAGGACCCGCGTGCAGTGATGCACCGATACCTGTTTTGGTTTCAGGAGGTCTCTGACTAGAGATGACAGCTCCTTGGCTTTCTCCTCCGGGAGAAACACTTTTTTCTGGACTGTATCCAGAATCATACCCAGGAACAGTAGACGTGTCGTCGGAACCAGCTGTGATTTTGGAATATTCAGAATCCAACCGTGCTGGTGTAGCACCTCCTGAGATAGTGCTACTCCCACCAACAACTGCTCCTTGGACCTCGCCTTTATTAGGAGATCGTCCAAGTACGGGATAATTAAAACTCCCCTTCTTCGAAGGAGTATCATCATTTCCGCCATTACCTTGGTAAACACCCTCGGTGCCGTGGAGAGTTCAAACGGCAGCGTCTGGAATTGGTAATGGCAATCCTGTACCACAAATCTGAGGTACTCCTGGTGAGGATAGTAAATGGGGACATGCAGGTAAGCATCCTTGATGTCCAGGGATACCATGTAATCCCCCTCGTCCAGGCTTGCAATAACCGCCCTGAGCGATTCCATCTTGAACTTGAATTTTTTTATGTATGTGTTCAAGGATTTCAAATTTAAAATGGGTCTCACCGAACCGTCCGGTTTCGGTACCACAAACAGTGTGGAATAGTAACCCCGTCCTTGTTGAAGTAGGGGCACCTTGATTATCACCTGCTGGGAATACAGCTTGTGAATTGCCGCTAGCACAGCCTCCCTGTCTGAAAGAGTAATCGGCAAGGCAGATTTTAGGAACCGGTGGGGTGGAGACGCCTCGAATTCCAGTTTGTACCCTTGAGATACTATTTGCAGGATCCAGGGATCCACCTGTGAGCGAGCCCACTGATCGCTGAAATTTTTGAGGCGGCCCCCCACCGTACCTGGCTCCGCCTGTGGAGCCCCACCGTCATGCGGCGGACTTGGAAGAAGCGGGGGAGGACTTTTGCTCCTGGGAACCTGCTGTTTGTTGCAGCCTTTTTCCCCTACCTCTGCCTCTGGACAGAAAGGACCCGCCTTTTCCACGCCTGTTTTTCTGAGTCCGAAAGGACTGTACCTGATAAAACGGCGCCTTTTTAGGCTGTGAGGGAACATGGGGTAAAAATGCTGACTTCCCAGCAGTTGCTGTGGAAACTAGGTCCGAGAGACCATCCCCAAATAACTCCTCACCCTTATAAGGCAAAACTTCCATGTGCCTTTTTGAATCTGCATCCCCTGTCCACTGGCGAGTCCATAAGCCTCTCCTAGCAGAAATGGACAATGCACTTATTTTAGATGCCAGCCGGCAGATCTCCCTCTGTGCATCTCTCATGTATAAGACTGAGTCTTTTATATGCTCTATGGTTAGCAGAATAGTGTCCCTGTCTAGGGTGTCAATGTTTTCTGACAGGGAATCTGACCACGCAGCGGCAGCACTGCACATCCATACTGACGCAATAGCTGGTCTAAGTATAATGCCTGAGTGTGTATATACAGACTTCAGGATCGCCTCCTGCTTTCTATCAGCAGGTTCCTTGAGGGCGGCCGTATCCGGAGACGGTAGTGCCACCTTTTTAGACAAACGTGTGAGCGCTTTATCCACCCTAGGGGGTGTCTCCCAACGTGACCTATCCTCTGGCGGGAAAGGGAACGCCATTAGTAACTTCTTAGAGATTACCAATCTTTTATCAGGGAAAGCCCACGCTTCTTCACACACTTCATTTAATTCTTCTGATGGGGGAAAAACTACGGGTAGTTTTTTCTCCCCAAACATAATACCCTTTTTAGTGGTACCTGGGTTTATATCAGAAATTTGTAACACCTCTTTCATTGCTTCAATCATGCAACGAATGGCCTTAGTGGACATTAGACTAGACTCATCGTCGTCGACACTGGTGTCAGTATCCGTGTCGACATCCGCGTCTGCCATCTGAGGCAGCGGGCGTTTCAGAGCCCCCGATGGCCTTTGAGACGCCTAGACAGGCACGAGCTGAGAAGCCGGCTGTCCCGCATTTGACATGTCGTCAAATTTTTTGTGTAAGGAGTCGACACGTGCACGCAATTCCTTCCATAAGTCCATCCACTCAGGTGTCTGCCCCGCAGGGGGTGACATCCCTTCTATAGGCATCTGCTCCGCCTCCACATCATTATCCTCATCAAACATGTCGACACAGCCGTACCGACACACCGCACACACACAGGGAATGCTCTAACAGAGGACAGGACCCACAAAAGCCCTTTGGGGAGACAGAGTGAGAGTATGCCAGCACACACCAGAGCGCTATATAATGCAGGGACTAACTGAATTATGTCCCCTATAGCTGCTGTTATATATACTGCGCCTAAATTTAGTGCCCCCCCTCTCTTTTTTACCCTTTTCTGTAGTGTAGACTGCAGGGGAGAGCCAGGGAGCTTCCTTCCAGCGGAGCTGTGAGGGAGAAATGGCGCCAGTGTGCTGAAGGAGATAGCTCCGCCCCTTTTTCGCTGACTATTCTCCCGCTTTTTTATGGATTCTGGCAGGGGTAATTATCACATATATAGCCTCTGGGGCTATATATTGTGGTATTTTTGCCAGCCAAGGTGTTTTTATTGCTGCTCAGGGCGCCCCCCCCTAGCGCCCTGCACCCTCAGTGACCGGAGTGTGAAGTGTGTATGAGGAGCAATGGCGCACAGCTGCAGTGCTGTGCGCTACCTTGGTGAAGACTGATGTCTTCTGCCGCCGATTTTCCGGACCTCTTCTTGCTTCTGGCTCTGTAAGGGGGACGGCGGCGCGGCTCCGGGACCGAACACCAAGGCCAGTTCCATGCGGTCGATCCCTCTGGAGCTAATGGTGTCCAGTAGCCTAAGAAGCCCAAGCTAGCTGCAAGCAGGTAGGTTAGCTTCTTCTCCCCTTAGTCCCTCGCTGCAGTGAGCCTGTTGCCAGCAGGTCTCACTGTAAAATAAAAAACCTAATTATATACTTTCTTTTTAGAAGCTCAGGAGAGCCCCTAGTGTGCATCCAACCTCGGCCGGGCACAAAATCTAACTGAGGCTTGGAGGAGGGTCATAGTGGGAGGAGCCAGTGCACACCAGGTGACCTAAAAGCTTTCTTTAGTTGTGCCCAGTCTCCTGCGGAGCCGCTATTCCCCATGGTCCTTTCGGAGTTCCCAGCATCCACTAGGACGTCAGAGAAAAGTAATTAGTGCATTCAAATGATCTCACAAATATGTGATCCAAACACCATTCCATTTATAATAATGCTTGAGATATTGCAGTCCTTACTACATAGATCATATTGGGTGGCATACAATACATATAACAGCCACCTCCAATATGTGTGATAATAAGAATTTACTCACCGGTAATTCTATTTCTCGTAGTCCGTAGTGGATGCTGGGAACTCCGTAAGGACCATGGGGAATAGCGGGCTCCGAAGGAGGCTGGGCACTCTAGAAAGATCTTAGACTACCTGGTGTGCACTGGCTCCTCCCACTATGACCCTCCTCCAAGCCTCAGTTAGGTACTGTGCCCGGACGAGCGTACACAATAAGGAAGGATTTTGAATCCCGGGTAAGACTCATACCGGCCACACCAATCACACCGTACAACTCGTGATATGAAACACAGTTAACAGTATGAAACAATAGAGCCTCTCAACAGATGGCTCAACAATAACCCGATTTAGTTAACAATAACTATGTACAAGTATTGCAGATAAACCGCACTTGGGATGGGCGCCCAGCATCCACTACGGACTACGAGAAATAGAATTACCGGTGAGTAAATTCTTATTTTCTCTGACGTCCTAGTGGATGCTGGGAACTCCGTAAGGACCATGGGGATTATACCAAAGCTCCCAAACGGGCGGGAGAGTGCGGATGACTCTGCAGCACCGAATGAGAGAACTCCAGGTCCTCCTCAGCCAGGGTATCAAATTTATAGAATTTTGCAAACGTGTTTGCCCCTGACCAAGTAGCAGCTCGGCAAAGTTGTAAAGCCGAGACCCCTCGGGCAGCCGCCCAAGATGAGCCCACCTTCCTTGTGGAATGGGCATTGACAGATTTTGGCTGTGGCAGGCCTGCCACAGTATGTGCAAGCTGAATTGTACTACAAATCCAACGAGCAATAGTCTGCTTAGAAGCAGGAGCACCCAGCTTGTTGGGTGCATACAGGATAAACAGCGAGTCAGATTTTCTGACTCCAGCCGTCCTGGAAACATATATTTTCAGGGCCCTGACAACGTCTAGCAACTAGGAGTCCTCCAAATCCTTAGTAGCCGCAGGCACCACAATAGGCTGGTTCAGGTGAAACGCTGACACCACCTTAGGGAGAAACTGGGGACGAGTCCTCAATTCTGCCCTATCCATATGGAAAATCAGATAAGGGCTTTTACATGATAAAGCCGCCAACTCTGACACTCGCCTGGCTGAAGCCAAGGCCAATAACATGACCACTTTCCACGTGAGATATTTCAGATCCACGGTTTTTAGTGGCTCAAACCAATGTGATTTTAAGAAACTCAACATCACGTTGAGATCCCAAGGTGCCACAGGAGGCACAAATGGGGGCTGAATATGCAGCACTCCTT
Source organism: Pseudophryne corroboree (assembly GCF_028390025.1). Classification (NCBI taxonomy): domain Eukaryota; kingdom Metazoa; phylum Chordata; class Amphibia; order Anura; family Myobatrachidae; genus Pseudophryne; species Pseudophryne corroboree. The sequence continues at coordinate 81,281,030 of NC_086446.1, read as the reverse complement.
TCACAAATGTCTGAACTTCAGGTACTGAAGCTAGTTCTTTTTGAAAGAAAATTGACAGAGCCGAGATCTGTACCTTAATGGAGCCCAGTTTTAGGCCCATATTCACTCCTGCTTGCAGGAAATGCAGAAATCGACCTAGTTGAAATTCCTCTGTTGGGGCCTTTTTGGCCTCGCACCATGCAACATATTTCCGCCATATGCGGTGATAATGCTTTGCCATAACATCTTTCCTGGCTTTAATAAGCGTAGGAATGACTTCCTCCGGAATGCCCTTTTCCTTCAGGATCCGGCGTTCAACCGCCATGCCGTCAAACGCAGCCGCGGTAAGTCTTGGAACAGACAGGGGCCCTGCTGCAGCAGGTCCTGTCTGAGCGGCAGAGACCACGGGTCCTCTGAGATCATCTCTTGAAGTTCCGGGTACCACGCTCTTCTCGGCCAATCCGGAACCACGAGAATTGTGTTTACTCCTCGCTTTCTTATTATTCTCAATACCTTTGGTATGAGAGGTAGAGGAGGGAACACATAAACTGACCGGTACACCCACGGTGTCACTAGAGCGTCCACAGCTATCGCCTGAGGGTCTCTTGACCTGGCGCAATACTTCTCTAGTTTTTTGTTTAGGCGGGACGCCATCATGTCCACCTGTGGACGACCCCATTGATTTACAATCATTTGGAAGACTTCTGGATGAAGTCCCCACTCTCCCGGGTGGAGGTCGTGCCTGCTGAGAAAGTCTGCTTCCCAGCTGTCCACTCCCGGGATGAATACTGCTGACAGTGCTAGTACATGATTCTCCGCCCATCGGAGAATTTTTGTGGCTTCTGCCATCGCCGGCTTCTTGTGCCGCCCTGTCGATTCACATGGGCGACTGCCGTGATGTTGTCTGACTGGATCAGCACCGGCTGGTGTAGGAGCAGGGATTTTGCTTGACTTAGGGCATTGTAAATGGCCCTTAGTTCCAGAATATTTATGTGAAGGGCAGTCTCCTGACTTGACCATAGTCCTTGGAAATTTCTTCCCTTTGTGACTGCCCCCCAGCCTCGTAGGCTGGCATCCGTGGTCACCAGGACCCAGTCCTGTATGCCGAATCTGCGGCCCTCCAGAAGATGAGCACTGTGCAGCCACCACAGAAGAGACACCCTGGTTCGTGGAGACAGGGTTATTAAACGATGCATCTGAAGATGCGATCCGGACCACTTGTCCAACAGGTCCCACTGAAAAATTCTGGCATGGAACCTGCCGAATGGAATTGCTTCGTAAGAAGCTACCATCTTTCCCAGGACCCGCGTGCAGTGATGCACCGATACCTGTTTTGGTTTTAGGAGGTCTCTGACTAGAGAAGACAACTCCCTGGCTTTCTCCTCCGGGAGAAGCACTTTTTTCTGGGCCGTGTCCAGAATCATTCCCAGGAACATTAGACGGTGTCGTGGGGACCAGCTGTGACTTTGGGATATTCAGAATCCAACCGTGCTGGCTCAGCACTTCCTGAGATAGTGCTACTCCCACTAACAACTGTTCCTTGGATCGTGCCTTTATTAGGAGATCGTCCAAGTATGGGATAATTAAAACTCCCTTTTTTCGAAGGAGTATCATCATTTCCGCCATAACCTTGGTAAATACCCTCGGTGCCGTGGAGAGTCCAAACGGCAACGTCTGGAATTGGTAATGGCAATCCTGTACCACAAATCTGAGGTACTCCTGGTGAGAATTGTAAATGGGGACATGCAGGTAAGCATCCTTGATGTCCAGGGATACCATGTAATCCCCCTCGTCCAGGCTTGCAATAACCGCCCTGAGCGATTCCATCTTGAACTTGAATCTTTTTATGTATGTGTTCAAGGATTTCAAATTTAAAATGGGTCTCACCGAACCGTCCGGTTTCGGTACCACAAATAGTGTGGAATAGTAACCCCGGCCTTGTTGAAGTAGGGGTACCTTGATTATCACCTGCTGGGAATACAGCTTGTGAATCGCTGCTAGCACCGCCTCCCTGTCTGAGGGAGCAATCGGCAAGGCGGATTTTAGGAAACGGCGGGGTGGAGTCGCCTCGAATTCCAGCCTGTATCCCTGAGATACTATTTGAAGGATCCAGGGATCCACCTGTGAGCGAGCCCACTGATCGCTGAAATTCCTGAGGCGGGCCCCCACCGTACCTGGCTCCGCCTGTGAAGCCCCACCGTCATGCGGCGGACTTGGAAGAGGAAGCGGGGGAGGACTTTTGTTCCTGGGAACCTGCTGTTTGCTGCAGCCTTTTTCCCCTGCCTCTGCCTCTTGACAGAAAAGACCCTCCTTTTCCCCGCTTGTTTTTCTGTGACCGAAAGGACTGAACCTGATAAAATGGCGCCTTCTTAGGCTGTGAGGGGACATGGGGTAAAAATGCTGACTTCCCAGACGTTGCTGTGGAAACTAGGTCGGAGAGACCATCCCCAAATAATTCCTCCCCCTTATAAGGCAAAACTTCCATGTGCCTTTTGGAATCTGCATCTCCAGTCCACTGGCGAGTCCATAAGCATCTCCTAGCAGAGATGGATAATGCACTTACTTTAGATGCCAGCCGGCAGATTTCCCTCTGTGCATCTCTCATGTATAAGACTGAGTCTTTGATATGGTCAATTGTTAGCAGGATCGTGTCTCTGTCTAACGTGTCAATATTTTCTGACAGTTTATCTGACCACGCAGCGGCAGCGCTGCACATCCATGCTGACGCAATAGCTGGTCTGAGTATAATGCCTGAGTGTGTATATACAGACTTCAGGATCGCCTCCTGCTTTCTATCAGCAGGTTCCTTAAGGGCGGCCGTATCCTGGGACGGTAGTGCCACCTTTTTAGACAAACGTGTGAGCGCTTTATCCACCCTCGGGGGTGTTTCCCAACGTAACCTATCCTCTGGCGGGAAAGGGAACGCCATTAGTAGCTTCTTAGGAATTACCAATTTCTTATCAGGGGAAGCCCACGCTTCTTCACACACTTCATTTAATTCATCTGACGGGGGAAAAACTACAGGTAGTTTTTTCTCCCCAAACATAATACCCTTTTTTGTGGTACCTGGATGTAAATCAGAAATATTTAACACCTCTTTCATTGCCTCAATCATGCAGTGAATGGCCTTAACGGGCATTAAATTTGACTCATCGTCGTCGACACTGGTGTCAGTATCCGTGTCGACATCTACTTGTGCCACCTGAGATAGCGGGCGTTTCAGAGCCTCTGATGACTTTTGAGACACCTGGACAGGCACGAGCTGAAGACTCGGCTGTCCCACAGTCGGCATGTCGTCAAATTTTTTATGTAAGGAGTCTATACGTGCACTCATTTCCTGCCATAATACCATCCACTCAGGTGTCTGACCCCCAGGGGGTGACATCCCTGCTAAAGGCATCTGCTCCCCCTCCACATCATTATCCTCCTCAAACATGTCGACACAGGCGTACCGACACACTCCACACACACAGGGAATGCTCAAACAGAGGACAGGACCCACAAAAGCCCTTTGGGGGGACAGAGTAAGAGTATGCCAGCACACACCAGAGCGCTATATATATACAGGGACTAACTGAGTTATGTCCCTAATAGCTGCTTTTCAATATAATATACTGTATACAGTGCCAATTTTAATGCCCCCCCTCTCTTTTCCCTCTTACTGTACTGTAGAATTGCAGGGAAGAGCCAGGGAGCTTCCTTCCAGCCGAGCTGTGAGGGAAAAATGGCGCCAGTGTGCTGAGGAGATAGGCTCCGCCCCTTTTTCACGGCGTATTCTCCCGCTTTTTATGGGATTCTGGCAGGGGTATTTACCTCATATATAGCCCCAGGGGCTATATATTGAGGTATTTTAGCCAGCCAAGGTGTTTTTATTGCTGCCTCAGGGCGCCCCCCCCCAGCGCCCTGCACCCTCAGTGACCGGAGTGTGAAGTGTGTATGAGGAGCAATGGCGCACAGCTGCAGTGCTGTGCGCTACCTTGGTGAAGACAGGATGTCTTCATGCCGCCGATTTTCCGGACCATCTTCTTGCTTCTGGCTCTGTAAGGGGGACGGCGGCGCGGCTCCGGGACCGAACATCAAGGCTGGTCCTGCGGTCGATCCCTCTGGAGCTAATGGTGTCCAGTAGCCTAAGAAGCCCAATCCGGCTGCAAGCAGGCGAGTTCGCTTCTTCTCCCCTTAGTCCCTCGCTGCAGTGAGCCTGTTGCCAGCAGGTCTCACTGAAAATAACAAATTCTAAGACTATAACTTTCTAAGAGCTCAGGAGAGCCCCTAGTGTGCATCCAACCTCGGCCGGGCACGAAATCTAACTGAGGCTTGGAGGAGGGTCATAGTGGGAGGAGCCAGTGCACACCAGGTAGTCTAAGATCTTTCTAGAGTGCCCAGCCTCCTTCGGAGCCCGCTATTCCCCATGGTCCTTACGGAGTTCCCAGCATCCACTAGGACGTCAGAGAAATATATTTCTTCAGAAAGAAAAAGGAAAGTGTACAGCACTGGGTCACGTTACCTACTGCTTCCCCCATCTTCTATGAGCGGGTGGGGGTGAGAGTGGGAGCCGGGAGTACTGATAGAAATGTTGGGATACAGTCATTAGGTCGACATGTACTAGGTTGACATTGAAAAAGGTTGACGTGTTTTTCACTTTTTTTTTTCTTCATTTTTTGAACTTTTTCATACTTTACGATCCACGTGGACTACGATTGGGAATAGTAACCTGTGCCGGTAGCGGAGCGAGACACCTTGCCCAAAGCATGGCGAGCCAAGTGAGCCATACGAGGGGACACGGTGCACTAATTGGGGTTCTTCGTCACTTTACGATGAAAAAGACACCAAAAAAGTAAAAAAAACTCATGTTGACTTTTATCCATGCCGAGCTTGTTAATGTCGACCTAATGAATGTGTCAGCCAATAGTGGTCAACCTAATGCATGTCGACCCAATGGCCCATACCCAGAACTGTTAGTCAGAGCGTGTGGACATAGCAAACCCTATAGGCTGTGTTAGATGGTCCCTGTTACATGCAGCATTGCAGGGACTGAAGTCCACACGGCAGAGGGAGATGAAGGATACCTGTAGGGTACTAAGAAGGGGTGTGGTATTGAAAGTTGACAGTAACTAGGTCGACAATGTCTACGTCGACCACTATTGGTCGACAGTAGCTAGGTCGACAGGGTCTTTAAGTCATGTTCTAGGTCGACAGGTCAACATGAGATTTTAATGTTATTTTGGTGTCGTTTTCGTCGTAGAGTGACCGGGAACCCCAATTAGTGCACCGCTTCGCTCGCCATGCTTCGGGCATGGTGCCTTCGCTTCGCTCGGCACAGATTACCGTTCCAATCGTAGTCCACGTGGATCGTTAAGTATGAAAAGGTTAAAAAAAAAATAAGAATTTACTCACCGGTAAATCTATTTCTCGTAGTCCGTAGTGGATGCTGGGACTCCGTAAGGACCATGGGGAATAGCGACTACTGGTGTGCACTGGCTCCTCCCACTATGACCCTCCTCCAGACTTCAGTTAGGATACTGTGCCCGGAAGAGCTGACACAATAAGGAAGAATTTTGAATCCCGGGTAAGACTCATACCAGCCACACCAATCACACCGTATAACTCGTGATACAATACCCAGTTAACAGTATGAAAACAACTGAGCCTCTCAACAGATGGCTCAACAATAATAAGAATTTACTTACCGATAATTCTATTTCTCGGAGTCCGTAGTGGATGCTGGGGTTCCTGAAAGGACCATGGGGAATAGCGGCTCCGCAGGAGACAGGGCACAAAAAGTAAAGCTTTAGGATCAGGTGGTGTGCACTGGCTCCTCCCCCTATGACCCTCCTCCAAGCCTCAGTTAGGATACTGTGCCCGGACGAGCGTACACAATAAGGAAGGATTTATGAATCCCGGGTAAGACTCATACCAGCCACACCAATCACACTGTACAACCTGTGATCTGAACCCAGTTAACAGTATGATAACAGCGGAGCCTCTGAAAGATGGCTCACAACAATAATAACCCGATTTTTGTAACTATGTACAAGTATTGCAGATAATCCGCACTTGGGATGGGCGCCCAGCATCCACTACGGACTCCGAGAAATAGAATTATCGGTAAGTAAATTCTTATTTTCTCTATCGTCCTAGTGGATGCTGGGGTTCCTGAAAGGACCATGGGGATTATACCAAAGCTCCCAAACGGGCGGGAGAGTGCGGATGACTCTGCAGCACCGAATGAGAGAACTCCAGGTCCTCCTTAGCCAGGTTATCAAATTTGTAGGATTTTACAAACGTGTTTGCCCCTGACTAAATAGCCGCTCGGCAAAGTTGTAAAGCCGAGACCCCTCGGGCAGCCGCCCAAGATGAGCCCACCTTCCTTGTGGAATGGGCATTTACATATTTTGACTGTGGCAGGCCTGCCACAGAATGTGCAAGCTGAATTGTATTACACATCCAACTAGTAAAAGTCTGCTTAGAAGCAAGAGCACCTAGTTTGTTGGGTGCATACAGGATAACAGCAAGTCAGTTTTCCTGACTCCAGCCGTCCTGGAACCTATATTTTCAGGGCCCTGACCACATCTAGCAACTTGGAGTCCTCCAAGTCCCTAGTAGGCGCAAGACACCACAATAAGCTGGTTCAGGTGAAACACTGACACCACCTTAGGGAGAGAACTGGGGACGAGTCCGCAGCTCTGCCCTGTCCGAATGGACAAACAGATATGGGCTTTTTTGAGAAAAAAAACACCAATTTGACACTCGCCTGGTCCAGGCCAGGTCCAAGAGCATGTTCACTTTTCATGTGAGATGCTTCAAATCCACAGATTTGACTGGTTTTAAACCAATGTGTTTTGAGGAATCCCAGAACTACGTTGAGATCCCACAGTGCCACTGGAGGCACAAAAGGGGGTTGTATATGCAATACTCCCTTGACAAACTTCTGGACTTCAGGAACTGAAGCCAATTCTTTCTGGAAGAAAAATCGACAGGGCCGAAATTTGAACCTTAATGGACCCCAATTTGAGGCCCATAGACACTCCTGTTTGCAGGAAATGCAGGAATCGACCGAGTTGAAATTTCTTCGTGGGGCCTTCCTGGCCTCACACCACGCAACATATTTTCGCCACATGTGGTGATAATGTTGTGCGGTCACCTCCTTTCTGGCTTTGACCAGGGTAGGAATGACCTCTTCCTGAATGCCTTTTCCCTTAGGATCCGGCGTTCCACCGCCATGCCGTCAAACGCAGCTGCGGTAAGTCTTGGAACAGACATGGTACTTGCTGAAACAAGTCCCTTCTTAGCGGCAGAGGCCATAAGTCCTCTGTGAGCATCTCTTGAAGTTCCGGGTACCAAGTCCTTCTTGGCCAATCCGGAGCCATGAGTATAGTTCTTACTCCTCTACGTCTTATAATTCTCAGTACCTTAGGTATGAAAAGCAGAGGATGGAACACATACACCGACTGGTACACCCACGGTGTTACCAGAACGTCCACAGCTATTGCCTGAGGGTCTCTTAACCTGGCGCAATACCTGTCCCGTTTTTTGTTCAGACGGGACGCCATCATGTCCACCTTTGGTAATTCCCAACGGTTTACAATCATGTGGAAAACTTCCCCATGAAGTTCCCACTCTGCCGGGTGGAGGTCGTGCCTACTGAAGAAGTCTGCTTCCCAGTTTCCATTCCCGGAATGAAACACTGCTGACAGTGCTATCACATGACTTTCCGCCCAGCGAAAAGTCCTTGCAGTTTTTGCCACTGCCCTCCTGCTTCTTGTGCCGCCCTGTCTATTTACGTGGGCGACTGCCGTGATGTTTTATCCCACTGGATCAATACCGGCTGACCTTGAAGCAGAGGTCTTGCTAAGCTTAGAGCATTATAAATTTACCCTTAGCTATATTTATGTGGAGAAAAGTCTCCAGACTTGATCACACTCCCTGGAAATTTTTTCCTTGTGTGACTGCTCCCCAGCCTCTCGGGCTGGCCTCCGTGGTCACCAACATCCAAAACTGAATGCCGAATCTGCGGCCCTCTAGAAGATGAGCACTCTGTAACCACCACAGGAGAGACACCCTTGTCCTTGGATATAGGGTTATCCGCTGATGCATCTGAAGATGCGATCCGGACCATTTGTCCAGCAGATCCCACTGAAAAGTTCTTGCATGAAATCTGCCGACTGGAATTGCTTCGAAGGAAGTCACCATTTTTTTTACCATGGCCCTTGTGCAATGATGCACTGATTTTAGGAGGTTCCTGACTAGCTCGGATAACTCCCTGGCTTTCTCTTCCGGGAGAAACACCTTTTTCTGGACTGTGTCCAGAATCATCCCTAAGCACAGGAGACTTGTTGTCGGGATCAGCTGCGATTTTGGAATATTTAGAATCCACCCCTGCTGTTGTAACAGTATCCGAGATAGTGCTACTCCGACCTCCAACTGTTCCCTGGACTTTGCCCTTATCAGGAGATCGTCCAAGTAAGGGATAATTAAGACGCCTTTTCTTCGAAGAAGAACCATCATTTCGGCCATTACCTTGGTAAAGACCCGGGGTGCCGTGGACAATCCAAACGGCAGCGTCTGAAACTGATAGTGACAGTTCTGTACCACGAACCTGAGGTACCCTTAGTGATAAGGGCAAATTTGGGACATGGAGGTAAGCATCCCTGATGTCTCGGGACACCATATAGTCCCCTTCTTCCCGGTTCGTTATCACTGCTCTGAGTGACTCCATCTTGATTTGAACCTTTGTAAGTGTTCAAATTTTTTTAGATTTAGAATAGGTCTCACCTAGCCTTCTGGCTTCAGTACCACAATATAGTGTGGAATAATACCCCTTTTCTTGTTGTAGGAGGGGTAATTTAATTATCACCTGCTGGGAATACAGCTCGTGAATTGTTTCCCATACTGCCTCCTTGTCGGAGGGAGACCTTGGTAAAGCAGACTTCAGGAGCCTGCGCAGGGGAAACGTCTCGACATTCCAATCTGTACCCCTGGGATACTACTTGTAGGATCCAGGGGTCCTGTACGGTCTCAGCGTCATGCTGAGAGCTTGTCAGAAGCGGTGGAACGCTTCTGTTCCTGGGAATGGGCTGCCTGCTGCAGTCTTCTTCCCTTTCCTCTATCCCTGGGCAGATATGACTCTTATAGGGACGAAAAGACTGAAGCTGAAAAGACGGTGTCTTTTTCTGCAGAGATGTGACTTAGGGTAAAAAACGGTGGATTTTCCAGCAGTTGCCGTGGCCACCAGGTCCGATGGACCGACCCCAAATAACTCCTCTTCCTTTATACGGCAATACACCTTTGTGCCGTTTGGAATCTGCATCACCTGACCACTGTCGTGTCCATAAACATCTTCTGGCAGATATGGACATCGCACTTACTCTTGATGCCAGAGTGCAAATATCCCTCTGTGCATCTCGCATATATAGAAATGCATCCTTTAAATGCTCTATAGTCAATAAAATACTGTCCCTGTCAAGGGTATCAATATTTTTAGTCAGGGAATCCGACCAAGCCACCCCAGCTCTGCACATCCAGGCTGAGGCGATCGCTGGTCGCAGTATAACACCAGTATGTGTGTATATACTTTTTATGATATTTTCCAGCCTCCTGTCAGCTGGCTCCTTGAGGACGGCCCTATCTATAGACGGTACCGCCACTTGTTCTGATAAGCGTGTGAGCGCCTTATCCACCCTAAGGGGTGTTTCCCAACGCGCCCTAACTTCTGGCGGGAAAGGGTATACCGCCCATATTTTCTATCGGGGGGAACCCACGCATCATCACACACTTCATTTAATTTATCTGATTCAGGAAAAACTACGGTAGTTTTTTCACATCCCACATAATACCCTCTTTTGTGGTACTTGTAGTATCAGAAATATGTAACACCTCCTTCATTGCCCTTAACGTGTGGCCCTAATAAGGAATACGTTTGTTTATTCACCGTCGACACTGGATTCAGTGTCCCTGTCTGTGTCTACCGACTAAAGTAAACGGGCGTTTTAAAACCCCTGACGGTGTTTTTGAGACGTCTGGACCGGTACTAATTGTTTGTCGGCCGTCTCATGTCGTCAACCGACCTTGCCGCGTGTTGACATTATCACGTAATTCCCTAAATAAGCCATCCATTCCGGTGTCGACTCCCTAGAGAGTGACATCACCATTACAGGCAATTGCTCCGCCTCCTCACCAACATCGTCCTCATACATGTCGACACACACGTACCGACACACAGCACACACACAGGGAATGCTCTGATAGAGGACAGGACCTACTAGCCCTTTGGAGAGACAGAGGGAGAGTTTGCCAGCACACACCAAAAACGCTATAATTATATAGGGACAACCTTATATAAGTGTTTTCCCTTATAGCATCTTTTTTATATATTTCTAACGCCAAATTAGTGCCCCCCCTCTCTGTTTTAACCCTGTTTCTGTAGTGCAGTGCAGGGGAGAGCCTGGGAGCCTTCCCTCCAGCCTTTCTGTGAGGGAAAATGGCGCTGTGTGCTGAGGAGATAGGCCCCGCCCCTTTTTCGGCGGCCTCGTCTCCCGCTCTTAACGGATTCTGGCAGGGGTTAAATATCTCCATATAGCCCCCGGAGGCTATATGTGAGGTATTTTTAGCCAAAAATAGGTTTTCATTGCCTCCCAGGGCGCCCCCCTTCCAGCGCCCTGCACCCTCAGTGACTGCCGTGTGAAGTGTGCTGAGAGGAAATGGCGCACAGCTGCAGTGCTGTGCGCTACCTTAAGAAGACTGAGGAGTCTTCATGCCGCCGATTCTGGACCTTCTTCTTGTTTCAGCATCTGCAAGGGGGCCGGCGGCGAGGCTCCGGTGACCATCCAGGCTGTACCTGTGATCGTCCCTCTGGAGCTAATGTCCAGTAGCCAAAGAAGCCAATCCATCCTGCACGCAGGTGAGTTCACTTCTTCTCCCCTAAGTCCCTCGTTGCAGTGATCCTGTTGCCAGCAGGACTCACTGTAAAATAAAAAACCTAAGCTAAACTTTTCTAAGCAGCTCTTTAGGAGAGCCACCTAGATTGCACCCTTCTCGGCCGGGCACAAAAATCTAACTGAGGCTTGGAGGAGGGTCATAGGGGGAGGAGCCAGTGCACACCACCTGATCCTAAAGCTTTACTTTTTGTGCCCTGTCTCCTGCGGAGCCGCTATTCCCCATGGTCCTTTCAGGAACCCCAGCATCCACTAGGACGATAGAGAAAACCCTTTAGTTAAACAATAACTATATACAAGTATTGCAGACAATCCGCACTTGGGATGGGCGCCCAGCATCCACTACGGACTACGAGAAATAGAATTACCGGTGAGTAAATTCTTATTTTCTCTGACGTCCTAAGTGGATGCTGGGACTCCGTAAGGACCATGGGGATTATACCAAAGCTCCCAAACGGGCGGGAGAGCACGGATGACTCTGCAGCACTGAATGGGCAAACTCTAGGTCCTCCTCAGCCAGGGTGTCAAACTTGTAGAATTTAGCAAATGTGTTTGACCCCGACCAAGTAGCTGCTCGGCAAAGTTGAAGAGCCGAGACCCCTCGGGCAGCCGCCCAAGAAGAGCCCACCTTCCTCGTGGAATGGGCTTTCACTGATTTAGGATGCGGCAGTCCAGCCGCAGAATGTGCAAGCTGAATCGTACTACAGATCCAGCGAGCAATAGTCTGCTTTGAAGCAGGTGCACCCAACTTGTTGGGCGCATACAGGATAAAAAGCGAGTCAGTCTTTCTGATTCCAGCTGTCCTGGAAACATAAATTTTCAGGGCCCTGACTACATCCAACGACTTGGAAGCCTCCAAGTCTTTAGTAGCCGCAGGCACCACGATAGGTTGGTTCAGATGAAAGGCTGACACCACCTTAGGGAGAAATTGGGGACGAGTCCTCAATTCTGCCCTATCCATATGGAAAATCAGATAAGGGCTTTTACATGACAAAGCCGCCAATTCTGATACCCGCCTGGCCGAAGCCAAGGCCAACAACATGACCACTTTCCACGTGAGATATTTCAATTCCACGGATTTAAGTGGCTCAAACCAATGTGACTTTAGGAAATCCAACACCACGTTGAGATCCCAAGGTGCCACTGGAGGCACAAAAGGGGGCTGAATATGCAGCACTCCCTTAACAAAAGTTTGAACTTCAGGCAGTGAAGCTAGTTCTTTCTGGAAGAAAATCGATAGAGCCGAAATCTGGACCTTAATGGAACCCAATTTTAGGCCCATAGTCACCCCTGACTGTAGGAAGTGCAGGAAACGGCCTAGCTGAAATTCCTCCGTTGGGGCCTTCCTGGCCTCACACCACACAACATATTTTCGCCATATGCGGTGATAATGGTTTGCGGTTACTTCTTTCCTAGCTTTAATCAGCGTAGGAATGACTCTTCCGGAATGCCCTTTTCCTTCAGATCCGGTGTTCAACCGCCATGCCGTCAAACGCAGCCGCGGTAAGTCTTGGAACAGACAGGGCCCCTGCTGCAGCAGGTCCTGTCTGAGCGGCAGAGGCCAAGGGTCTTCTGACATCATTTCTTGAAGTTCCGGGTACCAAGCTCTTCTTGGCCAATCCGGAACAATGAGTATAGTTCTTACTCCTCTTCTCCTTATTATTCTCAGTACCTTTGGTATGAGAGGAAGAGGAGGGAACACATAAACCGACCGGTACACCCACGGTGTCACTAGAGCGTCCACAGCTATCGCCTGAGGGTCTCTCGACCTGGCGCAATATCTGTCTAGCTTTTTTTTTAGGCGGGACGCCATCATGTCCACCTGTGGCCTTTCCCAACGGTTTACAATCAGTTGGAAGACTTCTGGATGAAGTCCCCACTCTCCCGGGTGGAGGTCGTGCCTGCTGAGGAAGTCTGCTTCCCAGTTGTCCACTCCCGGAATGAACACTGCTGACAGTGCTAACACGTGATTTTCCGCCCATCGGAGAATCCTTGTGGCTTCTGCCATCGCCGTCCTGCTTCTCGTGCCGCCCTGTCGGTTTACATGGGCGACCGCCGTGATGTTGTCTGACTGGATCAGTACCGGCTGGTTTTGAAGCAGGGGTTTTGCCTGACTTAGGGCATTGTAAATGGCCCTCAGTTCCAGAATATTTATGTGCAGGGAAGTCTCCTGACTTGACCATAGTCCTTGGAAGTTTCTTCCCTGTGTGACTGCCCCCCAGCCTCGAAGGCTGGCATCCGTGGTCACCAGGACCCAGTCCTGTATGCCGAATCTGCGGCCCTCTTGAAGATGAGCACTCTGCAGCCACCACAGCAGAGACACCCTGGTCCTTGGAGACAGGGTTATCAGCCGATGCATCTGTAGATGCGATCCGGACCACTTGTCCAATAGGTCCCACTGAAAAGGTTCTTGCATGGAACCTGCCGAATGGAATTGCTTCGTAGGAAGCTACCATCTTTCCCAGGATCCGCGTGCAGTGATGCACCGACACCTGTTTTGGTTTTAGGAGGCCTCTGACTAGAGATGACAGCTCCTTGGCCTTCTCCTCCGGGAGAAACACTTTTTTCTGTTCTGTGTCCAGAACCATCCCCAGGAACAGTAGACGTGTCGTAGGGATCAGCTGTGACTTTGGAATGTTTAGAATCCAGCCGTGCTGTTGTAGCACCTCCCGAGATAGTGCTACCCCGACCAACAACTGCTCCCTGGACCTCACCTTTATCAGGAGATCGTCCAAGTACGGGATAATTAAAACTCCCTTCTTTCGAAGGAGTATCATCATTTCGGCCATTACCTTGGTAAAGACCCTCGGAGCCGTGGATAGACCGAACGGCAACGTCTGGAATTGGTAATGACAATCCTGTACCACAAATCTGAGGTACTCCTGGTGAGGATGGTAAATGGGGACATGCAGGTAAGCATCCTTGATGTCCAGTGATACCATGTAATCCCCCTCGTCCAGGCTTGCAATAACCGCCCTGAGCGATTCCATCTTGAACTTGAATTTTTTTATATATGTGTTCAAGGATTTCAAATGTAAAATGGGTCTCACCGAACCGTCCGGTTTCGGTACCACAAACATTGTGGAATAGTAACCCCGTCCTTGTTGAAGTAGGGGCACCTTTACTATCACCTGTTGTGAATACAGCTTGTGAATTGCCTGTAACACAGCCTCCCTGTCTGAGGGAGTTGTTGGTAAGGCAGATTTGAGGAAACGGCGGGGGGGAGACATCTCGAATTCCAGCTTGTACCCCTGAGATACTACTTGAAAGATCCAGGGATCCACCCGTGAGCGAGCCCACTGATCGCTGAAATTTTTGAGACGGGCCCCCACCGTACCTGGCTCCGCCTGTGGAGCCCCAGCATCATGCTGTGGACTTAGAGGAAGCGGGGGGAGGACTTTTGCTCCTGGGAACTGGCTGTATGCTGCAGCTTTTTCCCTCTACCTCTGCCTCTGGGCAGAAAGGACGTGCCCCTAACCCGCTTGCCCTTATTGGGCCGAAAGGACTGAACCTGATAATACGGTGCTTTCTTTGGCTGTGAGGGAACATGGGGTAAAAATGTAGACTTCCCAGCCGTCGCTGTGGAAACGAGGTCCGAGAGACCATCCCCGAACAACTCCTCACCCTTATAAGGCAAAACTTCCATGTGCCTTTTAGAATCTGCATCTCCTGTCCACTGCCGAGTCCATAACGCTCTCCTGGCAGAAACGGACATTGCACTTATTTTAGATGCCAGCCGGCAAATATCCCTCTGTGCATCTCTCATGCAGAAGAGTGCGTCTTTAATATGCTCTACGGTTAACAATATAGTGTCCCTGTCTAGGGTATCAATATTTTCCCGACAGGGAATCTGACCACGCAGCTGCAGCACTGCACATCCATGCTGAAGCAATAGCAGGTCTCAGTATAACACCTGTGTGTGTATATAGACTTCAGGATAGCCTCCTGCATTCTATCAGCGGATTCCTTCAGGGCGGCCGTATCCGGAGACGGTAGTGCCACCTTCTTTGACAAGCGTGTGAGCGCTTTATCCACCCTAGGGGATGTTTCCCAACGTGACCTATCCTCTGGCGGGAAAGGGTACGCCATTAGTAACCTCTTAGAAATTACCAGTTTCTTATCAGGGGAAGCCCACGCTTCTTCACACACCTCATTTAATTCCTCAGATGGAGGAAAAACCACTGGTAGTTTTTTCTCTCCAAACATAATACCCTTTTTTGTGGTACCCGGGGTAACATCAGAAATGTGTAACACATTTTTCATTGCCTCAATCATGTAACGTGTGGCCCTATTGGAAGTTACATTAGTCTCATCGTCGTCGACACTGGAGTCAGTATCCGTGTCGACATCTGTGTCTGCCATCTGAGGTAGCGGGCGTTTTAGAGCCCCTGATGGCTTTTGAGACACCTGGGCAGGCACAGGCTGAGAAGCCAGCTGTCCCACATTTGGTATGTCGTCAAACCTTTTATGCAAGGAGTCGACACTGTCACGTAATTCCTTCCACAGCACCATCCACTCAGGTGTCGACCCCGCAGGGGGTGACATCACATTTATAGGCATCTGCTCCGCCTCCACATAAGCCTCCTCATCAAACATGTCGACACAGCCGTACCGACACACCGCATACACACAGGGAATGCTCTGACAGAGGACAGGACCCCACAAAGCCCTTTGGAGAGACAGAGAGAGAGTATGCCAGCACACACCAGAGCGCTATATAACACAGGGATCCCACTATAAATGAGTGTTTTTCCCTTATAGCTGCTTATATTATATATATATACTGCGCCTAAATTTAGTGCCCCCCCTCTCTTTTTTACCCTTATGTAGCTTGACACTGCAGGGGAGAGCCAGGGAGCGTCCTTCCAGCGGAGCTGTGAGGGGAAAATGGCGCCAGTGTGCTGAGGGAGATGGCCCCGCCCCTTTTCCGGCGGACTTCTCCCGCTTTTTCTGGAATTCTGGCAGGGGTATTTTTACACCTATATAGCCTTCCTGACTATATATGGCGTAGATTTGCCAGCCAAGGTGTCTTATATTGCCCTCAGGGCGCCCCCCCCCCCCCCAGCGCCCTGCACCCATCAGTGACCGGAGTGTGAGGTGTGCATGAGGAGCAATGGCGCACAGCTGCAGTGCTGTGCGCTACCTTGTTGAAGACTGAAGTCTTCTGCCGCCGATTTTTCAGGAACACTTCTTGCTTCTGGCTCTGTAAGGGGGCCGGCGGCGCGGCTCCGGGACCGAACATCAAGGTCGGGTCCTGCGGTCGATCCCGCTGGAGCTAATGGTGTCCAGTAGCCTAAGAAGCCCAAGCTACCACCAGTTAGGTAGGTTCGCTTCTTCTCCCCTTAGTCCCTCGCTGCAGTGAGTCTGTTGCCAGCAGATCTCACTGTAAAATAAAAAACCTAAAATATACTTTCTAGGAGCTCAGGAGAGCCCCTAGTGTGCATCCAGCTCAGCCGGGCACAAGATTCTAACTGAAGTCTGGAGGAGGGTCATAGTGGCAGGAGCCAGTGCACACCAGTAGTCTAAAGCTTTCTTTTAGTTGTGCCCAGTCTCCTGCGGAGCCGCTATTCCCCATGGTCCTTACGGAGTCCCAGCATCCACTTAGGACGTCAGAGAAAAAGAAAAAAATAAGAATTTACTTACCGATAATTCTATTTCTCATAGTCCGTAGTGGATGCTGGGGACTCCGTAAGGACCATGGGGGATAGCGGCTCCGCAGGAGACTGGGCACATCTAAAGAAAGCTTTAGGACTATCTGGTGTGCACTGGCTCCTCCCCCTATGACCCTCCTCCAAGCCTCAGTTAGGATACTGTGCCCGGACGAGCGTACACAATAAGGAAGGATTTTGAATCCCGGGTAAGACTCATACCAGCCACACCAATCACACCGTAT
Source organism: Pseudophryne corroboree (assembly GCF_028390025.1). NCBI lineage: Eukaryota > Metazoa > Chordata > Amphibia > Anura > Myobatrachidae > Pseudophryne > Pseudophryne corroboree. Next base: position 81,264,227 of record NC_086446.1, on the reverse strand, counting down.
AACCTGTGATCTGAACCCAGTTAACAGCATGATAACAGAGGAGCCTCTGAAAGATGGCTCACAACAATAATAACCCGATTTTTGTAACAATAACTATGTACAAGTATTGCAGACAATCCGCACTTGGGATGGGCGCCCAGCATCCACTACGGACTATGAGAAATAGAATTATCGGTAAGTAAATTCTTATTTTCTCTAACGTCCTAAGTGGATGCTGGGGACTCCGTAAGGACCATGGGGATTATACCAAAGCTCCCAAACGGGCGGGAGAGTGCGGATGACTCTGCAGCACCAAATGAGAGAACTCCAGGTCCTCCTCAGCCAGGATATCAATTTTGTAGAATTTTACAAACGTATTTGCTCCTGACCAAGTAGCTGCTCGGCAAAGTTGTAAAGCCGAGACCCCTCGGGCAGCCGCCCAAGATGAGCCCACCTTCCTTGTGGAGTGGGCATTTACAGATTTTTGGCTGTGGCAGGCCTGCCACAGAATGTGCAAGCTGAATTGTACTACAAATCCAACGAGCAATAGTCTGCTTAGAAGCAGGAGCACCCAGCTTGTTGGGTGCATACAGGATAAACAGCGAGGCAGATTTCCTGACTCCAGCCGTCCTGGAAACATATATTTTCAGGGTACTCACAACGTCTAGCAACTTGGAGGCCTCCAAGTCCCTAGTAGCCGCAGGCACCACAAATAGGTTGGTTCAGGTGAAACGCTGAAACCACCTTGGGGAGAAACTGAGGACGAGTCCTCAATTCCGCCCTGTCCGAATGGAAAATCAGATAAGGGCTTTTTCAGGATAAAGCCGCCAATTCTGACACGCGCCTGGCCCAGGCCAGGGCCAACAGAATGACCACTTTTCATGTGAGATATTTTAACTCCACAGATTTAAGTGGTTCAAACCAATGTGACTTTTGGAACCCAAAACTACATTGAGATCCCAAAGTGCCACTGGAGGCACAAAAGGAGGCTGTATATGCAGTACCCCTTTTACAAACGTCTGAACTTCAGGGACTGAAGCTAGTTCTTTTTTGGAAGAAAATTGACAGGGCCGAAATTTGAACCTTAATGGACCCCAATTTCAGGCCCATAGACACTCCTGTTTGCAGGAAATGTAGGAACCGACCCAGTTGAATTTCCTCCGTCGGGCCTTACTGGCCTCGCACCACGCAACATATTTTCGCCAATTGCGGTGATAATGTTTTTGCGGTTACATCCTTCCTGGCTTTGATCAGGATAGGGATGACTTCATCCGGAATGCCTTTTTTCCTTCAGGATCCGGCGTTCGACCGCCATGCCGTCAAACGCAGCCGCGGTAAGTCTTGGAACAGACAGGGTCCTTGCTGGAGCAGGTCCCTTCTTAGAGGTAGAGGCCACGGATCCTCCGTGAGCATCTCTTGAAGTTCCGGTTACCAAGTCCTTCTTGGCCAATCCGGAACCACGAATATAGTGTTTACTCCTCTCCATCTTATCAATCTCAGTACCTTGGGTATGAGAGGCAGGAGGAGGGAACACATACCCTGACTGGTACACCTACGGTGTTACCAGAGCGTCTACAGCTTATTGCCTGAGGGTCCCTGGACCTGGCGCAATACCTGTCGAGTTTTTAATCATGTGGAAGACTTCTGGGTGAAGTCCCCACTCTCCCGGGTGGAGGTCGTGCTGAGGAAGTCTGCTTCCCAGTTGTCCACTCCCGGAATGAATACTGCTGACAGTGCTATCACATGATTTTCCGCCCAGCGAAGAATCCTTGCAGCTTCTGCCATTGCCCTCCTGCTTCTTGTGCCACCCTGTCTGTTTACGTGGGTGACTGCCGTGATGTTGTCCGACTGGATCAACACCGGCTGACCTTGAAGCAGAGGTCTTGCTAAGCTTAGAGCATTGTAAATGTCCCTTAGCTTCAGGATATTTATGTGAAGTGATGTCTCCAGGCTTGACCATAAGCCCTGGATATTCCTTCCCTGTGTGACTGCTCCCCAGCCTCGCAGGCTGTCATCCGTGGTCACCAGGACCCAGTCCTGAATGCCTAATCTGCGGCCCTCTAGAAGATGAGCACTCTGCAACCACCACAGGAGGGACACCCTTGTCCTTGGTGACAGGGTTATCCGCTGATGCATCTGAAGATGCGACCCGGACCAATTGTCCAGCAGGTCCCACTGGAAAGTTCTTGCGTGGAATCTGCCGAATGGGATTGCTTCGTAGGAAGCCACCATTTTACTCAGAACCCTTGTGCATTGATGCACTGAGACTTGGCTCGGTTTTAGGAGGTTCCTGACTAGCTCGGATAACTCCCTGGCTTTCTCCTCCGGGAGAAACACCTTTTTCTGGACTGTGTCCAGGATCATCCCTAGGAACAGAAGACACGTCGTCGGAACCAGGTGCGATTTTGGAATATTGAGAATCCAATCGTGCTGCCGCAACACTACCTGAGATAGTGCTACACCGACCTCCAACTGTTCCCTGGATCTTACCCTTATCAGGGAATTGTCCAAGTAAGGGATAACTAAAATTCACTTCCTTCGAAGGAATATCATTATTTCGGCCATTACCTTGGTAAAGACCCGGGGTGCCGTGGACCATCCATACGGCAGCGTCTGAACTGATAGTGACAGTTCTGTACCATAAACCTGAGGTACGCTTGGTGAGAAGGGTAAATTATTGACATGAAGGTAAGCATCCTTGATGTCCCGAGACATCATGTAGTCCCCTTCTTCCAGGTTCGCAATCACTGCTCTGAGTGACTCAATCTTGAATTTGAACCTCTGTATGTAAGTGTTCAAAGATTTTAGATTTAGAATCGGTCTCACCGAGCCGTCTGGCTTCGGTACCACAACAGTGTGGAATAATACCCCGTTCCCTGTTGCAGGAGGGGTATCTTGATTATCACCTGCTGGGAATACAGCTTGTGAATGGCTTCCAAAACTGTCTCCCTGTCAGAAGGAGACATCGGTAAAGCCGACTTTAGGAAACGGCGAGGGGGAGACGTCTCGAATTCTAATTTGTACCCCTGAGATATCACCTGAAGGATCCAGGGGTCTACTTGCGAGTGAGCCAACTGCGCGCTGAAATTCATTGAGACGGGCCCCCCACCGTGCCTGATTCTGCTTGTAAAGCCCCAGCGTATACTGAGGGCTTGGCAGAGGCGGGAGAGGGTTTCTGTTCCTGGGAACTGGCTGATTTCTGCAGCCTTTTTCCTCTCCCTCTGTCACGGGGCAGAAATGAGGAACCTTTTGCCCGCTTGTCCACGAAAAGACTGCGCCTGATAATACGGCGTCTTCTCATGTTGAGAGGCGACCTGGGGTACAAACGTGGAATTCCCAGCTGTTGCCGTGGCCACCAGGTCTGAAAGACCGACCCCAAATAACTCCTCTTAATAAAGCAATACTTCCAAATGCCGTTTGGAATACGCATCACCTGACCACTGACGTGTCCATAACCCTCTACTGGTAGAAATGGACAACGCGTTTAGACTTGATGCCAGTCGGCAATTATTCCGCTGTGCATCACGCATATATAGAAATGCATCTTTTAAATGCTCTATAGGCAAAAATATACTGTCCCTATCTAGGGTATCAATATTTTCAGTCAGGGAATCCGACCACGCCAACCCAGCACTGCACATCCAGGCTGAGGCGATTGCTGGTCGCAGTATAACACCAGTATGTGTGTAAATACATTTTAGGATACCCTCCTGCTTTCTATCAGCAGGATCCTTAAGGGCGGCCATCTCAGGCGAAAGTAGAGCCCTTACAAGCGTGTGAGCGCTTTATCCACCCTAGGGGGTGTTTCCCAACGCACCCTAACCTCTGGCGGGAAAGGATATAATGCCAATAACATTTAGAAATTATCAGTTGTTATCGGGGGAAACCCACGCATCATCACACACCTCATTTAATTTCTCAGATTCAGGAAAACTACAGGTAGTTTTTCCTCACCGAACATAATACCCCTTTTTTGGTGGTACTCGTATTATCAGAAATGTGTAAAACATTTTTCATTGCCTCAATCATGTAACGTGTGGCCCTACTGGAAGTCACATTCGTCTCTTCACCGTCGACACTGGAGTCAGTATCCGTGTCGGCGTCTATATCTGCCATCTGAGGTAACGGGCGCTTTAGAGCCCCTGACGGCCTATGAGACGTCTGGACAGGCACAAGCTGAGTAGCCGGCTGTCTCATGTCAACCACTGTCTTTTATACAGAGCTGACACTGTCACGTAATTCCTTCCAACAGTTCATCCACACAGGTGTCGACCCCCTAGGGGGTGACATCACTATTACAGGCAATCTGCTCCGTCTCCACATCATTTTTCTCCTCATACATGTCGACACAAAAGTACCGACATACAGCACACACACAGGGAATGCTCTGATAGAGGACAGGACCCCACTAGCCCTTTGGGGAGACAGAGGGAGAGTTTGCCAGCACACACCAGAGCGCTATATATATACAGGGATAACCTTATATAAGTGTTTTTCCCCTTATAGCTGCTGTATAGTTAATACTGCGCCTAATTAGTGCCCCCCTCCCTTTTTTAACCCTTTCTGTAGTGTAGTGACTGCAGGGGAGAGACAGGGAGCTTCCCTCCAACGGAGCTGTGAGGGAAAATGGCGCCAGTGTGCTGAGGAGATAGGCTCCGCCCCCTTATCGGCGGCCTTATCCCCCGTTTTTTTATGTATTTTGGCAGGGGTTAAATGCATCCATATAGCCCAGGAGCTAGATGTGATGCATTTTTTTGCCATCCAAGGTGTTTTTATTGCGTCTCAGGGCGCCCCCACCCAGCGCCCTGCACCCTCAGTGACCGAAGTGTGAAGTGTGCTGAGAGCAATGGCGCACAGCTGCAGTGCTGTGCGCTACCTTGTTGAAGACAGGACGTCTTCTGCCGCCGATTTTCCGGACCTCTTCTGCCTTCTGGCTCTGTAAGGGGGCCGGCGGCGCGGCTCTGGGACCCATCCAAGCTGGGCCTGTGATCGTCCCTCTGGAGCTAATGTCCAGTAGCCTAAGAAGCCCAATCCACTCTGCACGCAGGTGAGTTCGCTTCTTCTCCCCTTAGTCCCTCGATGCAGTGAGCCTGTTGCCAGCAGGTCTCACTGAAAATAAAAAACCTAATCTAAAACTTTCACTAAGAAGCTCAGGAGAGCCCCTAGTGTGCACCCTTCTCTGACAATAGTTTTTGTATGCAGCCCTGCGCTGCCAGTTAAAAGCAGCCTGTTTGCAACACGTGGGATATTCCCTTATTTATCCCTATGAACCACACGAAATATACACAAGCAATAGATGGTTGCAGACTAGCGCTGAGTTTAAAAATAATGAAATTTATAAACAACTTGAGACTTTTCAATCTTCGTCCAAAGTTTCTTTCAAGCTCTTTCCACACATCAGAAAGACACTCACTTTATTACTCTGTCTCGCTTTCATGTAAAGGTATCTTTCTATCACCATACATCCACGGTACACTTCACTTGCAATGGACTTAGCTATTGGAATAACACTTACATTAGTGTCCTATCCCGCGTCCACATCAAGGTATCTTTCGTATCCCTCACAGTAGGGGCGGCAGGAATAAGGCAGACCAGTATTTTTCCAAAAAAAACACACGGCTTCTTTATTCATCCAATACAGCAAGTAAGTGATCTGGTATGATGGTTAGCAGCAAACTTCAACGCGTTTCGGGGATACCCTCCCCTTCCTCAAGAAGAGCCCCTAGTGTGCACCCTTCTCGTTCGGGCACAGAGATCTAACTGAGGCTTGGAGGAGGGTCATAGGGGGAGGAGCCAGTGCACACCAGATAGTCCTAAAGCTTTCTTTAGATGTGCCCAGTCTCCTGCGGAGCCGCTATCCCCCATGGTCCTTACGGAGTCCCCAGCATCCACTTAGGACGTTAGAGAAAATTGTGAAAAACTCATGTCGACCTTTTGACCTAGAACATGTCGACCTAGTTACTGTCGACCAATAGTGGTCGACCTAGTTACTGTCGACTTTCAATCCGGATCCTACTAAGAAGACCTGATGTCTGCCTGCCGATGGGTTCAGCGTTCCCCTGCAGTGGGGAGCCAACCTCCTGGTACGTCAGAACGCGTTTCACCACGTGGGCTTGTTCACCTGACAGCATGTCCACTCTGCTGGTATAAGTATTATCTTTCTATCAATCACATTCTCAAAACAGAAATAGTCCCAGCATTATTTTACACCCCCATTTGTCATTTCCCTAGGGGGATTTGAAATGCTTATGTAAGTCAGGGGTGGGGGACCATAGGCCCTCCAACTGTTGTTGAACTACACATACCAGCATGCCTTGCTACAGTTTTGCTATTTGACCATGCTAATATGGTTGCAGGGCATGCTGGGATATGTAGTTCAACAACAGCTGGAGGGCCGAAGGTTCCCCTTCCCTGATTTAAGTAGACAATACTGTAATTTGGGATTACCAGCAAGGCTCTGCACAGCATGTCCGAGTCAGGCGGGAGCAGGAAGACACCGTGTGGTCTCCTGTATTATAATATACGTCACATAGTAGTAATAATAAGAATTTACTTACCGATAATTCTATTTCTCGGAGTCCGTAGTGGATGCTGGGGTTCCTGAAAGGACCATGGGGAATAGCGGCTCCGCAGGAGACAGGGCACAAAAGTAAAGCTTTTACAGGTCAGGTGGTGTGTACTGGCTCCTCCCCCCATGACCCTCCTCCAGACTCCAGTTAGGTACTGTGCCCGGACGAGCGTACACAATAAGGGAGGATTTTGAATCCCGGGTAAGACTCATACCAGCCACACCAATCACACCGTACAACTTGTGATCTAAACCCAGTTAACAGTATGATAACAGAGGAGCCTCTGATAGATGGCTTCCTAAACAATAACCCGAATTAGTTAACAATAACTATGTACAAGTATTGCAGATAATCCGCACTTGGGATGGGCGCCCAGCATCCACTACGGACTCCGAGAAATAGAATTATCGGTAAGTAAATTCTTATTTTCTCTATCGTCCTAAGTGGATGCTGGGGTTCCTGAAAGGACCATGGGGATTATACCAAAGCTCCCAAACGGGCGGGAGAGTGCGGATGACTCTGCAGCACCGAACGAGAGAACTCCAGGTCCTCCTTTGCCAGGGTATCAAATTTGTAAAAATTTACAAACGTGTTCTCCCCTGACCACGTAGCTGCTCGGCAGAGTTGTAATGCCGAGACCCCTCGGGCAGCCGCCCAAGATGAGCCCACCTTCCTTGCGGAATGGGCCTTAACAGATTTAGGCTGTGGCAGGCCTGCCACAGAATGTACAAGTTGAATTTTGTTACAAATCCAACGAGCAATCGACTGCTTAGAAGCAGGTGCACCCAACTTGTTGGGTGCATACAGTATAAACAGCGAGTCAGATTTTCTGACTCCAGCCGTCCTTTAAATGTATATTTTTAAGGCTCTGACAACGTCCAACAACTTGGAGTCCTTCAAGTCGTCTGTAGCCGCAGGCACTACAATAGGTTGGTTCAGGTGAAACGCTGATACCACCTTAGGGAGAAAATGCGGACGCGTCCGCAGCTCTGCCCTATGTCGAATGGAAAATTAAATAAGGGCTTTTATAAAACAAAGCCGCCAGTTCAGATACTCTCCCGGCCGAAGCCAGGGCCAGTAACATAGTCACTTTCCATGTGAGATATTTCAAATCCACATTCTTTAGTGGTTCAAACCAATTGGATTTGAGGAAATCTAAAACTACATTTAGATCCCACGGTGCCCCCTTAGGCACCACAGGAGGCTGTATATGCAGTACTCCTTTGATAAAAATCTGGACCTCAGGGACTGAGGCCAATTCTTTTTGGAAGAATATTGATAGGGCCGAAATTTGAACCTTAATAGATCCCAATTTGAGACCCATAGACAATCCTGATTGCAGGAAATGTAGGAAAACGACCCAGTTGAAATTCCTCCATCGGAGCACTCCGCTGCTCGCACCACGCAACATATTTTCGCCAAATACGGCGATAATGCTTCGCGGTGACTTCCTTCCTTGCCTTTATCAAGGTAGGAATGACTTCTTCTGGAATGCCTTTTCCTTTTAGGATCTGGCATTCAAACGCCATGCCGTCAAACGCAGCCGCGGTAAGTCTTGAAAAAGACAAGGACCCTGCTGAAGCAGGTCCCTTCTCAGAAGTAGAGGCCACGGATCGTCCGTGACCATCTCTTGAAGTTCCGGGTACCAAGTCCTTCTTGGCCAATCCGGAGCCACTAGTCTTACTCCTCTTTGCCGTATAATCCTCAATACCTTTGGTATGAGAGGCAGAGGAGGAAACACATATACCGACTGGTACACCCAAGGTGTTACCAGCGCGTCCACAGCTATTGCCTGCGGATCTCTTGACCTGGCGCAATACCTGTCCAGTGTTTTGTTGAGGCGAGACGCCATCATGTCCACCATTGGTTTTACCCAACGGTTTAATAGCATGTGGAAAACTTCTGGATGAAGTCCCCACTCTCCCGGGTGAAGGTCGTGTCTGCTGAGGAAGTCTGCTTCCCAGTTGTCCACGCCCGGGATGAATACTGCTGACAGTGCTATCACGTGATTCTCCGCCCAGCGAAGGATCCTGGCAGCTTCTGCCATTGCCCTCCTGCTTCTTGTGCCGCCCTGTCTGTTTACATGGGCGACTGCCGTGATGTTGTCCGACTGGATCATCACCGGTCTTCCTTGAAGCAGAGGTTCCGCCTGGCTTAGAGCATTGTAGATTGCTCTTAGTTCCAGAATGCTTATGTGAAGAGACTTTTTCAGGCTCGACCACACTCCCTGGAAATTTCTTCCCTGTGTGACTGCTCCCCAGCCTCTCAGGCTGGCATCCGTGGTCACCAGGATCCAATCCTGCATGCCGAATCTGCGGCCCTCCAATAGATGAGCCTCCTGCAACCACCACAGAAGGGATACCCTTGTCCTCGGCGACAGGGTTATCCGCAGGTGCATCTGAAGATGCGACCCTGACCATTTGTCCAACAGATCCCTTTGCATGGAATCTGCCGAAAGGGATTGCTTCGTAAGAAGCTACCATTTTTTCCCAGGACTCTTGTGCATTGATGTACAGACACCTTTCCTGGTTTTAGGAGGTTCCTGACCAGGTCAGATAACTCCTTGGCTTTTTCTTCGGGAAGAAAAACCTTTTTCTGAACTGTGTCCAGAATCATCCCCAGGAACAGCAGACGAGTTGTCGGCATTAATTGGGATTTTGGAATATTCAGAATCCATCCGTGCTGCTTTAGCACCTCTTGAGATAGTGCTAAACCCATCTCTAGCTGTTCTCTGGACCTTGCCCTTATTAGGAGATCGTCCAAGTATGGGATAATTAATACGCCTTTTCTTCGAAGAAGAAATATTATCTCGGCCATTACCTTTGTAAAGACCCGAGGTGCCGTGGACAAACCAAACGGCAGCGTCTGAAACTGATAGTGACAGTTTTGTACAACGAACCTGAGGTACCCTGGTGTGAGGGGTAATTGGAACGTGGAGATACGCATCCTTGATGTCCAAGGATACCATAAAGTCCCCTTCTTCCAGGTTCGCTATCACTGCTCTGAGTGACTCCATCTTGAACTTGAACTTCTTTATGTACAGGTTCAAGGACTTCAGATTTAGAATAGGCCTTACCGAGCCATCCGGCTTCGGTACCACAAAAAGAGTGGAATAATACCCCTTCCCTTGTTGTAGAAGAGGTACCTTGACTATCACCTGCTGAGAATACAGCTTGTGAATGGCTTCCAAAACCGTCTCCCTTTCTGAGGGGGACGTTGGTAAAGCAGACTTCAGGAAACGGCGAGGTGGCTCTGTCTCTAATTTCAACCTGTACCCCTGAGATATTATCTGCAGGATCCAGGGATTTACCTGCGAGTGAGCCCACTGCGCGCTGTAATTCTTGAGACGACCGCCTACCGCCCCCGAGTCCGCTTGCGAAGCCCCAGCGTCATGCTGAGGCTTTTGTAGAAGCCGGGGAGGGCTTCTGTTCCTGGGAAGGAGCTGCCTGTTGCTGTCTCTTCCCTCGTCCTCTGCCTCGTGGCAGATATGAATAGCCCTTTGCTCTCTTATTTTTAAAGGAACGAAAGGGCTGCGGTTGAAAGGTCGGTGCCTTTTTCTGTTGGGGAGTGACTTGAGGTAGAAAGGTGGATTTCCCGGCCGTAGCCGTGGCCACCAAATCCGATAGACCGACCCCAAATAACTCCTCTACGCATCGCCTGTCCACTGTCGTGTCCATAAAGCTCTTCTGGCCGAAATGGACATAGCACTTACCCGTGATGCCAGTGTGCAGATATCTCTCTGTGCATCACGCATATAAAGAAATGCATCCTTTATTTGTTCTAACGACAGTAAAATATTGTCCCTGTCCAGGGTATCAATATTTTCGATCAGGGACTCTGACCAAACTACCCCAGCACTGCACATCCAGGCAGTCGCAATAGTTGGTCGTAGTATAACACCTGCATGTGTGTATATACCTTTTTGGATATTTTCCATCCTCCTATCTGATGGATCTTTAAGTGCGGCCGTCTCAGGAGAGGGTAACGCCACTTGTTTTGATAAGCGTGTTAGCGCTTTGTCCACCCTAGGAGGTGTTTCCCAGCGCTCCCTAACCTCTGGCGGGAAAGGGTATAAAGCCAATAACTTCTTTGAAATTAGCAGTTTTTTATCGGGGCACCCCACGCTTCATCACACACGTCATTTAATTCTTCTGATTCGGTAAAAACTACTGGTAGTTTTTTCACACCCCACATAATACCCTGTTTAGTGGTACCTGTAGTATCAGCTAAATGTAACATCTCCTTTATTGCCAAAATCATATAACGTGTGGCCCTACTGGAAAATACGGTTGATTCGTCACCTTCACCACCGGAATCAGTGCCTGTGTCTGGGTCTGTGTCGACCGACTGAGGCAAGGGGCGTTTTACAGTCCCTGACGGTGTTTGAGGCGCCTGGACAGGCACTAATTGAGTGTCCGGCCGCCTCATGTCGGCAAACGACTGCTTAAGCGAGTTGACGCTATCCCGTAATTCCACAAATAAAGGCATCCATTCTGGTGTCGACCCCCTAGGAGGTGACATCCTCATATTTGGCAATTGCTCCGCCTCCACACCAATAACGTCCTCATACATGTCGACACACACGTACCGACACACAGCAGACACACAGGGAATGCTCTATACGAAGACAGGACCCACTAGCCCTTTGGGGAGACAGAGGGAGAGTCTGCCAGCACACACCAAAAAACGCTATATATGACAGGGATAGCCTTATGATTAAGTGCTCCCTTATAGCTGCTTTTATATTAATATTTCTCTATCGTCCTAGTGGATGCTGGGGTTCCTGAAAGGACCATGGGGAATAGCGGCTCCGCAGGAGACAGGGCACAAAAAGTAAAGCTTTAGGATCAGGTGGTGTGCACTGGCTCCTCCCCCTATGACCCTCCTCCAAGCCAGTTAGATTTTTGTGCCCGGCCGAGAAGGGTGCAATCTAGGTGGCTCTCCTAAAGAGCTGCTTAGGAAAGTTTAGCTTAGGTTTTTTATTTTACAGTGAGTCCTGCTGGCAACAGGATCACTGCAACGAGGGACTTAGGGGAGAAGAAGTGAACTCACCTGCGTGCAGGATGGATTGGCTTCTTGGCTACTGGACATCAGCTCCAGAGGGACGATCACAGGTACAGCCTGGATGGTCACCGGAGCCTTGCCGCCGGCCCCCTTGCAGATGCTGAAGTAAGAAGAGGTCCAGAATCGGCGGCAGAAGACTCCTCAGTCTTCTAAAGGTAGCGCACAGCACTGCAGCTGTGCGCCATTTTCCTCTCAGCACACTTCACACGGCAGTCACTGAGGGTGCAGGGCGCTGGGAGGGGGGCGCCCTGGGAGGCAAATGAATACCTATTTTGGCTAAAAATACCTCACATATAGCCTCCGGAGGCTATATGGAGATATTTAACCCCTGCCAGAATCCGTTAAGAGCGGGAGACGAGACCGCCGAAAAAGGGGCGGGGCCTATCTCCTCAGCACACAGCGCCATTTTCCCTCACAGAAAGGCTGGAGGGAAGGCTCCCAGGCTCTCCCCTGCACTGCACTACAGAAACAGGGTTAAAACAGAGAGGGGGGGCACTAATTTGGCGATATGCTTATATATATATTAAAATGCTATAAGGGAAAACACTTATATAAGGTTGTCCCTATATAATTATAGCGTTTTTGGTGTGTGCTGGCAAACTCTCCCTCTGTCTCTCCAAAGGGCTAGTGGGTCCTGTCCTCTATCAGAGCATTCCCTGTGTGTGTGCTGTGTGTCGGTACGTGTGTGTCGACAGGTAGGAGGACGATGTTGGTGAGGAGGCGGAGCAATTGCCTGTAATGGTGATGTCACTCTCTAGGGAGTCGACACCGGAATGGATGGCTTATTTAGGAAATTACGTGATAATGTCAACACGCTGCAAGGTCGGTTGACGACATGAGACGGCCGACAAACAATTAGTACGGTCCAGACGTCTCAAAAACACCGTCAAGGGTTTTAAAACGCCCGTTTACTTTAGTCGGTCGACACAGACACAGACAGGGACACTGAATCCAGTGTCGACGGTGAATAAACAAACGTATTCCTTATTAGGGCCACACGTTAAAGGCAATGAAGGAGGTGTTACGTATTTCTGATACTACAAGTACCACAAAAGAGGGTATTATGTGGGATGTGAAAAAAATAAGATTTTACTTACCGATAAATCTATTTCTCGGAGTCCGTAGTGGATGCTGGGGTTCCTGAAAGGACCATGGGGAATAGCGGCTCCGCAGGAGACAGGGCACAAAAAGTAAAGCTTTTTCCGATCAGGTGGTGTGCACTGGCTCCTCCCCCTATGACCCTCCTCCAGACTCCAGTTAGGTACTGTGCCCGGACGAGCGTACACAATAAGGGAGGATTTTGAATCTTGGGTAAGACTCATACCAGCCACACCAATCACACCGTACAACTTGTGATCTAAACCCAGTTAACAGTATGATAACAGCGGAGCCTCTGAAAGATGGCTTCCTACAACAATAACCCGAATAAGTTAACAATAAGTATGTACAATTTATGCAGATAATCCGCACTTGGGATGGGCGCCCAGCATCCACTACGGACTCCGAGAAATAGATTTATCGGTAAGTAAAATCTTATTTTCTCTATCGTCCTAGTGGATGCTGGGGTTCCTGAAAGGACCATGGGGATTATACCAAAGCTCCCAAACGGGCGGGAGAGTGCGGATGACTCTGCAGCACCGAATGAGAGAACTCCAGGTCCTCCTTAGCCAGAGTATCAAATTTGTAAAATTTTACAAACGTGTTCTCCCCTGACCACGTAGCTGCTCGGCAAAGTTGTAATGCCGAGACCCCTCGGGCAGCCGCCCAAGATGAGCCCACCTTCCTTGTGGAGTGGGCCTTTACAGATTTAGGCTGTGGCAGGCCTGCCACAGAATGTGCCAGTTGGATTGTGCTACAGATCCAACGAGCAATCGTCTGCTTAGACGCAGGAGCACCCATCTTGTTGGGTGCATACAATATAAACAACGAGTCAGATTTTCTGACTCCAGCTGTTCTTGCAATATATATTTTTAATGCTCTGACAACGTCCAGTAACTTGGAGTCCTCCAAGTCACTTGTAGCCGCAGGCACTACAATAGGCTGGTTCAGATGAAATGCTGACACCACCTTAGGGAGAAAATGCGGACGAGTCCGCAGTTCTGCCCTGTCCGAATGGAAAATCAGATATGGGCTTTTGTAAGATAAAGCTGCCAATTCTGACACTCTCCTGGCAGAAGCCAGGGCTAGAAGCATGGTCACTTTCCAAGTGAGATATTTCAAATCCACCTTATTTAGTGGTTCAAACCAATGAGATTTTAGAAAATCCAAAACTACATTGAGATCCCACGGTGCCACTGGAGGCACCACAGGAGGCTGTATATGCAGCACTCCCTTCACAAAGGTCTGGACTTCAGGGACTGAAGCCAATTCTTTTTGAAAGAAAATCGACAGGGCCGAAATTTGAACCTTAATAGATCCCAATTTGAGACCCATAGACAATCCTGATTGCAGGAAATGTAGGAATCGACCCAGTTGAAATTCCTCCGTCGGAGCACTCCGATCTTCGCACCACGCAACATATTTTCGCCAAATTCGGTGATAATGTTGCACGGTTACTTCTTTCCTTGCTTTAATCAAAGTAGGAATGACTTCTTCCGGCATGCCTTTTTCCATTAGGATCCGGCGTTCAACCGCCATGCCGTCAAACGCAGCCGCGGTAAGTCTTGAAACAGACAGGGACCCTGCTGAAGCAAGTCCCTCCTTAGAGGTAGAGGCCACGGATCTTCCGTGATCATCTCTTGAAGTTCCGGGTACCAGGTCCTTCTTGGCCAATCCGGAACCACTAGTATCGTTCTTACGCCTCTTTGCCGTATAATTCTCAATACTTTTGGTATGAGAGGCAGAGGAGGAAACACATACACCGACTGGTACACCCAAGGCGTTACCAGCGCGTCCACAGCTATTGCCTGCGGATCTCTTGACCTGGCGCAATACCTGTCCAGTTTTTTGTTGAGGCGAGACGCCATCATGTCCACTATTGGTCTTTCCCAACGGGTTACCAGCATGTGGAAGACTTCTGGATGAAGTCCCCACTCTCCCGGGTGAAGATCGTGTCTGCTGAGGAAGTCTGCTTCCCAGTTGTCCACTCCCGGGATGAACACTGCTGATAGCGCTATCACATGATTCTCTGCCCAGCGAAGAATCCTTGCAGCTTCTGCCATTGCACTCCTGCTTCTTGTGCCGCCCTGTCTGTTCACATGGGCGACTGCCGTGATGTTGTCCGACTGGATCAACACCGGTTTTCCCTGAAGCAGAGGTTCTGCCTGGCTTAGAGCATTGTATATTGCTCTTAGTTCCAGAATGTTTATGTGAAGAGACGTTTCCAGGCTCGTCCATACTCCCTGGAAGTTTCTTCCTTGTGTGACTGCTCCCCAGCCTCTCAGGCTGGCGTCCGTGGTCACCAGGATCCAATCCTGTATGCCGAATCTGCGGCCCTCCAATAGATGAGGACTCTGCAACCACCACAGAAGAGACACCCTTGTCCTTGGAGACAGGGTTATCCGTAGGTGCATCTGAAGATGCGACCCTGACCATTTGTCCAACAGATCCCTTTGGAAAATTCTTGCGTAGAATCTGCCGAATGGAATTGCTTCGTAAGAAGCTACCATTTTTCCCAGGACTCTTGTGCATTGATGTACAGACACCTTTCCTGGTTTTAGGAGGTTCCTGACAAGCTCGGATAACTCCTTGGCTTTTTCCTCCGGGAGAAAAAACTTTTTTCTGAACCGTGTCCAGAATCATCCCTAGGAACAGCAGACGAGTTGTCGGCATTAACTGGGATTTTGGAATATTCAGAATCCACCCGTGCTGTTTTAGCACTTCTTGAGACAGTGCTAATCCCATCTCTAGCTGTTCTCTGGACCTCGCCCTTATTAGGAGATCGTCCAAGTATGGGATAATTAATACGCCTTTTCTTCGAAGAAGAATCATCATCTCGGCCATTACCTTTGTAAAGATCCGAGGTGCCGTGGACAATCCGAACGGCAGCGTCTGAAACTGATAGTGACAGTTTTGTACAACGAACCTGAGGTACCCCTGGTGTGAGGGGTAAATTGGAACGTGGAGATACGCATCCTTGATGTCCAAGGATACCATAAAGTCCCCCTCTTCCAGGTTCGCTATCACTGCTCTGAGTGACTCCATTTTGAACTTGAACTTCTTTATGTACAGGTTCAAGGACTTCAGATTTAGAATAGGCCTTACCGAGCCATCCGGCTTCGGTACCACAAAAAGAGTGGAATAATACCCCTTCCCTTGTTGTAGAAGAGGTACCTTGACTATCACCTGCTGAGAGTACAGCTTGTGAATGGCTTCCAAAACCGTCTCCCTTTCGGAGGGGGACGTTGGTAAAGCAGACTTCAGGAAACGGCGAGGTGGATCCGTCTCTAATTCCAACCTGTACCCTTGAGATATTATCTGCAGGATCCAGGGATCTACCTGCGAGTGAGCCCACTGCGCGCTGTAATTTTTGAGACGACCGCCCACCATCCCCGAGTCCGCTTGAGGAGCCCCAGCGTCATGCTGAGGCTTTTGTAGAAGCCAGGGAGGGCTTCTGTTCCTGGGAAGGAGCTGCGTGTTGCTGTCTCTTCCCTCGACCTTTGCCTCGTGGCAGATATGAATAGCCCTTTGCTCTCTTATTTTTAAAGGAACGAAAGGGCTGCGGTTGAAAAGTCGGTGCCTTTTTCTGTGGGGGAGTGACTTGAGGTAGAAAGGTGGATTTCCCGGCTGTAGCCGTGGCCACCAAATCTGATAGACCGACTCCAAATAACTCCTCCCCTTTATACGGCAAAACTTCCATATGCCGTTTTGAATCCGCATCACCTGACCACTGTCGCGTCCATAAAGCTCTTCTGGCCGAAATGGACATAGCACTTACCCGTGATGCCAGTGTGCAGATATCCCTCTGTGCATCACGCATATAAAGAAATGCATCCTTTATTTGTTCTAACGACAGTAAAATATTGTCCCTGTCCAGGGTATCAATATTTTCAATCAGGGACTCTGACCAAACTACCCCAGCACTGCCCATCCAGGCAGTCGCTGCAGCTGGTCGTAGTATAACACCTGCATGTGTGTATATACTTTTTTGGATATTTTCCATCCTCCTATCTGATGGATCTTTAAGTGCGGCCGTCTCAGGAGAGGGTAACGCCACTTGTTTAGATAAGCGTGTTAGCGCCTTGTCCACCCTAGGAGGTGTTTCCCAGCGCTCCCTAACCTCTGGCGGGAAAGGGTATAATGCCAATAATTTCTTTGAAATTATCAGTTTTTTATCAGGGGCAACCCACGCTTCATTACACACGTCATTTAATTCTTCTGATTCAGGAAAAACTATAGGTAGTTTTTTCATACCCCACATAATACCCTGTTTAGTGGTACCTGTAGTATCAGCTAAATGTAACGCCTCCTTCATTGCCAAAATCATATAACGTGTGGCCCTACTGGAAAATACGGTTGATTCGTCACCGTCACCACTGGAGTCATCGCCTGTGTCTGGGTCTGTGTCGACCGACTGAGGCAAAGGGCGTTTCACAGCCCCTGACGGTGTTTGAGTCGCCTGGACAGGCACTAATTGATTGTCCGGCCGCCTCATGTCGTCAAACGACTGCTTTAGCGTGTTGACACTATCCCGTAGTTCCATAAATAAAGGCATCCATTCCGGTGTCGACTCCCTAGGGGGTGACATCCTCATATTTGGCAATTGCTCCGCCTCCACACCAATATCGTCCTCATACATGTCGACACACACGTACCGACACACAGCAGACACACAGGGAATGCTCCTAACGAAGACAGGACCCACTAGCCCTTTGGTGAGACAGAGGGAGAGTTTGCCAGCACACACCAAAAGCGCTATATATATATCAGGGATAGCCTTATAATAAGTGCTCCCTTATAGCTGCTTTGTTATATCAAATTATCGCCATAAATGTGCCCCCCCCTCTCTGTTTTACCCTGTTTCTGTAGTGCAGTGCAGGGGAGAGACTTGGGAGCCGTCCTGACCAGCGGAACTGTGAGAGGAAATGGCGCCGTGTGCTGAGGAGATAGGCCCCGCCCCTTTTCTGGCGGGCTCGTCTCCCGCTATTTAGAGAAATTAGGCAGGGGTTAAATATCTCCATATAGCCTCTAGGGCTATATGTGAGGTATTTTTAGCCTTTATAGGTAATCATTTTGCCTCCCAGGGCGCCCCCCTCCCAGCGCCCTGCACCCTCAGTGACTGCCGTGTGAAGTGTGCTGAGAGGAAAATGGCGCACAGCTGCAGTGCTGTGCGCTACCTTTTGAAGACTGCAGGAGTCTTCAGCCGCCGATTCTGGACCTCTTCTGTCTTCAGCATCTGCAAGGGGGCCGGCGGCGTGGCTCCGGTGACCATCCTGGCTGTACCCGTGATCGTCCCTCTGGAGCTTGATGTCCAGTAGCCAAGAAGCCAATCCATCCTGCACGCAGGTGAGTTGACTCCTTCTCCCCTCAGTCCCTCGCTGCAGTGATCCTGTTGCCAGCAGGAATCACTGTAAAATAAAAAACCTAGCTAAACTTTTTCTAAGCAGCTCTTTAGGAGAGCCACCTAGATTGCACCCTTCTCGGCCGGGCACAAAAATCTAACTGGAGTCTGGAGGAGGGTCATAGGGGGAGGAGCCAGTGCACACCACCTGATCGGAAAAAGCTTTACTTTTTGTGCCCTGTCTCCTGCGGAGCCGCTATTCCCCATGGTCCTTTCAGGAACCCCAGCATCCACTAGGACGATAGAGAAACTACCATAGTTTTTCCTGAATCAGATAAATTAAATAAAGTGTGTGATGATGCGTGGGTTCCCCCCGATAGAAAATTATGGGCGGTATACCCTTTCCCGCCAGAAGTTAGGGCGCGTTGGGAAACACCCTTTAAGGTGGATAAGGCGCTCACACGCTTATCAAAACAAGTGGCGGTACCGTCTATAGATAGGGCCGTCCTCAAGGACCAGCTGACAAGGCTGGAAAATATAATAAAAAGTATATACACACATACTGGTGTTATACTGCGGCCAGCGATCGCCTCAGCCTGGATGTGCAGAGCTAGGGTGGCTTGGTCGGATTCCCTGACTAAAAATATTGATACCCTTGACAGGGACAGTATTTTATTGACTATAGAGCATTTCTATATATGCGAGATGCACAGAGGGATATTTGCACTCTGGCATCATGAATAAACGCGATGTCCATAACTGCCAGAAGATGTTATGGACACGACAGTGGTCAGGTGATGCAGATTCCAAACGGCACAGTATGGCCGTATACAGGAAGAGGACTTGTTTGGGGTCGGTCCATCGGACCTGGTGGTCACGGCAACTGCTGGAAAATCCACCGTTTTTTACCCTAAGTCACATCTCTGCAGAAAAAGACACCGTCTTTTCAGCCTCAGTCCTCTCGTCCCTATAAGATCATATCTGCCCAGGGATAGAGGAAAGGGAAGAAGACTGCAGCAGGCAGCCCATTCCCAGGAACAGAAGCGTTCCACCGCGTCTGACAAGTTCTCAGCATGGCGCTGAGACCGTACAGGACCCCTGGATCCTACAAGTAGTATCCCGGGGGTACAGATGGGAATGTCGAGACGTTTCCCCTTCGCAGGCTCCTGAAGTCTGCTTTACCAAGTCTCCCTCCGACAAGGAGGTAGTATGGGAAAAAATTCACAAGCTGTATTCCCAGCAGGTGATAATTAAATTACCCCTCCTACTACAGAAAAGGGGTATTATTCCACACTATATTGTGGTACTGAAGCCAGAAGGCTAGGTGAGACTTATTCTAAAAATTTGTTTTTGAACACTTACAAAGGTTCAAATTAAGATGAAGTCACTCAGAGCAGTGATAACGAACCAGGAATAAGGGGACTATATAGTGTCCCGGGACATCAGGGATGCTTACCTCTATGTCCCAAATTTGCCCTTCTCACTAAGGGTACCTCAGGTTCGTGGTGCAGAACTGTCACTATCAGTTTCAGACGCTGCCGTTTGGATTGTCCACGGCACCCTGGGGTCTTTACCAAGGTAATGGCCGAATTGATGATTCTTCTTCGAAGAAAAGGCGTCTTAATTATCCCTTACTTGGACGATCTCCTGATAGGGGCATAGTCCAGGGAACAGTTGGAGGTCGGAGTAGCACTATCTCGGATACTGCTACAATCAGCACGGGTGGATTCTAAATATTCCAAAATCGCAGCTGATCCCGACGACACGTCTGCTGTGCCTAGGGATGATTCTGGACACAGTCCAGAAAAAGGTGTTTCTCCCGGAAGAGAAAGCCAGGGAGTTATCCGAGCAAGTCAGGAACCTCCTAAAAACAGTGCATCATTGCACAAGGGTCCTGGTAAAAATGGTGGCTTCCTACGAAGCAATTCCATTCGGCAGATTTCACGTAAGAACTTTTCAGTGGGATCTGCTGGACAAATGGTCCGGATCGCATCTTCAGATGCATCAGCGGATAACCCAATATCCAAGGACAAGGGTGTCTCTCCTGTGGTGGTTATAGAGTGCTCATCTTCTAGAGGGCAGCAGATTCGGCATTCAGGATTGGATGCTGGTAACCACGGAGCCCAGCCTGAGAGGCTGGGGAGCAGTCACACAAGGAAAAAATTTCCAGGGAGTGTGATCAAGTATGGAGACTTTTCTCCACATAAATATACTGGAGCTAAGGGTAAATTTATAATGCTCTAAGCTTAGCAAGACCTCTGCTTCAAGGTCAGCCGGTATTGATCCAGTGGGAAAAACATCACGGCAGTCGCCCACGTAAACAGACAGGGCGACACAAGAAGCAGGAGGGCAATGGCAGAAACTGCAAGGACTTTTCGCTGGGCGGAAAATCATGTGATAACACTGTCAGCAGTTTTTCATCCCGGGAATGGAAACTGGGAAGCAGACTTCCTCAGCACGACCTCCACCCGGGAGAGTGGAAACTTCATTGAGAAGTTTTTTCCACATGATTGTAAACCGTTGGGAAATACCAAAGGTGGACATGATGGCGTCCCGTCTGAACAAAAAACGGGACAGGTATTGCGCCAGGTCAAGAGACCCTCAGGCAATAGATGTGGACGTTCTGGTAACACCGTGGGTGTACCAGTCGGTGTATGTGTTCCCTCCTCTGCTTCTCATACCTAAGGTGCTGAGAATTATAAGACGTAGAGGAGTAAGAACTATACTCATGGCTCCGGATTGGCCAAGAAGGACTTGGTACCCGGAACTTCAAGAGATGCTTACATAGGTCTTATGGCCTCTGCCGCTAAGAAGGAACTTGCTTCAGCAAGTACCATGTCTGTTCCAAGACTTACCGCAGCTGCGTTTGTCGGCATGGCGATGGAAAGCCGGATCCTAAGGGAAAAAATAAGAATTTACTTACCGATAATTCTATTTCTCGGAGTCCGTAGTGGATGCTGGGGTTCCTGAAAGGACCATGGGGAATAGCGGCTCCGCAGGAGACAGGGCACAAAAAGTAAAGCTTTAGGATCAGGTGGTGTGCACTGGCTCCTCCCCCTATGACCCTCCTCCAAGCCAGTTAGGTACTGTGCCCGGACGAGCGTACACAATAAGGGAGGAATTTTGAATCCCGGGTAAGACTCATACCAGCCACACCAATCACACCGTACAACTTGTGATCTAAACCCAGTTAACAGTATGATAACAGCGGAGCCTCTGAAAAGATGGCTCACAACAATAATAACCCGATTTTTGTAACTATGTACAAGTATTGCAGATAATCCGCACTTGGGATGGGCGCCCAGCATCCACTACGGACTCCGAGAAATAGAATTATCGGTAAGTAAATTCTTATTTTCTCTATCGTCCTAGTGGATGCTGGGGTTCCTGAAAGGACCATGGGGATTATACCAAAGCTCCCAAACGGGCGGGAGAGTGCGGATGACTCTGCAGCACCGAATGAGAGAACTCCAGGTCCTCTTTTGCCAGGATATCAAATTTGTAGAATTTTACAAACGTGTTCTCCCCTGACCACGTAGCTGCTCGGCAGAGTTGTAATGCCGAGACCTCTCGGGCAGCCGCCCAAGATGAGCCCACCTTCCTTGTGGAATGGGCCTTAACCGATTTAGACTGTGGCAGGCCTGCCTCAGAATGTGCAAGTTGAATTGTGTTACAAATCCAACGAGCAATCGACTGCTTAGAAGCAGGCGCACCCAACTTGTTGGGTGCATACAGTATAAACAGCGAGTCAGATTTTCTGACTCCAGCTGTCCTGGAATATATTTTCAGGGCCCTGACAACTTCTAGCAACTTGGAGTCCTCCAAGTCCCTAGTAGGTGCAAGGCACCACAATAAGCTGGTTCAGGTGAAACACTGACACCACCTTAGGGAGAGAACTGGGGACGAGTCCGCAGCTCTGCCCTGTCCGAATGGACAAACAGATATGGGCTTTTTTGAGAAAAAACCACCAATTTGACACTCGCCTGGTCCAGGCCAGGGCCAAGAGCATGGTCACTTTTTATGTGAGATGCTGCAATGTGATGCTCAATGTGATTTGAGAAATCCCAGAACTACGTTGAGATCCCACAGTGCCACTGGAGGCACAAAAAAGGGGTTTGTATATGCAATACTCCCTTGACAAACTTCTGGACTTCAGGAACTGAAGCCAATTCTTTCTGGAAGAAAATTTACAGGGCCGAATTTGAACCTTAATGGACCCCAATTTGAGGCCCATAGACACTCCTGTTTGCAGGAAATGCAGGAAACGACCGAGTTGAAATTTCTTTGTGGGGCCTTCCTGGCCTCACACCACGCAACATATTTTCGCCACACGTGGTGATAATGTTGTGCGGTCACCTCCTTTCTGGCTTTGACCAGGGTAGGAATGACCTCTTCCGGAATGCCTTTTTTCCCTTAGGATCCGGCTTTCCATCGCCATGCCGACAAACGCAGCTGCGGTAAGTCTTGGAAAAGACATGGTACTTGCTGAAGCAAGTCCCTTCTTAGCGGCAGAGGCCATAAGACCTCTGTAAGCATCTCTTGAAGTTCCGGGTACCAAGTCCTTCTTGGCCAATCCGGAGCCATGAGTATAGTTCTTACTCCTCTACGTCTTATAATTCTCAGCACCTTAGGTATGAGAAGCAGAGGAGGGAACACATACACCGACTGGTACACCCACGGTGTTACCAGAACGTCCACATCTATTGCCTGAGGGTCCCTTGACCTGGCGCAATACCTGTCCCGTTTTTTGTTCAGACGGGACGCCATCATGTCCACCTTTGGTATTTCCCAACGGTTTACAATCATGTGGAAAAAAACTTCTCAATGAAGTTTCCACTCTCCCGGGTGGAGGTCGTGCTGAGGAAGTCTGCTTCCCAGTTTCCATTCCCGGGATGAAAAACTGCTGACAGTGTTATCACATGATTTTCCGCCCAGCGAAAAGTCCTTGCAGTTTCTGCCATCGCCCTCCTGCTTCTTGTGTCGCCCTGTCTGTTTACGTGGGCGACTGCCGTGATGTTTTTCCCACTGGATCAATACCGGCTGACCTTGAAGCAGAGGTCTTGCTAAGCTTAGAGCATTATAAATTTACCCTTAGCTCCAGTATATTTATGTGGAGAAAAGTCTCCATACTTGATCACACTCCCTGGAAATTTTTCCCTTGTGTGACTGCTCCCCAGCCTCTCAGGCTGGGCTCCGTGGTTACCAGCATCCAATCCTGAATGCCGAATCTGCGGCCCTCTAGAAGATGAGCACTCTATAACCACCACAGGAGAGACACCCTTGTCCTTGGATATTGGGTTATCCGCTGATGCATCTGAAGATGCGATCCGGACCATTTGTCCAGCAGATCCCACTGAAAAGTTCTTACGTGAAATCTGCCGAATGGAATTGCTTCGTAGGAAGCCACCATTTTTACCAGGACCCTTGTGCAATGATGCACTGTTTTTAGGAGGTTCCTGACTTGCTCGGATAACTCCCTGGCTTTCTCTTCCGGGAGAAACACCTTTTTCTGGACTGTGTCCAGAATCATCCCTAGGCACAGCAGACGTGTCGTCGGGATCAGCTGCGATTTTGGAATATTTAGAATCCACCCGTGCTGATTGTAGCAGTATCCGAGATAGTGCTACTCCGACCTCCAACTGTTCCCTGGACTATGCCCCTATCAGGAGATCGTCCAAGTAAGGGATAATTAAGACGCCTTTTCTTCGAAGAAGAATCATCAATTCGGCCATTACCTTGGTAAAGACCCCGGGGTGCCGTGGACAATCCAAACGGCAGCGTCTGAAACTGATAGTGACAGTTCTGCACCACGAACCTGAGGTACCCTTAGTGAGAAGGGCAAATTTGGGACATAGAGGTAAGCATCCCTGATGTCCCGGGACACTATATAGTCCCCTTCTTCCTGGTTCGTTATCACTGCTCTGAGTGACTTCATCTTAATTTGAACCTTTGTAAGTGTTCAAAAAAAATTTTTTTTAGAATAAGTCTCACCTAGCCTTCTGGCTTCAGTACCACAATATAGTGTGGAATAATACCCCTTTTCTGTAGTAGGAGGGGTAATTTAATTGTCACCTGCTGGGAACACAGCTTGTGAATTTTTTCCCATACTACCTCCTTGTCGGAGGGAGACTTGGTAAAGTAGACTTCAGGAGCCTGCGAAGGGGAAACGTCTCGACATTCCCATCTGTACCCCCGGGATACTACTTGTAGGATCCAGGGGTCCTGTACGGTCTCAGCGCCATGCTGAGAACTTGTCAGACGCGGTGGAACGCTTCTGTTCCTGGGAATAGGCTGCCTGTTGCAGTCTTCTTCCCTTTCCTCTATCCCTGGGCAGATATGATCTTATAGGGACGAGAGGACTGAGGCTGAAAAGACGGTGTCTTTTTCTGCAGAGATGTGACTTAGGGTAAAAAACGGTGGATTTTCCAGCAGTTGCCGTGACCACCAGGTCCGATGGACCGACCCCAAACAAGTCCTCTTCCTTTATACGGCCATACTGTGCCGTTTGGAATCTGCATCACCTGACCACTGTCGTGTCCATAACATCTTCTGGCAGTTATGGACATCGCGTTTATTCATGATGCCAGAGTGCAAATATCCCTCTGTGCATCTCGCATATATAGAAATGCTCTATAGTCAATAAAATACTGTCCCTGTCAAGGGTATCAATATTTTTAGTCAGGGAATCCGACCAAGCCACCCTAGCTCTGCACATCCAGGCTGAGGCGATCGCTGGCCGCAGTATAACACCAGTATGTGTGTATATACTTTTTATTATATTTTCCAGCCTTGTCAGCTGGTCCTTGAGGACGGCCCTATCTATAGACGGTACCGCCACTTGTTTTGATAAGCGTGTGAGCGCCTTATCCACCTTAAGGGGTGTTTCCCAACGCGCCCTAACTTCTGGCGGGAAAGGGTATACCGCCCATAATTTTCTATCGGGGGGAACCCACGCATCATCACACACTTTATTTAATTTATCTGATTCAGGAAAAACTATGGTAGTTTTTTCACATCCCACATAATACCCTCTTTTGTGGTACTTGTAGTATCAGAAATACGTAACACCTCCTTCATTGCCTTTAACGTGTGGCCCTAATAAGGAATACGTTTGTTTATTCACCGTCGACACTGGATTCAGTGTCCCTGTCTGTGTCTGTGTCGACCGACTAAAGTAAACGGGCGTTTTAAAACCCTTGACGGTGTTTTTGAGACGTCTGGACCGTACTAATTGTTTGTCGGCCGTCTCATGTCGTCAACCGACCTTGCAGCGTGTTGACATTATCACGTAATTTCCTAAATAAGCCATCCATTCCGGTGTCGACTCCCTAGAGAGTGACATCACCATTACAGGCAATTGCTCCGCCTCCTCACCAACATCGTCCTCCTACCTGTCGACACACACGTACCGACACACAGCACACACACAGGGAATGCTCTGATAGAGGACAGGACCCACTAGCCCTTTGGAGAGACAGAGGGAGAGTTTGCCAGCACACACCAAAAACGCTATAATTATATAGGGACAACCTTATATAAGTGTTTTCCCTTATAGCATCTTAATATATATATAAGCATATCGCCAAATTAGTGCCCCCCCTCTCTGTTTTAACCCTGTTTCTGTAGTGCAGTGCAGGGGAGAGCCTGGGAGCCTTCCCTCCAGCCTTTCTGTGAGGGAAAATGGCGCTGTGTGCTGAGGAGATAGGCCCCGCCCCTTTTTCGGCGGCCTCGTCTCCCGCTCTTAACGGATTCTGGCAGGGGTTAAATATCTCCATATAGCCTCCGGAGGCTATATGTGAGGTATTTTTAGCCAAAATAGGTATTCATTTGCCTCCCAGGGCGCCCCCCTCCCAGCGCCCTGCACCCTCAGTGACTGCCGTGTGAAGTGTGCTGAGAGGAAAATGGCGCACAGCTGCAGTGCTGTGCGCTACCTTTAGAAGACTGAGGAGTCTTCTGCCGCCGATTCTGGACCTCTTCTTACTTCAGCATCTGCAAGGGGGCCGGCGGCAAGGCTCCGGTGACCATCCAGGCTGTACCTGTGATCGTCCCTCTGGAGCTGATGTCCAGTAGCCAAGAAGCCAATCCATCCTGCACGCAGGTGAGTTCACTTCTTCTCCCCTAAGTCCCTCGTTGCAGTGATCCTGTTGCCAGCAGGACTCACTGTAAAATAAAAAACCTAAGCTAAACTTTCCTAAGCAGCTCTTTAGGAGAGCCACCTAGATTGCACCCTTCTCGGCCGGGCACAAAATCTAACTGGCTTGGAGGAGGGTCATAGGGGGAGGAGCCAGTGCACACCACCTGATCCTAAAGCTTTACTTTTTGTGCCCTGTCTCCTGCGGAGCCGCTATTCCCCATGGTCCTTTCAGGAACCCCAGCATCCACTAGGACGATAGAGAAAAGGCATTCCGGAAGAGGTCATTCCTACCCTGGTCAAAGCCAGAAAGGAGGTGACCGCACAACATTATCACCACGTGTGGCGAAAATATGTTGCGTGGTGTGAGGCCAGGAAGGCCCCACAAAGAAATTTCAACTCGGTCGTTTCCTGCATTTCCTGCAAACAGGAGTGTCTATGGGCCTCAAATTGGGGTCCATTAAGGTTCAAATTCGGCCCTGTAAATTTTCTTCCAGAAAGAATTGGCTTCAGTTCCTGAAGTCCAGAAGTTTGTCAAGGGAGTATTGCATATACAAACCCCTTTTTTGTGCCTCCAGTGGCACTGTGGGATCTCAACGTAGTTCTGGGATTCCTCAAATCACATTGGTTTAAAACCAGTCAAATATGTGGATTTGAAGCATCTCACATAAAAAGTGACCATGCTCTTGGCCCTGGCCTGGACCAGGCGAGTGTCAAATTGGTGGTTTTTTCTCAAAAAAGCCCATATCTGTTTGTCCATTCGGACAGGGCAGAGCTGCGGACTCGTCCCCAGTTCTCTCCCTAAGGTGGTGTCAGTGTTTCACCTGAACCAGCTTATTGTGGTGCCTTGCACCTACTAGGGACTTGGAGGACTCCAAGTTGCTAGGAGTTGTCAGGGCCCTGAAAATATGTTCCAGGACAGCTGGAGTCAGAAAATCTGACTCGCTGTTTATACTGTATGCACCCAACAAGTTGGGTGCGCCTGCTTCTAAGCAGGCGATTGCTCGTTGGATTTGTAACACAATTCAACTTGCACATTATTCTGAGGCAGGCCTGCCACAGTCTAAATCGGTTAAGGCCCATTCCACAAGGAAGGTGGGCTCATCTTGGGCGGCTGCCCGAGAGGTCTCGGCATTACAACTCTGCCGAGCAGCTACGTGGTCAGGGGAGAACACGTTTGTAAAATTCTACAAATTTGATATCCTGGCAAAAGAGGACCTGGAGTTCTCTCATTCGGTGCTGCAGAGTCATCCGCACTCTCCCGCCCGTTTGGGAGCTTTGGTATAATCCCCATGGTCCTTTCAGGAACCCCAGCATCCACTAGGACGATAGAGAAAATAAGAATTTACTTACCGATAATTCTATTTCTCGGAGTCCGTAGTGGATGCTGGGCGCCCATCCCAAGTGCGGATTATCTGCAATACTTGTACATAGTTACAAAAATCGGGTTATTATTGTTGTGAGCCATCTTTTCAGAGGCTCCGCTGTTATCATACTGTTAACTGGGTTTAGATCACAAGTTGTACGGTGTGATTGGTGTGGCTGGTATGAGTCTTACCCGGGATTCATAATTCCTCCCTTATTGTGTACGCTCGTCCGGGCACAGTACCTAACTGGCTTGGAGGAGGGTCATAGGGGGAGGAGCCAGTGCACACCACCTGATCCTAAAGCTTTACTTTTTGTGCCCTGTCTCCTGCGGAGCCGCTATTCCCCATGGTCCTTTCAGGAACCCCAGCATCCACTACGGACTCCGAGAAATAGAATTATCGGTAAGTAAATTCTTATTATTGCCATTTATTTTGCCCCCCCTCTCTGTTATACCCTGTTTCTGTAGTGCAGTGCAGGGGAGAGACCTGGGAGCCTTCCTGACCAGCGGAGCTGTGACAGAAAATGGCGCCGTGTGCTGAGGAGATAGGCCCCGCCCCTTTTTCGGCGGGCTCGTCTCCCGCTATTTAGTACATTTAGGCAGGGGTAAATATCTCCATATAGCCTCTGGGGCTATATGTGAGGTATTTTTAGCCTTTTTAAAGGTTTTCATTTGCCTCCCAGGGCGCCCCCCCCCCCCCAAGCCCTGCACCCTCAGTGACTGCCGTGTGAAGTGTGCTGAGAGGAAAATGGCGCACAGCTGCAGTGCTGTGCGCTACCTTAAGAAGACTGCAGGAGTCTTCAGCCGCCGATTCTGGACCTCTTCTTGCTTCAGCATCTGTGAGGGGGCCGGCGGCGTGGCTCCGGTGACCATCCAGGCTGTACCTGTGATCGTCCCTCTGGAGCTTCATGTCCAGTAGCCAAGAAGCCAATCCATCCTGCACGCAGGTGAGTTCACTTCTTCTCCCCTCTGTCCCTCGTTGCAGTGATCCTGTTGCCAGCAGGAATCACTGTAAAATAAAAAACCTAAGCTAAACTCTCTAAGCAGCTCTTTATGAGAGCCACCTAGAATTGCACCCTTCTCGGCCGGGCACAAAAATCTAACTGGAGTCTGGAGGAGGGTCATGGGGGGAGGAGCCAGTACACACCACCTGACCTGTAAAAGCTTTACTTTTGTGCCCTGTCTCCTGCGGAGCCGCTATTCCCCATGGTCCTTTCAGGAACCCCAGCATCCACTTAGGACGATAGAGAAAATAATAACAACCCCTCATACACTGAGGTGGGGCTTAGGACCCGGAGGTCTCTGCAGCGTATCACACCCAACAGCAAACAACACCACTGCAGAACACGTTACCTGGCTGCTGCGCTGCGGAAATTAATTCACTACGTGTACTAAAATGGCGGCTGTGCTCCGTGGCCCCGCCCCCTCCGCAGTTACACAGGAAACATGTACTACATGGCAGAGTCTATCCAAAGTATTTCACTCTGGTGATGAGCGTGTGACCAATCAGATGCAGCATCTCCTATTTAGAAGACCGCCTTCATATTTAGCGCAGCCCGATTGGCTACTGGGCTCGTCAATCATTACACAGCGGCAAACGATGAGGCCGCAATAGTGCTAGTGACAGTAAGTGGGAGGAGCCGCATGTTCAGCCTGGGCATACGATTGGTTGGAGTAAAATGCGTGGGAGGAGTCAGCTGTGGGACGGCTGTATCGCTGTGGGATACAGGAGAGGCAGTAACCATAGCTACATAGAGGATGCCAGACAGAGCAATAGAGGAGACCTCACAACACAGTTACTGACTGTCACCCTATACCCAGCACCTACTACTCTAATGGTAGTGTGATATATTTTCATACATAGGCATATTATATATGTGTGTAATATAACAGGGGCACAGCTGTATATCACCCATATATTCTCCTGTACCCCCAGTAACAGTGTAATGGTAGTGTGATATATTATTATTTCTCTATCGTCCTAAGTGGATGCTGGGGTTCCTGAAAGGACCATGGGGAATAGCGGCTCCGCAGGAGACAGGGCACAAAAAAGTAAAGCTTTACTAGGTCAGGTGGTGTGCACTGGCTCCTCCCCCCATGACCCTCCTCCAGACTCCAGTTAGATTTTGTGCCCGAACGAGAAGGGTGCAATCTAGGTGGCTCTCCTAAAGAGCTGCTTAGAGAAAGTTTAGTTTAGGTTTTTTTTCTTTACAGTGAGTCCTGCTGGCAACAGGATCACTGCAACGTGGGACTTAGGGGGAAAGTAGTAAACTCACCTGCATGCAGAGTGGATTTGCTGCTTGGCTACTGGACACCATTAGCTCCAGAGGGATCGAACACAGGCCCAGCCGTGGAGTCCGGTCCCGGAGCCGCGCCGCCGACCCCCTTGCAGATGCTGAAGCGTGAAGAGGTCCGGAAACCGGCGGCTGAAGACTCCTCAGTCTTCATAAGGTAGCGCACAGCACTGCAGCTGTGCGCCATTTTCCTCTCAGCACACTTCACTGGGCAGTCACTGAGGGTGCAGAGCGCTGGGGGGGGGCGCTCTGAGAGGCAAATATAAACCTTATACAAGGCTAAAAATACCTCACATATAGCCCATAGGGGCTATATGGAGATATTTAACCCCTGCCTGACTGGAAAAATAGCGGGAGAAGAACCCGCCGAAAAAGGGGCGGGGCCTATCTCCTCAGCACACGGCGCCATTTTCTGTCACAGCTCCGCTGGTCAGAACGGCTCCCAGGTCTCTCCCCTGCACTGCACTACAGAAACAGGGTAAAACAGAGAGGGGGGGCACATTAATGGCTATATATATATATATATTAAAGCAGCTATAAGGGAGCACTTAATATAAGGATATCCCTTGTATATATAGCGCTTTGTGGTGTGTGCTGGCAGACTCTCCCTCTGTCTCCCCAAAAGGGCTAGTGGGTCCTGTCTTCATTAGAGCATTCCCTGTGAGTTTGCGGTGTGTGTCGGTACGTGGTGTCGACATGTATGAGGACGATATTGGTGTGGAGGCGGAGCAATTGCCAAATATGCAGATGTCACCCCCCAGGGGGTCGACACCAGAATGGATGCCTTTATTTGTGGAATTACGTGATGGTTTATCTTCCCTTAAACAGTCAGTTGAGGACATGAGGCGGCCGGACAATCAATTAATGCCTGTCCAGGCGCCTCAAACACCGTCAGGGGCTGTAAAACGCCCTTTGCCTCAGTCGGTCGACACAGACCCAGACACGGGCACTGATTCCAGTGACGACGGTAGAAATTCAAACGTATTTTCCAGTAGGGCCACACGTTATATGATTTTGGCAATGAAGGAGACGTTACATTTAGCTGATACTACAGATACCGTAAAACAGGGTATTATGTATGGTGTGAAAAAACTACAAACAGTTTTTCCTGAATCAGAAGAATTAAATGACGTGTGTGATGAAGCGTGGGTTGCTCCTGATAAAAAGTTGATAATTTCAAAAAAGTTATTGGCATTATACCCTTTCCCGCCAGAGGTTAGGGCGCGCTGGGAAACACCCCCTAAGGTGGACAAGGCGCTCACACGCTTATCCAAACAAGTGGCGTTAACCTCTCCTGAGACGGCCGCACTTAAGGATCCATCAGATAGAAAGATGGAAGTTATTCAAAAGAATATATACACACATGCAGGTGTTATACTACGACCAGCTATAGCAACTGCCTGGATGTGCAGTGCTGGAGTAGTTTGGTCAGAATCCCTGATTGAAAATATTGATACCCTAGATAGGGACAATGTTTTACTGTCGTTAGAACAAATAAAGGATGCATTTATCTATATGCGTGATGCACAGAGGGATATTTGCACACTGGCATCTCGGGTGAGTGCTATGTCCATTTCAGCCAGAAGAGCCTTATGGACACGACAGTGGACAGGCGATGCGGATTCAAAACGTCACATGGAGGTTTTGCCGTATAAAGGGGAGGAGTTATTTGGAGTTGGTCTATCAGACTTGGTGGCCACGGCTACTGCCGGGAAATCCACTTTTTTACCTCAAGTCACTCCCCAACAGAGAAAGGCACCGACCTTTCAACCGCAGCCTTTTCGCTCCTACAAAAATAAGAGAGCAAAGGGCTTGTCGTACCTGCCACGAGGCAGAGGAAGAGGGAAGAGACACCAACAGGCAGCTCCTTCCCAGGAACAGAAGCCCTCCCCGGCTCCTGCAAAAACCTCAGCATGACGCTGGGGCCTCTCAAGCGGACTCGGGGACAGTGGGGGGCCGTCTCAAAAATTACAGCGCGCAGTGGGCTCACTCGCAGGTAGACCCCTGGATCCTGCAGATAATATCTCAGGGGTACAGGTTGGAATTAGAGACGGATCCTCCTCATCGTTTCCTGAAGTCTGCCTTACCAACCGTCTCTTCCGAAAGGGAGAGGGTGTTGGAAGCCATTCACAAGCTGTACGCTCAGCAGGTGATAGTCAAAGTACCCCTATTACAACAAGGAAAGGGGTATTATTCCACTCTATTTGTGGTACCGAAGCCGGATGGCTCGGTAAGGCCTATTCTAAATCTGAAGTCCTTGAACCTCTACATAAAAAAGTTCAAGTTCAAGATGGAGTCACTCAGAGCAGTGATAGCGAACCTGGAAGAAGGGGACTTTATGGTATCCTTGGACATCAAGGATGCGTATCTACACGTTCCGATTTACCCCGCACACCAGGGGTACCTCAGGTTCATTGTTCAAAACTGTCACTATCAGTTTCAGACGCTGCCGTTCGGATTGTCCACGGCGCCTCGGGTCTTTACCAAGGTAATGGCCGAGATGATGATTCTTCTTCGAAGAAAAGGCGTATTAGTTATCCCATACTTGGACGATCTCCTAATAAGGGCAAGGTCCAGAGAACAGCTGGAGACAGCTTTAGCACTATCTCAAGAGGTGCTAAGACAACACGGGTGGATTCTGAATATTCCAAAATCCCATTTAATCCCGACAACTCGTCTGCTGTTCCTAGGAATGATTCTGGACACGGTTCAGAAAAAGGTTTTCCTTCCAGAGGAAAAAGCCAAGGAGTTATCCGATCTGGTCAGGAACCTCCTAAAACCAGGAAAAGTGTCAGTACATCAATGCACAAGAGTCCTGGGAAAAATGGTGGCTTCTTACGAAGCAATTCCATTCGGCAGATTCCATGCAAGAATATTCCAAAGGGATCTGTTGGACAAATGGTCAGGGTCGCATCTGCAGATGCACCTGCGAATAACCCTGTCACCAAAGACAAGGGTGTCACTTCTGTGGTGGTTGCAGAAGGCTCACCTATTAGAAGGCCGCAGATTCGGCATTCAGGATTGGATCCTGGTGACCACGGACGCCAGCCTGAGAGGCTGGGGAGCAGTCACACAAGGAAGAAACTTCCAGGGAGTATGGACGAGTCTGGAAAAGTCTCTTCACATAAACATTCTGGAACTAAGAGCAATCTACAATGCTCTAAGCCAGGCGGAACTTCTCCTGCAAGGAAAGCCGGTGTTGATTCAGTCGGACAACATCACGGCGGTCGCCCATGTAAACAGGCAGGGCGGCACAAGAAGCAGGAGTGCAATGGCAGAAGCTGCCAAGATTCTTCGCTGGGCGGAGAATCACGTGATAGCACTGTCAGCAGTGTTCATCCCGGGCGTGGACAACTGGGAAGCAGACTTCCTCAGCAGACACGATCTTCATCCGGGAGAGTGGGGTCTACATCCAGAAGTCTTCAACATGTTAATAGACCGTTGGGAAAGACAAATTGTAGACATGATGGCGTCTCGCCTCAACAAGAAACTGGACAAATATTGCGCCAGGTCAAGAGATCCACAGGCAATAGCTGTGGACGCACTGGTAACTCCTTGGGTGTACCAGTCAGTGTATGTGTTTCCTCCTCTGCCGCTCATACCAAAGGTATTGAAGATCATACGGCAAAGAAGAGTAAGAACAATACTAGTGGTTCCGGATTGGCCGAGAAGGACTTGGTATCCGGAACTTCAAGAGATGCTCACGGACGAACCGTGGCCTCTACCTCTGAGAAGGGACCTGCTACAGCAGGGTCCCTGTCTTTTTCAAGACTTACCGCGGCTGCGTTTGACGGCATGGCGGTTGAACGCCAGATCCTAAAAGGGAAAGGCATTCCAGAAGAAGTCATTCCTACCTTGATTAAGGCACGGAAGGAAGTCACCGTGAAACATTATCACCGCATTTGGCGAAAATATGTAGCGTGGTGCGAGGATCGGAGGGTTCCGACGGAGGAATTCCAACTGGGTCGTTTCCTACATTTCCTGCAATCAGGATTATCTATGGGTCTCAAATTGGGATCCATTAAGGTTCAAATTTCGGCCCTGTCAATATTCTTCCAAAAAGAATTGGCCTCTGTCCCTGAGGTCCAGACTTTTGTCAAGGGAGTACTGCATATACAGCCTCCTGTGGTGCCTCCGGTGGCACCGTGGGATCTAAATGTAGTTTTAGATTTCCTCAAATCCCATTGGTTTGAACCATTGAAAAAGGTGGATTTGAAATATCTCACATTGAAAGTGACTATGTTACTAGCCCTGGCCTCTGCCAGGAGAGTATCTGAATTGGCGGCTTTATCTTATAAAAGTCCTTATCTAATCTTCCATTCGGATAGGGCAGAACTGCGGACTCGTCCGCATTTTCTCCCTAAAGTGGTATCAGCATTTCATCTGAACCAACCTATTGTGGTGCCTGCGGCCACTAGCGACTTGGAGGACTCCAAGTTGTTGGACGTTGTCAGAGCCTTAAAAATATACATTGCAAGGACGGCTGGAGTCAGAAAATCTGACTCGCTGTTTATATTGTATGCACCCAACAAGTTGGGCGCACCTGCTTCTAAGCAGTCGATTGCTCGTTGGATTTGTAACACAATTCAACTTGCACATTCTGTGGCAGGCCTGCCACAGCCTAAAACTGTAAAAGCCCACTCCACAAGGAAGGTGGGCTCATCTTGGGCGGCTGCCCGAGGGGTCTCGGCATTACAACTCTGCCGAGCAGCTACGTGGTCGGGGGAGAACACGTTTGTAAAATTTTACAAATTTGATACCCTGGCAAAGGAGGACCTGGAGTTCTCTCATTCGGTGCTGCAGAGTCATCCGCACTCTCCCGCCCGTTTGGGAGCTTTGGTATAATCCCCATGGTCCTTTCAGGAACCCCAGCATCCACTTAGGACGATAGAGAAAATAAGAATTTACTTACCGATAATTCTATTTCTCGGAGTCCGTAGTGGATGCTGGGCGCCCATCCCAAGTGCGGATTATCTGCAATACTTGTACATAGTTATTGTTAACTAATTCGGGTTATTGTTAAGGAGCCATCTTTAAGAGGCCCTTTCTGTTGTCATACTGTTAACTGGGTTTAGATCACAAGTTGTACGGTGTGATTGGTGTGGCTGGTATGAGTCTTACCCGGGATTCAAAATGCCTCCCTTATTGTGTATGCTCGTCCGGGCACAGTACCTAACTGGAGTCTGGAGGAGGGTCATGGGGGGAGGAGCCAGTGCACACCACCTGACCTAGTAAAGCTTTACTTTTTTGTGCCCTGTCTCCTGCGGAGCCGCTATTCCCCATGGTCCTTTCAGGAACCCCAGCATCCACTACGGACTCCGAGAAATAGAATTATCGGTAAGTAAATTCTTATTTTCTCTAACGTCCTAAGTGGATGCTGGGGACTCCGTAAGGACCATTGGGAATAGCGGCTCCGCAGGAGACTGGGCACATCTAAAGAAAGCTTTAGGACTAACTGGTGTGCACTGGCTCCTCCCCCTATGACCCTCCTCCAAGCCTCAGTTAGATCTCTGTGCCCGAACGAGAAGGGTGCACACTAGGGGCTCTCCTGAGCTTCTTAGTGAAAGTTTTAGATTAGGTTTTTTATTTTCAGTGAGTCCTGCTGGCAACAGGCTCACTGCATTGAGGGACTAAGGGGAGAAGAAGCGAACTCACCTGCGTGCAGAGTGGATTGGGCTTCTTAGGCTACTGGACATTAGCTCCAGAGGGACGATCACAGGCCCAGCCATGGATGGGTCCCAGAGCCGCGCCGCCGGCCCCCTTACAGAGCCAGAAGGCAGAAGAGGTCCGGAAAATCGGCGGCAGAAGACGTCCTGTCTTCAACAAGGTAGCGCACAGCACTGCAGCTGTGCGCCATTGCTCTCAGCACACTTCGGTCACTGAGGGTGCAGGGCGCTGGGGGGGGGGCGCCCTGAGACGCAATAAAAACACCTTGGATGGCAAAAAAAATGCATCACATATAGCTCCTGGGCTATATGGATGCATTTAACCCCTGCCAGAATCCATAAAAAAGCAGGAGAAAAGTCAGCGAAAAAGGGGCGGAGCCTATCTCCTCAGCACACTGGCGCCATTTTCCCTCACAGCTCCGTTGGAGGGAAGCTCCCTGTCTCTCCCCTGCAGTCACTACACTACAGAAAGGGTTAAAAAAAAGAGAGGGGGCACTAATTGGGCGCAGTATTAACTATACAGCAGCTATAAGGGGAAAAACACTTATATAAGGTTATCCCTGTATATATATAGCGCTCTGGTGTGTGCTGGCAAACTCTCCCTCTGTCTCCCCAAAGGGCTAGTGGGGTCCTGTCCTCTATCAGAGCATTCCCTGTGTGTGTGCTGTATGTCGGTACTTTTGTGTCGACATGTATGAGGAGAAAAATGATGTGGAGACGGAGCAGATTGCCTGTAATAGTGATGTCACCCCCTAGGGGGTCGACACCTGTGTGGATGAACTGTTGGAAGGAATTACGTGACAGTGTCAGCTCTGTATAAAAGACAGTGGTTGACATGAGACAGCCGGCTACTCAGCTTGTGCCTGTCCAGACGTCTCATGGGCCGTCAGGGGCTCTAGAGCGCCCGTTACCTCAGATGGCAGATATAGACGCCGACACGGATACTGACTCCAGTGTCGACGGTGAAGAGACGAATGTGACTTCCAGTAGGGCCACACGTTACATGATTGAGGCAATGAAAAATGTTTTACACATTTCTGATAATACGAGTACCACCAAAAAAAGGGGTATTATGTTCGGTGAGGAAAAACTACCTGTAGTTTTCCTGAATCTGAGAAATTAAATGAGGTGTGTGATGATGCGTGGGTTTCCCCCGATAACAACGGATAATTTCTAAAATGTTATTGGCATTATATCCTTTCCCGCCAGAGGTTAGGGTGCGTTGGGAAACACCCCCTAGGGGGGATAAAGCGCTCACACGCTTGTAAGGGCTCTACCTTCGCCTGAGATGGCCGCCCTTAAGGATCCTGCTGATAGAAAGCAGGAGGGTATCCTAAAAGGTATTTACACACATACTGGTGTTATACTGCGACCAGCAATCGCCTCAGCCTGGATGTGCAGTGCTGGGTTGGCGTGGTCGGATTCCCTGACTGAAAATATTGATACCCTAGATAGGGACAGTATATTTTTGCCTATAGAGCATTTAAAAGATGCATTTTTATATATGCGTGATGCACAGCGGAATATTTGCCAACTGGCATCAAGTCTAAGCGCGTTGTCCATTTCTACCAGTAGAGGGT
Source organism: Pseudophryne corroboree (assembly GCF_028390025.1). Classification (NCBI taxonomy): domain Eukaryota; kingdom Metazoa; phylum Chordata; class Amphibia; order Anura; family Myobatrachidae; genus Pseudophryne; species Pseudophryne corroboree. Next base: position 81,227,139 of record NC_086446.1, on the reverse strand, counting down.
TATGGACACGTCAGTGGTCAGGTGATGCGTATTCCAAACGGCATTTGGAAGTATTGCTTTATTAAGGGAGGAGTTATTTGGGGTCGGTCTTTCAGACCTGGTGGCCACGGCAACAGCTGGGAATTCCACGTTTGTACCCCAGGTCGCCTCTCAACATGAGAAGACGCCATATTATCAGGCGCAGTCTTTTCGTGGACAAGCGGGCAAAAGGTTCCTCATTTCTGCCCCGTGACAGAGGGAGAGGAAAAAGGCTGCAGAAATCAGCCAGTTCCCAGGAACAGAAACCCTCTCCCGCCTCTGCCAAGCCCTCAGTATACGCTGGGGCTTTACAAGCAGAATCAGGCACGGTGGGGGGCCCGTCTCAATGAATTTCAGCGCGTCTCGCAAGTAGACCCCTGGATCCTTCAAGTGATATCTCAGGGGTACAAATTAGAATTCGAGACGTCTCCCCCTCGCCGTTTCCTAAAGTCGGCTTTACCGATGTCTCCTTCTGACAGGGAGACAGTTTTGGAAGCCATTCACAAGCTGTATTCCCAGCAGGTGATAATCAAGATACCCCTCCTGCAACAGGGAACGGGGTATTATTCCACACTGTTGTGGTACCGAAGCCGGACGGCTCGGTGAGACCGATTCTAAATCTAAAATCTTTGAACACTTACGTACAGAGGTTCAAATTCAAGATTGAGTCACTCAGAGCAGTGATTGCGAACCTGGAAGAAGGTGACTACATGATGTCTCGGGACATCAAGGATGCTTACCTTCATGTCAAAATTTACCCTTCTCACCAAGGGTACCTCAGGTTTATGGTACAGAACTGTCACTATCAGTTCAGACGCTGCCGTATGGATGGTACACGGCACCCCGGGTCTTTACCAAGGTAATGGCCGAAATGATGATATTCCTTCGAAGGAAGTGAATTTTAGTTATCCCTTCCTTGGACAATTCCCTGATAAGGGTAAGATCCAGGGAACAGTTGGAGGTCGGTGTAGCACTATCTCAGGTAGTGTTGCGGCAGCACGATTGGATTCTCAATATTCCAAAATCGCACCTGGTTCCGACGACGTGTCTTCTATTCCTAGGGATGATCCTGGACACAGTCCAGAAAAAGGTGTTTCTCCCGGAGGAGAAAGCCAGGGAGTTATCCGAGCTAGTCAGGAACCTCCTAAAACCGAGCCAAGTCTCAGTGCATCAATGCACAAGGGTTCTGGGTAAAATGGTGGCTTCCTACGAAGCAATCCCATTCGGCAGATTCCACGCAAGAACTTTCCAGTGGGACCTGCTGGACAAATGGTCCGGATCGCATCTTCAGATGCATCAGCGGATAACCCTGTCACCAAGGACAAGGGTGTCCCTCCTGTGGTGGTTGCAGAGTGCTCATCTTCTAGAGGGACGCAGATTAGGCATTCAGGACTGGGTCCTGGTGACCACGGATGCCAGCCTGCGAGGCTGGGGAGCAGTCACACAGGGAAGGAATATCCAGGGCTTATGGTCAAGCCTGGAGACATCACTTCACATAAATATCCTGAAGCTAAGGGACATTTACAATGCTCTAAGCTTAGCAAGACCTCTGCTTCAAGGTCAGCCGGTGTTGATCCAGTCGGACAACATCACGGCAGTCACCCACGTAAACAGACAGGGTGGCACAAGAAGCAGGAGGGCAATGGCAGAAGCTGCAAGGATTCTTCGCTGGGCGGAAAATCATGTGATAGCACTGTCAGCAGTATTCATTCCGGGAGTGGACAACTGGGAAGCAGACTTCCTCAGCACGACCTCCACCCGGGAGAGTGGGGACTTCACCCAGAAGTCTTCCACATGATTAAAAACTCAACAGGTATTGCGCCAGGTCCAGGGACCCTCAGGCAATAAGCTGTAGACGCTCTGGTAACACCGTGGGTGTACCAGTCAGGGTATGTGTTCCCTCCTCTGCCTCTCATACCCAAGGTACTGAGATTGATAAGATGGAGAGGAGTAAGCACTATATTCTTGGTTCCGTATTGGCCAAGAAGGACTTGGTAACCGGAACTTCAAGAGATGCTCACGGAGGATCCGTGGCCTCTACCTCTAAGAAGGGACCTGCTCCAGCAAGGACCCTGTCTGTTCCAAGACTTACCGCGGCTGCGTTTGACGGCATGGCGGTTGAACGCCGGATCCTGAAGGAAAAAAGGCATTCCGGATGAAGTCATCCCTATCCTGATCAAAGCCAGGAAGGATGTAACCGCAAAAACATTATCACCGCAATTGGCGAAAATATGTTGCGTGGTGCGAGGCCAGTAAGGCCCGACGGAGGAAATTCAACTGGGTCGATTCCTACATTTCCTGCAAACAGGAGTGTCTATGGGCCTGAAATTGGGGTCCATTAAGGTTCAAATTTCGGCCCTGTCAATTTTCTTCCAAAAAGAACTAGCTTCAGTCCCTGAAGTTCAGACGTTTGTAAAAGGGGTACTGCATATACAGCCTCCTTTTGTGCCTCCAGTGGCACTTTGGGATCTCAATGTAGTTTTGGGTTCCAAAAGTCACATTGGTTTGAACCACTTAAATCTGTGGAGTTAAAATATCTCACATGGAAAGTGGTCATGCTGTTGGCCCTGGCCTGGGCCAGGCGCGTGTCAGAATTGGCGGCTTTATCCTGAAAAAGCCCTTATCTGATTTTCCATTCGGACAGGGCGGAATTGAGGACTCGTCCTCAGTTTCTCCCCAAGGTGGTTTCAGCGTCTCACCTGAACCAACCTATTGGTGGTGCCTGCGGCTACTAGGGACTTGGAGGCCTCCAAGTTGCTAGACGTTGTCAGTGCCCTGAAAATATATGTTTCCAGGACGGCTGGAGTCAGGAAATCTGACTCGCTGTTTATCCTGTGTGCACCCAACAAGCTGGGTGCTCCTGCTTCTAAGCAGACTATTGCTCGTTGGATTTGTAGTACAATTCAGCTTGCACATTCTGTGGCAGGCCTGCCACAGCCAAAAATCTGTAAATGCCCACTCCACAAGGAAGGTGGGCTCATCTTGGGCGGCTGCCCGAGGGGTCTCGGCTTTACAACTTTGCCGAGCAGCTACTTGGTCAGGAGCAAATATGTTTGTAAAATTCTACAAAATTGATATCCTGGCTGAGGAGGACCTGGAGTTCTCTCATTTGGTGCTGCAGAGTCATCCGCACTCTCCCGCCCGTTTGGGAGCTTTGGTATAATCCCCATGGTCCTTACGGAGTCCCCAGCATCCACTTAGGACGTTAGAGAAAATAAGAATTTACTTACCGATAATTCTATTTCTCATAGTCCGTAGTGGATGCTGGGCGCCCATCCCAAGTGCGGATTGTCTGCAATACTTGTACATAGTTATTGTTACAAAAATCGGGTTATTATTGTTGTGAGCCATCTTTCAGAGGCTCCTCTGTTATCATGCTGTTAACTGGGTTGAGATCACAGGTTATACGGTGTGATTGGTGTGGCTGGTATGAGTCTTACCCGGGATTCAAAATCCTTCCTTATTGTGTACGCTCGTCCGGGCACAGTATCCTAACTGAGGCTTGGAGGAGGGTCATAGGGGGAGGAGCCAGTTCACACCAGATAGTCCTAAAGCTTTCTTTAGATGTGCCCAGTCTCCTGCGGAGCCGCTATTCCCCATGGTCCTTACGGAGTCCCCAGCATCCACTACGGACTATGAGAAATAGAATTATCGGTAAGTAAATTCTTATTTATTATTATTATTATTATTATATATAGGCATATTATATATGTGTGTGTAATATTACAGGATGCACAGTTGCATCTCACCCATATATCAGTGACGTGCGGTGGGGTGAGGCACATCCCTGCTATATATTCCTCCTGTACCCCCAGTAACAGTGTAATGGTAGTGTGATATATTATTATACATAGGCATATTATATATGTGCAGTGGCGTAACTACTGCCCCCGCAGTCCTCGCGGTGGCTTGGGGGCGAGGGGCTGCGGGGGCGCCACTGATTTACAGCAGACTGACATGCGGACGAGCATCCGCATGTCAGTCTGCAGTCTCCTTCCCTCCGCCGCTTTTTGGAGGGACACAGAGGGCACAGCGCGCCTCCCTGTGTCCCTCCTGCTGCATCATCTCCGGCGGCCGCGGGTCTAATAGGGGGACGTGCCGTCCGTGAGCTCTAATTGGCTCACGAACCGGCACGTCCCCCTATTAGACCCGCGGCCGCCGGAGATGATGCAGCAGGAGGTACACAGGAGAGACGAGCTGTGCCCTCCGTGTCCCTCCAAAAAGCGACGGGGGGGGGGTAAATATCTGGCACTGGGGGCATATATGGCACGGGGGTGGGGGGAGGAGGGAGGGAGGAATATCTGGCACTGGGGCATTTCTGGCACTGGGGGGAATATCTGGCACTGGGGGGGGGGATATCTGGCACTGGGGCATATATGGCACTGGGGGGGAATATCTGGCGCTGGGGGCATATAGGGCACTGGGGGGGGGGATATCTGGCACTAGGGGCATATATGGCACGGGGGCATATATGGCACTGGGGGGGGGATGTCTGGCACTGGGGCATATATGGCACTGGGGGGAATATCTGGCACTGGGGGGAATATCTGGCACTGGGGGCATATCTGGCACTGGGGGCATATGTGGCACTGGGGGGGAATATCTGGCACTGGGGGCATATGTGGCACTGGGGGGGTATATGTGTACCTGGCACATGGGGACGACGACTATATTTGGCACTGGGGCATGTAAGTACCTGGCACCGTGGGGGAATATCTGGCACTGGGGACATATGTGGCACTGGGAGCACAGCCCTAGCAACAAGGACTACCTCCTAGCAACGAGCATGACACCCAGTGCATGAAACACCTGGCAACGAGCATGACACCCAGTGCATGAAACACCTGGCAACGAGCATGACACCCAGTGCATGAAACCCCTGGCAACGAGCATGACACCCTGAGCATGAAAACCCCTGGCATCGTGCATGGAACCAAGAGCATGAAACCCCTGGCAACGAGCATGACACCCAGTGCATGAAACCCCTGACAACGAGCAGGTAATTGAAAAGTAATTAGAAGCCTTACTGTAGGACTTAATGTGTAATGGGCATTACGGTGTGTGGCATAATGTATCACGGACATTGCAGTGTGTGTCATAATGTGTCACAGGCATTACGGTGTATGGTATACTATATCGCGGGCATTGTGATATGTGGTATAATGTCTCAGGGTCATTGCAGTGTGTGGCATAATGTATCACGGACATTGCGGTGTGTGTCATAATGTGTCAGGTATTACGGTGTGTGGTATACTATATCACGGGCATTGTGGTATGTGGTATAATGTCTCGGGGTCATTGCAGTGTGGCATAATACATAACGGGCATTGCGATGTGTGGCATAGGGTATAACGGGCAGGGCATTGCGGTATGTGTCACAGGCATTACGGTGTATGGTATACTATATCACGGGCATTGTGGCATAATGTATCACGGACATTGCGGTGTGTGTCATAATGTGTCACAGACATTGTATGTGCTATAATGTATCAGGGGCATTGCAGTGTGTAGCATAATGTATAACGGGCATTGCGATTCCTGTCATAATGTGTCACAGGCATTACGGTGTGTGGCATAATGTGTCACAGACATTACGGTGTGTGGCATAATGTGTCGGGGGCATTACATTGTGTGCATATTGTGTCGTGCATTATTGTGTGCGGCATAATGTCTAAGGGCCATTGCAGTATGTGGCATAATGTATACTGGGCATTACTATAAGGAGGAAAAATGACAAATAATGTAAGGGGCATGAATCAGGATTATTTTTCTTTCCTGTGGTGGCCAACGTATGGGCGTGCAGGTTGCAAAACTGGGGTATAAGGTAGTCTTTTCCTGCAATGCCACGCCCCTTTATGCGAAACCATGCCCACTCCAACAAAACCACGCCCCTTTCTTGGCGCGCGCATATTTATCCCTTTCTTGCTCCCAATTATGGAGCATGAAAGGGGGGGGGGGGCGGCGAAGAATTTTTTGGCTTGGGGGAGAAAAATTTCTAGTTACGCCACTGTATATGTGTGTAATATAACAGGGGCACAGCTGTGTCTCACCCGTATATTCCCTGTACCCCCAGTAACAGTGTAATGGTAGTGTGATATATTATTATTATTATATATAGGCATATTATATATGTGTGTAATATTACAGGGTGCACAGTTGCATCTCACCCATATATTCCCCTGTACCCCCAGTAACAGTGCAATGGTAGTGTGATATATTATTATACATAGGCATATTATATATGCACAGCTGTGTCTCACCCATATATTCCTCCTGTACCCCCAGTAACCGTGTAATGGTAGTGTGATATATTATTATCAGGGCCGGTTCTACCCCTTGTGGCGCCCAGTGCCAGAGTTTCCACTGGCTCCCCCCCCAGTGGCAAAAACAGTTAGTGTGCGGGGGGGGGGGGGCTTCATAGGGGAGGGGCGTGGCCAGTTATGCTCCTAGTAGCTGTGCCCCCCAGTTGATTTGCCCCTGTAGATATGCCCCCTCTATTTGCCCCAGTAGTTGTGCCCCCTCTTTATTTGCCCCCAGTATTTGTGCCTCCTCTTTATTTGCCCCCAGTAGTTGTGCCTCCTCTTTATTTGCCCCCAGTATTTGTGCCTCCTCTTTATTTGCCCCCAGTAGTTGTGCCCCCTCTTTATGTACCCCCTCTTTATGTGCCCCCAGTATTTGTGCCTCCTCTTTATTTGCCCCCAGTAGTTGTGCACCCTCTTTATTTGCCCCAGCAGTTGTGCCCCCTCTTTATTTGCCCCCTGTCGCTGTGCCCCCTATCGTCGCTTACAAACACACACACACACACACACACACACACACACACACACAATAAAAACAATACTTACCCGTTCCTGCTTCCCGACTGCTTCTTCTGCTGCTGCTGCTGCTCCGTCAGTCTGGCCTCCCGCTCCTCTCTATGGGAGAGACGTCAATGACGTCTCTCCCATAGCGCCGCACAGACACTAGAGGTCAATAACGACCTCTAGTGTCTGTGCCTGGAGCCGGCTGCAGCGGACGCCCACACAGCCCACGGCGTCTGCTGCAGCCGTGGAGCTGGGTGCGGGTAGGTGGCGGTGCCTGCGGGGTGACAGCGGCCGCGCCCCCAGGCCGCAGCGCCCCGGGCAAAGGCACTGCTTGCCCGCACCAAGATCCGCTCCTGATTATTATACATAGGCATATTGTATATGTATGTAATATTGGTTCCGGTATGAAAGATAGATAGTGTCTAGTTAGACAGTCAATAGATAGACACCGTATGTTAGATGGACATTAGGTCGACAGGGTCAAAAGGTCGACAGGGTCAAAAGGTCGACATGGAAAAGGTCGACAAGTCAAAAGGTCGACATCTCAAAAGGTCGACGGGGTCAAAAGGTCGACATGAAAATGGTCGACATGAAAAAGTTAGACACCATGTTTTTTGCATTTTTGTGGTTTGTGTGGATAGTTTTGTCATCTGGGACCCCCAATTGTAGAAACGCTTCGCTCGCCACGCTTCGGGCACGGTGGCTCGCCACAAGGTTTATAACCAACTCTATGCCGACATGGATAGAGAAAGTATGAAATAATCCAAAAACATGTTACATTTAAAAAAAAACCATTTGTCTATCTTTTTTATGTCGACCATTTTCATGTCGACCTTTTGACCATGTCGACCTTTTGACCATGTCGACATTTTGATATGTCGACCTTTTGACCCTGTCGACCTAATGTCTGTCTAATATATGGTGTCTCTATTGACTGTCTAACTAGACACTGTCTATCTATCAAACGGTTAGGTGTAATATTACAGGGTGCACAGCTCTGTCTAGCAGACTATTTGCAGAGTGTGTAAAACAAGTTTATGTTGAGAATCTACAAATCAGGAGTGATTTCAGAGATCCTGGTCAGAAGGGAAGTAATTGTCAAACAACGTCATATAGGAGAAAGTGTAGACCTAAAGACAGGGCTGGTGCAAGGTTTCGCAGCACCATAGGCAAATCTTCAGCGCATCGCCCCCCCCCCCCTTCCAGTAGCCAACCTTTCAGGTGAAATGTTAAAAAGTGCGTGGAGGTGGCATCTTACAAGTTCCACAGCAATTGCCTGATAAATGGGAATTAGTGAGGCACCAAAGAATATTTTCCTCGGAATACGAGCCATATGGCCTATCCAGTCTGCCCTTTATGGTTAGGGACTAGAGTATTTGGGATTGGTTAGGGGTTAGGGTAATAGGGTTAGTTAACTGGATTTGGTTAGGATATTACGGATTGGTTATTAGGGTTGTTTTAGTGGTTTGAGTTAGGGTATTAGGGTTAGTTTGGAGGATGGGGTTAGGGTATCAAGGATAGAATATTAGGGTTAGTTTATCAGTTTGGGTTTAGGTACAGTATTAGGGTTAGGGCCGGGTTATGATTAGGGAGATATTGATAAATACTGTATACTTCTTTACTTATGGGCTGCACTCCACGGATTTCAAAAAAGTATGCAGATACGCAGAAAAACTTTACATTTCAGATACTTTAATATAGCATCTTTAATATTGCATCTTTTGTCAAAAGATGCAATAATAAAGCATCTGAAATGTTGAAAAGCTATCTCTGCGTATGTGCATACATCTTTGAAACCCATGGAGTGCCACCAATAAGTACAGAAGAATGTTTGGAATTGACAATTCCAGGGAGGGCACCAAGGTACATGCAAAAGCCTAAGCCGGTCTTTCCTGCTTTAATATATATATATATATATATATATATATATATATGTTCCAATTCAAATGGGCAGCTGCACTCAGAAACTTTTGAATAATTTTCAAGTGTATTAAAAAAGTGGAGACATACCAACATTTTGGGGCATAATTACCCCTCTGCCTTGGTGAATTCACCTTGACAGAGGGATAATTATACCCAAAAACGTTGTTATGTCACCACTTGATTTAATAATTTGAAAGTCTCCGAGTGCCACTGCCTATTTGAATTGGAACATATATATACACTAATCCGGAGGGCATCGGAACAGTTGCCAGTGGGAAAGAGGAGTGCCGCTCCATTTGGAGAGAGAGAGAGAGAGAGAGTGCTAGATATACTGTATATAGTAATTTGGACCCATCCTACACCAGTTCCCCCAAACCCCAGATGGCACAGACTATACAGTATTTTTTATATATATATATATATATATATATATTTAATCCGAGTTCCGCCGGATCTGCAATTTGTATATTGTGCTCAGATCAGGAGCTTACATAGAGGGCACCAGACTACAGCTGTCCCTTTTGTTGGTGTGCTGCCTGGAAGTACTATATATAATTTATATATATATATATATATATATATATACATACGTGTGTGTGTGTGTGTGTGTGTGTGTGTGTGTGTGTGTGTGATACTGTATATCAGCCATACCTTGAAGACACTCCTGCTGGGGTAGTGACTGCTGGAGTTGTGCTCTACATTCCAGCTGCTGGTCATGGCTAGCAGGGAGAGGGGGCAGATCGGTTGGTGGTTGGGGAAGCTCTTGCCGTCCAGCTGAAGGTGCCGTCCCCAGTCATGTCCTCCTCCTCAGCAGCTCCTTGTGCGGCTTGCATGCAATCCAGGGCGGCACAGGTAGCGGATCTTCTCCCCGGTCATCGGGTCGGGGCAAGGAAGGGGCGGAGCAAGCAAGGCAGGTCGGGAGGGGGAGGCGGGGACAGGACCCAGGAATACGTCTCGACTCCAACCCCGGCCCAGCAGAGCAGTCACCAGGTGAGCATGAAGCGGCTGTGGGAGCCTCACATTCCTTCCAGTTTGCGCAGCACACATTCTGGCTGTCATAGCCTTCATTTTTTTTGTTCCGCTCAGCGGCGCCGCCCTTCAAGTACCGGCGCTCATAGGCAGCTGCCTAATGGTGGCGCCGGCCCTGCCTAAAGAGAGAACAGCAAAATAAAGTTACACTTCCCTTAAAGGTTGATGTAGATCTTTGTTTCCATGTTATTCATATGTGGAGAAAATAAAATAAGATCATAGTGTAACCTTATTTAGATATGTCATTAAATAAATGTATCATTTTAATATTGTTACTGTGTGTCTTACTTTGTGGCTCTTTAATGTTCAACCAACAGATTGCTATGTGTTTTTCTTCCATCTTGTTTAAAAAAGGAATCATTTAAGGAACAGTCAAAAATTCTGGACCATTATTTAAATGTTTTATGTTTTTTTTACGTTGCGGTTTTATTTAGCCACCCAACTTAGAAATGCACATTTTATATACTCTTTGCTTAGATAAATATACATTATAGTAAGAACTTACCATTGATAACAGTATTTCTACTAAGTCCACAGGTTCCACAGTATAACAATGGGATATGATGAAGCAACAGCGGATTTGCACCAATCGATCAAAGCTTTTCGGCCTCGCAGCATGCAACGGGCCCGTCCACATATCCCCGCCTCCTGGCTCAGGCAAATCAGTTGTATTTACCAAAGCTCAAGGCAGGAGCATCATCGATAGCCCTAATCCAGCGAGGAGAACAAATCCTCAAATCAGGTGTGTCAGGGTGGGATCCCTGTGGAACCTGTGGTCTTAGGAGAAATACCGTTATCAATGGTAAGTTCTTACCATAACGTGTATTTCTCCGGCAAGGTCCACAGGTTATCCACAGGATAACAATGGAATTTCCCAAAGCAATTTAGTGGTGGGGATGCTCCTGATTGGACAGGAGAATCCGTTGCCCGAATTCAGCATCATGAGAGACAAAGGTATCCATGGCATAATGTCTAATGAATGTGTTAATGGAAGACCATGTGGCTGCCTTACATATATGTTCTGCTGAGCACCACGTTGTGCTGCCCATGAAGGACCTACCTTACGAGTAGAGTGATCAGAGACATTAGCCGGAACAGGGAGATCAGCTTGAGAATATGCTACTGAAATCATCATCCGAAGCCACCTTGCCAGTGTCTGCTTATCAGCAGGCCACCCTCTCTTATGAAATCCGTAGAGAATGAAGAGATAATCTGACTTTCTGATGGCACTGGTATGATCCACCTAGATCCTTAAGGCACGGACCATGTCCAGCGATGCATCTCCCGCAGAAAGGCTCAGTATCTGGAAAGCCAGGACGACAATTTTTTCATTAAGGTGGAATTTAGACACCACCTTGGGAAGATACCCAGATCTAGTTCTGAGAACTGCTTTATCTGGATAAAAAGTCAGAAATGGGGAACGACATGACAATGCCCCTAAATCTGACACTCTTCTAGCTGAAGCCATGACCAGTAGAAAGTGAACTTTAGCTGTCAACCATTTAAGATCCACTTTATTGGGGCGTGGCCAGGACGGGCATGGAGTAGCACACACATTGTGCAACTCTCCAGCCAAACTATCCTGCAACTTTATCCTGTGATTCCCCCTGGGACTGATCTGTGGACTGGGGCTGGGTGAATGATTGGTGCCCCCCCTGGAGTGCCCTGGACCGACCGCTGCTGTCTCCCCGGCCGTTTGGAAGCCGTTATATGTGTGGCCTGGTGAGCGCTGAAGCCACTCGTGACGCCGCGGGCTCACATTCCCTCTTCAACCGGAAGTTCGGCTCCGTCACCTTTGACCGCCGCCTGCCACGGCCGCTGCGGGCGGGTATACGGAGCGGCAGCACACGGCACATCGCTCCGTTCAGCTGTGGGGACACCTGGAGCACCCTTTGAGCGGTGTTCTATCCAGCCTGCCGTGCCTGATCTCGCTGGCCCGCGGACCGCTCCCCGGACCTCTACCGCTCTATCCACACAGACGCTGCACACGCCACGGAGGTACAGGGGTCTGTTTTTCCTGCTGCGGGGGGTGCCCTTGCTGGGAGTCTGTGCCAGGATTGATACCCTCTCTCCCCCTTCCTCTATCCTGGATATTATTTATGTTATAATTATAAATATATACTCCTACATAAGTAATACAGGAACTGAGATTCCCCGCCAGGCCCAGGATCATTGTGGGACTTGCCTCACTGTGCCTTAAAGGGATAGAGACTGTCCAGGTGGGAAGTTGCCTAATTCCCTGTTTCAGCCCATAACACTCAATATCCTCTGTGCCGACATTCAGCGATACACCCAAGAACACTGGTCCTTTTATATATATATATTTTTCCTGCACTTCTTGGCCCTTTCTCTCTGCCTGCATTGCTTTGATATAATTGGTCGAGTGCTGCGGCAGGGTGCTATCCAAAATGGGGAAAGGCCGCCAGCAGAATGCGGCGGCGGGCGCGATGGAGAAGTTTGTCCGCAATCCCGGTCCTCAACAGCAGAGGAGGGAGACTGTACAGTCTGAAGCGTCGCCCCCATCTCCTGCACACAGCTTTGCTTCGTCTGAACCGCCCGATGCTGCATTACAGAGAGTGTTGGATGCCGTGACTGCTAGTGAGGCCCGCTTGGCTGATAAAATTGGGCAGGTGCAGTCTGACCTCTCCATTATCCATCAAGACCTTCAACGGGTGAGGGAGAGGGTGGGTGAGGCCGAAACCGTATATCCAATGTCGAGGATACTATCACCCCGTTGGGACGACGCACTGATACTTTGGAGTCTCAGATGACTGATGTGCGCAAAAAACTAACGGATATGGAGGGACGCTTACGGCGCAATAATGTACGCTTCATTGGTTTGCCTGAGAAGGAGGAAGGCTCATCTCCTGAAGAATTTCTAGAACAATGGCTCAGGGATGCATTTGGTTCCGAAGAATTCTCGCCCCACTTCACAGTGGAACGAGCACATAGAGTTCCGATGCGCCCTTTACCTCCGGGGGCTCCGCCCCGTACCTTCATCGCCAAGTTCCTCCACTTCCGTGACCGGGACACTGTTCTGAAGCTTGCTCGCACGAAAGGCCCTCTAAAATGGAACGGGTCACCGATATCGATCTTCCCGGATTTCGCAGTAGAGGTGCAGAAGGATAGGGCTCAATTTCTGCCTGTTAAGAGAAGACTCCGTGAACTCGACCTGCCATACGCTATGCTCTTTCCATCGAGACTGCGAGTAGTGGCTGACGGTGAAACCAAATTTTTTGCGACTCCTCGTGAGGCGTTGATGTGGCTGGATAGACGCTTCCCGGCGGGACGGGCCCTTGCTGATCCTTGATTAATTCCTGAGACTCTAGTTGCAAGAGACTTCCTGTACAGGATATGATTATATGTATATTTACTGGGGGACTGCAGGATAAGGAAATGTTTAATTATCTATATGCTGCTTTTTGAGGATGTGGGAGTGGAGGGAAAGATAATTTTTGCCCGATTTTTCCTTCTCATATAGGCCAATTATAACTCTATTGATGGGTGGTGAGGGGTGGGGGAGTTGGGGGGGGAGGGATATATATGTGGTTCAAATATATCCGATAGTAGTTTGTTCTTAAGTCCCGGGGGGAGACTTTATATGTTTCGCCCCTTTTTCTATTTTCAAGGGGTGATCTGGTTTAATGGCTGAGAGTGTTTTTGTTTGTGTTTTGTTTTCTCTTTTCTGAGGGCCATTATATTCTTGGCTCCACCCAGAGTATAGCTCATTGTGTGCTTTGGGTCTGAGTCAGTGTTCTGTTTGGGGATCCAGGTATGCTGCGGGTTGGGAGTAGTGTACAGGGCGGGGGGAGAGGGGAAGTTAAAGGCTATGGTTATTTTTTGTATAGATGTTTGAAGTTTGTGTATGTGTGGCTTACGAATCTATTCATTGAGCGGTGGCACCTTGCGATTGTGTGCCGCGAGTGTGGATCTGGCTGGCTGCGGGCTATGGCCCCTATTATTGTAACGACTTCTCATGGTTGGACTTAAAATGTTGTCGTGGAATGTGAGGGGACTTAATGATAAAATTAAGCGATCTCTGGTGCTTAGACAAATCAAACAGTATGCTGCTGATGTGGTATGTCTTATGGAGACTCACCTGGTGGGCAGTAGGACCCTTTCTATTAAGAGACCTTGGGTAGGTTGGGCATTCCACTCTACACACACTTCTGCCTCTCGGGGGGTCTCTATCCTTGTAAAGAGGAGCGTCCCCTTTATGCTGGACTCTGTACAATCGGATTCATGGGGGAGATATGTGTTTTTGAAGTGTAGAATTCATTGTACCCCTCTGCTTTTATTGGCCGTATATGTGCCTCCCCCGTATTCCTCCGATGTCCTAAAAAAAGCTGCAGGGTTTATGGCCTTGTCACCGGGAACACCTGTGGTTTATCTGGGGGATTTCAATAATGTATTAGATGTAGCGATGGATAGATTCTCTACTGCTCCCTCTGGTCCATGCTCTGGAAGGAATGGCTTTGCTGATGTTGTGTCGGGGTTGGGCCTGGTTGATCCCTGGAGACTGAGACATTCATCTGTTAAACAATACTCATGTTTCTCACATTCCCATTCCTCGTTCTCTAGGATTGACCTGGCCCTTCTCTCGAGCGACTTGGTTCCCAGGGTTCGGGATAGTAGATATGAGACTAGAGGTATATCGGATCACTCACCTTTAACTTTGATTTTGGATTTCAAATGCTCCAGAGGCCAGACTGTGTGGAAGTTCAATCCGTTCTGGCTTGTACATATGGGCGATGGCTCCGAGTTGGTGTCTGCATGGCGGGAATTTTTTGAGTTAAACAAGGCTGGGCAGTCTATCTCTAATTTATGGGATGCGTTTAAGGCCTTTTTGCGGGGAACCTTAATTAAACGAGTGGCTAATCTAAAATCCTTTTTTAGGCACCGGGAGTCCGAACTGGAGACCCTAAGTATTGCTGCAGAAGCACAATACTTACAGGATTGTTTGGATAGTTCCAAATCTGCATGGTTGTCAGCCCAGGGGGAATGGAGGGAATATCTCATGGAAAAGACTCAGCATAGACTCCTCTTCTCCTCCCATGCCTTTTATGCTTCTGGGGATAGGCCGGGGTCGTATTTGGCCTCTCTGGCACGGGGTGAGAGATCCTCTAACACCGTGGTTGAAATTGAGGCCTCAGATGGTACCATTTTATTGCAGACTCCACAGATTGCATCTGAATTTGTGTCCTATTATAGGCGATTATATAGCTCAAAATTAGACTGTACCCCAATGCAGTTAGATGAATATTTACAGTCTATACAGATCCCCTTACTGACTTGTGAAGCGCACGACTTCCTCGAGGCACCGATTTCGCCTGAGGAGATTGTGGCTGCTATCAATGCTGCTCCCAATGGGAAGGCTTCAGGACTAGACGGCATACCGTCTGAGCTCTATAAACGTCACTTAGATTTTTTTGTCCCCCAATTACTTGAGTTATATAATCAGATGTTTACACAAGAATCCCTCCCATTATCTATGGCGGAGGCATTGATTGTTGTCCTTCCGAAGCCAGACAAGGATCACAGGAAGGTTGATTCTTATCGACCTATCTCCCTTTTACCGACCGACATTAAAATTCTGGCCAAAGTCCTGGCATGTAGACTGAATCAAGTCATTACGCAACTTATACACCCCGATCAGACAGGATTTATGCCCAATAAATCAACCTCCATTAACCTCAGACGTTTATTTACCCATCTACAGATCCCCCGTGAGGCACCCTCCTCCATAGTTGTATCATTGGACGCCGCTAAGGCCTTTGATTCCGTGGAGTGGGAATACTTGTGGAGCATCATGCGCAAGTTTGGTATAGGCCCCAACTTTATTAAATTTGTTCGGTTGATGTATTCCTCTCCCCTGGCCAGAGTGGCGGTGAATGGTTTTGTATCACACTCCTTCCCTTTGTCTAGAGGTACACGCCAGGGGTGCCCACTGTCCCCTACCCTGTTTGCTATGGCCATTGAACCCCTTGCATGCCTTATACGGGTGAACTCTGAGATTTTTGGTTATAAAGTGGGCACTAGGGAGGAGAAAATAGCTTTATATGCCGATGATGTTCTGCTATTTGTGGATCGTTATGCTGAGTCTATGCCTAAGATTTTAGAAATTATTAACAAGTTTGGGTGTTACTCTGGGCTCCTAATTAATTGGGAAAAATCCTCCATTATCCCACTTCAGGGCGAGGTCCCTGTCTCCCCATTGATTACTCTCCCATTAAGATGGGTGAACTCCTTTAAATATCTGGGCATTTGGGTATCTAATGACCCTCACTAATTTACCTCCCTCAATGTTACACCGCAAATAACTTATCTTCGCACTAAAGTGAAGGTCTGGGGGAAATTACCCCTGACAGTTACAGGGAGGGTTAACATGGTGAAAATGGTCTTCCAGCCCAAACTCCTGTATATTCTACAACAATCCCCTGTATACATCCCTCAGAAGATTTTTAAACGAATTGATGGTTTGCTATCTTCTCTGATCTGGGCTAGTAAACGGGCACGGTTGAAACTTAATACTTTGACCAGATACAAAACTTCAGGGGGTTTGGCTCTTCCCAATTTTCGTTTTTATTACTTTGCAGCACAATTAGCACATCTCTGGGAGTGGGTTAATGACTCTGACACTTCAAGTTTACACTCACAGTTGGTATTGCAGGAATACCCAGGTGGTTCCCCATTGAGACTGCTTCTTTGTGGAAGCGTCAAAATGTCAGCACTACCACTCATAAAACAATATATTACTATTTGGAGGCTGGTACACCGTATACTGCAAGGACAGGGCACTGACCCTGACACTCCACTGGACAATAAATATGGATTGCCCGAGTTATGTCAGCTTCAAGTCAGGAGGGTATGGGAACCATGGGGAGTGATCTCATTGGGACACTTATATACTGACAGGTTTTTTAGATCCTTTCAACAGCTTCAACATGAATTTAACGTCCCCTCTGCATATTTTTTTCGCTTCCTTCAACTGCGACATGCTATGTCTGCCCAATTCCCTGATGGCCCTCCGGCGCTTACTGATTCTCCGGTCAAAATATTATTGAAAACAGTGGGACCTGGACATTTAGTCTCCAAAATGTACGCCCGTTTACTTCAAATGCATCACATAGACCCCCTTGTCTCCCTTAAGATTAAGTGGGAGTCTGATCTGGGTCCATTGTCGGATGATATATGGGAGGGTGCTCTGGGATCGTGCCGGCTTTCAACTTCATCTGCCCGGTATCAGCAAATTCAGTTGTTTGTGCTACATAGGGTATATATGACCCCGGTGAGGCTGTCGCATATAGGGGGATCCCATAGCTCAAAATGTCCCAAATGTGGTAGTATGGGAGCAGACTTTTGGCATATGATCTGGCTATGTCCCTTGGTGTCGGTTTTTTGGGAGGAGGTTTTGCGTGCTATAGTTAATACAGGTGTCCCCTCTTCCGTACTTACACCTATCTCTCCTGTATATTAGCGACTATGGATGAGGAGGTTCTGGATCTGCCCAGTCGACGCTATGTTGTGAACCTCTGTGCTTTGGCCAAGGTTTGCATAGCCAGACTGTGGTTGGCTAATGAAGCCCCAGCCCCACAATCCTGGATTTCTCTGGTTAACACTTCTGTTACACATGAAAAATTTGTATACCTGGCCAGGAATGCGGAAAAAAAGTTTACTGCTATATGGGGAAAGTGGATGAGTTCTCGCTATTTCATTTCACGGATAAGTACTGCTGAGCCCTAGAATTATTTAATCAATTGTCATGAGTGCCTACTATGGGAGATCTGTGGGGTGTGTGGCCCGCGGCCGGCCGGGCTCGGATGAATGTTAATGCAGTGGCAACGTGTAATACGCTGTGGGTAAAATATATAGTAACGATGGGTCATCACTGCTCTGTTGATATATGTATTTGACTGGGATACATGTCCACACGTCCCGATATGCGCTTTATACACAACCGTAAGCCTGTTGTTATTTTATTGCTCTCTATTTGCTTTATTGTTTTAGTTTGTATTTTGTATGTCTGTTATGTATTGCCCTTGGCAATGTTTAAATGTTAAATCAATGTAAAACCCAATAAAAAATTTATTGAATTTAAAAAAGATCCACTTTATTAAGTGGTTCAAATGGAGCAACTTGAAGGGCCTTTAGGACAAAATTTAAGTCCCAAGGCACTGTAGGAGGAACAAAAGGATGTTGAATGCGCAACATTCCCTGGAAAAAAGTACGCACATCCTGTAAGTTGGCAATTTTCTTTTGGAACCATACAGTCAATACTGACACTTGCACTCTCAATGAAGCCAACTTCAAACCTTTATCCATTCCTGCCAAAAGAAATGATAAGACCCTGGAGACCCTGAAAGACTTAGGGTCCATTTTCCGTTCACTGCACCAACGAATATAGGTTTGCTATATTCAGTGATAAATGCGAGCTGAGGAAGGTTTCCTTGTTCTGAGCATTATTTGAAATACCTGTTGTGAGAATCCTCTTGACTTCAGGATAGACAGTCGATCCAGATATCTGTGATAACAAGGACCCTGCATCAGTAGATCTGGACGTTGAGGGAGCAGGAGTGGAGCATCCATCGACATTCTCTGCAGATCTGTGTACCAATGTCTTCTGGGCCAAGCCGGAGCTATTAGTATCACGGCACCTTTTCCTTGCTTTATCTTTCTCACCACCCTGTGTAATAGGGTGATTGGAGGAAACACATAAAAGTCCCATCTCACCAACAAGGCATCCACAAAGATCGCTCTGGGATCCTTTGTTCTTGACCCATATGCGAGAACTTTGTTGTTCTGACGGGACGCCATGAGATCTATCTCTGGCAACCCACACTTATCTACTAGAGTCTGGAAGACCTCCGGAGGTAGAGCCCAATCGCCTGAATGGCGTGTCGACTGAGAAAATCCGCTTCCCAGTTTAGGACTCCTGGAACGAACACTGCGGACAAGGCTGGATGATGAAGTTCTGCCCACTTTACCTCCTTCATCGCTTTTCGGCTGTGAGTTCCTCTCTGATGGTTGAGGTACGCTACTGCCGTCGCATTGTCTTAGCGGATCTGAACTGGTTTTCCCCGAAGAATGTCCTTTGCCTGAATCAGTGCCATGTATATGGCCCGAAGTTCCAATATATTTATTGGCAGGCAACCTTCTTCCTTGATCCATTTCCCCTGGAAACACAACCTTCCTGACACTGCTCCCCAGCCCTGGAGACTGGCATCCGTTGTCAGAATTTCCCAGTCTGATATCCAAAAGGGTCTCCCCTTGTCTAGATGGGATGTCTGCAGCCACCAGGCTAATGACCTTCTTACTTTCATCATAAGAACCATAGTCTGTGTTTTTATCGTCTGATGCAATCCATTCCATTTGGCAAGAATCAGATGCTGCAGGGGCCTCGAGTGGAACTGTGCATACTCCACCATGTCGAATGTTGACACTATCAATCCCATCACACGCATTGCTGTGTGAATGGATACCTTTTGACTGTGTAGCAAGTCCGGAATCCTTGACTGAAACTTGGATATCTTGTCCAGAGGTAAAATTACTCTCTGAAAACTTGAATCCAGTACAGCCCCCAAGTGAGTCATCCGCTGTGACAGAACCAGAGATGATTTTGCCCAATTTGTGAGCCACCCATGCCCTTGCAGACACGTTATTGTCTGTTGCAGATGACATAGGAGCAATTCCTGCGACTGTGCCAGGATTAAAAGATCGTCGATATATGGAAAAATTCTTATCCCCTGCTGGCGGAGATAAGCTGCCATTACCACCATAATCTTGGTAAATACTCTGGGGACTGTGGCTAACCCAAAAGGTAGGGCCTGGAACTGGAAATGCTGTTCGAGGATAGCGAACCTGAGATAGCACTGATGGGACAGTGCTATAGGAACATGTAGGTAAGCATCCTGTATATTTAGGGATACAATATAATCCCTTGGCTCCATGGCCAAAATAATGGAACGTAAAGTCTCCATATGAAACCGAGGTACCCAAATGTACTTGTTCAGCACTTTGAGATTGAGAATGGGCCCGAGTGACCCATTTGGTTTCTGAATTGGCAACAGGTTGGAGTAAAAACCCTGTCCTCGTTGTGCAGGAGAAACTGGAATGACTACTCCTGACTGAAGCAATTTCTGAACAGCCTCTTGCAAAGCCCTGGCCTTCTTCTCTACTCGAGATGGCTGGTACAAAAAAACCTTAGAGGAGGGTGCTTCTTGAAGGCAAAAGCATAATCTAGAGATACCGCTTCCTGCACCCAGGCATCTGTTGTAGACTGCTGCCAGATCTGTGTAAACTGAAGAAGTCAGCCCCCCACCCTGGGATCCCCCAGGTAAAGGCCCGCACCATCAGGCTGATGCCTTATCTGTTTTACCAACCAGTCATCTGGTAGTCCAATGCTATCTAGTCTTACCAGACTTGTTGTATTGGGACTGCCTGCCATCACTTTTTCCTTTAGCTTTTCCTTGAGACCGAAAGGGCCGAAAAGCTGGAACTTTAGATTTGAAATTGTATGTGGAAGGAATCTTTACCTCCTTGGAGTCTGCTTCTGACTCCAAAATATCTGTAAATTCTTTACCAAAAAGAATATCTCCAGAAAAAGGCAAAGATTCCAAAACCTTATTAGATTCTGAATCAGCTTTCCACGTACGTAGCCAAACTGCTCTGCCAGCAGCTATTGTTGAAGCTGATGCCCTGGAGGCAGTAGTACTCATATCCAATGCTGCTTCTTCCAAGAACATTGCAGCCTGTTTTATATGTGTCAGCACCCGGGGACTTACCAGCGCGCCGGGTCCACGGGGGCTGCGGTGCGGGCGGCTTCTGGGCAGCGGCGTAGGAGGGCTGCTGTGGCGAGCCCGCTCGCAGCGGGTAGGTGGCGCTGAGGGGTCCGCTCGTGACGGCCAGACGCCGCTGCAGCGGCTCCCACTCATGGGCAGTTACTAGGAGACCAGGGGCGGGGGATTGTCTGGGTGCCAGCAAAGGTCTGCTGTACTGGGAGCCGCCATGTTGGAGACCAATTCTGAGGCTAAGGTGCAAGCTTCCTGTGTATCCAGCCAATCCAGGGAGATCCCTCCCTATAAAAGGGTCTGGTTCATGACAGGGGCGCCAGTGCTTCAAGTTACAACCCAGTTGTAGGTGCTATAGCTCTGTGCTCCCAGGATTCTTGCCGCTTCCTGGTACTCCCTGGTTTTGCCTGCCGTCTTTTAGTTGCTGCCGCAGTCTTGCCGTTGCTAACCCACTGCCGTCCGTGGAAGTGCTCCTGGAAACCCCGACCCAGTAAGGTCCTCCGGGCCGGACGGTTCCAGTATCTACAGCCTCGTCTTCCAAGCCACAGTCCACAGTTCTTTGCCTCCAGCCACGTCTTTAAACCACCATTCACAGTTCCGCAGTTCATTATCTACAGCCTCGTCTTTCAAGCCACAGTCCACAGTTCTTTGCCTCCAGCCACGTCTTTAAACCACCATTCACAGTTCCGCAGTTCATTATCTACAGCCTCGTCTTTCAAGCCACAGTCCGCAGTTCTTTGTCTTCAACTACGTCTTTAAGTCACCATTCACCATCCACAGTTCTCTACCTCAGCCACAATCTCAAGAACTACAACTCACTGACTCCTAGCCCCACCTATGTTCTCCATTGCCCCTTGTCCCATGAGAAGGAACTATATACAACCCCCTCGTCTTCTACATCCGCAGACAACTACTTCCTTGGGCAAGTTTCAGCTGCCGGATCCTCAAACCCAGTTAGGCGTGACAATATGGGATTTTTTCTCTCTAGATGCTATTGAAAAATCATAGAAACATAGAATTTGACGGCAGATAAGAACCACTTGGCCCATCTAGTCTGCCCCTTTTTTTTTATCCTTTAGGTAATCTCAACCCTTTTTGAACCTTAATTCTTTGTAAGGAAATCCCCCTCCAGTGCATCAGCCCAGGCAGCCACTGCCTTTGCCATCCAAGCTGAAGCCATGGCTGGCCTTATGATGACTGCCCCAGACTGGGGGAAAATGGTTTTTAAAAAACCATCCACTCTCCTATCCGTGACATCATTTAATGATGTTGAAGGCAAAGGTAATGTAGATTTTCGC
Organism: Pseudophryne corroboree; assembly: GCF_028390025.1. Classification (NCBI taxonomy): domain Eukaryota; kingdom Metazoa; phylum Chordata; class Amphibia; order Anura; family Myobatrachidae; genus Pseudophryne; species Pseudophryne corroboree. The sequence continues at coordinate 81,205,281 of NC_086446.1, read as the reverse complement.
ACTAATCGAATCACATGTGTATCTACTTTAGGCACCACCTCCCTCTTTTAAACAATCCCCAGCTGGAAGAGGATAATTGGAATTCCATTTCTAAGGAATTCTAAAACAAGCCTCTTCCATGATTTCCGTCAGCTAATCTGACCCCGGAAACTCAGTCTTAACTGTTTTGGGACGTTTAAACACAGGTGCCTTGGTTTTTAACACAGTCTCTGCTGAATCCTCTAAGGATAGAATGACTTTCATTGCTTTAATTAACTCACCTATATCCACTGAGCTGAGACCTTCCTCCTCCTCTTCGTATGCCGAAGTAGAATTTATTGAGCTTTCATCCTCCGATGAATCCTCATCTGAAACATGTGTAGCCTGTGAGAATGAAGATTTACTTACTACTGGCTTATCAGCCTGTTTCTTTTGAGAGGCTGCTGCTGGAAGTGATAAACCGCAGGTGGGAAGCTGCATGTAAGGGTTAATCGTGTAACCTATCTCTGATACAGGAGTTGGAGGAATTATCCGTTCAGCTATACTGGATAATGTCTGTGCAAACATAGCCCAAGGTGGATCAACCTGCACCTGAATTTGCCTTGTATTTTTCAAGAGACCCTGGTGAAAGCTAAAACAATTTGTACACAAACCATCCTGAACCAGATCTTGAGAGGTTAACACAGCCTTGCAAGACAAACATGATATGAGTGTAGGTGTTGCTGTGAGTGTATCTTCCTCACCTTTGCCGCTCTTAGACATGATAAATAATCAACACTTCCACAGTGTACTACACAATTTGTGACTGTAATCACTTTAAGCTTTTTAAAGTGACATACAATCCGACCCTACCCATGCACCAGCATTGAGGATCAGAATAGAGAAAAAAACTGACAGAATTATAGTATAGTCAGCAATCACACTAGCAGTCAGTCACATGTTATACATTAGTATAATAAGCAATATGAGCACATCATCAGCTACAACTACATTTCAAGTATGTAGGAGAACATTACTGAATCATGTTTAAACAGATCTACCATATTCAGACACATGGCGAAAGAAACAACAGTAATAGTATACAGACTCATATGCAATAGGCACTTATCTAACTATTTGTGCTCAAAAATAGATAGAGACTTAGTGCTGTATTACCTTTACTCAGTAGAGTGGGATACAGGGAGACTCACCCCGCTTCCAGGACCGATCAATACGCTTGCGAACGCTGAGTGGATCCAGACGCTACTAGTGTACACTGCCGCCCCATGAACCTATAGTGAACGCTCAGTGAACACAGACGCACCAGTCACACAGCCGCTATGCTGCGACTGGGTCCCCCTCGTGTATAGCGTCTGAGACGGAAGATGGAAAACAGTGCATGGCGGGAGACTCGGAGGAAACTGGTCATGAACTGGGGGGAGGGAAGATCAGGAGAGCGTCTGACTCCCCACTACTGACATCAGCCCTAGGGATCGCAGCCTCATACTATTCCTGGAGCCTCTGATCCCTAAGGCCTAGTGCTGGTGCACCCGAGGTGGCAGCCGCATCAGCGACTGTTAGGTAGTCTCCTCCCAAAACAGTGCGGCTGTGTCCGTATTCCCCTTCTAAGCGGAACCGATGCCTTACCTTCTCCCCATGCTCCGGCCACAGCCTGGTAATGCCTGCTGGACCTGCTAGTATATCCGACACAGACGCCCGCCGAAACAGCACTGTACTTGTGGGTAAGCGTTGTCGCGACCCGGCAGAGAGTTGTTGGAGCAACTCTTTCTAAGGTACGTATAAGGCGCTTTTTAGAAAGATTAGTCAAGAAAAAATAGTAAGACTATAAAAATAAAATAAGAAAGCTTAGGGCTGCTAAAAACCAGCATGGTCCTGCTCCTGCCGCACCAAACAAAAAACTGATTTGCCTGAGCCAGGAGGTGGGGATATATGGACGGGCCCATTGCATGCTGGAAGGCCGAAAAGCTTTGACCGATTGGTGCAAATCCGCTGTCGCTTCATCATATCCCATTGTTATCCTGCGGATAACCTGCGGACCCTGCCGGAGAAAATGCGGGTTCTCTACTCACTGAACAGCTGTATCATATCAGCTGCCGATATAAACATTGCATTGTGGTTGTATGGACTCTTACCACTCAGAGAAACGCATTAGTCTTTATTTTGGTTCCAGAGATAATTTGTGGGATACTGCACCCCATTTTAAATACAAGACTTTGTGAACTGCAAAACAGTGGTCATACTGCGATGAAGGAGCTGATGATAAACATTACAATGGATACTGACAGTACCAATCCATCAATGTTGCTGGATTGTGGCTGCTTTCATTACCTGGCTTCAGTTAAGCGCTTACCATATAAGACTACTCCAGGGACAACTATGGGGAAATCCCCAACATTAGTCCAACTAACGGGACACTGCTGTCAGATACAAAGTTGCAGACCTATCTGCTAAACACAGTCTGGATATAAATCATTATGCCGGCGGTTGGGATGCCGACAGAATACAGGTCATTGCGTCCCGACGACAATGAGATTCCCGACAATGGCCCCCTAACCCTACCCCCCCCCCCCCCCCCCCGCCCAGGCTAACCCTATCCCTCCCCGGGAGTGCCTAACCCTACCCCCCCAGCCTAAATCTAACCTCCCTCTTCCCACAGCTTACCTGTCCTGCTCGCCGGTAGTGGAATGTTCAGGATTCCTGGTGTCGATATTCCGGCACCGGGATTCTGATCCCATTCAGGATTCCAGCGCCGGTCTTCTCAGATGTGTCGGGATCCCGGCGTCGGGAATTTTGACTGCCGAGATCCCATAAATCACATTGTGTCAAGATTGTGGGGTCCAAGTAATTTGCTAGTTATTTCACATCTTACTACTATATAAATAAACTTTAAAGGAGTTCAGCTGTGAAATTACTTGTCTTTTAGGCTGCATTTTAAGTTGGCCATTTTATAACAATCATTGATATTTTGTTGGATATCAATTTTAAACATTAATAGTGTTTATTAAGATTGTGTTATACCCGTGCGCATTTGTGAATAAATAAAATGATACCTTTATAGAGAACTCCCATTTATTTACAAGAGTAGTACATCTTGTATAGAAAATATTGACATTTTCTTTTTAGTTCAAAAGTGGGCTTTAATCAGAAACTTTTTTGAAATTACACTTTTTTTCCTAAACCTTAAGGCTTCCGCACAATTTTGAAAAACAAAATTTTCATATTTTATACAGAAGTTGTCAAATAACTTTTTTTTTTTTTTTATAATTCACAATACCACTTTTGTACTTCAGAAGACCAAATGAGCATTGTTTCAGCTTTCTATTTATATAAAAAAAAGGGGATCCGGTCTGAAGATCGACAGTGTCTAGGTCGACAATGTTTAGGTCGACCACTATAGGTCGACAGTCACTAGGTCGACATGGATGGAAGGTCGACAGGGTTTCTAGGTCGACATGTGCTAGGTCGACAGGTCTAAAGGTCGACATGAGTTTTTCACATTTTTTTCTTTTTTTTAATTTTTTCATACTTAACGATCCACGTGGACTACGATTGGAACGGTAAAGTGTGCCGAGCGAAGCGAAGGCACCATGCCCGAAGCATGGCGAGCGAAGCGAGCCATGCGAGGCGACGCGGAGCACTAATTTGGGATCCCGGTCACTCTACGAAGAAAACGACACAAAAAAATATATCCTAATGTCGACCTTTAGACCTGTCGACCTAGCACATGTCGACCTAGAAACCCTGTCGACCTTCCATCCATGTCGACCTAGAGACTGTCGACCTATAGTGGTCGACCTAAACATTGTCGACCTAGACACTGTCGATTTGATGAACCACACCCAAAAAAAAGTCCCATTTTTATTAGAACCTTTTTCTGAAATTACGGGTCGGTATTGCAGTTCCCAGGAAAAAGCGATTCGGGCCTTTTCTTAGAAATGTTTGTTTCTTAGCTCGTTGTAATTACATTGACATTTTTTTTTTTTTTTTTAAAACTGTTTCTTCATCGGGATTCATAGGTTCAACATGGAACATCGGGTTGTAGGTGGTGGATAAGAGTCCAGGCACCAAACAGTTAAAGCTTTACGCGTACCCCAGAATGCTCGGCTCTTCTCCCCTATAACCCAGCCTTCATGCTCAGGCATCCAGTTTTTAGTTGGTGCCTGCAGGAAGAAGGTGCACCGTGGCAGGGGGCTGCTGAAGCAGCCAAGCTTTTTCCTTTTACTTTTTTATCAGCGATTCTTTCTCTGGTCTGTCAGCACTGTAAGTCTGGCGCTGAACCTCCCACTTGGCCAGAGCCTCAGATGGGAACTTGCGACAGTGGACGCACACGGTGACAAGTACCGCTTGCTGTGGGTACCCTAGAACAGCGTGGCAAGCAACAAGAGGGCAGGTAAGAGGGTCCTTCCTCCGGGACCCGTATGTACATCACAGTCCTTCGCATGTCTGGGGAGATGAACCGCAGCGCTGGCGTGGATACTGTCACAGAACAGGGACTCTACTAGACCACCAGGGCATCTATGGGCACAGGTCTAGGTGGTAAAACACCTATTTAATAAGGCCTGCTTAGTATCTGGGGTGGAAGACCAGCATCTCGGAGACAGTGCTTGACCTGTAGCCCCTCCCCCAGCTCTGGGTGCCAGTCTAATGCACACTTCCCACTCTTGAGCTGCCTCACACTCCTTCCTTCCCACAGAGAACTGGGCAGACATCTTACAGCAAGGCAGCAACGCTAGGCTCAGTCTCCTGTAAAAACGTATGCAGCAAGCCATGTCTTTACAATCACTTATATCCTACCTGCTTTAAAACAAGCCGAGTAGTTGATTCAAGTGTTCATTGCAAAAAATTGTTTATTTATCTGAATTGTATGTGGCTGTGTGCTGTTTGATTTTCCTTTCAACAGTATCATATATTCCTAGCTCTGTTATTTCTGTACCCTGGGCACAGGTGCTTCCAAGGCTGTTTCTCACAGCACATATTTGGCTGTTTTTAGTCACATACCTCACTCTGACTAGTTATGCGCCTATATTTGTTTTACTAACATGTCTAGCAAAAAGGGACGCAAACATGCAGAATCCACAGTGTTGCTCTCATGTAGAGTTTGCCTGGCAGGGTTATCAGTGAAGGATCTTATACAAGATGGCCTCTGTGCTAACTGTTATACTCCTCCTAGTCAGTCCACACCTCCTGCCCCTACATAGGAGCCTCCCTGGGTGGCTTTCTCTACCCTATTAGGTGGACCGACTTGCGCCCCCCTCCCCCTATCTCGCTGCCACCCAATATAGTACCAATAGTGAATCCACCTTGGGTGGATACCCTGTCTATTCAGGTTCAACACCTGATGAAAACTCTGACTAGACAAAAGGCCCTGACAGGGCATAGACATGGCACTGGTCCCTCTAAGCAGGCTACTTTGTCCACTCAGTCCATTGTATTATCAGATGCATCTTCTGAAGAGGAGGGGGAGGATACAGCTCTCTCTGTCAGACTCATGTGCAGCAGAGGAAAAAGCCCCCAATCTGGTAGATGTACCTGCTTTATTTGAGACTATTAAAACAGATTCTTCAACGCTCTGAAGAAGAACCCACACCTGCTAAGAAAATGGATGTGTTTAAAAAGCAAAATATAATTAAATCAGAATTCCCACATTCTGATAATTTAATGGAAATTAGACAGGAACCTTGGAACACTCCTGGTAAAAAAAAATGTCCTTTGTCTAAGTGTGTGTTAGCTCGCTATCCTCTACCAGCAGTAGTGTGTACAAAGTGGGACACTCCGCCTCCAGTGGATTTTCATGGCGCACGTCTCGTTGTGACGTCCACTTTGCCTGTCACAACAGTCTCCTCTCTGAAGGAACCGACGGATAGATATATATAAAACGGTCTAAGCTCTATTTATTCACTCACAGGGGCTATCCATGGCAACTTTATAGGCCACAAAGGCTATCAAAGCATGGTTACAGGAAGTTGAAGAGGAACTGCCTTAAGATATGTCTGATGAATGCAGGATGTACTTAACTCATATTAAGACATTGTCTTCTTACATTGGGTAAGCATTATCTGAGGCTGGCGTTTTGGTAGCAAAGGCGTCTGTGTTGGCACAACGTATTCTTTTGGCTATGTTCTTGGAAAGTAGATTTGGATTCTAATAAAACTTTGGAAATTCTACCCTTTACGGGCGACATTCTCTTTGGTGAAGAGCTGAACAAGATTGTGGCATCATTGGCGGCTGCCAAAATGGCCTTTTTGCCCCCGGCTCTTGCTCAGCGGGTCAAAAGTGCTACTTGTCGTCCACAAGGAAAAGTGAAAGGTCAGGTGTTTCCTAGACAAACACATGCTGCAAAGCCCTCTAAGCCAAAGGCCAAGCAATCCTGGGCCACACAGCAACCTACCGCAAGGCTAACAAGCCTGCAGCCTGACGTTCAGGCCTCCCCCTGGGGGACCTCAGGGTGGGAGGCCAACTTCTGCATTTTGCGCACGTTTGGACCATGACTACTTTAGATGCTTGGGTGCAAGAAGTAGTCTCTCACAGTATGCAGTCTCATCCAAGGGACGCCCCCCCTCTCCTCCCCTCAACAGTTCTTCACCACGGGCCTTTCATTAGAGCAAAGGCTCAGATACTGCAAAAATGTGGTCAACTCCCTTCTACACTCAGGAGTGATAGTGCCAGTCCCTCTGTCCCAATGGGGCAGAGGCTACTATACCTGCGATCTATAGGTCTGGCCATGGAACCTGGGGACTTCATGGTTTCACTGGACATACATGATGCATATCTGCATATTCCTATTGCACTCTCACACCAACGATTCCTGCGATTTGCTATATGCAACTAACATTATCAGTTCCAGGCACTGCCATTTGGTCTAGCTAAGGCACCCAGAATCTTTACCAAAGTCATAGTTGTCATTGCAGCACACCTCCGTCGTCAAGGTATTCGGATGCTCCCGTACCTAGACAATCTTCTACTCCTGGCAAACTCACACAACGTTCTCCTCAGTCACCTCCACATTGCAGTAACCGTTTTGCAATGTCACGGATGGCTGATAAATAAGAACAATTCCTCCTTTACTTCGTCACAGCGGATGTTACACCTGAGAGCACTTCTGGAGTCTCAAAGTCAACAACTTTTCGTATCACCGGACAAGATTTTGAAATTGAAGAGCAAAATACGTCACTTCCTTCACCACTCCCAAATATCTCTGCATACGGCAATGCAAATTCTCAGTCTGATGGTGTCAACATTTGACTTGGTTGAATTCGCTCAGTTTCATGCTCGTCCTCTGCAGCGACTGATTCTTTCCATGTGGAACGGTCAACCTCATCTCATCAAGTACAAATGTTTACTCTGGCTCCAAAGGTTCGGCTTTCCCTAATTTGGTGGCTCCGAGACCAGCAGCTGAACAGGGGATGACCCTTCTGGAGCCCCACCTGGGTGCTGCTCATGACAGATGCCGGCCTTTGAGGCTGGGGTGCAGTAACCGAACAGCACTCATTTCCGGGACATTGGAGCATGGCGGAGTCCCAATTGCCAATCAATGTGTTGGAGTTGAGAGCAGTGTACAATGCGTTGACTCCAGCCTGCACTCTTCTCCATGGCAGACCAGTTCAGGTTCAGTCCAACAACGCCCCGACAATGGCGTATATCAATTACCAATGTGGCACTCGCAGCAAGATGGTGATGCAAGAAGTGTCCAAGATCCTCCAGTGGACCGAACGTCATCTTCCGGCCATATCAGCGGTGTTCATCCCGGGAGTACTCAACTGGGAAGTGGAGTTCCTCAGTCGTCAGGATGTTCACGCCGGAGAATCGGCTCTTCACCCAGAGGTCTTCCAACTCTTGATGGACAGGTGGGGCCTATCAGATCTAGCTCTCATGGCCTCATGCCACAACCACAAAGTTCCGGTATTCAGATCCTCAGGCAGCATTCGTAGATGCTTTGTCAGTCCAGTGGACATTTCGTCTACCGTACATCTTCCCCCCGTATCTCTTCTACCTCGAGTTCTTCGGAAGTTCAATAAAGAAGGACGAAACCTCTTTCTGGTAGCACCAGCGTGGCCCAGATGGCATTGGTTCTCCAGGGTCTCTCCGTAGGATAACCCCTTCAACTTCCTCATCGACAGGACCTTCTGTCTCAGGGTCCGTGTCTCCATCCGGACTTAACCCGTATGTTTTTGACGGCGTGGCTCTTGAATCATCAATCCCAAGAACAAAAGTATTCTTGAAGGCTGTAATTCAAACTATGCTTCAGGCACCTAAACCTGTCTCAGCCAGAATCTATTAGTGTGTCATGCTTACTTCAGGTGGTGTGCTGCCAAGTGGTATGATGCAGGTATCTTTACCATATCAAGGATACTTGCATTTCTTCAATGAGGATTGGATTTAAGCTTACGACTTGCCTCTCTCAAAGTGCACATTTCTGCATTGTCTGTCTGGTTCTAACGCACGATTGCCTCAATTGCCGATGTACGCATATTCCTTCAGGGTGTCATCTGCATACAACCTCCTTATGTCCCTCCAGTGGCTCCATCGGATCTATCTGTTGTGCTGGATGCTCTTCGAAAGCCTCCCTTTGAAGTCAACCGATCTCAAATGACGAATGACAAAAGTGCTGTTTTTACTTGCTATTGCTTTGGTTAGAGGGTTGTCGGACTCAGGAGCCCTCTCCTGTCATCCTCCCTTCCTAATTTTTCATCAAGACAGGGCGGTTCTCCGAACTAGGCCTGGTTACCACACTAACGTGGTTTGTTTATTCCACCTTAATCAAGAGATTGTGGTTCCAGCATTTGTCTCACCAGACTTGTCGACAAAGGAGCGTTTCTTGGATGTAGTTTGTGCTCTACGTGTCTTTGTTGACCGTACTAGCTCCTTCAGACAGTCTGATGCCCTGTTCATTCTTTTTGAATTTCACAAGTGTGGTTGGCCTGCTAATATACAGATGCTAGCCAGATGGATTAGAATGGTCATTGCACATGCTTACAATCAAGCTGACCTTCCAGTACCAGCTTTAATTTCAGCCCATTCTACTAAGTCTGTAGGACCCTCATGGGCGGCACACTGTGGTGTGTCTGCCGAACAATTATACAAGGTGGCTACGTGGTCTTCGGTCCACACGTTTCTTAGGTTTTATGCCTTTGATACATTCACCTCCCAGGATGCTTCCTTTGGATGCCAGATTCTTTTATCATCTCAGGCACATCCCCTCCCTTGAAATACTGGTTTAGGACATACCCGATGGTCCCTGTGGAACCTATGAACCCTGATGAAGAGAAGGAGAGCTATGGTAGACTTACCTTGGTTAACGCTCTTTCTTTGACGTTCATAGGGTCTACACTGACGCAGTTAGCCTCTCTGGATTCTGCGGCTTTGGTCTCTGGTTCATTTCTCCTGTCTGCGAGAATGTGTTCTTAATTATATGCCTAAAATTTTTCTGCTTTCCTTTCCTCTTACTGTATTGAGCTGGTTAACAAAACTGGATGCCTGAGAATGGAGGAGGGGTTATAGGTGAGAAGAGCCGAGCATTCTGGGATACGCTTAAAGCTTTAACTGTTTGGTGCCCAGACTATCATCCACCACCTACAACCCGCTGTTCCCTGTGGACCCTATGAACTTCGAAGAAAGAGAGTATACCAAGGTAAATCTACCATAACCAGTTTTTGTGCATGGACAGGATGGAATGTTTAGCAAGTACCAATCAGTTGGCTAAAACCCAAACTAGAGGTGTGGAATCTAACACGTCGGCAGTCTTCACTAGGGACCCCTGCAAGGAGGTATAGACTCGGCTGCGACCAATGTGCAGGTTATGGCCCTCTGGCTGGGTTTACTGGTACTGCGCTCAGATGGAAGAACTAGTAAAAGACTATGAGCTTGGATATGGCACTAATAATAGAAATCACTGGATTGAACTGATGATATTGTCAATGGCTAAAACTGATGGAACTTGTGATAAACTGGAAGCAATGATATAATTCACAGAATGGAACTGATGGTAATGGTGCTTGTATCGGGCTGGAACCGATGATGAGAGCTCTCTGACTGGAACCAATGGTTTAACTTTATATCAGGCTGAAATCAATGGTCGGACTGGAACAGATTATGTAACTTGATCTGGCTAGAACCAATTGTAACACTGTGCTGAGCTAGTAGTCACAGGTAAGGGGGGTACACACGGAGAGATCCGTGCTTAAATTCTAAGCAATCTGACTAGAGTGCTTAGAAATTAAGCACGGATCTGTCCGTGTGTATGCCCCACAGCGATAGCGATGCGCGGAACAAGCTAGCATATCGCTCATTTCACCGCTGGGTGAAATGAGCGGCCCCCCGTCCTCCCCCTCGCTCAGCACACATCACGCTGAGTGCTGAGCGGGGGGAGAGATGTGTGCTGAGCGGTCTGTGCTAAATCGCTCAGCACACATCACACTGAGTGCTGAGCGGGGGGAGAGCTGTGTGCCGAGCGGTCTGTGCTAGATCGCTCAGCACACATCTCCCCCTGTGTGTACTGGCCTGTACACTGAGTCTGGCTTACACCAAAGAATGCACATGCAAAGCTGAACGAACCAGTTTTGAACCAGTGTTCTGGTCTTCCCACATTTTCCTATTCCCTTACATACACATTAAGAAGCCTCTGTAAACACCAAGCAGCACATTATTTATTTGTTTTGTCTGACTGAGCCTTGGCTAAATGTAATAAAATGCGGGTTTAGCACCAACCGCGCACATTTTCAGAACTCGTACATGTAATAAACAGCAAGATCAAGCAAACATGCATGTAAATTGCATTTCCACTACTGTACTCGCAGGAAGCAAACTCGCATCCAGATATTTTCCCATTTTAAATGTAAAACTCGTACACTAAATGCATTTATCTCCTATATAATAGCCCTATTCTGTGACCTTGTGATTCATTTGCTAACGCTGGGCAGTTACAACAGTGGGCGGAGTTAGTCAAATGAGTCACAGAGATCTGGCCAAATCTACAGGAGACTAGGGCCCTCATTCCGAGTCGTTCGCTCAGTATTTTTCATCGCATCGCAGTGAAATTCCGCTTAGTACGCATGCGCAATATTCGCACTGCGACTGCGCCAAGTAATTTTACAATGGAGATAGTATTTTTACTCACGGCTTTTTCATCGCTCCGGCGATCGTAGTGTGATTGACAGGAAATGGGTGTTACTGGGCGGAAACAGGCCGTTTTATGGGCGTGCGGGAAAAAACGCTACCGTTTCCGGAAAAAACGCGGGAGTGGCTGGAGAAACGGAGGAGTGTCTGGGCGAACGCTGGGTGTGTTTGTGACGTCAAACCAGGAACGACAAGCACTGAACTGATCGCAGATGCCGAGTAAGTGTGAAGCTACTCTGAAACTGCTAAGTAGTTTGTAATCGCAATATTGCGAATACATCGTTCGCAATTTTAAGATGCTAAGATACACTCCCAGTAGGCGGCGGCTTAGCGTGAGCAACTCTGCTAAAATCGCCTTGCGAGCGATCAACTCGGAATGAGGGCCAAGGAGCAGAAGCAGATAGCATGGGCATTGGGCATGTCACAGGCAGGGGTGCAGACCTCCCAGCTTTCTGCAGGAGCTTTCTCCAGGCAGAAGGAGGGAAACACACTCTGCGAAAAGGGGGCGTGGCTTCACGGGAGGGTCCCCGTTTTCGTCAGTGAGGGGGCATGCCCAGCGCTCTGTGAGCTGCTGGCATGCTCCCAGGGGCTGATTATGAGTCCGGGGGGCCCAGGGCACTTGTGACATGGGAGCCCTATCTCATTGCTGTGCCTGCTGTGGGTTGGGGGCGTGGCCTAATCGCGGCCCGCGCGGCCACGCCCCCTTATGCAAATTTCGATTTTTATTTTTATTTTTTTGCTGGGATTTTGGCCCCTCAGCTAGGGCTAAATCCAGAGGAGGTGGTCGCTCCCCCCCTACACACCCGCACAGGCAGAAGAAAGCAGGGAGACTGCTGCCTCCCTGCAACACCACAGACCTGCCTACACGTAGCAGCGTGCGCTGCCTGTAGCACAATGCTGCCGCTGTTACTGGCAGGACGGGGGGAGCTTCTGAGCTGGGACAGAGCTACTCCAGCCGGGGGGTCCCCTAAAACTGTGGGGCCAACGGTACGTATCCCCTGCCCTCCCCCCCCACCTTAATCCGGCTCTGCTGCTGGAACCCCCCCATTAATCCGTACCCCCTGATGCCCCCTCTCCCTCTGTCTCCACTATTCACCGCTGCTCTGCTAAGCAGAACAGCGAGTACAGGAGCTTTCCAACTGCCCCCCCCTCCCCCCCCCACCGCCGGACACTGCGACCCGCGGGTGGGACAGCGGGACAGACCCCAAAAAATGGGACTGTCCCGCGAAAATCTGGACATTTGGGAGGTATGGGGGTGTGTGAGGGGTATGTCATACAGACAGACGGGCACCGGCTCACTGTGTGCTTGACCCCCCACATCGGCATACTCAGCAGGGTCTCTCTGATGCGGAGGAGCGTCACTTTCTGGCACACTCCACGCTTCTTAGCTGCAGTTTAGTGGGGCACCTGCTGCTGTGCAGGTTCCATACTGCCTCTGTTATCTCCAGCCCCGGCAACCCCACCGCTAGCTGCAGCGCTGCCACCCGCAGTGGAGTGCGCCCAGCTCATTCACACACTTTAGCTGGCGGGTAGCGCTGCAGAAATCCGAGCTGCTTGCAGGCTCTGACCCACTCCTCCCTCCAGCCGCAGCGTCTCCTGGGAGCTAACCAGTCACTCCCAGTCTCCCCTTACCACAGTGCCCGGAAGCCGTGAGGTCCGCGCCACGTGCATGCTATGACCCCCTCCTCCCTCCAGCCGCAGCATCTCCTGGGGCTAACCAGTCATTTCCAGTCTCACCTTACCACAGTGCCCAGCAGCTGCGCGAGGTCTGCGGTGTGTGACTGAGGAGGGGGGGAGGGATGCGGACGGGCAGAGGAAGCAGGACTCCAGCCTGAGAGAGTCAGCCATGCCAAGTCTCCAGCAGCAGCAGATCCCAACAGGTTGGAGTGGAACAGCAGCAGCCAGCAGCAGTGACTCCGGTAAGACACATCTGTCTGTCACCACTGTTTTGTCCCTAATACCAATCTCTCCCGTGCCCTGTGTTCTGTCATGTCCCTGTCACCCCTGGCCTTGCCCTGCCACCCTTATCCTAGCCCTTTCACCCTTATCCTGGCCCTGTCACCCTTATCCTGTCCCTATCATTTCTGTCCTGGCCCCGTCACCCCTGTCCTGGCCCCGTCACCCCTGTCCTGGCCCCGTCAACCCTGTACTGACCCTGTCACCCCTGTCCTGGCTCTGTTACTGCATACCCTCCAACTACCTTTTATGGCATGTACAGTACCCGCAGCGCCTCCAGACCTCTCCCCAATGCACCACACCTCCGCACCTTCCCCTCCACCACATGCGGCACTCCACCCCTCCCCCACATGCTGTGCCTCCAGACCCCCTACACCACCCGTGGCTCCCACTCCTCCACCCCTTAACACACCCACAGCACCTCCAGGCCCCTTCCACCATTCACCCCCCTTATATGTCTCCCCCAACCATACCTCCCAACTTTGTATCTATGTGGAGCGGGACACTCACGCGGCTTCGCCGCGCGCGCTCCCGAAAAGGGGACGTGGCCTATGAAAAGGGGGCGTGGCTTCGCAGGAGGATCCGCGATCGCGAGCCACACCCATGTTTTCGTCACTGAGGGGGCATGCCCAGCGCTCTGTGAGCCGCTGGCATGCTCCCTCTCCCTCTAACTCCACTGAACAGACGCTGTGCGCATGCGCACAGCGTCTATTCACCGCTGCTCTGCTAAGCAGAGCAGCGATTGACAGAGCCTCCCAACTGATCCCCCCCACCGCGGGACACTGTGGCCCGCGGGTGGGACAGCGGGACAGTCCCCAAAAAATGGGACTGTCCCGCGAAAAACGGGACAGTTGGGAGGTATGCCCAACACCTGCTCCCCTCCACCCGCAGCATCTGCAGACACCCTCCTCCATCAGCGGTCCCCCCCTCACCCACCCCTCCCCCACCAATGGCACCCCCGCACCTGCCCCTCCACCACCTGCAGCACCTCCGGACCTCCTTTCCCATCCGCCGCAACACCCGTACCTGCCCCTACCCTACCCATGGTGCCTGCGGTCCCCTACCCAACCCCCGGCACTCCCGTCCCTTCCCATCCAACAGCACCTCCGGAACCCTTAATCCATCCACAACATCCCCACACCTGCCCCTCTCCCACCCGTGGCACCCCTGCCCCTCCCCCACCTTCAGTGCCTCCGGACCCCTCCCCCATCTGCATCCCCCACTCCTCTGCCCCTCCCCCACGCACAGCACCTCCCGAACCTTCCCCATCCGGGCCCCACCCCCACTTCTGCCTCCCTCCACCCACAGCATCTACAGACACCATCCGCAGTCCCCCCCACACCCGCTACATTCTGTACATCGTGCCCTGCAGGTGCTGTTCACGCCGTCGCAAGGGGCTGCGCCTCCTTCACCATCGCACGCCCTTTCATTGTGCAATATTTAACAACTAACAAAGGAATGCAGGTAATACTCCATATAATACAAATATTAAACCCCAGAAAGGCATGCAAGGGTTAAGGGGGCGTAGCCCCTTGCGACGGTGTGAAGAGCGCCCGTAGGTCGCGATGAAGCACCTAGTAAATATATATTTACTAACTCCTAAATAGTGTACACACAAGTTAATAAACCCATTACCAAAAATGGAACCCCTAAATACTGTACACACCATGAGGAATAGGATTTTATATTGGGTTGCTCTTGGGGTGCCACAGCATATGCCAAATTTCAGCAGATACAGTTATATATTTTGAATAGGGTCTACTGGACACCATCTCGGCTTTGTGACCTGTGTCCTAAGTGCTCTGCCCCCTCTGCTGACTTCTGGCATCTTCTGTGGATATGTTCTAGAGTGGCCTCTTTTTGGATATCAGTGGTCGCCTCTATACGTATCACTGGTATTACCTTACCCTTATTAATTCCATGTATTTGTATTTTTGGCCTTAGCCTGGAGAAATCCCTTTCTGCTCCTTTACATCTATATGTGAATAACCTTTTAATGTTGGCCAGGGTCTGCATTACTTGCATCTGATCCCCTCCTGGATAGCATTAGTTAACGTTACTGTCTCTCATGAGAGGTTTACGTATCGGAAGAGAAAATGTCCCTCAAACTTTGATAAGGTTTGGTCGTTCTGGCAGAAGTCTCGATATGCCCTTGTTGATCCATCTAATGGCCATCTGCTCGGGCCTTAGATTTCTGTTTCACCTGTGTCCCTCTGACAGCTCAGGCTTCATTATTTACTCTCATGTAAATACTATTTAATGCGGTGACATTTATTCTTATTCGATTTCACTATATTTTGTACATGTACAGTTCATATACCATTTTATGACGTTGATATATGCATATGCTCTTCTACTTGCTATTTCATTTTTTTTTATTGTATTTCTGCTTTGAATGTGTGTGAAACTTGAAAATGTATAAAAATACTTGATTATAAAAAAAATACTGTACACGCATTTAAGTTTAAAACCTATTACCAAAAATGTAACCACTAATTACACATAAAATTTAACATACTTTAAAAATAAGGACACAATTTATTTTTTACACATTTTACTAAATACAAAATATACACAAATATTAACAAAAAAGAAAACAGTTATTTTTTCCCCCTAGAACTCCCTCTGACCCTACCTGCCAATCTGACCACACCACGGCGTGTGCGCACAGTGCACCTGGGGGGAATGGTTGTTGATTTGGTTTGGGGGGTGGGTGTCTGAGCACTCACCGATGACACACTTGGTACGGTGGCTGTAGCCCTTTGGCCTGTAAGCTCACTTGTAAAGCCATTAAGGGCTTCTGTTTGGGCCCGAATAGACTGAATAATGTCAATGAACATCGTGTCCAGCTGGTCGGCCATTCGGGACCGCGTACGCTGAGCCATTCTGGCCGCATTTGTTAGTTTACGCAGCTGTCTGTTAATGTTTTTCATTTGCTGCGTCTGTGTGGTCATAACGTTCAGTTGATGTTGCTGGAAAGTGTCCAGTGACTGTACCTCCTCCTCCAAAGACGGCGATGGTTGAGGTGTTTTATGCTGCTGTACCTCAATGTTAAAAGCTGGTGTGGTGTCTTCCGGCGGCATCAGAGGGTCAACCAGGGTGAGGACAATTTTCTGATCTTCTGGTAGATGCTCAATCACCACCAGTCTTGGGGTAGCTGCACAAGATGTACCCGTAAAGTAGGAAAATAAATATGTTAAGTTTGCATACTGTGTAAGTAAAAATCAGTGCCACCGGCAAATTGTCCCTCCTAACAATAGATGTCACGCAGATCTCCACACTTGGTAACAGGTGGAATCATAAATTCACTTAAGTTATTGGTTTTCACACAATGCCAGCATGGCTTTTAAGATTATTTATACGGCGTCTGCAACTTGACAAATACCTCTCCGCTACAGTTATTAATTTGTATCGCCATTATTGTGCACTGCTTATTTATAATATAAACCAATTAAGAAGGCCGTGTTATTATGTATCATTTTAAGCTCCTCCGCATTACAATCAGCATATCAGATTAGACAACATTACAGTGCCCCTTACCAATATACAGATGTGTCATACATCTTGCCTCAATGCACCATGCAGCCGGAGATGCCTGGCGTGAGTGAGCTGACAGGTCCCACGCAACTCCATTATAATTGGGCGTCTGTTTGGCGAAAATGCATCTTATCTGCATTGCCGTGCGAATAGGACGCACAAGCAGCTTCTGTTGATTAAAATATATGGTATGCCTATATTCTGTGTGCTTCTATATCTGCATACAAAATGCTACGCTACAGTGTTTTCCTAGAATTTCCTAAAAATATCGCATAAGCTGCCTGTGTGTCTTATTTGCATCGTTTTGCAATTAAGATGCATTTTAATAGAAAAAGCTGCCCGTAAAGACGCTCGGCGCTACCGAGTCACGCACCTAGAAAGGCTGTTTAATGTGTAGGGAGGCTAGATGTACAGCCGTGCCAAAAGTTTTGAGAATGGCACAAGTATTGGTTTGCTGCTTCAGTGTTTTTAGACCTTTTTGTCAGATGCTACTATGGTATACTGAAGTAAAATGACAAGCATTTCATAAGTGTCAAAGGCTTTTATTGACAATTACATTAAGTTGACCCTTCTTTTTCAAGACCTCTGTATTTCACCCCGGCATGCTGTCAATCAACTTCTGGGCCACATACTGATGGACGCCCATTCTTGCCTAATCAATGCTTGGGGTTTGTCAGAATTTGTGGGTTTTGTATGTCCACCCACCACTGTCAATCAACTTCTGGGCCACATACTGATGGACGCCCATTCTTGCCTAATCAATGCTTGGGGTTTGTCAGAATTTGTGGGTTTTGTATGTCCACCCACCTCTTGAGGATTGACCACAAGTTCTCAATGGGATTAAGGTCTGGGGAGTTTCCTGGCCATGGACCCAAAAATAAGATTTTACTCACTGGTAAATCTATTTCTCGTAGTCCGTAGTGGATGCTGGGGACTCCGTAAGGACCATGGGGA
The DNA here is from genome assembly GCF_028390025.1 of Pseudophryne corroboree. Taxonomy (NCBI): domain Eukaryota; kingdom Metazoa; phylum Chordata; class Amphibia; order Anura; family Myobatrachidae; genus Pseudophryne; species Pseudophryne corroboree. Next base: position 81,187,743 of record NC_086446.1, on the reverse strand, counting down.
ATAGACGGGCTCCGCAGGAGACTGGGCACTCTAAGAAAGATTTAGTACTACTGGTGTGCACTGGCTCCTCCCTCTATGCCCCTCCTCCAGACCTCAGTTAAGGAAACTGTGCCCGGAAGAGCTGACATTACAAGGAAAGGATTTTGGAATCCAGGGTAAGACTCATACCAGCCACACCAATCACACCGTATAACTTGTGATAACATACCCAGTCAACAGTATGAACAACAACAGAGCATCAGACAAACCTGATGCAACCATAACATAACCCTTATTTAAGCAATAACTATATACAAGTATTGCAGAAGAAGTCCGCACTTGGGACGGGCGCCCAGCATCCACTACGGACTACGAGAAATAGATTTACCGGTGAGTAAAATCTTATTTTCTCTAACGTCCTAGTGGATGCTGGGGACTCCGTAAGGACCATGGGGATTAACCCAAAGCTCCCAAACGGGCGGGAGAGTGCGGATGACTCTGCAGCCCCGAATGAGCAAACACAAGGTCCTCCTCAGCCAGGGTATCAAACTTGTAGAACTTTGCAAAAGTGTTTGAACCCGACCAAGTAGCTGCTCGGCAAAGCTGTAATGCCGAGACCCCTCGGGCAGCCGCCCAAGAATAGCCCACCTTCCTTGTGGAATGGGCTTTTACTGATTTTGGAGGCGGCAAGCCAGCCGCAGAATAAGCCTGCTGAATCGTGTTACAGATCCAGCGAGCAATAGTTTGCTTTGAAGCAAGAGCACCCAGCTTGTTGGATGCATACAGGATAAACAGCGAGTCAGGTTTCCTGACTCCAGCCGATCTGGCTACATAAATCTTCAAAGCCCTGACTACATCTAGTAACTTGGAATCCTCCAAGTCACGAGTAGCCGCAGGCACCACAATAGGTTGGTTCACATGAAAAGATGACACCACCTTTGGCAGAAATTGCGGACGAGTCCGTAATTCTGCCCTGTCTATATGGAAAACCAGACAGGGGCTTTTACATGACAAAACCGCCAATTTTTGACCACTTTCCACGTGAGATATTTTAACTCCACGGTCTTAAGCGGCTCAAACCAGTGAGATATCAGTAAACTCAACACCACGTTATGATCCCAAGGTGCCACTGGTGGCACAAAAAAGGGGCTGAATATGCAGCACTCCCTTTACAAACGTCTGAACTTCAGGTAGAGAAGCTAGTTTTTGTATGAAAGAAAATGGATCGGGCCGAAATCTGGACCTTAATGGACCCCAATTCTAGGCCCAAAGTCACTCCCAACTGTAGGAAGTGAAGGAAACGGCCCAGCTGGACTCCTCTGTAGAGGCATTCCTGGCCTCACACCCAGCAACATATTTTCGCCGTATACGGTGATAATGTTTAGCCGTCACATCCTTCCTAGCCCTTATCAGCGTAGGAATAACCTCAGCCGGAATCCCTCTTTTCTACTAGGATCCGGCGTCCAACCGCCATGCCGTCAAACGCAGCTGCGGTAAGTCTTGGAACATACAAGGTCCCTGCTGCAACAGATCCTGCCCTAGAGGCAGAGGCCATGAGTCCTCTCTGAGCATTTCTTGCAGCTCTGGATACCAAGTCCTTCTTGGCCAATCCGGAACAATGAGTATTGTTCTCACTCCTCTTTTCCTTATGATTCTCAGCACTTGGGTAAGAGAGGAAAAGGAGGAAACACATAAACCGACTGGAACATCCACGGTGTCACCAGTGCATCTACAGCTATCGCCTGAGAGTCTCTTGACCTGGCGCAATACCTCTGTAGCTTTTTGTTGAGGCGGGATGCCATCATGTCCACCTGTGGCAGTTCCCACTGACCTACAAGCTGCGCGAAGACTTCTTGATGAAGTCCCCACTCTCCCGTGTGGAGGTCGTGCCTGCTGAGGAAGTCTGCTTCCCAGTTGTCCACTCCCGGAATGAACACTGCTGACAGTGCGCTTACGTGATTCTCTGCCCAGCGAAGAATTCTGGTGGCTTCTACCATCGCCACCCTGCTCCTTGTGCTGCCTAGGCGGTTTACATGAGCCACTGCGGTGATATTGTCTGACTGAATCAGAACCGTTTGGTCGCGAAGCAGGGTCTCCGCTTGACTTAGGGCGTTGTATATAGCCCTTAGTTCCAGGATATTGTCAAAGTCGGAAAAATATCATGCTACACGTTGCCATATATTCACCTTATGCGCTTGCCCGCTGCACATGCACTTTCTCTGGCGTGCGTGCACATATTCGCAGTTGCGTGACGGCGCCTCTACAGGCGTGCGCTCGAGCGCATGGTATGTGCATTTACGGTAGAGTTCGTGTGCGTCTAGCGGGCGACTCAATCGTTAAATAATAAAACCAAATGGTATGTTTTATAGGTAATGTTCCCCTTAATGATAACTGTAAGTTTGTTTAATGTGACTTGTTCACGGACTTGGGAATCCCTCTTTACGTGGTACAAAGGGTCTGATTAAGGTTGAACAGTGGTGTCTGGTACCTAACCGAAGAGTATTTTAACAGCAACAATCCGGTGTTGGTTAGGTAAAGATTAATCGCTCCTGCATATAGTTATGCCCATTAGTAGTTTCTGGACATTTCTCATATTTGCAGTTCATTATCCATGCGGCGGGAATCCGGCGATTCCCTCCCACCTGAGCAGTTTATAATAGCCACAGCCCACCTGTTCAAATCCACCTATGACCTTTTGTTACAGTGCAGAGAGACATTCCTGTGTCCAATGAACAATAAGATTGTAGGGCCCTTTGTAGTACACTGTATGTTGTGTATATAAGGGTCACTGTCCCCAGACCGGCCAGTACTCTCTCTTCAACATTTATCTCTGATAATTGGAGGACTGGATTCCGGTTGCGCTTGCGAGTGTTCCCCGTATGATATGTTTCTCTGTGGCCATGTTGTTACCCGTGTAATGTTAGCAATTCATTCTTAGTCTATGTATTTGTATTTGTGATTGTTTACTATTGTGTATATTTCTGTCTAGATATTCTGTTAGAATTATATGTTAGCTTGTAGTGTATGACTTGTCAACTGTTTCCCCTTTTCGATATAACTAGAAGCTTGCTAGTAAAGGTTTTGGAACCTTAGTAAAGTATCGTGTGTTCATTACATTACTGTGGGTAATCGGAGCATCTCGATCGCTCAAGCAGCTTTAGCATTTACAAGGTTAAGCAGCGTTACATCGCTACAGTATTTCAGTACAAGGTTTACAGCATAAGAGTATCCTTTCTGTGCGTTACATTCAAGGTTTACTGAGTGTCATCCCGTGAGCGTCTGCGCCGCTCGTGTTCCCCTCGTGGTCTCGAGCGTCCGCTACGCTGGTAGCGTAGCATTACGGTAGTCGACCGCCTATAGCGTGCTCGACACCACGCATTAAGCTGTGAGCGAGCGTGTCGCATGTGCGTCTCGATCACGGCCGAGCGTATGCTGCGTTAAGTGCGTACCCTTACGGTACTCCATACGCCAATTGCGTACTGAGTCTCTTACCTGTATATAGTGAAGGTTATAAGGTAATCAATCGGCATTATCAATATTGATGTGAAGGCAAGTTTCCTGCCTTGACCACAGCCCTTGGAAATTTCTTCCCTGTGTGACTGTGACTGCCCCCCACCCTCGGAGGCTTGCATCCGTGGTCACCAGGACCCAGTCCTGAATGACGAATCTGCGACCTTCGAGAAGGTGAGCACTCTGCAGCCACCACAGGAGAGACACCCTGGCTCTGGGGGATAGGGTGATTAACCGATGCATCTGAAGATGTGATCTGGACCACTTGTCCAGTAAGTCCCATTGGAAGGTCCTCGTATGGAACCTGCCGAAGGGAATGGCCTCGTATGATGCCACCATCCTTCCCCGGACTCGAGTGCAGTGATGCACTGACACCTGTTTTGGTTTTAATAGATTCCTGACCAGTGTCACGAGCTCCTGAGCTCTCTCTATCGGGAGATAAACCCTTTTCTGGTCTGTGTCTAGGATCATGCCTAGGAGAGGCAGATGAGCTGTAAGAACCAACTGCGACTTTGGAATATATAGAATCCAGCCGTGTTGCCGTTACACTTCCAGAAAAAGTGATACACTGTTCAGCAACTGCTCTCTTGATCTCGCTTTTATGAGGAGATCGTCCAAGTACGTGATAATAGTGACACCTTGCTTCCGCAGGAGCACCCTGAAATTGGTAATGACAATCCCGTACTGCAATTATGAGGTACGCCTGATGAGGTGGATAATTGGGGACATGAAGGTATGCCCATAAAATCTCCCCCTTTCAGGCTTGCAATAACCGCTCTTAGCGATTCCTTCTTGAACTTGAACCTTTTCAGGTATATGTTCAGGGATTTTAAATTCAATATGGGTCCGACCGAACCGTCTGGTTTCGGGACTACAACATGGTCGAATAATAACCCCCTCCTTGTTGAAGGAGGGGAACCTTGACCACCACCTGTTTAAGATACAATTTGTGAATTGCAGTTAACATTGTTTCCCTCTCGTGGGGGGAAGCCGGCAGGGCCGTCGGTGAGGGGGCATCTTCTCAAAGTCCAGCTTGTATCCCTGAGACACAATATCTATTGCCCAGGGATCTAACAGGGAGTGAACCCACTTGTGGCTGAACTTACGAAGGCGTGCCCCCACGGGCCTAGCTCTGCCTGTGGAGCCCCAGCGACATGCGGTGGATCTTTGTAGAGGCCGGGGAGGACTTCTGTTCCTGGGAACTAGCTGTGTTGTGCAGCTTCTTCCCTCTGCCCCCGCCTCTGGCAAGAAAGGACGCACCTCGGACTTTCTTGTTTCTTTATTCGAAAGGCTGCATTTGATAATGTCGTGCTTTCCTAGGCTGTGCAGGAATATAAGGCAAAATATCAGAATTACCAGCTATAGCTGTGGAGACCAGGTCCGAGAACCCTTCTCTACACAATCCTCAGCCTTCCATATGCCTCTTAAGTCGGCATCATCTGTCCATTGCACATTCTACAGGACCCGTCAAGCAGAAATCGACATAGCTTTGACTCTAGGACCCAGTATACTCATGTCTCTTTGGGCATGTTTTATATATATATACCTATCTCTTAAGACAGCATATTTAATATATATATATCTCTATATATACACATATATATATCTATATGCATACTAGGGTCTCAATCTCTGCTGATAAGGTACCTGTCCACGCTGCCACAGCGCTATAAACCCATGCCGACACAATCGCCGGTCTGAGTAGTGTACTAGAATGTGCACGCTATCTGCAGGATCCCTAAGAATAGCTAGTGCTACCTTCTGTGCAAACGTGACACCCTAGGGGAAGATTCCCATCACATCCTGGCTCTAGTGGGGAAAGGATACTGCCTGAGAATTTTTTGTGGGAAGCTGCAGTCTCTTGTCTGGAGATTCCCGCTCTTTTTCCTCATGAGAGGAGGGAAATTTACCTCAGCTTTCTTCCCCTTAACATGTGTACCCTTGTGTCAGGGACAAATGAGTCATCAGTGATATGCAAATCATCTTTTATTACAATAATCATATATTGAATACCTTTCAGCCATTTTGACTGTAACTTTGCATTATCGTAGTCGACACTGGAGTCAAACTCCGTGTCGATATCAGTGTTTATTATTTTGGATAGTGAGCATTGTGAGACTCTGAAGGTCTCTGTGACATAGGGACAGACATGGGTAGATTTCCTGTCTGTTCTCTAATCTTTTGTGCAATAAATTCACCTCAGCACTTACACATATCCAAACAGGTGTCGGCGTTGTCGACGGAGACACCCTCTCACACACATATTTGCTCTATCTCCTCCTTAGGGGAGCCTTTTACCTCAGACATGTCGACACACACGTACCGACACACCACACACACAAGGGATGCTCTATTTGAAGACAGTTCCCCCACAAGGCCCTTTGGAGAGACAGAGAGAGAGTATGCCAGCACACACCCCAGCGCTATATGACCCAGGAATCACACAGTAACTTAGTGTTAACCCAGTAGCTGCTGTATATATTGTTTTTACGCCAAATTTATGTGCCCCCCACCCTCTCTTTTTCACCCTCTCTATCGTGCTTCTGCAGGGGAGAGCCTGGGGAGCTTCCTCTCAGCGGAGCTGTGGAGAGAAAATGGCGCTGGTGAGTGCTGAGGAAGAAGGCCCCGCCCCCTCAGCGGCGGGCTTCTCCCGCGATTTTGTGTAAAATTAATGGCAGGGGCTCATGCATATAAGTGTCCAACTGTATATATGCTGCTTTTTGCCAGGAGGTAATCAATTGCTGCCCAGGGCGCCCCCCCCCCCCCCCTGCACCCTGCAGTGACCGGAGTGTGTGGGTTAGTGTGGGCGCAATGGCGCACAGCTGCAGTGCTGTGCGCTACCTCATATGAAGACAGAAGTCTTCTGCCGCCGATTTTGACGTCTTCTATGCTTCAACCCGCCGGCTTCTGACTTCTGGCTCTGCGAGGGGGACGGCGGCGCGGCTCCGGGAACGGACGACAAGGTCAGGTCCTGTGTTCGATACCTCTGGAGCTAATGGTGTCCAGTAACCTAAGAAGCGCAACCTAGCCGCAGTTAGTAGGTTTGCTTCTCTCCACTCAGTCCCACGTAGCAGAGAGTCTGTTGCCAGCAGAAGCTCTCTGAACATAAAAAACCTAACTAAAATACTTTCTTATTAGCAAGCTCAGGAGAGCTCACTAAAATGCACCCAGCTCTGTCCGGGCACAGATTCTAACTGAGGTCTGGAGGAGGGGCATAGAGGGAGGAGCCAGTGCACACCAGTAGTACTAAATCTTTCTTAGAGTGCCCAGTCTCCTGCGGAGCCCGTCTATTCCCATGGTCCTTACGGAGTCCCCAGCATCCACTAGGACGTTAGAGACATTTTTATGTTTTGTTACCCGAGCCACTTAGTTATCACTTTTGCCTTATGGCAAGGTTCTCCATCATGTCAAAGTCCATAGGACAAAGGGGGTCAGTCCGAGTTGATCGTAGCTGTGCTAAATTTAGCACAGTTACGATCATTCACACTGACATGCGGTGGACGCCCAGCACAGGGCTATCCCGCCCCGCATGTCAGTGCCTGCCCCCACCCCAGAAGTGCAAAGGCATCGCACAGCGGCGATGCCTTTGCACTTCAAGAGTAGCTCCCAAACCAGCACAGCTTTAGCGTGCTGGCCGGGAGCTACTCGTCGCTCGGCCCGCAGCGGCTGCGTGTCACATCACGCAGCCGCCGCGGCCTGTCCCCCTAATGGTCCAGCCACAACTGCGTTGGCCGGACCGCTCCCCCTAAACGGCGGCTTAACGCCGCCGTCCAGCCCCCTCCCGCCCAGCAAACGCCTCTGTCTCAGAGGCGATCGCTAGGCAACTGCGGCGCCGGTGCATGCGCAGTTCCGACCCGATCGCTGCGCGAAACTGCAGCGAGCAATCAGGTCGGAATGACCCCCCCCCAGAACGTGTTGGAGACCCTGAAAATACCTCACCTCTAAAGGTACCGTATTTGCCGGCGTATAAGACGACTGGGCGTATAAGACGACCCCCCAACATTTCCACTCAAAATATAGAGTTTGTTATGTACTCGCCATATAAGACTACCCCCTCTTCCGCACACCTTCCATACACCAAATAAAACGTAAAAGAACATCAGATTTGATTTGATTTCTCAGGAACACAGGCAGGCAGCCCACAACCCAGAGGAACTCTGGCAACACACTGTAGAAGACTAGAAGAAAACAGCGGGCGCCACCTCCTCGTGTATAACCTTTTAATAGATCCGTAAAATAGAGATAAAAATGATACTCACAAACATAGGAGTCACTGCTGAATGTGACAGGCGGTTAGGCAGGGAGGACAGCGGCAGCACTGACATGTCTCTAATAAGAGATTTGGAGTAGCAAGGTATGCATAAGAAGGGGGGGCAGGTGTCACCCGCCGAGGGGTGACACCAAAATGTCGGCTCCTGCTCAGTGACATGAGCCGGGTGCTGCACTGTAACAATACGTGCAGCACCTGGCTCCTGTCCCTGTGTAGGAGCCGGCACTGCATTCGAGAGAGACTTCACACAGCTTCACCCGCCGGCAGCGCCGTACACTCACCGTGAGATAGAGGCACTTCACGGGGGGAGTGGGGGGGGGCAGCCAACATCTTCTTAACCCCCTGGATTGCTGAAAACGGGGGTCCGCCCACGAGGCCACGCCCCCTTATGCTAGGCCACGCCCCTGTTTCGCGACTTCCCGCACCAGGGGCAGTGACGCCAGGCGTATAAGACGACCCCCCGCTTGGAGGCATGTTTTTCAGGGGGAAAAAGTCGTCTTATACGCCGGCAAATACGGTAAGCACTTTCTCATCTTATTTATCTCCTGAATGTTATATATTGTTTTTGTATTATGGACGGTTTTTAAAAGTGTCTTTCAACTTTTTTATACGGTTTTACATAATGTTATCCCTTTTTGACATTTATTAATAACTTGCTGTCTCTCTTTGTATTAAATCAATTAATGTTTTATATTTTTAACATTCTTTTATAGTTTTTTCCAGGACCAGTGGTCGCTCTTAACACCCTATCCACATTTTACATAACTAATTACTTTGGGCCTGGGCAGACAACCCAGTTTTTAGAAGTGTGGGGAGTGCTGTACTAAGATGAAGTAGATTGTGATAACTAGAATACAATACCGTGGCGCTGAGGATTTTCCTTGTGTAATCTATATCTATCTATATATATATATATATATATATATATACACACATATATACAGTGGGGATTGAAAGTTTGGGCACCCCAGGCAAAAATTCATTTTAATGTGCAAAGAGAAGCCAAGGAAAGATGGAAAAATCTCCAAAAGGCATCAAATTACAGATTAGACATTCTTATAACATGTCAAAAAAAGTTTGATTTTATTTCCATCATTTACACTTTCAGAAGAACAGAAAACAAAAAATGGCGTCTGCAAAAGTTTGGGCACCCTGCAGAGTTAATACCTTGTACTGCCCCCTTTGGCAAGTATCACAGCTTGTAAATGCTTTTTGTAGCCAGCCAAGAGTCTTTCAATTCTTGTTTGAGGTATCTTCGCCCATTCTTCCTTACAAAAGTCTTCCAGTTCTTGGAGATTCCTGGGCTGTCTGTGACGCACTGCTCTTTTAAGGTCTATCCATAGATTTTCAATTATGTTGAGGTCAGGAGATTGTGAAGGCCATGGCAAAACCTTCAGTTTACACCTCTTGATGTAATCCACCGTGGATTTTGAGGTGTGTTTAGGATCATTATCCATTTGTAGAAGCCAGCCTCTCTTTAACTTCAGCTTTTTCACAGATGGCATCAAGTTAGCGTCCAAAATTTGCTGGAATCTTATTGAATCCATTTTTCCTTCTACTCGTGAAATGTTCCCTGTGCCACTGGCTGCAATACAACCCCAAAGCATGATTGATCCACCCCCATGCTTAACAGTTGGACAGAGGTTCTTTTCATTAAATTCTGTGCCCTTCCTTCTCCAAACGTACCTTTGCTCATTCCGGCCAAAAAGTTCTATTTTAACCTCATCGGTCCACAGAACTTTATTCCAAAATGCATCACGCTTGTCTATATGTTCATTTGCAAACTTCAAACGCTGATTTTTGTGGTGAGGACGTAGAAGACTTTTTCATCTGATGACTCTTCCATGAAGACCATATTTGTACAAGAATCTCTTTATAGTGGAATAGTGTACCACAACTCCAGTGTCTGCCAGATCTTCCAGGAGGGATCGTGCACTCAAATGTGGATTTTGACTTGCTTTTCTCACAATCCTGCAAGCTGTTCTGTCTGACATTTTTCTTGGTCTTCCAGATCTTGCTTTTACTTCCACTGTTCCCGATGACTGCCATTTCTTAATTACATTCCGAACAGAGGATATGGGCATCTGATAATGCTTTGCTATCTTCTTATAGCCTTCTCCTGCTTTTTGTGAGCGTCAACTATTCTCAGTTTCAGTGTTCTACACAACTGCTTAGAGGAACCCATGGTGCTGATTGTTGGAGCAAGGTCAGATGAGTCTGGGCTTTTAAAACCTTTGAGATTGACATCACCTGGTCTTTCCAGACGATGATTGAGAACAATCCATGACACTGCCAGGTCTCAGCTGTCCAAAGGGCCAGTACAAGGTACTAACTCTGCAGGGTGCCCAAACTTTTGCAGACGCCATTTTTTGTTTTCTGTTATTTTGATAGTGTAAATGATGGAAATAAAATCAAACTTTTTTTGACATGTTATAAGAATGTCTAATCTGTAATTTGATGCCTTTTGGAGATATTTCCATCTTTCCCTGGCTTCTTTTTGCACATTAAAATGAATTTTTGCCTGGGGTGCCCAAACTTTCGATCCCCACTGTATATATATCCCCACTGTAAACACAATAGTATCTTTATCTCGCGCCAACCTGGGAGCAGCACAACGGGAGAGATCCTTGTTGGGAGACCTCAAAGGCATACAGAAAAAACACAAAATTCCCAAGTGCGCTAAAGTGGAACGTAATTACGTAATCCTTCTAGTATTCATAGGAATGTAGACTGGAGGATTTAAACATCCTCCAGTCTACATTCCTATGAATACTAGAAGGATTGCGTAATTACGTTCCACTTTAGCGCACTTGGGAATTTTGTGTTTTTATATATATATATATATATATATATATATATATATGTGTATGTATTTTAAATTTCTGCATTCCGGTTTTATAGTTGTGATTAAAACTGTTACTAACAGCTACTGTTCTTTACACTAGCATGTAGTTACATATTTTTATATGTAAAGTGGTATCATTACTGTGTAGCATCTGTAAAATTAAAAGATACAATATAAGGATAATTATTCAAATAGCGCTGTACCAGACAACAGATCAGTGAGAATTACACTGTATCAGAATGTCGCCATTTTTATAAATAAAAAGATGGCAGAGACTTTTTAAGGCTCACCAGACCGAGATGAGACATCTTTCTTCTATGTATTGTTAGAAGATTGTAATAATAATATGGAAAGTTGTACCATGGTATTGATGATCTCCTGTTTACAATGTTTACTTGAGTAGCTACGACCCAGGAATTAAGTGTTGGGGCTTCCCAACACGCCCACCGTGGAAGTACCATAGTGACGAAATGCGTCTGTCCAGTGCTGGTGTATCGACTTTATGACACAGGTAAACCTCCGTGAATGAACGGAAACAGATGCTTGGAACACAGTCGGTGTTCGGTGGTATGGTATATTGGGTGTGGTATGCAAGGTCGACAGTAACTAAGTCGACCACTATTGATTGAAAGTAACTAGGTCGACAGGGTCTCTAGGTCGACATGGTGTAGGTCGACAGGCAGAGGTGGTTGCGGTTGCGGGAGGGAGTGTGCCAATGATGTTAGAACGCCGTTGGCGGGGCGTGGTCCGAACACAGGTGTGTCCGGACCATTGTGGGGACAGGCCGTGGTGGCTGCGTGACATCACATGAAGCTGCTGCAACCTGGGACGCGGCGAGTAGCAGCCTGCCAGCGCACAGGAGCTGCGCTGGCAGGGAGCTACTCAGCGGGCGCAAAAGCCTCAGCGATGTCTGAGAAACTGATTGCAGATGTGCTAAATTTAGCACATCTACGATCAGATCTGAATTACACCCTATGGGCAAATGTCCCCACAGACATATCTTACAGACATGCACCATGAGGGCTCCTGCATTATTTCAGTCAAATAACATCCTCCACTAATAATAATAACCCCACATATACAGATGCATGGAGGTCACTGCAGCACAAGGCACCCAACAACACACAAACCCAAGACACGGGTTACCTGGCTTGAATCCGCCTGCTGCCGTTACCTCACGATGTCACGTCTCCAAAATGGCGGCTGCTCCTGTTCTCCGTGGCCCCACCTCCTCCGCAGTCACACAGGAAATCATGAAGTACAACAGGGAAGTGCGGTAGGGAGGCCATGACAAAATGGCCGCCGTTTATCAAATGTTTTACTCTAGTGATTGGTGTGTGACCAGTCAGATGCAGCGTCTGCTATTTAGAAGACCTCCCTCATATATTGCTCCACCCGATTGGCTATTGGGCTCGTCAATCATTACATTGAGGCGGACGAGCGACCACAGAAGCCCTAGTGACTGGTGGTGGATGGAGCAACCTGTTTAGTCTGGACATACGATTGGTTAAAGTGGAATGTGTGGGAGGAGTCAGCTGAATGATGGCTGTGTCACTACGAAGTACAGGAGGGGCAGTAACCATAGCTACAGAGAGACAGCCAGACAGAGCAATAGAGGAGACCTCACCCCCACCCACAGTCACTGACTGTCACCCTATACCCAGCACTTACTACACACCCTTGTATGTAATGTCTGCTGTGTCTCACCCATATATTCCCCTGTACCCCCAGTAACAGTGTAATGGCAGTGTGATATATTATTATACATAGGCATATTATATATGTGTGTAGTACAATAGGGTGAACAGCTATGTCTCACCCATATATTCTCCTGTACCCCCAGTAACAGTGTAATGGCAGTGATATTTCTGCTGCGGGGTACACTGGGCTCCACAAGTCTGGACAATGGGGTGTAGAGTAGGATCTTGATCCGAGGCACCAACAGACTCAAAGCTTTGACTGTTCCCAGAATGCACAGCGCCGCCTCCTATATCACCCCGCCTCCCAGCATAGGAGCTCAGTTTGTCAGTTGGTGCTGCAGTAAGCAGGCACTTAACAGAGGGGCTGCTACAAGCAGCCCTGAGAAAAGCTTTTTATGAGGTAAAAAGTGAAGACTTCAAGGGCAGCAGCGGTGGTAAATGTTTTGTGACATTCATTGCTGCAGCTCCAGCTCTCCCCAGCGGCGCTGTACACTCCCGAGCCCTGGTTGCCGGGTACCTACAGTGGAGGCTCCGGTTTTCTTCATGTTAGACACACACGGATGGGGCTCTCCAGGATCGCGTGGCCGCGCTTCGGGAGTTGGTAAGTGGGTCCCGCTCACGGGACCCGGTCTTTATCGCGATCGGGCGCGGTCAGTGGGAGGCGGGCCGCGTGCGCTGGCGGTGGAAACTGTGGCAGTACAGGCGATCCCACTAGATCACCATGGCATGGGCGCAGGTCGGGTTTTCTCTCTAAACCACTTCTTATATCGCCCACAGTACCCGGTGGTTTTGCCAGCAAGGCTTAGACCTGAAGTCCCTCCTCCAGCCCCAGGGCGCCATTTCCCGCAAATGTTCCCGCCCTGGAGCTGCATATCTGTCTTTTCCTCACTCCCAGTCAGTGTCCGCGGCGCCATTATCCCTCAGCTCACTGTTCCTGGGACTGCTTGGGCAAATCCTCCTATGTAAAGCCACCTGGTTGTCAGCGCTGTGCCTTTAAATGACACTTAAGTATTCTACCTGCCTTTTTAGACAGTGATAGTTAAGAAAGAGTGCATTTAGTCAGGGTTTTATAGTACAATTACCCTGTGATATACATCCAGTTCTTACTGTGTACTGTTGTATCAACTGTTATATAGCTGTGTAAGCTAGTCCAGTGCAGTATTATTGTCTGTAATAACCTCTGCATTGTACAAACTGTGACCTTCTGTGTGTGCATTTGATAGCTGAGTGTTGTCCATCTCGTGTCTTTCACTCAACTTGCTATCCCTATATTCCATAACCTGAGGGGGCTTGGTGCGTCAGGTGTTATCTAATATAGGATTTTCACAAAGATATACTGTATTACGTATTTTTCTCTGTGATTTAGTCACCATATCTCTCCTTTATCTCTGCTAGTGCTGACTACACTGCGCAGGGGTTTGGGATATTGTGCTGCTGATAATTGTACTATGTTACCTCATACTGCAAGTTATATCATGTCTGCTTCTGAGGGTAACGGTTCTGGGGCGGAACACACTGCTGGTGTTGCTGAAGCCACAGGCACATATGAGGAGAATATAGCAGCTGTGGGCTCTGGTTCTGGGGGCTCCTTGCCCCCCAGTGGGACTGTGGCAACGGAGGCACATACTGACCCACCGTGGGCCGCTTTTTCCACGCTTCTGCATACGCTAGTTCATAAACTAACACCCCCTATGGGACCCCCAATGCCGGTACAACCGTATGTGGGCCCTGCAGCTAACCCGCCGTGGGCGGACGATTTATCTGCTCAATTAAAGAAGTTGAACCAGTCCTTGACTACTAAAAAGTCTGACCAACGCTCGCCTAAGTCCAAGAGGTCCTCTAAGCCAGCGCTCGTCTCCTCACAATCCACTGCTGTCACTGACACCTCGTCTGATGAGGACGGCACTTACACTGACCCCATAGGTTCTGACTCAGATACGGCTGATGGGGAGGGTAGTTCACATGTGGATGTTCCTGACCTTTTGGAGGCTATTAAGTTAATTCTGCAGATTACGAATGATCCCGAGCCATCCGTGCTTCCTAAGAAACCAGATAGGTTCAAGCGTCAGAAGGTGGTTAAACAGGTTTTACCTCACTCTGATCACGTAGTGGATATACATCAGGAACCCTGGGAAAACCCTGGTACGAAGTTTGTGCTTCAAAAGAGGATGCTGGCTCGCTATCCCCTCGCGCCAGAGCTGTCTAAGAATTGGGAAACACCTCCTCCAGTGGACTCACATGTGGCTAGGATGGTGGTTTCCTGAGCTGTAACTGTCACTACCGTCACGTCTCTGAAAGAGCCTATGGAAAAACATGTGGAGGGTTGTCTAAAAGCGTTTTACACCCTCACGGGTGCTGCACAAAGGCCTACTATTGCAGCTTCATGGGCTGCTGAGGCTATTGAAGCATGGGCCTTGGAGTTAGAAGCTGAAATCTCCTCTGACCATGCTAGACAATGCTTGTCATATATTGTCACAGCTTCTCGATATATTAAAGAGGCGGCTTCTGATGCCGGTATCCTGGCAGCCAAGGCCTCTACTACGTCAGTCCTGGCTTGCTGGATATTGTGGCTGAGATCCTGGTCTGTGGATCTGGACTCTAGAAAAACCCTGGAGGTACTCCCTTTCAAGGGAGATATTCTGTTTGGGGAGGACTTAAATGAGATAGTGGCTGACTTGGCTACTGCCAAAACTGCCTGTCTACCTAATACCGCTCCTTCTGTGTCGAAGGCTAAAGGTACGTCCTTTCGACCCTTTCGTCCTTCAGGTAAAGCAAAAGGTCAGGCATACCATAAGCAGGCCCGCACTTAAAACCTGGTAAGCCAAAGCCCAAAAGAGCATGGGCTGCCCGTCAGCCAGCTGCCAAGACGATAAGCCTGCCGCATGACGGGGCGGGCCTCCCCCTGGGGGATCCCAGGGTGGGAGGCCGGCTTCTAGGGTACACCCAGGAATGGTTGAAGACCACTTCAGATGCCTGGGTACGGGAAGTCGTCACTCGAGGTTACGCCATTGCCTTAAAAAACCGACCCCCTCATCGATTTTGCCAGACAGACGTCCCTTTGGACCGGACAAAGGCAAAAACTCTACACTCGGTGGTATAGACCCTCCTGGATACAGGAGTCGTAGTACAGGTACCTCTTGCTCAGAGGGGCTGGGGGTACTATTCTCCGCTGTTTCTAGTTCCGAAACCGAATGGGTCCTCCCGGCCCATTCTCAACCTCAAGGCATTGAACAGGTTTGTGAAGATTTCCAAGTTCCGTATGGAAACCCTTCCCTCTGTAGTTCTGGCCTTGGAACCTGGGGACTACATGGTCTCCTTGGACATACAGGATGCTGACCTGCATATTCCTATAGCAGTGTCACATCAACAATACCTGAGGTTTGCTATTGGCAACATCCATTACCAGTTTCAGGCGTTACCTTTTTGGTTTAACAACGGCTCCGCGAGTCTTCACCAAAGTTATGGCGGTGATGACGGTGGTACTCCGCCGTCAAGGGGTCAGGATACTGCCTTATCTGGACGACTTGTTAATCCTGGCAAATTCCCCAGATCTTCTCCTGTGTCATCTGGATATGACGGTCCGGTTTCTAAAAGCCCATGGGTGGCTCATCAACTGGAAGAAATCCTCCCTGGTCCCTGCTCAGAGCATGGTGCACATGGGAGCGCTGTTAGACACTCACAACCAGAGGTTGTTCTTGTCTCAGGAGAAAGTCCTGAAGCTTCAGGACAGGATACGTTGCTTCCTTTCTCGTCCGCAAGTGTCGATACATTCGGCTATGCAGGTGCTGGGCCTCATGGTGTCAGCATTCGACATGGTGGAGTATGCTTAATTCCATTCTCGCCCCCTCCAGAAGCTGATTCTAGCCAAGTGGGACGGCCTGCCTCACCGGATCAGGTCTCACATGATCTCATTGACTCCGGAGGTCCGTCTGTCGCTGCTCTGGTGGCTCCAGGACCAACAATTGTGCAGGGGCCGTCCGTTCTGGATATCCAACTGGGTCCTGTTGACGACAGATGCCAGTCTAAGAGGTTGGGGCGCGGTGCTGGAGCAGCACTCCTTACAGGGTCGGTGGACCAAGGAGGAATCGCTCCTCTCGATCAACATTCTGGCGTTGCGGGCGGTCTTCAATGCGTTGAACCTGGCCCAGCATTTAATTCAGAACCGTCCTGTTCAAGTACAGTCGGACAACGCCACCACAGTGGCTTACATAAATCATCAAGGCGGCACTCGAAGCCGTTTGGCAATGAAGGAAGCCTCACGGATTCTACAGTGGGCAGAACGCCATCTACCGGCAATATCGGCAATATTCATTCCGGGAGTCCTGAATTGGGAAGCGGACTTTCTCAGTCGTCAGGACGTGCATGCCGGCGAGTGGGGCCTCCATCCAGAAGTGTTTCAACTCCTCGTGGAAAGGTGGGGTCTCCCAGATGTGGATCTGATGGCGTCTCGACACAATCACAAGGTTCCGGTCTTCGGAGCAAGGACAAGGGATCCTCAAGCAGCATTCGTGGATGCGCTGGCAGTGCCGTGGAGGTTTCGGCTGCCCTACGTGTTCCCTCCAGTGTCACTCCTGCCCAGGGTAATTTGGAAGTTCAAGCAAGAAAAAGGAAATCTGCTTCTCATAGCTCCGGCGTGGCCCAGACGGCACTGGTTCTCAGACCTGCAAGGCCTATCGTCAGAGCATCCACTTCTACTTCCACAACGCCCAGACCTCCTCGTTCAGGGCCCTTGTGTCTACCAGGACCTAGCCCGGCTATCTTTGACGGCGTGGCTCTTGAAGCTTCCGTCTTGAGGGCTAAGGGTTTTTCTGAAGAGGTCATTAAAACTATGTTGCGGGCACGGAAACCAGATTCTGCTCGGATTTACCATAGGGTCTGGCATTCTTACTTTGTTTGGTGCGCATCTAACAATTATGATGCTTCTAAGTTTAATACAGCCAAACTTTTGGCTTTTCTGCAGCAGGGCCTAGATTTAGGCCTGCGTCTGGCCTCCCTCAATGTTCATATTTCTGCCTTGTCTGTGTGGTTTCAGAGAAAAATTGCGACTTTACCTGATGTTCATACTTTCACTCAGGGTGTGTTGCATATCCAACCTCCCTATGTCCCGCCTGTGGCTCCTTGGGACTTGTCGGTGGTTTTGGAGGCGTTGCAGGAGCCTCTATTTGAACCTCTTGGTTCAGCTGACCTTAAGTGGCTTTCCTTAAGGTGGTGTTCTTTCTGGCTATTGCCTCTGCTAGAAGAGTGTCGGATCTGGGTGCCTTGTCTTGTAGTTCCCCATATCTGATTTTTCACCGTGACCGGGCGGTTCTTAGGACTCGTCCCGGATATTTACCTAAGGTGGTTTCTTCGTTCCACCTTAATCAGGAGATTGTGGTTCCGGCACTTGTTTCTCCTGATCTGTCTCCCAAAGAGCGGTCTTTGGATGTGGTACGGGCTCTCCGTATCTATGTGAAAAGAACTGCTTCTATTCGAAAATCTGATTCTCTCTTTGTTTTGTTTGGATTTCACAAACATGGCTGGCCTGCTCACAAGCAGACCTTGGCCAGATGGATTAGTATGGTGATTGCACATGCTTATGTGAAGGCTGGTCTGTCAGCTCCTGATCACATTACGGCCCATTCTACTCGGTCTGTTGGACCTTCTTGGGCGGCCCACCGTGGTGCGACCCTTGATCAATTGTGCAAGGCGGCTACGTGGTCCTCCGGGAACACGTTCATAAGGTTCTATGCCTTCGATACTGCCGAATCTCAGGATGCTTCCTTTGGACGCCGGGTTCTAGTGCCCGCTACAGTGCGTCCCCTCCCATAAGGAACTGCTTTAGGACATCCCCATTGTCCAGATTTGTGGAGCCCAGTGTACCCAGCAGCAGAAAACGAGTTTTATGGTAAGAACTTACCTTTGTTAAAACTCTTTCTGCGAGGTACACTGGGCTCCACAAGGCGCCCACCCTGACGCACTTAGCTTCTTTGGGTTGATATGGCATTAGCCGCTGACACTTCTCTTGTCCTGAGAGTGTGGTATATGTGGCTACTAACCGTTGTCGTCTCTTTTCCTGCTACTGCATTGGGCTGGTTAACTAAAACTGAGCTCCTGTGCTGGGAGGCAGGGCGATATAGGAGGCGGCACTGTGCATTCTGGGAACAGTCAAAGCTTTGAGTCTGTTGGTGCCTCGGATCAAGATCCTACTCTACACCCCATTGTCCAGACTTGTGGAGCCCAGTGTACCTCGCAGAAAGAGTTTTAACAAAGGTAAGTTCTTACCATAAAACGCGTTATTTACATTGGACTGTTATATATGTGTGTACTATAACAGGGTGGAATGGGTGGGAGGAGTCAGCTGTTTGACGGCTGTGTCGCTACAAAGTACATTAGAGGCAGTAACCATAGCTACAGAGAGACAGCCAGACCGTCAGAGCAATAGAGGAGACCTCACCCCACAGTCACTGACTGTCAATCAATCAATCAATCAATCAATCAATACCCTGTACTTACTACACTCTTGTATGTAATATCTGCTGTGTTTCACCCATATATTCCCCTGTACCCCCAGTGGCATTGTAATATATTGTTATACATAGGCATATTATATATGTGTGTAATATAACATGGGCGAGGTTATGTCTCGCCCATATTTCTCTAACACCCTACCTAGTGGATACTGGGGTTTTGTACTTTAGTACCATAGGGGTATAGATCAGGTCCACTGGAGCCTGGCACTTTAAACCTTTTAGTATATGTATGTGTGTGCTGGCTCCTCCCCTCTATGCCCCTCCTACCAGACTCAGTTTAGAAAAATGTGCCCAAGGAGCCAGGTGCACTTCTCTGGAGCTCCAGAGATTTTTCTTTTAAATGTAATTTAGTTTATTATTTTCAGGTAGCTCTGCTTGGCAGACAGACTACCTGCTTCGTGGGACTTAGAGGGAGGACCGAACCAACCTCCTGAGGGTTAATGGTTCGTAAACCCAGCTGGCAGGACACTGAGCTCCTGAGGTACTGATCACTCATCGTCAGTATGTGTGCCCACACCAGCAGCTAGCCGCCACCCTCTAACAGATGCCGAAGACCAGGTGCGGTGAGTGTTACACCGGGGTCCCGGTTAGCGGGTCCCCAGTGCAGTTTGGCAGCATGTCACACAGCAGTCACGGGTCTGGCGCTGCGGTGCCCGCCACGGATGGAACTGACTCAGGACCATTGCCCTGCAGTGCTCACTGTCATCTAAAGCTTTGTGTGGACTGTAAATGACATTTCCAATGTGTTTTACACTAGGGGCCAGTATAATCTTGTCAGGGACAGCGTGCCATTGCAAGGGGTGGGGCTTCCCGAAGCGGGACCAGCGGCGGGAAGGCACAATTTTCCTGCTGCTGCGGATCATCACGGCTGCATGCACACTGCTCCTCCAGAACCCACGCTGTTACAGGCTGTCGGAACTGGTACCAGGGGGTCATAGACAGGGGGGAGCGCGTCAGCGGTAACACCGCTGCACTGATTTTACATACACTTATTTTCACACATTGTGCTGCTGTGTTCTGTGTGCTGGATCCGCTCCTCTGTGTCACTCCAAAGGGCTCTCTAGGGTCTGTGTGGGGTGTTGGGCAAAGGGCTGCGCTGTTGTTTACTGTATAATGGGGGTCATTCCGACCCATTCGCATGCTGCGGTGCGAACGGGTCGGAACTGCGCACGCGCGTCGTTGCCCAGCGACAGCCGTCGCCAGGAAACGACCGGAAGAAAGTGATCGCTAGCGCAATTGCAAGAAGATTGACAGTGGGGACAAAATTCGCACCGAATAAGAGACTGTTGGCTCGCTATCCTCTATCTGCGGAGCTATATAAAAATTGGGAAACTCCTCCGCCCATAGATTCTCATGTGGCTCGTATGGTAGTTTCCTCTGCTCTGCCAGTAACTACCGTCACCTCTCTAAAGGAACCGACGGATAGCCGTGTGGAGGGTTGTTTGAAAGCGATTTACACCCTAACGGGTGCTGTGCATAGGCCAACCATTGCAGCAACTTGGGCTGTTGAGGCGTGGGCTCAGGAGCTAGAGGCGGAGCTGCCTTCTAATGCATCTGAGTATGCTTGACAATGTCTCTCGTATATTACCACGGCTTCTCTGTACCTTAAGGAGCAGGGCCGGTTCCGGGGCTTCTTGCGCCCCGGGCGGCATTAGGGGGTGTGGCTTCATACAGGGGGCGTGGTCAGTTACGCCCCCTGTACTGTAGTAGGATGTGCACAGCAAAGGTCCCCTCCACGAAGGAACAATAGACGCTAAGCGTCTAGTTCCCTTCGAGGAGAGGACCTTTGCTGTGCGGTGCGCAATGCCGTCAACGCGCACCGCACATCATTACAGTTAAGGTCCTCTCCAGGAAGGGAAACTAGTCGCGTAGCGTCTAGTTTCCCTTCACATCGGGCAGCCCACGAAGGGAAACTAGACGCGTAGCGTCTAGTTTCCCTTCACAGGACAGCGGGCAGCGGCAGCGGGGGGCACCACAGCAGCAGCAGATCTTGCCATGGTGCGGCGCCCTCCAGAGGGCGCCGGCGCCCTCCGTAAGGCGGCGCCCCGGGCAAAAGTCCTGCTTGCCCGTGGCAAGATCCGCTACTGTGAAGGAGGCGGCCTCCGATGCCGGGGTGCTGGCGGCCAAGGCTGCTACTACGTCCGTCTTGGCCAAACGTATCCTTTTGTTGAGATCCTGGTCGGTTGATATGTAATCCAAGAAAACCCTGGAGGTGCTTCCATTCAAGGGAGACATTTTCTTTGGAGAAGACCTCAATAAGATTGTGGCTGATATGGCTACTGCTAAAACAGCTTGCCTACCTAGTACGGTTCCTTCCACGCAGAAGGCTAAAAGTACTTTCCCCCGGCCCTTTCGTCCTGTAGGTAAAGCAAAAGGTCAGGCGTACCCAAAGCAAGCTCATGCTTCCAGACCTGCCAAGCCCAGACCGAAGCGAGCATGGGCTGCCCGTCAGCCTGCTTCCAAAACTGACAAGCCTGCCGCATGATGGGGCGGGCCTCCCTCTGGGAGATCCCAGGGTGGGTGGCCGACTTCTAGGTTTTGCCCAGGAATGGTTGAAGACCATTTCCGATGCCTGTGTAAGGGAAGTAGTAACATAGTATCTAAGGTTGAAAAAAGACAATTGTCCATCGAGTTCAACCTATTTGTGGTCTCCTATGCACGATTATTTTGTATAAAATTTTGACTGAAGTCGATGACTGCCGTTACGTTTTACCCCTTTTTTTTTATAATAACCATAGTGTGTGACTATGCCCCGTAACCCTGGATATCCTTATCCATTAGGAATTTATCTAACCCATTCTTAAAGGTGTTGACTGAGTCGGCCATTACAACTCCCTCAGGCAGGGAATTCCAAACATTTATCGTCCTTACCGTAAAAAAGCCTTTCCGCCGTATTGTGCGGAATCCCCTCTCCTCTAACCTGAGCGAGTGTTGTCAAAGTCGAAAATTAGCCTTCTTTGCTGCAGTCCTACTTTGGGTACTACTGCTTAGTTTGCTATCTATGAGAACACCCAAGTCCTTTTCCAGTACAGAATCCCCTAATTTTACCCCATTTAGTAGGTAGGTGTTATTTTTGTTCTTGTTACCACAATGCATTACCTTACACTTGTCTGTATTGAAGCGCATTCTCCATTTCACTGCCCAAGCTTCTAATTTAACTAAGTCGTTCTGAAGCGACTCAGCATCTCCCTCCGCATTTATAACTTTACACAATTTGGTATCATCTGCAAAAATTGACACCATGCTCTCTAGACCTTCTGTTAGGTCGTTAATGAAAATATTGAACAATAGCGGTCCTAATACTGAGCCTTCCGGCACACCACTTAGCACTTCAGTCCAAGTTGAAAAAGATCCATTAACCACAACGCGCTGCTCCCTATTATCTAACCAGTTTTTGACCCAAGTGCATATTGTGCTTCCTAGCCCTGAGGTTACGCCGTCTCCTTCAAGAATCGTCCCCCTCATTTTGCCTGACAGATGTTCCTCTGGACCCGATGAAGGCAAACACTCTGCATTCGGTAGTACATTATTCCCTCCTGTCCACAGGAGTGGTAGTACAGGTGCCTCTGGCTCAGAGAGACAAGGGGTACTATTCACAGCTGTTTCTAGGACCCGAAACTGAACGGGTCCTCGCGGGCCATTCTCAATCTGAAGTCCTTGAACAAGTATGTGCGGGTCTCCAAGTTTCGTATGGAAACTCTGCACTCTATTGTGCTGGCCTTGGAGCCTGGGGACTATATGGTCTCCCTGGACATACAGGATACCTACCTGCGTATTCCTATTGCAGTGTCTCATTAGCAGTACCTGAGATTTGCGGTGGGCAACCTTCATTACCAATTTCGGGCGTTACCCTTTGGTTTGACAATGGCTCCACGAGTTTTCACCAATGTAATGGTGGTCATGACGGCTACACTCATCAAGGGATCAGGATCCTACCGTACTTGGACGTTTTGTTGATTCTGGCAAATTCCCCAAAACTTCTCCGGTGTCATCTAGATCTGACGGTCCAGTTCATGACAGCCCATGGGTGGCTGATCAACTGGAAGAAATCCTCCCTGGTTCCTGCTCGGAGCATGGTACACCTGGGATCGTTATTGCACACTCACAGCCAACGGTTGTTCTTGTTTCAGGAGAAAGTCCTGAAGCTTCAGGACAGGATTCGATGCTTCCTATCTCATCCACAAGTGTCGATACATTCGGCAATTCAAGTGCTAGGTCTCATGGTGTCGGCTTTCGACATGGTGGAGTATGCTCAATTCCATTCTCGCCCTCTACAGAAGTTAATTCTGACCACTGGATCAGATCTCACATGATCTCCTTGTCTCCGGAGGTCCACCTGTCCCTAAGCTGGTGGCTTCAGGACCAACGACTGAGCAGAGGCCGTCCCTTCTGGATACCCAACTGGGTCCTGCTGAGGACGAATGCCAGTCTAAGAGGTTGGGGCACGGTGTTGGAACAACACTCTCTTCAGGGCCGGTGGACCAAGTAGGAGTCTCTACTCCCGATAAATATTCTGGAACTGTGGGCAGTGTTCAATGCATTGACAATGGCCCAGCATCTAATACAGAACAGACCTGTTCGAGTACAATCGGACAACGCCACCACGGTGGCATACAGCAATCATTAAAGCGGCACTCGAAGCCGCATGGCAATGAGGGAAGTATCACGGATTCTTCAGTGGGCAGAACGCCATCTGCCGGCCATATCCGCAGTGTTCATTCCGGGGGTCCTAAACTGGGAAGCGGACTTTCTCAGTCGTCAGGACGTACACACCGGAGAATGGAGCCTCCATCCAGAGGTGTTTCAACTTCTCGTGGACAAGTGGGGCGTTCTAGATGTGGACCTGATGGCATCTCGACACAATCACAAGGTTCCGGTCTTCAGAGCAAGGACAAGGGATCCTCAAGCAGCGTTTGTGGATGCTCTGTCAATCCCATGAAACTTTCGGCTGCCGTACGTGTTCCCTCCGGTGTCACTCCTGCCCAGAGTAATACGGAAGTTCAAGCAAGAAGGAGGAAACCTACTTCTGATCACTCCAGCATGGCCCAGACGGCACTGGTTCTCCGATCTACAGGTCCTCTCGCTAGATCGCACCCTTCTACTTCCACAACGACCAGACCTCCTCGTTCAGAGCCTTTGTGTTTACTAGGACTTGGCCCATCTGGCTTTGACGGCATGGCTCTTGAAGCTTCCGCCCTGAGGGCCAAGGGTTTTTCTGAGGCGGTCGTTCAAACTATGTTGAAGGCCCGTAAGCCGGCTTCTGCTCGGATTTAACATAGGATCTGAAATGCTTACTTTACTTGGTGTGCGTTTCACAATCATGACGTTTTCAAGTTTAGCACGGCCAAACTGTTGGCCTTCCTACAACAGGGCCTGGACTTAGGCCTGCATCTGGCCTCCCTCAAGATTCACATTTCTGCCTTGTTGGCTTGGTTTCAGAGAAAGATTGCTGCCCTTCCGGATGATTATACATTCACTCAGGGCGTGTTGCGGATTCAGCCTCCTTATGTACCTCCTGTGGCCCCTTGGGATGTGTCGGTGGTACTGGAGGCCTTGCAAGAGTCTCCATTTGAACCTCTTGCCTCTGCTGACCTTAAGTGGCTGTCCCTTAAGTTGCTATTTTTGCTGACTGTTGCTTAAGCTAGAAGGGTCTCGGACTTGGGTGCCTTATCCTGTAAGTCCCCCATTTAATTTTTCATCATGACCGGGCGGTTCTTAGAACGCGACCGGGTTATTTACCCAAGGTGGTGTCTTGATTTCACCTTAACCAGGAGATTGTGGTTCCGGCCTTTAATTCTCCTGAGTTGTCTTCCAAAGAGCGGTCTTTGGATGTGGTACGGGCTCTCCGTATCTATGTGAAGAGAACATCCTCCATTAGGAAATCTGATTCTCTGTTTGTACCGTTTGGTTTTCACAAATGTAGCTGGCCTGCTTCCAAGCAGACTCTGGCCAGATGGAGTAGAATGGTGATTGCACATGCTTATGTACAGGCTGGTCGTCCAGCTCCTGCTACCATCAAAGCCCATTCCACTTGGTCGGTTGGACCTTCTTGGGCGGCCCACCGTGGTGCGACCCTTGAACAATTGTGAAAGGCGTCTACATGGTCCTCAGGGAACACGTTCATAAGGTTCTATGCCTTTGATACTTCCGCCTCCCAGGATGCTTCCTTTGGACGCCGGGTTCTTGTGCCTGCTACAGTGCGTCCGCTCCCATAAGGAACTGCTTTAGGACATCCCCGATGTTAATCCTTGTGGAGCCCAGTGTACCCCGCAGCAGAAAACGAGATTTATGGTAAGAACTTACAGTTGTTAAATCTCTTTCTGCGATGTACACTGGGCTCCACAAGGCGCCCACCCTGACGCACTTAGCTTCTTTGGGTTGATATGGCATAGCCGCTGACACCCTCTCCTGTGGTGAGTGTGTGGTGTAATTGGCTACGAGCAATTGTCGTCTCTAGTACCTGCTACTGCATTGGGCTGGTTAATGAAACTGAGCTCCTGTGCACGGAGGTGGGGTTACAGAGGAGACGGCACTGTGCATCTTGGGAACAGTCAAAGCTTTGACCCTGTTGGTGCCTCAGATCAAGATCCTACTCTACACCCCGATGTTAATCCTTGTGGAGCCCAGTGTACCTCGCAAAAAGAGATTTAACAACGGTAAGTTCTTACCATAAATCTCGTTATACATAGGCATATTATATATGTGTGTAATATAACATGGGCGCAGCTATGTCTCGCCTATATTTCTCTAACGTCTTAGTGGATACTGGGTCTTGTACTTTAGTAACATGGGGGTATAGATCAGGTCCACTGGAGCCTGGCACTTTAAAACTTTTAGTGTATGTATGTGTGTGCTGGCTCCTCCCCTCTATGCCCCTCCTACCAGACTCAGTTTAGAAAAATGTGCCCAAGGAGCCGGGTGCACTTCTCTGGAGCTCCAGAGATTTTTCTTTTAAATGTAATTTAGTTTATTATTTTCAGGTAGCTTCATGGGACTTAGAGGGGGGACCGAACCAACCTCCTGAGGGTTAATGGTTCATAATCCCAGCTGACAGGACACTGAGCTCCTGAGGTGCTGATCACTCATCGTCAGTATGTATGCCCACACCAGCAGCTAGCCGCCACCCTCTAACATGCCAAAGACCAGGTGCGGTGAGTGTTACACCGTGGTCCCGGTTAGCAGGCACCCGGTGCAGTTTGGCAGCATGTCACACAGCGGTCACGGGTCTGGCGCTGCGGTGCCCGCCACGGATGGAACTGGCTCAGGGCTATTGCCCTGCAGTGCTCACTGTCATCTAAGGCTTTTTTTCCAATGTGTTTTACACTAGGGGCCAGTATAATCTTTTCAGGGACAGCGTGCCATTGCAAGGGGTGGGGCTTCCCGAAGCGGGACCAGCGGCGGGAAGGCACCATTTTCCTGCTGCTGTGGATCATTATGGCTGCATGCACACTGCTCCTCCAGAACCCACGCTGTTACAGGCTGTCGGTACTGGTACCAGGGGGTCATAGACAGGGGGGAGCTCGTCAGCGGTAACACCGCTGCACTGATTTTACATACACTTATTTTCACACATTGTGCTGCTGTGTTCTGTGTGCTGGGTCCGCTCCTCTGTGTCACTCCAAAGGGCTCTCTAGGGTCTGTGTGGGGTGTTGGGCAAAGGGCTGCGCTGTTTACTGTATAATGGAGGTCATTCGGACCCATTCGCACGCTGCGGTGCGAACAGGTCGGAACTGCGCACGCGTGTCGTTGCCCAGCGACTGCCGTCGCCAGGAAATGACCAGAAGAAAGTGATCGCTAGTGCGATTGCAAGAAGATTGACAGCGGGGAGGCGCTCCTGAGCGGATACTCACCGTTTTCCGGACGTGGAGATCCGAACGCTGGCATGTCCAGGCGTTTGGAGGGCGGATATCTGACCTCAATTCCGGGACCTTCATCGCTAGATCCATCGCACAGGGTAAGTAACTGCAGGACTAGTCTTGTTCTGCACAAAATGTTTTTAGCATAGCAGGGCTGCACAAGCAAACGCAGCCCTGCTATGCTAAAATCCACTCCCCCATAGGCGGCATCTAGTTGATCGCACGAGCAGCAAAAAGTTGCTACGTGCGATCAACTCGGAATGACCGCCAATGTCTGAAGACTTGGTTATGTGTGCTGCTTGTAATTCTACCCCGTCTTCAGCGGGGTCTCTCACGTGTGAGCAATGTTCCTTGGCTCCTCAAGGGCCCATCTCACAGGCACCTGACTGGTTGGACAGCCTTAAGAGCATGATTCAAAATGTCAATTCTGAACTAGCTGCAGCTAAAAGGGAGAGACAGGTGTTAAAACACTCAATTGATTGTGTAGCTAAGGCAGATGATTCCAGGAAGGCTTCGAAGCCCCCTCTACTGGCTTCACACAAACACTCACTGCTACAGGACATGGACGAGTACAGCTCTCTGGCCCCTGGGGTGGAGGCCCTCATTTTTGCCATGAGAGGTCCTTCACATACTGGAACCAGAGACGGAACCAGACGAGGAGTTATACTTTAATGTAAGACCCAAGAGTTCAGATACTTTTCCGGTATCTAAACTCCCTGGCCATGGAGGCTTGGTTAAACCCTGATAAAAAATTTTTTAATTACTCAGAGGTTTTTATGTACCTTTCCCCTTCCAGCTGAGTATAGGAATGCCTGGGAAAAAACCCTGTCGGTCGATACATCTGTATCCAGACAAAAAAAATTGGTACTGGCTGTCCCTGGGGCTCTATCCCTGAAGGAGCCTGCTGACCGTAAAATTGAGACAACGCTCAAGGCCATTTATACAGCAGCAGACGCAGCACAGCGCCCCACAACAGATTGCGGGTGAATATCCAGGGCTGTGGTAAAGTGGTCTGATAATGTTATTGATGGTTTAGATGCTCTGCCCCGGGATGAGGTTGTTACCCTGCTGCAACATACACCGGATGCTGCAAATTTTATGAGCGAGGCTATAAAGGAGTTGTGTAAGATTAATGGCCGCACTACTGCTATGGCGGTCTCAGAGCGCAGAGTTCTGTGGTTACGTCAATGGGTGGCGGACGCTGATTCCAAAAAGGGTGTAGAAAATCTTCTCTTTAAAGGAGATGCCTTGTTTGGAGACGAACTGAATAAGTGGATCTCCCAAGCAATGGTGGGAAAGTCTACCTATCTGCCGTCGGCTGCGCCACCTGATAGACGCTCTTACACCAGACCCTCCTTACAGTCCTTTTGTGTGGTAAGGTTCAGAAGCGTGGGCTGAGGGGTCTCCACCACTTAGAGAATCTCGTGGTAAGTCCCGTAAACCTACACCTGCTGTCTTCCCTGGACCACCACCGGATCCCCTGCTGCTAAACCCTCCGCGTGACGGTTGGCCCCAGCGACAAGGCGACTTTCAGGTAGGTACTCGCCTTCAACACTTCGCCCGCGTGTGGGCGGAGTCCTACCGGGATCCTTGGGTGAGGGACCTCATTTCTCACGGATACGGGCTGGAATTTCAAACACTACCTCCGCACAGGTTTTTCAAGTCGGGCTTACCAGCTTTACTCGCAGCAAAAGTTACATTGCAAGAGGCTATTCAAAAACTTTTGCAGACAGGGGGGTAGTTCCTGTACCTCCTCCATTACGCAACAGGGGTTTTTACTCCAGTCTTTTTGTCGTTCCCAAACCAGACTGTTCGGTGCGCCCCATCTTGAACCTGAAGTCTCTCAACCCGTATATACGGGTGTCCAAATTCATGATGGGAGTCCCTGAGGGTGGTGGTGTCCGTTCTGGAGGAGGGGGAAGTTCCTGGTGTCTCTGGATGTCAAGGATGCTTACCTTTACATTCCCATGTGGCCTCATCAGGCTTACCTCAGGTTCGCCATATTGGACGATCATTTCCAGTTTTAGACCTTACCCTTCGGATTATCCACAACTCTGAGGGTCTTCACCAAGGTCATGGCGGAGATGCCGGCTGTACTCTGTCGTCAAGGGGTCAGGATCCTACCGTACAAGGACGACTTGTTGATCTTGGCAAATTCCCCAGAGATGATGCTGCAACTGCGCATGATGGGAGTAAACATAGTCCCCTACTTGGACGATCTCCTAATAAAGGCTGTGTCCAGGGAAAGTCTGCTCCACAGCATCGATCTGACTACTCGCCTACTCACGGATCATGGGTGGATCCTAAATTTCCAGAAATCTCATCTGGAACCAACCCAGCATCTTCAGTTCCTCGGAATGATACTGGACACGGTATCTCAAAAGGTGTTTCTCCCGACGGACAAGGCCTCGGCTAACCAGGCTATGGTCCGCTCAGTCCTCGCCGGGTGTCTATCCATCTTTGCATCAGATTACTGGGCAAGACGGTGACTGCTTACGAGGCAATCCTACACGGCAGGTTTCATGCCCGGCCTGTCACAACTGAGGGCCTGAGCTGACGGGAGGCAGCCTCAGTTGTAGTGGCTGAGATGTACCGTAACCTGGGAGGTTGTATCAGACCCCTGGACATGTAAGTAACATGAATAATAACTGCCCGAAGGCGTGACCACGACAACTTGGATAAAAGTCAATGATGTTTATTATGACAACTCCGCAACACAGCAGCAGTAAAAGAAAACGTAAAAGTCAGCAAAGAATAAATACAGTTCCTGGGTACTACAGGATGGCAGGAGCCACAGGGCACTGGTAGTGTGAGATAGTTCTTATGATCTTCTAGATGGAAAGTCCTTACCAGGCCCGACTGTAGCAATTAAGATAACCCAGGATTGTGCCAGCTGGTGTTCCAGGAAAAGCTGGGTTGCTGAAGATAAAACAGCTGCTGTGGATACTGGCTGGAACCAGACTGTTGTTAGCACGGAGTGGATACTGGCTGGAACCAGTTAAATAATAAATGAACTTGGGAGCGATGAAATATGAACTGAAATGTAGAACTTGAGAGCGGAGAAATAATAATACCGGTGGAGAGTGGTAAAGTGTAGAAAGGACACCGGCCCTTTAAGGGAAGCTGTACTCTGCTGGAAGCTGAGCTGGAAGCAGGTAATGTTGTAGCTGGAAACAGATGAATCCACAATGGATTGGAGAGTCAGGCTACACCGCAGGTGGAATGCTGGTGCGGGTCTCTATGGTGGAAGTCTTGAGACAGGAGCTGGAACCTGGAAGACAATCACAGGAGAGAGACAAACTGGAACTAGGTTTGACAACCAAAGCACTGACGCCTTCCTTGCTCAGGCACAGTGTATTTATACCTGCAGCAAGGAAGGGATTGGCTAGGCAATTATGCAGATTATCAATACTGAGAACAGATTGGTGGAAATGATCAGCTGACAGAATCCAAGATGGCTGCGCCCATGCAGACACTTGGAGGGAAGTTTGGTTTGTAATCCATGTGGTAATGAAAACAGTAATGGCGGCGCCGGCCACCGGAGACAGGAGGCGCCAGGCTGACAGATGCACATCCAACCACGCGGACACAGCGGAGGCCGCGGCTGACGTAATCGCCACTCAGACACTCTGCATGCAGAAGTTCAGGGACGGCGGCGGAGGCCGCGGGAGACGCCATGCCAGGTGTAATATGGCGTTTACTGTGACAGCGTCCCAGAGTGACAGGAGAGGATACAGGAATGTACACATCAGGATAACAGATGGGATCCGGTCCTGGAGCGCTGAGCCAGCCTTAGGAGGCATCTGATGGGTAAGAAATGGCGTCCAGATACCCGGATCGTGACAGCACCCCCCCCTTTAGGAGTGGCCCCAGGACACTTCTTTGGCTTTTGAGGAAACTTGGAATGGAATCTCCGGACCAAGGCAGGAGCATGGACATCAGAAGCATTGGTCCATGAACGTTCCTCAGGACCATAACCCTTCCAGTCAATAAGATATTGTAGTTGACCGTAACTGTGACGTGAGTCCAGGATCTTGGCCACTTCATACTCAACGCCTCGTTGAGTTTGGACTTTCGGAGTTGGAGGAAGTGAGGAATGAAACCGATTCAAGATCAGCGGTTTCAACAGGGAAACATGGAATGTCCTGGGTATTTTTAAGAAGGGAGGCAACTGGAGTCTGTAAGCAACAGGATTGATGACTTGTTCAATCTTGAAAGGACCGATATAGCGAGGTGCAAACTTCATACTGGGAACTCTTAACCTCAAATTCTTCGTGGATAACCATACCCGATCACCCACCTTGAGAGCAGGAACTGCTCGACGCTTCTTATCCGCAAACTTCTTGTACCTGAACGATGCCTTGAGCAGAGCTGATCGTACGCTCTTCCAGATATTGGCAAACTGATGCAAGGTGATATCCACTGCGGGAACAGAAGTTGCTGGAAGCGGTTGGAACTCAGGGACTTTAGGGTGGAATCCAAAGTTAGTGAAGAATGGTGTTGAAGCAGATGAAGAATGATACTGGTTGTTATGACAGAACTCGGCCCAGGGAAGTAATTGAACCCAGTCATCTTGAGAGGAGGACACATAGATGCGGAGGAAGGCCTCCAAGTCCTGATTCACCCTCTCGGTTTGACCATTGGTCTGAGGATGGTAAGCCGTGGAAAACTTTAGCTTGACTTGGAGGACTTGACATAAACTTCGCCAGAATTTGGCTGTGAATTGAACTCCTCGATCTGAGATAATTTCTTCAGGAAGACCGTGGAGTCGGAAGATCTCTTGTATGAATACTTGAGCCAACTTGGAAGCTGACGGAAGACCGGTGAGAGGAATGAAGTGTGCCATCTTGGTGAACCGGTCAACTACCACCCAGATGGTATTGAACTTGTTACACATGGGTAAGTCTGTAATGAAATCCATCGACAAGTGGGTCCATGGTCGACGGGGAACGGATAGTGGAACCAGTTGCCCCGCAGGCGACTGGCGGGATACTTTATGTTGGGCACACTTTGGGCAAGATGCAATAAACTCCAAGACGTCCTTTTTTAGAGTTGGCCACCAATAGGACCTAGAGATAAACTCCAGGGTTTTTTGGATACCTGTATGTCCGGCAAAACGGGAAGCATGGGCCCAATGCATGAGCTTCTTCCTTAGCATCGGCTTCACAAAACTTTTCCCTGATGGGGGCGTAGAGTCCATCCCTACCGTGGAGAATGCCAACGGATTTATAATAGGATGCTTGTCTGAAGACTCTGACTCATTTTCTTGCTCCCATGAGCGGGAAAGGGCATCGGCCTTGCGATTCTGAGAGCCCGGACAGAACTGGAGTTTAAAGTCGAACCTGGAAAAGAAAAGTGCCCATCTGGCCTGACGAGGGTTGAGACATTGTGCGCCCTTCAGGTATAAAAGGTTCTTGTGGTCTGTAAGTATGGTGATTGAATGAGAAGCTCCCTCCAACAGATACCTCCACTCTTCTAGAGCCAGCTTGATGGCTAGCAACTCCTGGTCGCCAATGGCATAGTTGCGCTCAGCTGGGGAGAACTTCCGGGAGAAGAAACTGCAAGGGTGTAAATGGCCATCTTTAGCCCTCTGAGATAACACCGCTCCTACTCCAACGGAGGAGGCATCCACCTCTAAGATGAAAGGAGAGTCGATGTCAGGCTGTTTCAGAACAGGCGCAGAGATGAACCTTTGTTTTAAAAGATGAAATGCTTGCATGGCTTCTTCAGACCACTTGGACGGGTTAGCACCCTTCTTAGTGAAAGCAGTAATAGGCGCCACAATGGTGGAAAAGTCTCGTATAAACTTTCGGTAATAGTTGGCGAACCCTAAGAACCTCTGGACCCCTTTGAGGGTTAAGGGTACCGGCCAATTTTGGATTGCTTGTAGTTTCTCAGGATCCATCTCTAGTCCGGAACCGGACACAATGTACCCTAGAAACGGAATGGACTTGACTTCAAAGACGCATTTTTCTAATTTGCAATAGAGATGATTGACACGGAGACGGGACAGAACCTCTTTAACCCAAAAACGATGTTCCTCTAAATCGTTGGCAAAAATGAGGATATCGTCTAGATAGACCACGACATGACGGTATAGAATGTCTCTGAAGATCTCATTGACAAAATGCTGGAAGACAGCTGGAGCATTGCTCAATCCGAAGGGCATGACGAGGTACTCATAATGTCCGTCACGGGTGTTAAAGGCGGTCTTCCACTCGTCACCCTCACGGATCCGGATGAGATTGTATGCACCTCGCAAGTCCAGCTTTGTAAAGATGGTAGCTCCGCTAACTCTGTCAAAGAGCTCAGTAATCAGGGGTAAAGGGTAACGGTTCTTGATGGTAATGTCGTTCAAACCTCTGTAGTCGATGCACGGCCGCAGACCACCATCTTTCTTTTTTACAAAAAAGAAGCCTGCGCCGGCTGGAGAAGAAGAAGGTCGAATGAACCCCTTTGCTAGGTTCTCTTTAATATATTCCTCCATAGAATGCGTCTCAGGCAGAGACAACGGATAAGTTCGGCCTCGAGGTGGAACCTTCCCTGGAACGAGATCAATCGGACAGTCCCATTCTCTATGAGGAGGAAGGATATCAGCAGAAGCTTTACTGAACACATCCGTGAAATCTTGATATGGAGGAGGTGGAACATCAGACGACCTGGGGGGAGGAAGAACAGACAGGCAATACTTTAAACAAACATGTCTCAGCACAGGAGGAACCCCATGCCAGGATTTGCGTAGTCGTCCAATCAATTGTAGGATTGTGAAGACGGAGCCATGGAAGGCCCAGGACCACAGGATGTGTGGCTCTTGGAATCACTAAAAAAGAAATAAGTTCGGAATGAAGAACTCCCACTCTCAGACGAACTGGTAGAGTCCTTAGAGCAATAACTGTATCAAAAATTTTACTGCCATCCACGGCAGTTAAGGAGATGGACGAAGGAAGTCTCTCGGTGGGTAGGGACCACCGTTTAACATAGGCTTCGGTAATAAAGTTCCCAGCTGCTCCGGAATCAAGAAGGGCAATGACGTTCCGATAACGTTGAGCAATTTGGAGCGACACTGGGAGATTACAATCATGAGGAGATGGAGAGGAGATCATTATTCCTAGCCGGCCCTCTCCTGGGCGAGCTAGGGTTTGGAGTTTTCCCGGACGTTTGGGACAGGCATTAATGGTGTGAGACGGAGCTGCACAATAGAGACAGAGAAACTCGGAGAGACGTCTTCGGCGCTCAGCAGGAGTTAAACGGGAACGGCCAAGTTGCATGGGCTCATCTTTAGATGGTGACAGTTGACGAGGAGGAGGAGCAGAAGATTTTGGAGCAGATGATCTTCCACGCTCAGTTGCTCTCTCTCTGAAACGTAAATCAACTTTCGTGCAGAGTGAGATTAGCTCATCTAACTTAGAAGGTAAGTCTCTGGTAGCTAACTCATCTTTAATACGCTCAGATAAGCCATGCCAGAATGCAGCATACAGGGCCTCGTCGTTCCATGCCAGTTCGGATGCCAGGATCTGGAACTGTATCAGATATTGTCCTACAGTACGTGACCCCTGGCGTAAACGGAGAATCTCGGATGAAGCTGAGGTTACCCGGCCTGGCTCGTCGAAGATGCGCCTGAATGTTGACACGAAGGCAGTGTAGGAAGATAGCAGGGTGTCGGACCTCTCCCATAACGGTGATGCCCAATCAAGGGCTGAGCCACTGAGAAGAGAAATAATGTAGGCAATTTTTGTACGGTCACTGGGAAAATTGCCAGGTTGTAGCTCAAACTGAATCTCACACTGGTTGAGAAATCCCCTGCAGAATCTTGGAGATCCGTCAAATTTTGCTGGCGTTGGAAGATGAAGACGTGGAGCAGAAATGGGTAAGGTGGGTGGGGTTATAGCTGGAGTCACTGTGGTTGACGCACCAGACGCGCCTGATCCACGGAGAGTTGTCTGAATCCCATCCAGCCGAGTAGAGAGATCCTGGAGACAGCGGATGATGTGGCCCTGTGCAGCCTCCTGATGTTCTAGTCGGGCTGCCAGTTCTTGCATCGGCCTGGCCGCTTGATCCTGGTCTCCGGCTGGATTCATTAGGTCAGTGCTTACTGTCACAACTGAGGGCCTGAGCTGACGGGAGGCAGCCTCAGTTGTAGGGGCTGAGATGTACCGGAACCTGGGAGGTTGTATCAGACCCCTGGACATGTAAGTAACATGAATAATAACTGCCCGAAGGCGTGACCACGACAACTTGGATAAAAGTCAATGATGTTTATTATGACAACTCCGCAACACAGCAGCAGTAAAAGAAAACGTAAAAGTCAGCAAAGAATAAATACAGTTCCTGGGTACTACAGGATGGCAGGAGCCACAGGGCACTGGTAGTGTGAGATAGTTCTTATGATCTTCTAGATGGAAAGTCCTTACCAGGCCCGACTGTAGCAATGGAGATAACCCAGGATTGTGCCAGCTGGTGTTCCAGGAAAAGCTGGGTTGCTGAAGATAAAACAGCTGCTGTGGATACTGGCTGGAACCAGACTGTTGTTAGCACGGAGTGGATACTGGCTGGAACCAGTTAAATAATAAATGAACTTGGGAGCGATGAAATATGAACTGAAATGTAGAACTTGAGAGCGGAGAAATAATAATACCGGTGGAGAGTGGTAAAGTGTAGAAAGGACACCGGCCCTTTAAGGGAAGCTGTACTCTGCTGGAAGCTGAGCTGGAAGCAGGTAATGTTGTAGCTGGAAACAGATGAATCCACAATGGATTGGAGAGTCAGGCTACACCACAGGTGGAATGCTGGTGCGGGTCTCTATGGTGGAAGTCTTGAGACAGGAGCTGGAACCTGGAAGACAATCACAGGAGAGAGACAAACAGGAACTAGGTTTGACAACCAAAGCACTGACGCCTTCCTTGCTCAGGCACAGTGTATTTATACCTGCAGCAAGGAAGGGATTGGCTAGGCAATTATGCAGATTATCAATACTGAGAACAGATTGGTGGAAATGATCAGCTGACAGAATCCAAGATGGCTGCGCCCATGCAGACACTTGGAGGGAAGTTTGGTTTGTAATCCATGTGGTAATGAAAACAGTAATGGCGGCGCCGGCCACCGGAGACAGGAGGCGCCAGGCTGACAGATGCACATCCAACCACGCGGACACAGCGGAGGCCGCGGCTGACGTAATCGCCACTCAGACACTCTGCATGCAGAAGTTCAGGGACGGCGGCGGAGGCCGCGGGAGACGCCATGCCAGGTGTAATATGGCGTTTACTGTGACAGCGTCCCAGAGTGACAGGAGAGGATACAGGAATGTACACATCAGGATAACAGATGGGATCCGGTCCTGGAGCGCTGAGCCAGCCTTAGGAGGCATCTGATGGGTAAGAAATGGCGTCCAGATACCCGGATCGTGACACGGCCATTTCCACTGGACAAGTGGTTGGGTTCTCACCTGCATATGCATCAGGAAGTGACCCTATCTCCGAAAGCCCAGATTTAACTATCATGGTAACTTAAAATTCCTCACCTGGTAGAGGGCAGATGTTTCAATATTTACTTGTGGATTCTACTGACAACGGATGCCAACCTTTGGGGTTGGGGAGCGGTGAACCAGTTCCAAGGGTTATGGTCAGTTCAGGAAACGACTTTACTGATAACCATCTTGGAATCAGGGCAGTTTACAATGCTCTTCTACAAGCCTCCCAACTCCTGAAGGGTCAGGTGATCGAGGTTCAATCGGACAACGCTACGGTAGTGGCGTACATAAACCGACAAGGGGGAACAAGAAGCAGAGCGGCGATGCGAGAAATGTCAAAAACCCTCCTCTGGGCGGAGGCCAACGCAAGGGCCATCTCAGCCATATTCATTCCAGGAGTGGACAACTGGGAAGCAGACTTCCGCAGCAGGCACGACCTCCATCCGGGGGAATGGGGCCTACATCCCCAGGTGTTTCAACAGTTAATCCACCGGTGGGGCTGTCCGCAGATAGATCTGATGGCTTCTCATCTCAACAAGAAGCTATGCCATTACTCTTCCAGAACGAGGGATCCGCAGGCTGCAGCAGTGGACGTGCTGACGACACCGTGGACGTACCAGTTTGTGTACCTGTTCCCTCCTCTACCACTGATCCCAAGGGTGCTAAAAAGGCTAAGAAGGGAAAACGTTCTGGCAATTCTCATTGCTCCGGATTGGCCTCATCAGGTGTGGTACTCGGACCTGGGGGCCATGGCTCTGGAGGATCCCTGGCCTCTGCCACTCCAAGACAATCTTCTTCAGCAAGGTCCGTTTATCTATCCAGACTTACAGCGGCTACGTTTGACGGCTTGGAAGTTGAGAGGGAGATTCTAGCAAGAAAAGGTCTTCCCTCCCGGGTTATTTCCACCATGGTTCAGGCCAGGAAGATGGTTACGTCAAAACATTATCATCATATCTGGAAAAAGTATGTTTCCTGGTGTGAAAGTAGAAAGGTTCCTCCTATGGAATTTAGAATTGGTCGTTTTCTACTTTTCCTTCAAGCGGGAGTAGATATGGGCCTACACTTAGGCTCCATCAAAGTCCAAATTTCGTTGCGCTCTGTTTTCTTCCAGAAACAGCTTGCCTTGTTGCCTAAAGTACAAGGGTTTCCTGAAGGGTGTTCTTCATATGCAACCGCCCTTTGTACCTCCCACGGCTCTGTGGGACCTCAATGTGGTTCTGTCTTTTCTCCAATCAGATTGGTTTGAACCCTTACATAGGGTGGAGTTGAAATTTCTCACCTGGAAGATGGTGATGTTATTGGCATTGGCGTCAGCCAGGCGTGTCTCTGAATTAGGGGCCTTATCCTGTAAGAGTCCTTATTTGATTTTTCATGAAGACAAGGCGCAACTTAGGACTCATCCTCAGTTTTTGCCGAAAGTGGTGTCAGCTTTTCATGTGAATCAGCCTATTATGGTTTGTGTGTTGTCTGACGCTTCCGTTGGTCCCGAGTCCTTGGATGTGTTCAGGGCTCTGAAGACTTATGTCAAAAGGACGTCCCGTTATTGGAAATCTGACTCGCTGTACGTCCTTTATGATGCCTCCAAGACTGGTCGGCCAGCTTCTAAGCAATCTATTGCTCGTTGGCTCAGGTTGACCATTCAACAGGCCTATACTTCGGCGGTCTGCCTTTGCCAACGTCTATTCAGGCCCACTCAACGCGGTCGGTGGGCTCTTCCTGGGCAGCTGCCCAGGGTGTATCAGCCCTACAGTTGTGCTGAGCTACAACTTGGTCTGGTTTGAACACCTTTGTTAAATTCTATAGGTTCGATACCTTGGCCAAGGATGACCTTCGGTTTGGTCAGGCGGTTTTAAAGGGGTCTCAGCACTCTCCCACCCATTTGGGTGCTTTGGGACTTCCCCATGGTACTAAAGTACAAGACCCCAGTATCCACTAGAACGTAAGAGAAAATAGGAATTTAATACCTAACGGTAATTCCTTTTTTCCTAGTCCGTAGTGGATGCTGGGCGCCCGCCTCAGTGCTTCGTTCCTGCTTACCTGTTTAAGTATTTGGTTGGACCGGTGTTGCGGTCCCATTTTGTTGCTGGGATAGCCATGCTATCTGGTTTAGGTTGGTGTGGCTGCCCTCTGTTCGGGATAGCAACCCCCTTTCGTTCATGGTTGTGTGTTGACATGTTGACACACCGCTGTTGTTTTGTTCTTCTCTCATATTATGTCCGTCTTCTCGGGCACAGTTTTCCTAGACTGTCTGGTAGGAGGGCATAGAGGGGAGGAGCCAGCACACACATACACACACTAAAAGTTTTAAAGTGCCAGGCTCCAGTGGACCTGATCTATACCCGTATGGTACTAAAGTACAAGACCCCAGTATCCACTACGGACAAGGAGAAAAGGAATTACCGGTAGGTATTAAATTCCTATTATTCTCATCTACCCCCAGTAACAGTGTAATGGTAGTGCAATATAGAATTATACATAAGCATATTATATATGTAATATAACAGGGGCACAACTGTGTCTCACCCATATATTCCCCTGTACCTGCAGTAACAGTGTAATAGTAATGTGATATAGAATTATAGGAATATTCATACTTGCTACCTTTGAAAAAGCAATTCAGGGAGATGTGAAAGTAACACCTATCAGCGCAGACGTGTACTGCTATATCTGACAGGCGTGTCATAAAAATTACTTGCATCCAAATGTAAATGAGCCCCAAAGTTAGTAAGATCGACTTGTTGAAGAAAAGACACTGATATTTTGTAGGATTTGTTGTGTATTGTGTTTTACAAGAAGTTCCATATACTGTAAGTGGGCACAAAAAAACCTTATTTAAAATGCATGTAGCCATAGAGATCATTGTGCCTTAGAACCAGTGCAGGGAAATGGCACTGATGATCCTATTTAAATGTATGTATCTCTTATTTTCCCCAAGAATATAATTGCTGCATAATGGGGATAAGGTGCAATCAGGGAGATTGCTGGACTATTCAGGGAGTTAGGGGGATTGTTACTATTTCAGGGAGTCTTCTGCAGAATGAGGGAGGGTAGGCAACTATGGGCATATTATATATGGGTGTAATATAACAGGATGCACAGCTGTGTCTCACCCATATCTTACCCTGTACCCCCAGTAACAGTGTAATGGTAGTGTGATATATTACACATAGGCATATTATATGTGTGTAATATAACAGGGGCCTAGCTGTGTCTCACGTGTGTGTGTGTGTGTATATATATATATATATATATATATATATATAATGTTAGCTTGACTGCTGTGAGGACAGCAGTAATGCAAACGTATGCACTCATCAACACTGACACAGGTGGCCATGTTCAGACAGCGAAATTGCTGGTGCAGTCTTCAATAGTACGACCAATGGTGTATCTTAATACACACAGCAGTGCATTAGCACCGCAGCCGGTGGCCATCTCAATAGGAAGACACAGACTGCAGAAAAAGAATAAGCAGGCCCATAATGATCAGTGTGTCAATTCTTGGGATGTTCCTTTTAAATCTTTGTCTTTAGTGGCATTAATTCAAAATGTCACCCTGTCCTTTGGTTTATATTCATTCTCTGACTTATGCTAGGTACACACCATACAGTAATTGAACCAATTTACCAACAATCGGGGCATCCGCCTGATTTCTCGTACAGTTTGTACAAATGATCGTTTTGGCGAAAAATCAGGTAAATCTTGCCCACAAACATGACTGTTCGATAACCAGCTTGATTGGTCAGGGGTGGCATTTTGTCCACAATCTACCGATATCCTGCAGTGTGTGAACATTCTCAATAATCTGACCATACATTCCTGTCAGGATCTGGTGTGTGGGTGTCTCTGTACCAGTGTCAGAGCTATGAGGAGTCTGATTAATGGAATGTTGGAAACGAGATGGTCTGATGTAGTTCCTTCGCATCAATGAGGGCAGTGTCCAAAGTTTCCCCCGTGGGCGGGAGAGCTGGTTGGCACCTGTAACAGTAGACGGCCAAAGCTAGATGCTGATGCCGCAACCATATCAAACCTGTAAAAGCGTACAAACGTGTGCACTGATGTCCATGTAGCTGCACAGCAAAGTTGCGTCGTAGAAGCTCCACAACCTGCTGCCCAAGACATTCCCACAGAACGTGTGGAATGGGCTGAAACGGATGCAGGCGGTTGTAGACTAACATGAAAGTAAGCCTGACGAATGGTCAGCTTAATCCATCTAGCCAATGTCTGCTTGGAAGCTGGCCAACCTATCTTGACTGCATCATAGAGAACAAACAATGTATCCGTTTGTTGATCGGGTCACATAAACGCGGAGTGCGCGTACCACATCCAAAGTAGCTGGAGTTCCTGAACCTTCTGATAAAACAGGAACTACGATTGGTTGATTGATGTTACTATCTTTGGTAGAAAACTGGGATCCGTCCAAAGTTCCGCTGTGTTATCATGAAACACCAGATACAGTGGCTTGCATGATAAGGCACCCATTTCTGAAACATGCCTTGCCGAAGCTAAGGCTAGGAGAAACACTGTTTTCCAAGTTAGAAACTTAACATCCACTTGTTGTACGGGTTAAAAAATTGAAGACTGCAAAAAAATCTAAAACTAGATTCAAGTCCCATGGCGCTGTAGGTGTTATAAATGGAGACTGAACTCTAAGGGCACCTTGCGGGAAAGTGTGAACTGTTGGCAAAAGGGCCAAACGCCTTTGAAAGAAGATTGACTAGGCAGAAACCTGGACCTTTAGTGTAGCTAAACGTAGTCCTCCATCTAACCCAGTCTGTAAAAATAGCAAAAGACGGGATAACTTGAAAAAAGATGTCGGAAACTTCCGAACTTCACACCAACCTATATAAGCTTGCCAAATCTTGTGATAATGAGCTGCTGTAACTAGCTTTCTAGCACGTAACATGGTTGGTATGACCGACTGTGGAATGCCCTCTCGTCTTAAAAGAGCAGTTTCTTTTTTGTATAATCTGTTTTTATTCAGAAAAATATAAAGATTACATCACTTTCAGACACAAAAGCAACTATGAGTAAGGTTAGGATTAAGTACACTTTTGCCTATGGTAGCAGAGGATTGGGTTGCAGCAGACCCTGGGGGTCTGTAAAAGTGAAGGCATCGGTACATCATCCTATGGCATCAATACAGTATCCACTTGCTTTCTGTCTAAACAATAATAACAATCATAGTATCTGGGTGAGGTTAGTAGAATAATTATAGGGTGGGTGAGGGATATAGTAAGGAAAAGGAGGGGGAAGAGACAGAGGGTGACCAGTACTGGGGGACTTGCAAGTTAGGAAGTGGGTGTGGTGCCGTCATTGTGATCGATCGATGCGATGCTAAATCACTTGGTTGCATAGATGTAATCCTTGTAGTCCTTGGAGGTGGTGTATTCTACCCATGGTAGCCACGTGGCCATGAACTCCGAGAGTTTGTCTCTAGAAACCAGGAGAATGTTCTCCATGTTCATGTAGTAGTTAATTCTGGTGAACAATAGTTTTCTTGTGGGCGGGGTTGGGGACCTCCATAGAGTGGGGACAATCGCCCGTGCTGCGTTGGATAAGTGGCGGAGCAATGATGTTTTATGCTGGGCCAATGGGATAGGGGAGTGGGAAAGCAACCAGAAGGCCGGGTCAGTAGGGACAGGGGCATGGAGTATATCTTGAGAGGTGGAGATGACCTCATCCCAAAAAGGGCGAAGTAGGGGGCAGCTCCACCAAATGTGCATTAGGGAGCCGGTGGCGCTAAGGCATCTCCAGCATCTGTCCGTCACTCCAGGATACATGAAGTGAAGGAGAGAGGGGTGTCTGTACCATCGCATTAGTAGTTTATATTGGGTTTCCCTAACTTGTATGCACACTGAACTTTTGTGGGATTTGAGGAATATCATCCGCCATTCCTTATCCGTCAATTGAATTCCCAGGTCTTTCTCCCAGGCCTTCTGAAAGGATGTAGGTGTTTGAGCATCAGTGCTTTGTAGCAGTTTGTAGAGTGTAGAGACAGTATGCTGGGGGGTACACCTGGAAACACATACTCTCAAATTGTGTTAGTTCCCTTGAAGCCTGGAGGTATCTGTCTGGAATGCAAAAAATGCCTAAGCTGTAGATATTTCCAGAAGTCACGTTGTGGGACGTCCCATTTTAATCGCACCTCTGAAAACTGTTTAACTCCTGAGGGGGTCGCCAACTGGCCCACCCTAAAGAGGCCCGCAAGGGCCCAGTCGCTAAAGTGGGAGGGCGTTAAGCCGGGCAAGAAGTCGGGGTTTGCTAGAAAAAGAGGTCAACGGGCCAAAAGCGGAAGGAAGGGCCAATTGCGTGCTTTTTTCCAGAAAGAGAGGGTTGCGTTGATAGTCGGGTGGGTGGGGGGGGGGGGGGTCCTGGGCAGGAAGGGGAGCCAAGGGAAGATCTCTGGGAATTGCTGCATGTATAGCCCCTCTAGAGCCACCCACTGTTTGGTATCTCGACTCCTCGTCCAATCCAGAACCCTATTAAGCAGAATTGCCCAATGGTATCTTCTAATATCTGGTAATTGGAAACCGCCACTCCAAGTGGGACGGGTCATAGTGGATCTGCTAATTCTGGGTCGTCTCCGAGACCATATAAATTGTTGTATCAAGAGTTGTATGGACTTGAACCAGGAGTCTGGGATCCGTATGGGGAGTGCTTGTAATTTATATAGCAGCTTAGGGAGAGTATTCATTTTTACAACGCTCACTCTCCCCAGCCATGAGAGTGGTTTAAGATACCATCTGCTATAATCAGCCCTGAGTGACCGGAGAAGAGGTGCGAAGTTCAAATTAAACAAACAGGTCAAGTCTCTCGGCAGTTGTATACCCAGATAGGATAGGTGAGAGGTGTTCCAAGTGAAGGGGAAGGATCGTTTAAGTTGAGTCACAGTGTCGGGGGGTGCGGAGATGTTCAGGGCGCAGGATTTGGACATGTTAATCTTAAAGTTGGAGAGTTGCCCAAAATGGGTCAGTTCTTGCATGAAGTGGGGAAGGGAGGTGATCGGGTGTGTTATTGTGGCCAATAGGTCGTCAGCAAACAGGGAGAGTTTGTGATCTGTATCTCCAACCTTCAGGCCTGTGATGTAATCATTAGCCCTAATAGCCCTCGCGAAGGCTTCAATACAGAGGACAAAAAGTAGAGGGGATAGTGGGCATCCCTGTCGTGTCCCATTACTTATACAGAAGGGTTCGGATAAGGATCCATTGATTCGGACTCGGGCTGTGGGTGATCTGTAGAGTCCCATAATTCTGCCAAGTGCTAGTGGACCTAGTCCGATGTGCCCCAACACAGACCTCATAAAGCCCCAGCTAACTCTATCGAAAGCCTTTTCGGCGTCGGTAGACAATAACACGGTAGGGGGACCCCCCTGGGATGCTATATGAATTAGGCTCAGAACCTTAGTGGTATTGTCTTTGGCCTCGCGATTCGGGACAAAACCCACCTGATCGTTATGGATCAGGGAGGGCAGGAGAGCATTTAGTCTGTTCGCCATTAATTTTGCAAACAGCTTGGCATCGACGTTTAGGAGAGATATGGGTCTATAGCTGGAGCACACCGAGGGGTCTTTGCCGGGCTTGGGCAGTACAGAGATGTGGGCCTCCAGGGATTGGCTTGAAAAATGGGTATCAGCGGAGATGGAGTTAAAGGCCTGGAGAAGGTAGGAGGAGAGGAGGTCTTTGAATTGTTTTAGTATGCGAGTGTGAAGCCGTCCGGCCCCGGGCTCTTACCAGTGGACGTCGAGGCCAGGGCATTCTCCAACTCTAGCTGGGTAAAGGGTTGTTCCAGTGCCTCTCTGTCCGCAGGAGTTAGGACAGGATAGGACACCTTTTCTAAGTATGCTTTCGCCTGTAGGAAGTTATATGGAGTGGCTGTATCGTCGGCTCGGTTCTCTAGATTATATAGGAGGGAATAATATTGTTTAAAGCACGCAGCAATTTCAGGGGTCTTGAATCGGGGGGTTCCTCCATTGTCTTTTATGTTGTTAATGTACAGAGATGAGCGTTGAGCTCTAAGAGCCTGGGCCAGGAGGCGGCCAGGTTTGTTGCCCCACTGGTAGTATTTAGAGTTACATTTGCGGACGGAGAGCTGGATACTATCTGTGAGGGTTTTTTTCAATTGGGCACGGGTGTCAATTAGTTCTAGATAATCGGTTTCCGAAAGGGACGTTTTGTGTGAGGACTCGAGGTGGCGAAGTCGTTCTAGTAATTTAGTGATTAGTGCTGACCTCTGTTTCTTCATAAACGTCCCCAGCTGTATGAGTTTGCCTCGTATGGTACATTTATGTGCTTCCCACAGAGTGACCTTAGAGACCTCATCGGTGTCATTAAAGGAGAAAAATTCCGTCA
Organism: Pseudophryne corroboree; assembly: GCF_028390025.1. Taxonomy (NCBI): domain Eukaryota; kingdom Metazoa; phylum Chordata; class Amphibia; order Anura; family Myobatrachidae; genus Pseudophryne; species Pseudophryne corroboree. Next base: position 81,143,257 of record NC_086446.1, on the reverse strand, counting down.
GGGCCTTTTCTATTTCGCCTGTGCAATATTGGTCCTGTAGTAGTAACTCATTAAGGCGCCAAGTCCATTGGCCCGGGGCTGCCTGGGGAGTTGAGAGGCTCATATGTACTGGGGCGTGGTCGGACCAGGTTATTGAGCCTATGGAGGAATCTATTAGTTGAGGGAGATGTCTATGACTCAGAAATAGATAATCTAGGCGAGAGTAAGCATAGTGCGGGCCCGAGTAGAATGAGTAGTCTCGATCAGAGGGGTGGAGGACTCTCCAGGAGTCCGCCAGTTGGAGGTCGTGAAATAGTCGCCTAACCTGTCGATGTTGACGTTGGGACGTCCGGGGAGAGCCGGAGGATGAGTCCAGTGATGGATCCATTATCCAATTCAGATCTCCTCCCACAACCACAACCCCTGATAGTAATGGTTCCACTAAGGTAAGGGCAGAACGGAGAAATGGGATCTGGTCCTTATTTGGGGCATATAGTACAACAAATGTGTATGGGCACGTACATATTTTACAGCCGACTATCAAAAGGCGACCTGGGATCGGTTTGTGGACTGTTATGTCTGACAGCTGGAGAGTCCTAGAGAATATTATCGCCACTTCCTTGGACTTGGCGTCTGGATTGTTGTTATAAAAAGCCTGGGGGAAGCGGTAGTTAGTCAAGGGTGGGTTCTTGGCAGAAATTTTAAAATGTGATTCCTGGACTAGCGCGACATCCACTCTATCAGCCCATAGGGACCTCAACAGGGATGCCCTCTTCTCCGGGACATTAAGGCCTTTCGCATTGATCGATGTTATCTTAACTCTGCCAGGAGCTGTCATGGGGGGCGTAGGTCATGGTGGGGGGTTGCAATTCCAGTATGGTCAGTGAAAGGGAGGGGTGAGGAGTTGGGAAAAGTATGAGAAGGGTTGAACATAGAGAGAAAAAAAACAACAGTAACTTTCAAAGAACCCGCGTTGAGGTTACCAATCCTGCTGAGGATTGGAAACCCAAGAGGCATTACTGCCAAGGGCGGGTGTGGGGCGGATAAGGGAGCCTCCGCCTAGGGCATCTTGTCAATAGGCAGAAGTAGAGCAAGAATCAATAAACATACATACATAGTGTTAGCTATTTGTAAACTTTAAACTGTAGATTGTAAACTGTAAACCTCGTTAATATGTGGATTATGTCGAGTGGCCGGCTGCAATAAGTCTCATGATCATGGAGCACGAGTTTGCAGTCAACGACTCGAGACATAGTAGGGGGGAGGGGGTCGAGCCCCAGCATCAGCGAGATATCAAATGAAGGTCCATCAGTAGTGGGAAATGGTATCAAGCTGTGTTCCAGGAAACCGTATCCCGCCGTAGTCATTCTATCAGGTGACGCGTGAGTCCTCATCAGGAGGGGGGCCTTTGGAACTTCTTTTCCCATTCCTCCGCACCTCTGTCCAGGGAGCTCCGGAGTGCAGGGGTTGGAAAGATGGTAGCTCTGGGGTAGGGAAGTCCCAATCACGCAGGTTAGATGTCGGAATGCCCAGCGCTGTACAAAATTCCGGGAGATCCGAGAATGAGTTGAGGGTGTGGGTTTTCCCCGACAAGGAGACTTGGAGATTAAAAGGGAAGCCCCATCGATATTTCAATTGGCGTTTACGAAGTTCATCCGTTAGGGGCTTGAGGGCCTTTCGCTGTTGGAGTGTGTGCCAGGACAAATCTTGATATATTTGGATTGGTGAGCCGTTAAAATCAACCCCGTCAAGTTGACGGACTTTGCGCATGTCATCCTTTTGGGAGAAGTAATGCAATCTGCAGATTACATCGCGTGGTCTATCTGCTGAGAGACTCCTTGGTTTCAGGGCTCTGTGGGCCCTATCGAAAGTAATGATGTCATTGGGGTCGTTGCCCAGGATCTCGTTAAAGATTTTTGTGAGGGCGTCTATTAGACCCGTCTGGGGGACATCCTCCGGTATACCCCGTACACGGATATTGTTTCTTCTCCCTCTGTTGTCCAAATCTGTCAATCGTGTTTGGAGTGAACGGATCTCTGTGGACTGAGCTTCAATGATGGTTGTCAACGACTTTAGAAATGTGTCGGCGGAGTCTTGGTGATCTTCTAAGCTCGTCACCCGGTCTGAGATGTGAGAGATATCTTGTCTCACGGCCGCCAGCTCCCGTCGCACTGTATCTTGCAGATCTTTCTTAGTGGGTAGCTTTTCATGTAAGCTAGAATATCTTGTAGATCTTTACTTCCTGGGGGGCAAGCGTGTGGTGTTTCCACACCTGGAGGAGATGGGTGAGAGATCTGTGGGGGGGCGGGGGAATCCGCACCAGGAGGGTTATCAACCAGGACAGGTGGGGTGGGTTGTAGAAAGGATCTCATAGCGGATTGTGACATATTTCCTCGGGGGGTTGACGTGTCAGCCTTTTTAGTAGGTCTTTTGTTCCTGGTCATCACTTAACCAGCGGAGGGGGATTTAAATTCCCTGAAATCGGATTAACGAGGTTGAATTTGTTTACATAGCTCGCATAAGAATGCCTTCAGCAGTGCAGCTCCCTGTGGTTTAGCATCAGCAGTGCATTACGGTATCAGTAGCAACAACAGCCAGATGTGGTGCATGACTGGTAGCGTCATTTACTCAAAGTTACAAAAAGACATGCAAATGGTTTCACTTGAGTGGGTTTAAATGCACTTCTTTGGTGAATTATCTTAAAGTAGCCACCAGGGGGAGTTTTCTGTGTGAGCAATGGCTCAGGATTTATGAGAGAGCCTTTCTCGGGCGCAGTGAATAATTGAGTCCCCGGCTTCTGAAGAGGGGCTAGGCCGCAACCTGCAGGGGGGTTTTAAGGCCCCCCCCCGGCTCCGCGAACCCAGTTCTTATTATGCAAATAATACCCCTGTAGTAGTAGGGTATGAGTGGGCGCTGGGGTAAAGGGGGAGTGTGGGGATAGTGACAATCCCACCAGAGCTTCTGCCTCGTGTAACAGGGTGAGGCCTCCTGGAGTGGTGCAACCCAGGGCTGAGGGGAGAGCTCTAGCGTCTGTAGGACGTAGGGGGGAGCGAGTGCTGCCAGCCGTCAGCGAGGTCGCCGGGCGGTCCGTGCACAATGCTGCGCTGCAGGGCCGCGGATGGATCAGCGGGAGCACGGGGGTCACGGCCGACGAGGACCGTCACATCAGTCTCAGCCCGAGCTCCGTGCGTGGAGCGGACTTACCCCCGGATGCAGGACCCGTCTTCTGCTCCTCAGCCGAGGCTTGGCGAGTCCGGGTGGTGTGGTGGGAACCGCCGGGCGCCCTCACGTAGCGGATGTCCACTTCCGGATGGAGCGATCCGGGCTCCCCTTCAACTCTAGGCCCCTGCTTCCGTCCGGGGAGAAGGCCGCAGTCCGCAGAAGCGCTTAAAAGCGCTTCCCGACTCCGCGGGACTCCCCAGGCTGTGGTAGTGGGATAAAGGGGCCTGCTGGGTTGCCTCTTAGCTGTATATGGGGTAGGTAGAGGGGTTATAAGGGCTTTGGTCTCGTGTTCACCAGAGGAGCTGAGGTGAAACACAGCCACCTTCCCTGCTAGCCAAACCACGCCCCCTAAAAGAGCAGTTTCAACAGCCACCCCATCAACAGCAGCCGCACTAAAATAAGAATTTGCTCACCGGTAATTCTATTTCTCGTAGTCCGTAGTGGATGCTGGGGACTCCGTCAGGACCATGGGGAATACCGGCTCCGCAGGAGACAGGGCACAAAATTTAAAAGTTTGACCACTAGGTGGTGTGTACTGGCTCCTCCCCCTATGACCCTCCTCCAAGCCTCAGTTAGGATACTGTGCCCGGACGAGCGTACACAATAAGGAAGGATTTTGAATCCCGGGTAAGACTCATACCAGCCACACCAATCACACCGTACAACTTGTGATCTGAACCCAGTTAACAGTATGATAACGTAGGAGCCTCTGAAAAGATGGCTCACAACAATAAACAACCCGATTTTTTTGTAACAATAACTATGTACAAGTATTGCAGACAATCCGCACTTGGGATGGGCTCCCAGCATCCACTACGGACTACGAGAAATAGAATTACCGGTGAGTAAATTCTTATTTTCTCTGACGTCCTAGTGGATGCTGGGGACTCCGTCAGGACCATGGGGATTATACCAAAGCTCCCAAACGGGCGGGAGAGTGCGGATGACTCTGCAGCACCGAATGAGAGAACTCCAGGTCCTCCTTAGCCAGGGTATCAAATTTGTAGAATTTTACAAACGTGTTCTCCCCTGACCACGTAGCTGCTCGGCAGAGTTGTAATGCCGAGACCCCTCGGGCAGCCGCCCAAGATGAGCCCACCTTCCTTGTGGAGTGGGCATTGACAGATTTTCAATGCTCTGACAACGTCCAGCAACTTGGAATCCTCCAAATCGCTAGTAGCCGCAGGCACCACAATAGGCTGGTTCAGGTGAAACGCTGATACCACCTTAGGCAGAAAATGAGGACACGTCCTCAATTCTGCCCTGTCCGAATGGAAAATCAGATATGGGCTTTTATACGATAAAGCCGCCAATTCCGACACTCTCCTGGCTGAAGCCAGGGCCAGTAGCATGGTTACTTTCCATGTAAGATATTTCAAATCTACCGATTTGAGTGGCTCAAACCAATGGGATTTGAGAAAATCCAAAACTACATTGAGATCCCACGGTGCCACTGGGGGCACAACCGGGGGCTGTATATGTAGTACTCCTTTTACAAAAGTCTGGACTTCAGGAACTGAAGCCAATTCTTTCTGGAAGAAAATCGACAGGGCCGAAATTTGAACCTTAATGGACCCTAATTTGAGGCCCATAGATAATCCTGTTTGCAGGAAATGTAGGAATCGACCCAGTTGAAATTCCTCTGTCGGGGCCTTCCTGGCCTCACACCATGCAACATATTTTCTCCAAATGTGGTGATAATGTTGTGCAGTCACCTCCTTCCTGGCTTTGACCAGGGTAGGGATGACCTCTTCCGGAATGCCTTTTTCCCTTAGGATCCGGCGTTCAACCGCCATGCCGTCAAACGCAGCCGCGGTAAGTCTTGGAATAGACACGGTCCCTGCTGAAGCAGATCCCTTCTTAGAGGTAGAGGCCACGGATCTTCCGTGAGCATCTCCTGAAGTTCCGGGTACCAAGTCCTTCTTGGCCAGTCCGGAGCCACTAGTATCGTTCTTACTCCCCTTTGCCGTATAATTCTCAGTACCTTGGGTATGAGAGGCAGAGGAGGGAACACATACACTGACTGGTACACCCATGGTGTTACCAGAGCGTCCACAGCTATTGCCTGAGGGTCTCTTGACCTGGCGCAATACCTGTCCAGTTTTTTGTTGAGGCGGGACGCCATCATGTCCACCATTGGTCTTTCCCAATGGACTACAATCATGTGGAAGACTTCTGGATGAAGTCCCCACTCTCCCGGGTGAAGCTCGTGTCTGCTGAGGAAGTCTGCTTCCCAGTTGTCCACTCCCGGGATGAACACTGCTGACAGTGCTATCACATGATTTTCCGCCCAGCGAAGAATCCTTGCAGCTTCTGCCATTGCCCTCCTGCTTCTTGTGCCGCCCTGTCTGTTTACGTGGGCGACTGCCGTGATGTTGTCCGACTGGATCAACACCGGCTGACCCTGAAGCAGAGGTTTTGCCAGGCTTAGAGCATTGTAGATTGCGCTTAGTTCCAGTATATTTATGTGAAGAGACGTTTCCAGGCTTGACCACACGCCCTGGAAGTTTCTTCCTTGTGTGACCGCTCCCCAGCCTCTCAGGCTGGCATCCGTGGTCACTAGGACCCAGTTCTGTATGCCGAATCTGCGGCCCTCTAACAGATGAGCACTCTGCAACCACCATAGCAGAGAGACCCTTGTCCTTGTCGACAATTTTATCCGCTGATGCATCTGCAGATGCGATCCGGACCATTTGTGTAGCAGATCCCACTGAAAAATTCGTGCATGGAATCTGCCGAATGGAATCGCTTCGTAAGAAGCCACCATTTTTCCCAGGACTCTTGTGCATTGATGCACAGACACTGTCCCTGGTTTTAGGAGGTTCCTGACGAGTTCGGATAACTCCCTGGCTTTCTCCTCCGGAAGAAATACCTTTTTCTGAACAGTGTCCAGAATCATCCCTAGGAACAGCAGACGTGTCGTCGGGATCAGTTGGGATTTTGGAAAATTCAGAATCCACCCGTGCTGTTGGAGCACTACTTGAGTTAGTGCTACTCCGACCTCCAGCTGTTCTCTGGATCTTGCCCTTATCAGGAGATCGTCCAAGTAAGGGATAATTAATACGCCTTCTCTTCGAAGAAGGATCATCATTTCGGCCATTACCTTGGTAAAGACCCTGGGTGCCGTGGACAATCCAAACGGCAGCGTCTGAAACTGATAATGACAGTTTTGTACCACGAACCTGAGGTACCCTTGGTGTGAAGGGCAAATTGGGACATGAAGGTAAGCATCCTTGATGTCCAAGGACACCATAAAATCACCTTCTTCCAGATTCGCTATCACTGCTCTGAGTGACTCCATCTTGAACTTGAATTTTTGTATGTACAGGTTCAGAGATTTCAGATTTAGAATAGGTCTTACCGAGCCGTCCGGCTTCGGTACCACAAATAGCGTGGAGTAATACCCCTTTCCCTGTTGTAGAAGGGGTACCTTGATTATCACCTGCTGAGAATACAGCTTGTGAATGGCTTCCAATACCGTCGCCCTGTCTGAGGGAGACGTTGGCAAAGCAGATTTTAGGAACCGGCGAGGGGGAGACCTCTCGAATTCCAACCTGTAACCCTGAGATACTACCTGCAGGATCCAGGGGTCCACCTGCGAGTGAGCCCACTGTACGCTGAAATTCTTGAGGCGACCCCCCACCGCCCCTGAGTCCGCTTGTAAGGTCCCAGCGTCATGCTGAGGCCTTTGCAGAAGCCGGGGAGGACTTCTGCTCCTGGGAAGAGGCTGCTTGCTGCAGTCTCTTACCCTTTCCTTTGCCTCGGGGCAAATATGAATGTCCTTTTGCTCGCTTGTTCTTATAGGAACGAAAGGACTGCGGCTGAAAAGACTGCGTCTTTTTCTGCTGGGAGGGGACTTGAGGTAAAAAGGTGGACTTCCCGGCTGTTGCCGTGGCTACCAAATCCGATAGACCGACCCCAAATAATTCCTCCCCCTTATACGGCAATACTTCCATATGCCGTTTGGAATCCGCATCGCCTGACCACTGTCGTGTCCATAGACTTCTTCTGGCAGATATGGACATCGCACTTACTCTTGATGCCAGAGTGCAGATATCCCTCTGTGCATCTCGCATATAAAGGAATGCATCCTTTAATTGCTCTATAGTCAATAAAATACTGTCCCTATCCAGGGTATCAATATTTTCAGTCAGGGAATCCGACCAAGCCACCCCAGCACTGCACATCCAGGCTGAGGCGATTGCTGGTCGCAGTATAACACCAGTATGTGTGTATATACTTTTTAGAGTATTTTCCAGCCTCCTATCAGCTGGATCCTTGAGGGCGGCCGTATCAGGAGACGGTAACGCCACTTGTTTGGATAAACGTGTGAGCGCCTTGTCCACCCTAGGGGGTGTTTCCCAGCGCGCCCTAACCTCTGGCGGGAAAGGGTATAACGCCAATAACTTCTTTGAAATTAGCAGTTTTTTATCAGGGGTAACCCACGCTTCATCACACACGTCATTCAATTCCTCTGATTCAGGAAAAACTACAGGTAGTTTTTTCAGACCCCACATAATACCCCTTTTTGTGGTACTTGCAGTATCAGAGATATGCAAAGCCTCCTTCATTGCCGTGATCATATAACGTGTGGCCCTACTGGAAAATACGTTCGTTTCTTCACCGTCGACACTAGATTCGGTGTCTGGGTCTGTGTCGACCGACTGAGGCAAAGGGCGTTTTACAGCCCCTGACGGTGTTTGAGACGCCTGTACAGGTACTAACTGGTTTGCCGGTCGTCTCATGTCGTCAACCGACTTTTGCAGCGTGCTGACATTATCACGTAATTCCATAAACAAAGCCATCCATTCCGGTGTCGACTCCCTAGGGGGTGACATCACCATTACCGGCAATTGCTCCGCCTCCACACCAACATCGTCCTCATACATGTCGACACACACGTACCGACACACAGCAGACACACAGGGAATGCTCTGATTGAAGACAGGACCCCACTAGCCCTTTGGGGAGACAGAGGGAGAGTTTGCCAGCACACACCAAAGCGCTATAATTATATAGGAACAACCTTATATAAGTGTTGTTTCCTTATAGCTGCTTAAATATATATAATATCGCCAAAAAATGCCCCCCCTCTCTGTTTTTTACCCTGTTTCTGTAGTGCAGTGCAGGGGAGAGCCTGGGAGCCTTCCTAGCAGCGGAGCTGTGTAGGAAAATGGCGCTGTGTGCTGAGGAGATAGGCCCCGCCCCCTATTCCGGCGGGCTCTTCTCCCGGTTTTTCTGAGACCTGGCAGGGGTGAAATACATCCATATAGCCTCATGGACTATATGTGATGTATTCTTTTTAGCCAGAAAGGTATTAACATTGCTGCCCAGGGCGCCCCCCCCAGCGCCCTGCACCCTCAGTGACCGCCGGTGTGAAGTGTGCCTGAGCGCAATGGCGCACAGCTGCAGTGCTGTGCGCTACCTCATGAAGACTGAAAAGCCTTCAGCCGCCGGTTTCTGGACCTCTTCTTATTTCGGCATCTGCAAGGGGGTCGGCGGCGCGGCTCCGGTGACCCATCCAGGCTGTACCTGTGATCGTCCCTCTGGAGCTAGTGTCCAGTAGCCTAAGAAGCAAATCCATCCTGCACGCAGGTGAGTTCACTTCTTCTCCCCTAGGTCCCTCGTTGCAGTGAGCCTGTTGCCAGCAGGACTCACTGAAAATAATAAAACTATCAAAACTTTTACTCTAAGCAGCTCTTTATGAGAGCCACCTAGATTGCACCCTGCTCGGACGGGCACAAAAACCTAACTGAGGCTTGGAGGAGGGTCATAGGGGGAGGAGCCAGTACACACCACCTAGTGGTCAAACTTTTAAATTTTGTGCCCTGTCTCCTGCGGAGCCGCTATTCCCCATGGTCCTGACGGAGTCCCCAGCATCCACTAGGACGTCAGAGAAATCGGGGTTATGGAACGGCCCTGTTGCAGAAGGTCTGGACTTAGCGGAAGCGGCCACGGATAGTCCGCGAGTAGACCGCGGAGATCCGAGAACTACGATCTGAGCCAATGAGGCGCCACTAGTATGACGGTTGTGCACTCTCTATTGATCCGATTTAGCACCGAGGAAGCAGCGGAAATGGTGGAAATAGATACAGAAGGCTCTACGGCCATGCTATTGTGAGAGTATCCACGGCCACTGCCCTTGGATCTCTTGTTCTGGACACATACTGAGGTGTTTGATGATTTTGGCAAGATGCCATTAGATCCACCTGTGGGTAACTACCGCTGGACCAACAACTGGAATACCTCTGGATGTAAAGGCCATTCTCCTTGACAATCCAACCGTGCTGAACTAGTACATTGTACGTCAGTAAAGCATGTTGAAGGAGTATTTTTTGAGACGGAGCCTTGATGAGAAAGTCGTCTAAGTACAGAACTATTATTACTCCCAGTGATCTGAGATGAGCCATCATCACAGACATCTCCTTTGTGAATACCCGAGGCGCTGATGAGAGGCCAAACGGTAGTGCCTGAAATTGATAATGGTTTTGTTGTACTGCAAACTTTACGTACGCCTGATGAAAATCCTGACGGCTGAGATAATCTGCTTCCCAGTTGTCCACTCCTGGAATGAACACTGCCGACAATATCACTTGGTGATGCTCGGCCCAATTTACGATTTAAGCAACTTCTCGCATGGGCATACGACTTCGAGTCCCTCCTTGGTTGTTGATGTATGCGACTGCCGTCACGTTGTCTGACTGAACCCAAACAGTCTGAGACTGGAGCATGTGAACTGCCTGTCGCAGCGCGTTGTAAATTGCCCTGAGTTCCTGGACATTTATTGACAGTAATCTTTCTTGGTCTGACCATAGACCCTGAAGCGGACAATGGAGGACCACTGCTCCCCAACCTCTGAGACTTGCAGCCATCTTCAGAATTATGCAATTCCAGACTCTGAACCTTTTTCCCGCTGTGAGATTATTTTATCTGGAACCACCAGAGTAGCGATACTCTGGCTCTTGGAAACAACCGCACCATGTGATGAATTTGTAGATGAGTCTGACAACTGCGAGAACACCTAGCTGAAAAGGACGTAAGTGAAAACTTCCAAACTGGAGTCTTCGAAAGACGCCACCATCTTTCCTAACAGCCGAATGTACAAATGCACAGAGACCGTCTGCGATTTGAGCACTAACTGTACGAGATGACAAATACTTTGTACTTTCTTTTCTAGCAGGCATTTGTTGACCTTATTCAAACTCATTCCTAGAATTGATGTCAGTACGCATTGTTGATAGCCAGAGAAATCATGAATTTCCGTCGTTGTAAACCTGCAAGCAGGGATTCCATCTGGAATGTGTAGTAAGTGACGTACTGATTGAGCCCAGTTAGGGTCAATATCGGTGTGGCCGTCCGGCTTTGGTACTACAAAAAGATTGGAATAAAACCCTTTTGTTGGTGTACTGGTACCTGTACGAGAAACTGAATAGTGGTCTGCAGAACTGCTTTCTTGTCTCCTGACTCTGCAGACCTGTCTAGACAAAACCGCATTGGTGATGCACTTTGTAAACTTTGAACACTAAATTGCGGATCCACCTATCTGTGGATGACTGAAACCACGCCAAGTGAAACTTGTGAAGGCGTGGTCCTACAACTGAAGATCCGAGATGGGCTGGAAGCCCGTCATGGCACCGCTTTGTCAGCTGGCCTTGTGTGTTGACGACGGTTAGTGGTTTGTTGCCAACTACGGCCTCTACCACGTCTACTATGTACAGTTGTTTCTTGAGCACGTCCTCGAAAGGACTGAGGGCTAAAACATTTGAATGCTGGTCCAGCGTATTTTCTTTAAGGAACTGGTGCGGGCAATGGTAGGAAAACAGACTTTCCCCCAGTAGCCTGATAAATGTGTTTGTCCAATTTAGGACAAAATAACATATTGCCAGTATAAGGGAACGTCTCTATTTATTGACTTAGCCGCTGCCTTACAAGAACGCATCCAAAGCACCCATTGGGCCGTCATTATTGAAGCGGAAAACCGAGAACATATTGTCCGACATTAATAGAGGCCATACCTAATACTCAGCCAATTCACCAATGTGATCAGTAAGAATTATAAGCTGGTCTGATGAAAGACTTGTATGCCTAACCTGAGCTGTTTTGGTGATGCAACTACCGCCGTGTTAACCCAAACTCCAACTAAAGCAGTTCCAAGCAACACCTTTGCTGCTGTATACATGGACCTCCATCTTACGCTCCGATGACTACTTAAGCGCCTTTGCAGCTGTGACTGGAATAGTTAACTTCTTTGTTAAAACAGAAGAAGCCACAGGTTGCAAATGTTCCCATTTAAATTGTCATAACCTGTGGGAAGGGGTAATTAGACAGAAAACTTCTTGGCCCGGTAAAGCGTTAATCAGGATTCACGCATGCTGCCGTCAATTGCTTATTAAGAAAATCTGAATAAGGAAAACACACAGTCGCCCTCTAATAAAACTTAATCTGGAGTACTGCTCTAATGAGATCATCAATGCCCGGGCTATTAGTAACCACACTATCTGACACATGGGCCAATTCTCCTTTTCCCTGAGATATCAGGACTGGCCTGGAATTGTCAGAATGTAACAGAGGAAACGGGTAAATTATGACAAACGATGACTACTTTTAGGATTGAACTATACAAAGTTCTTGAAATATCCAGAGCCCACTCTGGCTGCTTAGATGGCCTTTCCGTGAATGAGACATAGCCGCCTTGTCGTGTAGCGGACACTGCTAAACAGCCCTCACACTTGCCCTCAATCGCCTAGGAGGATCAGAGCAGAGGTCCGTATTTGGACTCGTATTTGCAAGACACACTGTAGTAGTGGATTCCATCACATATATATATATATATATATATATATATAGAGAGAGAAAGAGAGAGAGAGAGAGAGAGAGAGATAGATAGATAGATAGATAGATAGATATATCTATCTATCTATCTATATATCTATATATAATAAGATTTTACTTACCGGTAAATCTATTTCTCGTAGTCCGTAGTGGATGCTGGGGACTCCGTAAGGACCATGGGGATAGACGGGCTCCGCAGGAGACATGGGCACTTTAAGAAAGAATTTAGGTTCTGGTGTGCACTGGCCCCTCCCTCTATGCCCCTCCTCCAGACCTCAGTTAGAAAAACTGTGCCCAGAAGAGCTGACAGTACAAGGAAAGGATTTTGGTAATACAGGGCAAGATTCATACCAGCCACACCAATCACACCGTATAACATGTGATAACAACCAGTTAACAGTATGACAAATAACAGAGCATCAGGTCAAAGCCTGATGCAACCATAACTTAACCCTTATTGAAGCAATAACTATATACAAGTATTGCAGAAGAAGTCCGCACTTGGGAAAGGGCACCCAGCATCCACTACGGACTACGAGAAATAAATTTACCGGTAAGTAAAATCTTATTTTCTCTAACGTCCTAGTGGATGCTGGGGACTCCGTAAGGACCATGGGGATTATACCAAAGCTCCCAAACGGGCGGGAGAGTGCGGATGACTCTGCAGCACCGCTTGAGCAAACACAAGGTCCTCCTCAGCCAGGGTATCAAACTTGTAGAACTTTGCAAAAGTGTTTGAACCTGACCAAGTAGCCGCTCGGCAAAGCTGTAATGCCGAGACCCCTCGGGCAGCCGCCCAAGAGCCCACCTTCCTAGTGGAATGGGCCTTAACTGATTTTGGCAGCGGCAATCCAGCCGCAGAATGAGCCTGCTGAATCGTGTTACAGATCCAGCGAGCAATAGTTTGCTTTGAAGCAGGAACACCAAGCTTGTTGGAAGCATACAGGATAAACAAAGACTCTGTTTTCCTAACCCTAGCCGTTCTGGCTACATAAACCTTCAAAGCCCTGACCACATCAAGTAACTCGGAATCCTCCAAGTCAGTAGTAGCCACAGGCACCACAATAGGTTGGTTTATATGAAAGGATGAAACCACTTTCGGTAGAAATTGTGGACGGGTCCGCAATTCTGCTCTATCCGCATGGAAAACCAGATAGGGGCTTTTATGTGACAAAGCCGCCAACTCTGACACACGCCTAGCCGAAGCCAAGGCTAATAGCATGACCACCTTCCACGTGAGATATTTCAACTCTACCGTTTTGAGTGGTTCAAACCAGTGGGATTTCAGGAAACTCAACACCATGTTAAGATCCCAAGGTGCCACTGGAGGCACAAAAGGGGGCTGCATATGCAGCACTCCCTTTACAAACGTCTGAACTTCAGGTAGAGAAGCCAACTCCTTTTGAAAGAAAATGGATAGGGCCGAAATCTGGACCTTAATGGAACCCAATTTTAGGCCCAAATTCACTCCGGACTGTAGGAAGTGAAGGAAACGGCCCAGCTGGAATTCCTCCATAGGAGCATTCCTGGCCTCACACCAAGCAACATATTTTCGGCATATACAGTGATAATGTTGAGCTGTCACGTCCTTCCTAGCCTTTATCAGCGTAGGAATAACCTCATCCGGAATGCCTTTCTCTGCTAGGATCCGGCGTTCAACCGCCATGCCGTCAAAAGCAGCCGCGGTAAGTCTTGGAACAGACAGGGCCCCTGTTGCAACAAGTCCTGTCTTAGAGGAAGAGGCCACGGGTCCTCTGTGAGCATTTCTTGCAGATCTGGATACCAAGTCCTTCATGGCCAATCTGGAACAATGAGTATTGTTCTCACTCCTCTTTTTCTTATTATCCTCAGCACCTTGAGTATGAGAGCAAGAGGAGGAAATACATAGACCAACTGGAACACCCACGGTGTCACCACGGCGTCTACAGCTATCGCCTGAGGGTCTCTTGACCTGGCGCAATACCTCTGTAGATTTTTGTTGAGGCAGGATGCCATCATGTCCACCTGTGGCAGTTCCCACCGACTTGTAATCTGTGCGAAGACTTCCTGATGAAGTCCCCACTCTCCCGGGTGGAGGTCGTGTCTGCTGAGGAAGTCTGCTTCCCAGTTGTCCACTCCCGGGATGAACACTGCTGACAGTGCGCTTACGTGATTCTCCGCCCAGCGAAGAATTCTGGTGGCTTCCGCCATCGCCACTCTGCTCCTTGTGCCGCCTTGGCGGTTTACATGAGCCACTGCGGTGATGTTGTCTGACTGAATCAGAACCGGTTGGTCGCGAAGCAGGGTCTCCACTTGACGTAGTGCGTTGTATATGGCCCTTAGTTCCAGGATGTTGATGTGAAGGCAAGTCTCTTGACTTGACCACAGACCTTGGAAATTTCTTCCCTGTGTGATTGCACCCCAACCTCGGAGGCTTGTGTCCGTGGTCACTAGGACCCAGTCCTGAATGCCGAATCTGCGGCCCTCGAAAAGGTGAGCGCTCTGTAGCCACCACAGGAGTGACACCCTGGCCCTGGGGGATATGGTGATTAACCGATGCATCTGAAGATGTGATCCGGACCACTTGTCCAGTAAGTCCCATTGAAAAGTCCTCGCATGGAACCTGCCGAAGGGAATGGCCTCGTATGATGCCACCATCTTTCCCAGAACACGAGTGCAGTGATGCACTGACACCTGTTGTGGTTTTAATAGGTTCCTGACCAGTGTCATGAGTTCCTGAGCTTTCTACATCAGGAGATAAACCCTTTTCTGGTCTGTGTCTAGAATCATGCCCAGGAAAGGCAGACGAGTCGTAGGAACCAACTGCGACTTTGGAATATTTAGAATCCAGCCGTGTTGCCGTAACACTTCCAGAGAAAGTGCTACGCTGATCAGCAACTGCTCTCTTGATCTCGCTTTTATGAGGAGATCGTCCAAGTATGGGATAATTGTGACTCCTTGCTTCCGCAGGAGTACCATCATTTCCGCCATTACCTTGGTAAATATTCTCGGTGCCGTGGAGAGACCAAACGGCAACGTCTGAAATTGGTAATGACAATCCTGTACCACAAATCTGAGGTACGCCTGATGAGGTGGATAAATGGGGACATGAAGGTATGCATCCTTTATGTCCAGAGATACCATAAAATCCCCCCCTTCCAGGCTTGCGATGACCGCTCTCAGCGATTCCATCTTGAACTTGAACCTTTTCAGGTATATGTTCAGGGATTTTAAATTCAATATGGGTCTGACCGAACCGTCCGGTCTTGGGACTACAAACATGGTCGAATAATAACCCCTTCCTTGTTGAAGGAGGGGAACCTTGACTACCACCTGTTGAAGATACAATTTGTGAATTGCAGTTAACACTATTTCCCTCTCGTGGGAGGAAGCTGGCAGGGCCGATTTGAGGTATCGGTGAGGGGGCATCTCCTCGAATTCCAGCTTGTATCCCTGAGACAGAATATCTATTGCCCAGGGATCCAACTGGGAGTGAACCCACTTGTGGCTGAAGTTTCGAAGACGTGCCCCCACCGGGCCTAGCTCCGCTTGTGGAGCCCCAGCGTCATGCAGTGGATTTTTTAGAGGCCGGGGAGGACTTCTGTTCCTGGGAACTAGATGTGTTGTGTAGCTTCTTTCCTCTGCCCCTGCCTCTGGCAAGAAAGGACGCACCTCGGACTTTCTTGTTTTTCTGTGATCAAAAGGACTGCATTTGATAATACAGTGTTCTCTTAGGCTGTGAGGAAACATACGGCAAAAAATATGACTTTCCAGCAGTAGCTGTGGAGACCAGATCCGAGAGACCCTCCCCAAACAATTCCTCACCCTTGTAAGGTAAAACCTCCATATGCCTTTTTGAGTCGGCATCACCTGTCCATTGCCGAGTCCCCAGGACCCTTCTGGCACAAATTGACATAGCATTTATTCTAGAACCCAGTAGACTAATGTCTCTTTGAGCATCTCTCATATATAGGACAGCGTCTTTAATATGCCCCAAGGTCAACAATATAGTATCCTTGTCTAAGGTATCAATTTCCTCAGACACGGTATCCGTCCATGCTGCTACAGCACTACACACCCAGGCCGACGCGATCGCCGGCCTCAGTAAGGTACCTGAATGTGTATAAATGGACTTCAGGGTAACCTCCTGTTTGCGATCCACAAGTTCTTTGAGGGTAGCCGTATCCTGTGACGGCAGGGCTACCTTCTTGGATAAGCGTGTTAAAGCTTTGTCCACCTTAGGGGAGGATTCCCAGCGTAACCTGTCCGTTGGCGGGAAAGGATACGCCATAAGAATCCTTTTGGAAATCTGCAGTTTTTTATCTGGAGATTCCCAAGCCTTTTCACACAACTCATTTAGCTCGTGTGAGGGGGGAAAGGTTACGTCCGGCTTCTTTTCCCCATACATATGTACCCTTTTGTCAGGGACTGGGATTTCCTCTGTGATGTGCAACACATCCTTAATTGCTATAATCATATAACGGATGGATTTAGCCAATTTTGGCTGTAACTTTGCATCATCGTAATCGACACTGGAGTCAGAATCCATGTCGGTATCTGTGTCAACAATTTGGGATAGTGGGCGCTTCCGAGACCCTGACGGCCTCTGCGACATAGGATCAGGCACGGGTTGGGACCCTGACTGTCCTGAGGCTTCAGCTTTTTCTAACCTTTTATGCAAGGAATTAACATTATCATTTAAAACCTTCCACATATCCATCCAATCAGGTGTCGGCGCCGTCGGCGGAGACACCACATTCACTTGCTCCCGCTCTGCTTCCACATAGCCTTCCTCATCAGACATGTCGACACAAGCGTACCGACACACCACACACACAGGGAATGCCCTTTTTGTAGACAGTTCCCCCACAAGGCCCTTAGGAGAGACAGAGAGAGAGTATGCCAGCACACACCCCAGCGCTATAAACCCAGGAAGTAACTTAATGTTAACCCAGTAGCTGCTGTTTATATATTGTTTTTTGCGCCTAATTATGTGCCCCCCCTCTCTTTTTACCCTCTTCTACCGTGTATCTGCAGGGGAGAGCCTGGGGAGCTTCCTCTCAGCGGAGCTGTGGAGAAAAAATGGCGCTGGTGGGTGCTGAGGTAGAAGCTCCGCCCCCTCGGTGGCGGGCTTCTGTCCCGCTTAAATATGCAATTTTTTGGCGGGGGCTCATACATATATACAGTGCCCAGCTGTATATATGTTTAACTTTTGCCAAAAGAGGTCCCAAATGCTGCCCAGGGCACCCCCGCCCCCCGCCCCCTGCACCCTTACAGTGACCGGAGTATGTGAGGTGTGTGGGAGCAATGGCGGACAGCTGCAGTGCTGTGCATTCATAACACAGTAACTTAATGTTAACCCAGTAGCTGCTGTTTATATATTGTTTTTTGCGCCTAATTATGTGCCCCCCCCCCTCTCTTTTTACCCTCTTCTACCGTGTATCTGCAGGGGAGAGCCTGGGGAGCTTCCTCTCAGCGGAGCTGTGGAGAAAAAATGGCGCTGGTGGATGCTGAGGTAGAAGCTCCGCCCCCTCGGTGGCGGGCTTCTGTCCCGCTTAAATATGCAATTTTTTGGCGGGGGCTCATACATGTATACAGTGCCCAGCTGTATATATGTTTAACTTTTGCCAAAAGAGGTCCCAAATGCTGCCCAGGGCACCCCCCCCCTCCCCGCGCCCTGCACCCTTACAGTGACCGGAGTATGTGAGGTGTGTGGGAGCAATGGCGGACAGCTGCAGTGCTGTGCATTACCTCAGTGAAGAACGGAGTTTTCTGCCGCCTGTGAAGTCTTCTTTGCTTCTCATACTCACCCGGCTTCTGTCTTCCGGCTCTGCGAGGGGGACGGCGGCGCGGCTCTGGGATCGGACGGCGAGGGTGAGATCCTGCGTACGATCCCTCTGGATCTAATGGTGTCCAGTAGCCTAAGAAGCAGGACCTAGCTTCAGAGAGTAGGGCTGCTTCTCTCCCCTCAGTCCCACGATGCAGGGAGTCTGTTGCCAGCAGAGCTCCCTGAAAATAAAAAACCTAACAAAATACTTTCTCTCAGCAAACTCAGGAGAGCTCACTGAAAAGCACCCAGAGCCCGTATATCCCCATGGTCCTTACGGAGTCCCCAGCATCCACTAGGACGTTAGAGAAATATATATATAATAGATAGATAGATATTGTTAGCAGAGGCTTAATAGCCTGTATATTTGTAAATATAATTATAATTATAACTATATAAGAGAGCGCAAGGTTCTGAATAGATAAATACAATTTATTAAAATATTTAAAAGATACATATAATCAATTAAACAAGAAAATTGCTGATCATGGAGCATAAGATCGACTGACCATCGCTAGTAACTAATAAGAATGTCCCATATTTTGTGAAGCATGGAGTATCCAATTAGTATTAATGGAACCAATGCAGAGTATTAATGAAGAGACGTCTCACTTCAAACTCTGTTTAGAGAACAAAGTCCACCGTGGATTGCAAATGCCTCCGTATATGTTGTACTGGAAAAAGTATGCTTTGAAAAGGAATTAAGACGCCACCCTTATTGAGAATGATATTAATATCTCCAAGCCAACGTACTGCTTCACTTTTCAACCCCCACACATAACAACTAGAGGCTCACCGCAGATGTAATGATGAACAGAAGCCGTGTCCTGTAGCACTCAGGAGGCCAGGCAGTGCGGGAGCAGCGGTGTGGAGACGATGGCAGGTCTCAGGTGTCTGCAACACCGCAAGTGTGATGATAGACAGAAGCCGTATCCTGTAGCACTCAGGAGGCCAGGCAATGCGGGAGTAACGGTGTGGAGACGATGGCAGGTCTCAGGTGTGGCAATAAGCGGACGTTGGCAGGTCCCGGTGGGGAAGCAGACGCGGCTGTAGGTGGCGGAGATGGTCGACAGTCAGCCCAGTAGCAAATGTGGAGATGGGCAGGACCATAAAGTTGTAGCTCCAGCCCTAATTAACGCGTTTCTCCGACTTAAGGGCAGTCGGTTTCATCAGAATAAGTTCCTGTGCTTTAGGAGTAGCTGATATTTAAAGGGATCATTATCCAATTAAAACGCCTCCTAAGCACTTACTTTCTATTAAAAGCACCTGAATCAATTAATACCAGTGTGAACCTAGTGTGAACCTTAATACATATAATCCAATATACAGACCATAACAATTGTACTTTCAAATATATGGCAAAACCATGAACAATTATTAGATAATATCTTATACTTTCTAACTAAACAAATGTAACGGTCTAATAATTAATTAAATAAATAATTAAATCTAGCAGGCAGCACGGAGAGATAAATAGCATACATAATTCTTATATATTAGTGAAATATAACTATTAGAAGCACTGGTTGGTATAGGTCCGTGTGGCTCACCACACTAATCCCCTGAGCCCCCAACCGCACAGACCCGGGTTCAAGTACCACCACAAAGACAATTGTAATTAATTATTATTATTTTATTCTTTATTTTTATTATTATTATTAATAAAAAACAAAAAATAAAAATATAGAACATAAGTTCTGTTGAATTAATTAAATTAACCCCCCTAGAGAGTCATAATCCATTGTCCATTACAATTCAGAAAGGACACATGAGAAGGATATTTTATGAAAATGATGATGCATAACACCTTTAAATGAAAATATATATACATAAATACTATTTACTTAATATAATGTCCACCATATTGATACAACTCGCAATGCAGATATATTTGAAACCTTGAACTTATAAGTTAACTGATATTCATCCCATGGCTCCCACACATAAATTAAGGGAGATCATTAGTATAGATACGACCAATGACAACCACTTCATCATGTTTATATATTGGATCCCCTAAATCAGATGTTATTCATTTCGATACAGTCATTTAGACCATCTGGAAAGAGAGTACCAAGCGTATGTATCTAAAAGGCCTCTTGCTTACATAGGCAATTATATCCATCACCTCCCCTAGCGGTAAGTTCAATATGTTCTATACCCTGTATACTTATACATTTAACATCACCATCATGGGTATCTAAAATATGTCAAACTAGACTGTGTTGACTAGTGCCTCTTTTAATATTGTTCTTATATTCCAGAAACCTAATGTTTAACAAACGTGTTGTCCGACCCACATATTGTACCCCACAGATACAGCTTATAGCATAAACAACATAATCTGTTCTACAATCAATGCTGCCCCGTATCTCAAATTGTGTGCCATACGTATGTGAATAAACTTTAGTAGTCTTATCCATAATGAATAAGCAAGTATTACACCTCAGTTTCTTACATTTATAGCACCCATGAGGCCTTTTTGATCTCTGTATCCACATATTCTTACTAGCTATTAAGTTAGTGTCCAAGGTTTTAAAATGACTGGGGGCAAGATACGTTTGTAAATTTGCAGCTCTTTTGAATGTTATACACGGTTTCTCATCTAATATAGTGGATAAAATTCTAATCTTATTTTATTATAGCGCCTGTATTGATTTTGCTTTAATAGTAACATCAATTTTAGTTGCTTAATAGCCTGGCTTGTTAGCTATGCATAGAAACACATATAACAATAGGAAGCACCCTGCCAGGACCACTTTGCAAATGAAAACACTGGCTGGGGGAGGCATTATATATTCCCCCACCACTTAGGTGCACAGTGCCGTGAGCAGCGGCTTCCTGCCGACACCAGGAAGCCCTGGCTATCTATTTCACTAAGTGGCGGCGGCAGCTGACCGCCGTACATAGTCATTCAGCCTGATGTGGGGAGACTGAGTTGGCACAGACCCTCACCTAACGACGGCAGCAGGAACTGACCGCCGCGTATAAGAATGTCACTGCAGAGCCTGATTCAAGGAGAGAGAGCGAGCGGGCGCAGACCCCACAGAACGGCAGCAGCGGGAGCTGTCCGCCATGCTCGTTGCTTCTCTGGAAGCAGCTAAGTGAGGGGAGTAGTCTGCGGCTTACACCCAGCTGGAACACAGCAAGCGGCAGCAGTGGGAGCTGACCGCCGCATATATGCCCAGTGATCATGCTAGATTACCCCCACCACTCTGAACGTAGCGGCGGCAGTGGGAGCTGACCGCCACGTCTAAGTACTTATGATATAGAGGGGAGAGTGTGCGGGAGCCTCCTCTGTACATTCCCCGTACAGACCGAATGGCGGCAGCGGAAGCTGACCGCCGCGGTCAGTGAACAGTGCAGGGGGAAGAGTGTGCTTGCACTCCCATAACAGACAGGACGGCAACAGCTGGAGCTGACCGCCGAGCAGTTCCACAGCAGCGGCTCTGGGGAGAGGGTGTCGGGCGCAGTGCCTGTAACCCCCCCACCCCCCAATAGCGAAAGTACACACACGGAGTAGCGGCAGCATGAGCTGACCACCCGCTCCTTACCACACCTGCCAGAATCTGGAGGCAATGATGGGGCTTCTTTGTACGCTCCATCCTGCTCCTGCAGCCATGGCTGATAAAGGTCTATGGCGAGGCTTCTCTTATTAAGCGCCGACAAGCCTTCTGCTACGATAGCAGCACACACAGTCCCAGACCCACGCTTTTTAGTAAGCTGGGAAGGGACTGTGAAAGAAAAAAGAAAGTCTTTTGAAAAATTAAAAAGTACAGTGTGGAATCATCCAGAAAGTGCTCTTCCCTGGTAAAGGCACAAAAAACACTGAGGCATCTGGGGAGTATGGAGGGGAAGGAGGGTTACATATTTAAATATTTAAATGTGCCTATCCCTGCTATAGCACCGTCCATATCCCAAGAGTACTCCAGTGACTCCTAGTGGATGAAAAAGAAAAATTGCTTAGTGTGTAGCTCAGATATTGGAGCGTTCAATTTGGCCAAATATTGCCCTGATTGTTGGGACAACCCCAAAAAAAACCTTAGACAGAGAACTGTGCGAGTCTCCTGCACTTCCTACTTAAACCTATATATTACACCCAGGTGGACGGAGTAGCACAAAATGTTTGCCCACAACCAAATGCACACAGAGTACTGAACTTAAATGGTCACAGTAAAATTCCAGGGATATTCATTTATCCTGAGGACTTTCCAGATGTAGTCCTTTCTATAGTCTTTATCTAAAATACAGAAAGTATCTTCCACACCATTTAGGTGGGGATAAGGCACGGAAAGGAAAAAGACAATAGTGCAGTAACTCCCAATAAAAACAGACAATGTGTACCTAGCTTAGGAATGTTTATTTAATTTAACTAAGTACACAATATACATTAGGCCAGTGGTTCTCAAGCTTTTTTGAATCCCGGTGCCCTAGAGTATCAGAATTTTTTTGATGGCACCTATAGGCCAAAAGTTTCTTACATAGAAATTTAGAATTAAATATTAAATTAAGTAAATATATGTCACCATTAGAAAATTATTATTAAGAATTTTGACATAATCCAATAAATATCATTTTTATGTTTAATATATTATTTTTATTTTATTAATTTTTATTTCCTTTTGTCTCTCTTTTTCTCATGTTTTTTTACTGTTTAATTATATATTTATTCTATAGCGTGTTCAGGGTTCATTGAATCCATATTGCCGATTGATGACTGAAGCTGGCTGTAGCACTAGAATTCATCTAAGCTACTTTATCTCATTTTATTATAATTCCTCCATTGAGGATCATTTAGTTGTAATTTGTTAGCTCCGCCATTGATTTATAAAAGTGTCTTATTCTTTGATAGAATGTTCCTTGGTCCATATACCTGTCTAGCTAATGGATCAAAAAACAACCAAAGGAGTCATGGCTAATTGATTTTTAACAATCGGTGTATTATTCATTTTATTAATTGCACATGTTAGTGCTCTATTGTGAGCTCTTTAAATAGAGCACATTTGGTTTTAGGAGTCCTTTGAAAAAGTCACGGGTTGCGTGACGAAACGCGTCAGTACTCCTCCCCTTCATTCACTGAACTGACCACATGTTCTTGGACGCATTTACAATTGCCCCTCTCCATCGGATACAGCAGCGGGCGACATACGTCCTAAGAAAGGAAACGTTCGGTTTACGGTATCCACGCGGCTGTAACAAGCCAGCCACTCATTATCAGCCTCTCTCCCTGTAATCATCAACGGATGACGCACATCCAGGGAGAGCCGGAGGAGACTCACACATAGTGGGACCCTCGCGGCTGAACTCAGCTGGCCAGCCGCACACCTGCTTCTCTACCGTGATTCTGCAGCGGGCGGCGCATGCCCAGGGAAATTGAGACCATCGACAGCGGGATCCCTGTGGCCACTCACGGGCACACAAGCTACACTCTCCAGCATCACATTAGATTGGGCACACGTTGGGCTCACCCGAGGAGGCTCGGGTTTACCAGCCCCTTTGGAGAGGTAAATAATCACTCTAACTGTTGTCTACACACCGGCTCTTTGAACACGGAGGTTCTCTCATAACGGCTAACATTATATACAAGAGCCTGTGCACTTGCCATCAGCAACTGTTATATACAAAGTAACTGTGGTTATTACAACTGGAAACATTATTCCACAGCAGTTTTTGCTACAGTGATTCATGATTGTTGCATACAGCCCGTTACATTTGGACTGTAATCAGTCATTTAGTCAACTTTACGGCCCTAACTGGTTATTTGATTATTATAAACCGTATTCATGTGAATTTCTTATACCTATATATTTGTGGCTTTTCAGTGAAAATAGGGATAGCACATTGGGGGTGATTCAGAGTTGTTCGCTCGCTAGATTTTTTTGCTACGGAGCGATTAGTCGCAAACTGCGCATGGGCAATGTTCACAGTGCGCCTGCGCCAAGTAAATTAGCACAAAAGTTTGGTATTTTACTCACGGCCTAACGAAGATTTTTTATCGTTCTGGTGATCGTAGTGTGATTGACAGGAAGTGGGTGTTTCTGGGCGGAAACTGGCCGTTTTATAGGTGTGTGCGGAAAAACGCTGGCGTTTCTGGGAAAAACGCGGGAGTGTCTGAAGAAACGGGGGAGTGTCTGGGCGAATGTTGGGTGTGTTTGTGACGTCAAACCAGGAACGAAACTGACTGAACTGATCGCAGTGTAGGAGTAAGTCTCGAGCTACTCAGAAACTGCTAAGAAATTTCTATTCGCAATTCTGCTAATCTTTCGTTCGCAATTCTGCTATGCTAAGATTCACTCCCAGAGGGCGGCGGCTTAGCGTGTGCAAAGCTGCTAAAAGCAGGTAGCGAGCGAACAACTCGGAATGAGGGCCATTGTGCATTATATATGAGCGATTTTTAAAGAAAGTGTTTTTTATTGACTTTTTTATGAAAAATAAATATTTTTTAAATTTTCTATTGACTCTTAGGTTGTAAAATTATTAAGGGCATTACAATGTTATGACATGAGTGCTTCTGTTACCCCCCCCCCCCCCAATATTTTATAATTAGCAGCCACCAGCACTGGTTTTGCCTATTATGAACGATCACTTCAGTGTTTTGCCGATAACTCAGACAAATGTTGCCCCCAAACATGACCATTCAGTTCTCAGATCTGTTAGGCAGGACCGAAAATCTCAGTTTCAATCTCCCAATATCGACCAGTGTGTGTGCATTCTCAATAATAAGACCATACAGTATGTCCAGGTATAAAAATCAGGTAGTATGTGGGTAAACCTGATTTTTTCCCTCAGCCGATGTCAAGAGAAATTGTCTGTTTATAAAACAAAACAGGATTTTGATACCTACCGGTAAATCCTTTCTCCTAGTCCGTAGAGGATGCTGGGGTCCACTTAATGACCATGAGGTATAGACGGTTCCGCAGGAGCCATGGGCACTCTTAAGACTTTTCAATGGGTGTGAACTGGCTCCTCCCTCTATACCCCTCCTCCAAACCTCAGTTATAGGAACTGTGCCCAGGGAGACGGACATTTGGAGGAAAGGATTTACTTTAATACGAGTGGTGAGATACATACCAGCTCACACCTCAACCATGCCGCACAACATGTCATTCAACATCACACACGTCAACAGGCATGAACTAATTACAGCAACATGCTAAAACTAATATAACACAACTTGTCTAACTGTAATAACAAAATTGCAGGTAAAGTACGCACTGGGGCGGGCGCCCAGCATCCTCTAGTCTACGGACTAGGAGAAAAGGATTTACCGGTAGGTATCAAAATCCTGTTTTCTCATACGTCCTAGAGGATGCTGGGGTCCACTTCATGACCATGAGGTTTATACCAAAGCTCCAGTACGGACGGGAGAGTGCGGATGACCCTGCAGCACCGATTGACCGAACTTGAGGTCTTCATCGGCCAAGGTGTCAAACTTGTAGAATTTTGCAAATGTGTTTGACCCCGACCAAGTAGCTGCTCGGCAAAGTTGTAATGCAGAGACCCCCCCGGGCAGCTGCCCAGGATGAGCCCACCTTCCTAGTGGAATGGGCCTTCACAGACGTCGGTAACGGCAATCCAGCCGTAGTATGAGCGTGCTGAATCGTACATCTTATCCAACGCGCAATAGTCTGCTTGGAAGCAGGACACCCAATCTTGTTGGGAGCATACAGGACAAAGACTCTGTTTTCCGTATCAGATTTGTTCTAGCGACATAAATCTTCAAAGCTCTAACCACATCTAGAGACTTTGACTCGGTGAACGTGTCAGTAGCCACTGGCACCACAATAGGTTGGTTTATGTGGAAAGATGAAACCACCTTCGTACGAAAATGTTGACGAGTTCTCAACTCTGCCCTATCTTCATGGAAGATCAGGTAAGGGCTCTTGTGAGACAAGACCCCTAAGTCTGACACCCGCCGTGCGGATGCCAACGCCAAAAGCATCACCACTTTCCAAGTGAGAAACTTCAACTCTATCTCTTGTAGAGGCTCAAACCAATCCGATTGAAGGAACTGCAACACACCGTTAAGGTCCCATGGTGCCACTGGAGGCACAAATGGAGGCTGGATGTGCAGAACCCCTTTCACGAAGGTCTGAACCTCTAAAAGAGAGGCCAATTATTTTTGGAAGAACACTGACAAGGCCAAAATCTGGACCTTGATTGACCCCAATCGGAGGCCTGCCTCCACACCAGCCTGCAGAAAATGGAGAAAACGTCCCAACTGAAACTCTTCTGTAGGAGCTTTCTTGGATTCACACCAAGACACATATTTTCTCCAAATACGGTGGTAATGTTTAGACGTTACTCCTTTCCTGGCCTGAATAAGGGTTAAGATGACTTCCTTGGGAATACCCTTTCGGGCTAGGATCCGGCACTCAACAGCCATGCCGTCAAACGTAGCCGCGGTAAGTCTTGATACACGCACGGCCCCTGCTGCAGCAGGTCCTCGCGAAGAAGAAGAGGCTGAGGATCTTATATAAACAACTTCTGAAGATCTGGGTACCAAGCCCTCCTTGGCCAGTCTGGGGCAATGAAGATTGCTCGAACCCTTGTTCTTCTTATGATCCTTAGAACTTTTGGGATCAGCGGTAGTGGAGGGAAGACATACACTGACCGGAATACCCACTGGGTCACTAGCGCATCCACTGCTATTGCTTGAGGGTCGCTCGACCTGGAACAATATTTCTGAAGCTTCTTGTTGAGACGATATGCCATCATGTCTACTTGAGGAACTTGTCACCTCTGCAAAGACTTCTTGGTGGAGGCCCCATTCTCTTGGATGGAGATAGTGTCTGCTGAGGAAGTCTGCTTCCCAGTTGTCTACTCCCGGAATGAAAAATAAAGACAGAGCCTTTACCTGTCTTTCTGCCCAGAGGAGGATCTTCGTCACCTCTGCCATTGCCGCTCTGCTTTTCATTCCACCCTGCCTGTTTATGCACGGGATGATCTTGAAGATGTACCGCTTGTTGAAGGCTGTTGTAAATGGCTCTCAATTCCAGCACGTTTATGTGTAGGCAGGCTTCCTGACTTGACCATTTTCCTTGGAAGCTTTCCCCCTGAGTGACAGCTCCCCAGCCTCGGAGACTTGCATCCGTGGTTACCAGGACCCAGTCCTGAATTCCGAACCTGCGTCCCTCTAGTAGGTGAGAACTGTGTAGCCACCCCAGGAGCGAAATCCTGGCTTTTGACGACAGGATTATCTTCCGGTGCATGTGTAGGTAGGATCCCGACCACTTGTCCAACAGGTCCCACTGGAAAACTCTGGCATGGAACCTGCTAAACTGTATGGCCTCGTAGGCCGCCACCATCTTCCCCAACAATCGACACACTTGATGGTTTCAATATCTGTTTTACCATTTTCTGGATTTCCAGAGCCTTTTGCACCTGAAGAAATACTCTCTGAACTTCTGTGTCCAGAATCATCCCGAGAAAAGACAACTTGTCGTCGGTTCCAACTGTGACTTTGGATAATTTATGATCCAACCGTGTTGTTGGAGTATTGACAGGGAGAGTGTAATGTTTTGTAACAACTGCTCCCTGGATCTCGCCTTTATCAGGAGATCGTCTAGATAAGGAATTATACGGACTCCTTTTTGACGCAGGAGAACCATCATCTCCGCCATCACCTTGGTGAATACCCTCGGCGCCGTGGAGAGACCGAAAGGTAATGTCTGGAATTGGTAATGGCAATCCTGAACAGCGAATCTCAAATAAGCCTGGTGAGGAGGATAAATGGG
Organism: Pseudophryne corroboree; assembly: GCF_028390025.1. Taxonomy (NCBI): domain Eukaryota; kingdom Metazoa; phylum Chordata; class Amphibia; order Anura; family Myobatrachidae; genus Pseudophryne; species Pseudophryne corroboree. The sequence goes on along the minus strand of NC_086446.1, from coordinate 81,115,681 downwards.
AACATGCAGGTAAGCATCCTTTCTCTTACGTCCTAGAGGATGCTGGGGACTCCGTAAGGACCAAGGGGTATAGACGGGCTCCGCAGGAGACATGGGCACTATAAAGAACTTTAGATGGGTGTGCACTGGCTCCTCCCTCTATGCCCCTCCTCCAGACCTCAGTTAGAACCTGTGCCCAGAGGAGACTGGGTGCATTACAGGGGAGCTCTCCTGAGTTTCTCTGAAAAAGAATTTTGTTGGGTTTTTTATTTTCAGTGAGCACTGCTGGCAACAGGCTCCCTGCATCGTGGGACTGAGGAGAGAGAAGCAGACCTACTTAAATGATAGGCTCTGCTTCTTAGGCTACTGGACACCATTAGCTCCAGAGGGTCGGAACGCAGGTCTCACCCTCGCCGTTCGTCCCGGAGCCGCGCCGCCGTCCTCCTCACAGAGCCGGAAGATAGAAGCCGGGTGAGTATAAGAAAGAAGACTTCAGATCTTCTCTGAGGTAACGCGCAGCCATTGCTCACACACACACAACGGGCACTGATGGATGCAGGGCGTAGGGGGGGCGCCCTGGGTAGCAATAATAAACCTCTAGGGACTGGCTAACATACATATATAGGCTGCGGAGGTAGTATATTACAAAATCCCCCGCCAGTATTGAAAATTTGAGCGGGACCGAAGCCCGCCGCTGAGGGGGTGGAGCTTGATCCTCCAGCACTAACCAGCGCCATTTTCTCCACAGCACACTGTAGAGAAGCTGGCTCCCCGGACTCTCCCCTGCTGAACAAGGTGACAGAGGGCAAAAAAGAGGGGAAGGGGCACTTGTAATTGGCGCAGTGAGTGTATATATATATATATATATATATAGTTATATAAAAGCGCTGTTTATCTGGGAATTTTGTTTCCAGTGTCAGTTGGCGCTGGGTGTGTGCTGGCATACTCTCTCTCTGTCTCTCCAAAGGGCCTTATTGGGGGAACTGTCTCCATATAGATATATCCCTGAGTGGGGGTGTCGGTACGCGTGTGTCGGCATGTCTGAAGCGGAAGGCTCATCTAAGGAGGAGGTGGAGCAGATGATTGTGGTGTCTCCATCGGCAACGCCGACACCTGATTGGTTGGACATGTGGAATGTTTTAAATGCAAATGTGGCTTTAATACATAAGAGATTAGACAAAGCTGAGTTCAGGGATAATACAGGGAGTCAATCAATGGCTTTGACGGTGTCACAGGGCCCTTCAGGATCTCAAAAACGTCCCCTATCCCAAATAGCAGACACTGATACCGACACGGATTCTGACTCCAGTGTCGACTATGATGATGCGAGGTTACACCCAAGGGTGGCCAAAAGTATTCATTATATGATTATTGCAATAAAAGATGTTTTGCATATCACAGATGACCCCTCTGTCCCTGACACGAGGGTATGCATGTTTAAGGAAAATAAACCTGAGGTAACCTTTCCCCCATCTCATAAGCTGAACGCGTTATTTGAAAAGGCTTGGGAAACTCCAGAAAAGAAACTGCAGATTCCCAAAAGAATTCTTATGGCATATCCTTTCCCTGCGCAGGACAGGTTACGGTGGGAATCCTCACCCAGGGTGGACAAGGCGTTAACGCGCTTGTCCAAAAAGGTGGCGCTACAGTCTCCAGACACGGCAGCCCTCAAGGATCCTGCTGATCGCAGACAGGAAACTACTTTAAAATCAATTTATACACATACGGGTGCTTTGCTCAGACCGGCAATAGCATCGGCTTGGGTTTGTAGCGCGGTAGCAGCTTTGACAGATACCTTGTCAGCTGATATTGATACCCTGGATAGGGATAACATTTTATTGACCTTAAGTCACATTAAAGACGCAGTCTTATATAAGAGAGACGCTCAGAGAGACGTTGGTCTGCTAGGTTCGAGAGCCAACGCCATGGCGATTTCTGCGAGGCGAGCCCTGTGGACCCGCTAATGGACGGGTGATGCCGACTCAAAGAAGCATATGGAAGTTTTACCTTACAAAGGTGAGGATTTATTTGGGGAAGGTCTCGCGGACCTGGTTTCCACAGCTACCGCGGGTAAATCTACCTTTTTACCTTTTGTTTTCCCACAGCAAAAGAAAACGCCGCAATATCAGATGCAGTCCTTTCAGTCGCATAAGTCCAGAAGAGGTCGGGGCTCTTCCTTCCTCGCCTGAGGTAAGGGTAGAGGGAAAAGAATGCCTGCTACGGCTAGTTCCCAGGAGCAGAAGTCCTCCCTGGCTTCTACTAAATCCACCGCATGACGCTGGGGCTCCACTGAGGGAGTCTGCGCCGGTGGGGGCACGTCTTCGACTCTTCAGCCACGTCTGGGTTCAGTCAGACGTGGATCCTTGGGCATTGGAAACTGTATCCCAAGGTTACAAGCTGGAATTCGAAGACATGCCTCCTCGCCGGTTTTTCAAATCGGCTTTACCAGCTTCTTCCCCAGAAAGGGAGATAATTTTAGCTGCAATTCAAAAATTGTGTCAACAACAAGTGGTTGTCCAGGTTCCCCTAGTTCAACAGGGGAAGGGGTACTATTCAACCCTATTTGTGGTCCCGAAACCGGATGGCTCGGTCAGACCCATTCTAAATTTAAAATCCCTAAACCTGTACTTGACAAAGTTCAAATTCAAGATGGAATCGCTCCGGGCAGTTATCTCCAGCCTGGAAGGGGGGGATTTAATGGTGTCACTGGACATAAAGGACGCATATCTTCATGTCCCCTATATCCCCCTCATCAGGTGTACCTGAGATTCGCTGTACAGGACTGTCATTACCAGTTTCAGACGTTGCCGTTTGGGCTTTCCACGGCCCGAGGATTTTCACCAAGGTAATGGCGGAAATGATGGTGCTCCTGCGCCGGCAGGAAGTCACAATTATCCCGTACTTGGACGATCTCCTGATAAAAGCGAGATCGAGAGATCTGTTGCTGAAAAGCGTGGTGCTCTCCCTGAGAGTGCTGCAGCAACATGGCTGGATTCTGAATCTACCAAAGTCACAGTTGGTTCCAACAACTCGGCTATCTTTTTTAGGCATGATTCTGGACACGGAACAAAAGAGGGTCTTTCTCCCAATGGAAAAAGCCCAGGAACTCAAGAACATGGTCAGAGACCTGTTAAAACCGAAAAGAGTGTCAGTCCATCAATGCACTCGAGTACTGGGAAAAATGGTGGCGACCTACGAGGCCATCCCCTTCGGCAGGTTTCATGCAAGGATGTTTCAGTGGGACCTTCTGGACAAGTGGTCCGGGTTCCATCTTCAAACTCATCAGAAAATAAGCCTGTCCCCCAGGGCCAGGGTGTCTCTCCTGTGGTAGCTGCGGAGTGCTCACCTTCTAGAGAGACGCAGGTTTGGCATTCAGGACTGGGTTCTGGTGACCACGGACGCGAGCCTCCGAGGTTGGGGAGTAGTCACACAAGGAAAAAACTTTCAGGGACTATGGTGGTCAAGCCAGGAGGCTTGTCTACACATCAACATACTGGAATTGAGGGCCATATACAACGGCCTACGTCAAGCGGAGAATCTTCTTCGCGACCTACCGGTTCTGAGTCAATCAGACGTCACAGCCGTGGCTCATGTAAACCGCCAAGGCGGGACAAGGAGCAGAACGGCAATGGCGGAAGCCACCAGGATTCTTCGCTGGGCGGAAAATCACGTAAGTGCGTTGGCAGCGGTCTTCATTCCGGGAGTGGACAACTGGGAAGCAGACTTCCTCAGCAGACACGATCTCCATCCAGGAGAGTGGGGACTTCATCAGGAAGTTTTTGCAGAGATAACAAGTCATTGGGGACTTCCTCAGATAGACATGATGGCGTCACGCCACAACAAGAAGCTTCGGAGGTATTGTGCCAGGTCAAGGGACCCTCAGGCAGTAGCAGTAGACGCCCTGGTGACACCGTGGGTGTATCAGTCGGTCTATGTGTTCCCTCCTCTTCCACTCATCTCAAAGATATTGAGAATCATAAGACGAAAAAGCGTGCGGACAATACTCATTGTTCCAGATTGGCCTTGAAGGGCCTGGTATTCGGATCTTCAGGAAATGCTCACAGAAGATCCGTGGCCTCTTCCTCTCAGAGAGGACCTGTTGCAGCAGGGGCCCTGCGTGTTCCAAGACTTACCGCGGTTACGTTTGACGGCATGGCGGTTGAACACCGAATCCTAGCTGGGAAAGGCATTCCGGAAGAAGTCATCCCTACTCTGATAAAGGCTAGGAAGGAGGTGACGGCGAAACATTATCACCGTATCTGGAGAAAGTATGTATCTTGGTGTGAAGCCAAGAATGCTCCTACTGAGGAATTCCATCTAGGCCGTTTTCTCCACTTTCTACAAACAGGAGTGGATATGGGCCTAAAATTAGGCTCCATTAAGGTACAGATTTCGGCCTTATCAATTTTCTTTCAGAAGGAATTGACTTCTCTCCCAGAAGTCCGGACTTTTGTAAAGGGAGTGCTGCACATACAGCCTCCTTTTGTGCCTCCAGTGGCACCATGGGACCTTAACGTGGTGTTACAGTTCCTAAAATCTCACTGGTTTGAACCTCTTCAAACGGTTGAATTAAAATTTCTCACTTGGAAGGTGGTCATGTTGTTGGCCTTGGCATCTGCAAGGCGGGTGTCCGAATTGGCGGCCTTGTCTCACAAGAGCCCCTATCTGATTTTCCATGTGGATAGAGCAGAATTAAGGACTCGTCCTCAATTCTTGCCTAAAGTGGTTTCATCGTTTCATATGAACCAACCAATTGTGGTACCGTTGGCTACGGGGGTCTTGGAGGATTCCAAGTCCCTTGATGTAGTCAGGGCCTTAAAAATGTATGTAGCCAGGACGGCTCGGGTTAGGAAAACAGAGGCACGGTTTATCCTGTATGCAGCCAACAAGGTTGGCGCTCCTGCTTCTAAGCAGACTATTGCTCGCTGGATCTGTAACACGATTCAGCAGGCTCATTCTACGGCTGGATGTCTGTTACCAAATTCGGTAAAGGCCCATTCCACTAGAAAGGTGGGCTCTTCCTGGGCGGCTCCACGAGGCGTCTCGGCATTACAGCTTTGCCGAGCGGTGACTTGGTCGGGTCAAACACTTTTGCTAAATTCTACAAGTTTGATACTTTGGCTGAGGAGGACCTCATGTTTGCTCAATCGGTGCTGCAGAGTCATCCGCACTCTCCCGCCCGGTCTGGAGCTTTGGTATAATCCCCATGGTCCTTACGGAGTCCCCAGCATCCTCTAGGATAGGGGTGGGCAAAATATGGCCCGCGGGCCGGATGCGGCCCGCAAACCGATCCTGTCCGGCCCACTGCCTCCCACCAGCGAGCAATGACAAGCGGCCCGGACGGCTGAGCTGCTTGTCATTGCTCTGAGCTGCAGTACCTCCAAGCTGCCGCCGGCGCCTCTCTCCCCTGCTGCTGCGTTGTAGCAGCCTCCTCCCGAGTCACCAGTGACAACGGCTGGGTTCAGCCGAAAAGGGGCGGAGCTGTGCCGAGGAGGGGGCGGGGCTACACGGGACCTCAGGGGGCGGAGCTACATGGGACAAGAGCCAGACTTGTACAGAATAGATCCATCCTTCCTGCCACTGCCAGCCAGCCCAGTAAAGTTAATGGGAAAAGTGAGTGAGAGAAAGGGGAGGGAGTGTGTGTGTGTGTGTGTGTGTGTGAGATAGTGTGCGTATATTTGTGTGCGGGCAGTGGCGTCAGTCTGTTTTTAGGTTTGGGGGAGAGATCTTTAGCTCTCGCTGTACCAACCCCTCCCGTGTTCTGTCACCATGTCACCCCCGTGTTCTGTCACGTATAACCCCCCCCCGTGTTCTGTCACTGTCACCCCCCCCCGTGTTCTGTCACTGTGTCACACCCCCGTGTTCTGTCACCGTGTCACCCCCCCCCCGTGTTCTGTCACCGTGTCACCCCCCCCGTGTTCTGTCACCGTGTCACCCCCACCGTGTCACACACCCCGTGTTCTGTCAACGTGTCACCCCCACCGTGTTCTGTCACCTTGTCACACACCCCGTGTTCTGTCACTGTCACCCCCCCTCCCCGTGTTCTGTCACTGTGTCACACCTTTCCCCAGGGGTCATAAGACACTGGATAATTTGCTTGCTGCACAATAATTATCCTAAATAAAATGTTAATGTGTAAAAGGGGGCTCTACCTACTGTAATGTGTAAAAGGGGCTCTACCTTCCATACTGTGTAAAAGGGGCTCTATCTGGTGTAGTGTGAGTAAGTGGCGCTGTGTGGCGCAATTTAAATAATGGAGACTTTTGTGCAGCCTAATATGAATCTGTATTATTTTTTGCCCACACCCTTTCCACATGAAGCACATCCCTATATTTTTGGCAAGTGGGGAGAGCTGCTATTTTGTAAGTGGCCCTCGTATACTGACAGGAAATGTCAAGTGGCCCCTCAGCTGAAATAATTGCCCACCCCTGCTCTAGGACGTAAGAGAAAATAAGATTTTAAACCTACCGGTAAATCTTTTTCTCCTAGTCCGTAGAGGATGCTGGGCGCCCGTCACAGTGCGGACATATTTCTGCAAGGCTTGTATATAGTTGTTGCTTACATAAGGGTTATGTTACAGTTAAGATCAGTCGTTGGCTGATGCTGTTTTGTTTCATACTGTTAACTGGTTGCGTATATTCCAGGTTATACGGTGTGGATGGTGTGGGCTGGTATGAATCTTGCCCTTAGATTAACAAAAATCCTTTCCTCGTACTGTCCGTCTCCTCTGGGCACAGTTTCTCTAACTGAGGTCTGGAGGAGGGGCATAGAGGGAGGAGCCAGTGCACACCCATCTAAACTTCTTTATAGTGCCCATGTCTCCTGTGGAGCCCGTCTATACCCCTTGGTCATTACGGAGTCCCCAGCATCCTCTACGGACTAGGAGAAAGAGATTTACCGGTAGGTTTAAAATCTTATTTTATGTCTACTGACACCATGCAGTCCCCCTCCTCCAGGCTGGAAATCACTGCCCTCAGTGATTCCATTTTGAACTTGAATCGTTTCAAGTAGAGTTTCAGATTTTTCAGGTTTAGGATCGGTCTGACCGAGCCGTCCGGCTTCGGAACCACAAAAAGTCTTGAATAAAACCCCTTCCCTTGTTGTGACAAAGATACCAGGACTATGACCTGATCCTGACATAATTTTTGGGTTGTCACTGTTACCGCTTCCCTTTCCGGAAGAGAAGCTGGCAAGGTCGATTTGAAAAATCGGCATGGGGGAACGTCTTGAAACTCCAGCTTGTATCCCTGGGATACTATCTGCAAAACCCAGGGGTCCAGGCCAGACAGAATCCAGTCTTGGCTGAACAGTTTGAGACGTGGCCCCACCCGAGCAGCCTCCCGCAAAGGAGCCCCAGCGTCATGCTGAAGATTTGGCAGAAGTAGGGGTAGACTTCTGCTCCTGGGAACCTGAAGCCGCTGTGGACTTCTTTCCCTTTCCCCTACCTGCAAAGAAGGGGGAACCTCTCGCTTTTTTGTATTTATTGAGCCGAAAGGACTGCATGTGCGGGTGATATGTCTTTTTTGCCGGTGCAGGCGCAGAGGGCAAAAATGTCGACTTACCTGCGGTAGCCGCCGAGACTAACGCATCCAGTCCATCGCCAAATAAGGCCTCACCTTTATATGGGAGAGCCTCCATATTTCTTTTGGAATCTGCATCCGCGTTCCACTGGCAAATCCACAACGCCCGCCGAGCCGATACTGCCATGGTAGCAGTTTGTGAACTCATGAGTCCAATATCTTTCATCGCTTCTAGCATGTATGCGGCAGCGTCTTTGATATTCCCTAACTTAAGGAGTATCTCATCTTTATCAATCGTGTCAATTTCTGATGACACGCTTTCTGACCATTTTTCAATAGCGCGACTCACCCACGTGCAAGCAATTGTGGGCCTGAGCAGCGTACCATTGGCAACATAAATGGATTTTAATGTGGTCTCCATTTCGCAGTCTGCTGGCTCCTTTAGTGAAGCCATGCCAGGTGCAGGGAGAATTATCTTGTCAACCTGGACAGTGCACTGTCTAACACAGGGGGTGACTCCCATTTTTTCCTGTCCTCCACCGGGAAAGGATAAGCTATCTGAATTCTCTTGGGAATACAAAATTTATTTTCGGGATTCACCCACATCCCTTCAAAGAGAGTATTAAGCTCATGGGAAGGAGGGAAAGTGACCTTGGATTTCTTTTCTTTATAGAAATAAGTCTTCTCTTGAGGTACAGGAGTGGCTTCCGTGACTTCCAGAACTTCCCTTATAGCTACAATCATATATTGTATATTTTTTGACAATTTATGATCTATTTCTCTGGAGTCACTATCGTCGACACAAGAATCAGTGTCCGTGTCGGTATCAGTATTCACAATATTCGCAAATGGTCTCATATGTGACCCAGAGGGGTCGCCTGCGGATGAAAGAACAGAGCCCTGAAAAATCACATCCTCCACAGATTGTCTCCAGCACTCAGCATGAGATTCAGACTTAACTAATCTCCTATTGATATGATGCATACTATCACGTATTTCTTTCACTCATGCAGGCTCTTGGTGTGCCGGCAGCGCCACCACATAACTCTGTGTCCCTAAATTGCCTTCCTCCAGGGAGGAACTCCCTGCCTCAGACATGTCTTACACACGAGTACAACATACACTCACAGACACACTGGGACTTATAGGGGACAGACCCACAGTAAAATCTGTCAGAGGAACACAGTTTAGGAGCAGCCAGTTTACAACCCAGCGCCAAAGAAAAAATCCCTGTGCCGCATACTTTGTACACAGAGACAAAATCCCTGTGTCGCGTACTCTGTACACAGAAACCTTTAAGCGCTATTATATTGAGCACAATATGTATTAGCACCCAGCCCCCCCCCCCCCTTTTTCACCCTGATACTTGTTCAGAAGTGGAGGACCAGCTTCATCTCTGCAGTCTGTGAATGAGAGAAAATGGCGCTGAACAGTGTGCTGGCTGCCTGAGGAAGCTCCGCCCCCTGCAATGGCGCGTTTCTCCTCAGAGATTTTTCACATATTTATACTGGCGGGGTTAGGGCTGTGCCTTGGCATCTTATGCCCCCTTTTATCCAGTTTACGAGGTTATTTGCTGCCCAGGGCGCCCCCTTCAGCGCCCTGCACCCTACAGTGTTTGTGTATGTGTGGGCCGCAATGGCGCGCTGCGCTCCCGCCAGCCGCGCGGTACCTCAGCCATCACTTTGCTCGATTAAAGATCGGTTTTCATACACTCACCTGTCTTCTGACTTCTGGCTCTGTGAGGGGGGTGACGGCGTGCTGTGGGAGTGAGCATCTAGACACGGCTAGCGTTCAGTTCCCTTCAGGAGCTAATGGTGTCCTATCAGCCAGAAGCAGAGCCATAAAACTCTTCAGGAAGTTGGTTCCTACTTCTGCCCCCTCAGTCCCACGAAGCAGGGAGACTGTTGCCAGCAGTTCTCCCTGAAAATAAAAAACCTAACATTAGTCTTTTCAGAGAAACTCAGTAGAGCTCCTCAGAGTGCATCCAGTCTGCCTGGGCACATTTCTAAAACTGAGGTCTGGAGAAGGGGCATAGAGGGAGGAGCCAGTTCACACCCATTGAAAAGTCTTAAGAGTGCCCATGGCTCCTGCGGAACAGTCTATACCCCATGGTCATGAAGTGGACCCCAGCATCCTCTAGGACGGATGAGAAATAAATTGTGTAGCACAGATAATCGGGACCTTCCTCTAGGCCAGGCATTTCCAACAATGGTCCTCAAGGCACGCTAACAGTGCAGGTTTTAGTGCTATCCAGGCTTGAGCACAGGTGACTTAATTAGCACCTCAGTTATTTTGATTTAACCATTTGTGCTGCAGCCTGGATATCACTAAAACCTGCACTGTTAGTGTGCCTTGAGGACTGTGGTTGGGAATGCCTGCTCTAGGCGAATAATTGTCCCAATTGTCTCCCAAACAAAAAAATAAATAATCTGACTGGCTTTAGGACCCTATTCAGTAAGGATTGCAAATTCTGCTTATAAGCAGAATTTGCAATCCTTTTGTTTGCATGCTGGGAGCTGCCCATCGCAGGGCAAGGCCGCCCAGGATGCTACCTGCCGCCTCCCCTCTGCCACCACGCTGAAATTGCGGATGCACTGCAATTTCAGTGTGATCACAGAAAGTAGGGAAGCCTCCTGCCGGCACAGCCTGGCTGCGACCACAGGAGGCCCGCCGCCATCTTCGTGATCGGAGCGGCTGCGTGTGATGTTACACAGCCACCCCAATCACGCCCCCCGTTCGTTCCGCCCCCACAATGCTCAGTCTCCATATTGGAAATAGGGTTGCCGTCCCCCTCCCGCCCTGCGAACGCCTCTGTCTGATTAATCTGAGCTAGTGTAACTGTAGATAGTTGAAAGAATGAATCATGTAAAGTAGACGGGTGAAGATTATAGGGGGGTATAAAGGGGGGCTAGAGAGGGGTACTGGGAAGCGAGTCGGGGTTGGGAGGGTAGAAACATATGGATGGTAATTACATGGTATGGGGAGTATCAATCAAGACCCGGAAGTACATTATGATGAGTTCCTGGTAGCTGGGAGCGTTTGATACTTTTCAATTGCGGGCTATTTGTTACTAGGCTGCGCAGGATATGTGAAGGGTCAATTTATTTTTTTGTTAGGATGAGTTCAATTGGAGTGCAGAGCAAGTTAACGGGAGAGGGGGACTTTAACAGCTAGGCTGATTTCCACCTCAATGAAGTCAAGGGCAGACAGGGTCTATATGAGGTAGATCACAGGAGGTCAAGTAGTCAGGGGTTGAAGGGTCAGCAGAAAGCGTTGAGTTGGTGGGGTCGGGAAGATTGTATAGATGCTCATAATAAGTCTTAAAGAGAGAATGAATAGTAGTTGGGTTATATTGCAGGGTTCTGTCATCTCATACAGCTGGAATGGCGGTTAAGGCTTTCTGGGCCTTCAATCTATTCGCTAACATAGTGTCTGCTTTATTACTTTTTTTGTAAAAACGTTGGCTAAGCCAGCGGAGAGACCATTCAGTTTTTTTCAGCTAGGAGGGCGTTGAGAGACATCCTAGCAGACATGAGTTGATTATAGAGGGTACGAGAGGGGTGGTGTTTATGGGAAGTTTCCAATCGATGAACCTCTTCAATCATAGAGGTCAGTTTTGATGTATGTTTTCTATATCTATGAGAGACGTAACTGATGATGTGCCTTCAAATTACAGCTTTAAGTGCCTCCAAAACCAAAGAGGTTGCAGGAGGAAACAGTGACATTAAGGGAAAAACAGTTTGCAAGGGCTAGTTTCATTTTATCCAGAAATTGTGGGATCTTTAATAAGGTTTCATTCAAAGGCCAAAAAGTCAAATGATGCAGTAATGACAGAATGTTCAGACCATGAGTTGGTGATGATGGAGGAACCTGAAGGATGCTTAGAGGCCAGAGTGCAACAGAGAAAAAGGTCTATCCTGAAGTAAAGGTGTGTACACACGGTGAGATATGCACTTAACTTTCCTTACAATTTTGACTATATAGTCAAAATCGTAAGGAAAGTTAGTGCATATTGCACAATGTGTACACAGCTTGCGATGCCAAGTCCCGCAGGATCGGCATCGCAAGAAAAAAATAGACTGCACAGGCAGCCCAACATTGACTATATTGGCCGGCCCCGTCGAATAGTCAGTGTCGGGCAAACAGCGAATCGCGTCGTGTGTACACGGCTTTAGACTGTTGTGGAATCAGGAAGAAAGTGTAGTCTAGAGACGTAGGGTTAAGCGAGCGCCAGATGTCAAAAAGTCCAGAGTCCCTGATATGCTTGTTCAGAGAGCGGGTTATGGGGCTGGGTTGTATGCTAGAAGGGGAGAAAAATGCATCATGGGTGCAATCAAGGATGGCACTGAAGTCTCCTCCCACAATGAGGTAGCTCCTTCTTCATTTGTTCAGTTCTGAGAAAAAAGCCTTGAAGGAGACCTGTCCCGAATTAGGGGCATATACATTAGCTATCGTACATTTTAAGTGACCCATTTTTCCAGTTAAAATGATATACTACCCATCAGAATCCGTGTATACAGAAAGGGGAACAAAGGGAACCCTACTACTTATTAAAATCGCCATCCCATTATGTTTGGATTGACTAGAATGCAATAGGAAAACGTTGAGAGATGGATGTGATTGGGCTTCAAAGCGAGTCTCTTTTATCAGAACAATCCCAACCTTGAGACTATGGATGATTCGGAACAGGGAGGAGTGTTTTTGAGGGGTATTTAAACCCTTAATACAGGCAGGTACTTATCAATCATGCAATACCATCAGGGAGGCACCTGATTGGCTCCAAATTTATTATGCAGCAGGACAATGACCCCAAACATACAGTCCATGTCATTAAGAACTATCTTCAGTGTAAACAACAACAAGCAGTCCTGGAAGTGATGATATGGCCCCCACAGAGACCTGATCTCAACATCAAGTCTGTCTGGGATTACATGGAGAGACAAAAGGATTTGAGCAATCCTACATCCACAGAAGATCTGTGGTTAGTTCTCGAAGATGTTTGGAACAACCTCCCTGCCGAGTTACCTTAAAAACTGTGTGCAAGTGTACCTAGAAGAATTTATGCTGTTTTGAAGGCAAAGTATGGTCACACCAAATATTGATTTGATTTTAGATTTCTCTCCTGTTCATTCACTTGCATTTTGTCAATTGTTAAAAATAAACTATTACCAGCACACTCACAGTAGCAGGGTTGTGGGAGGAGCCCTAGTGCTCTCAGTATCTGGCTGTTTTCATCTGAGTAGAGCTGCACTTCCATGGGCCCAGATTTCAATAGGTAATTCGGCTCTGCACTGAACAAGCTGAAAGCCAGTTGACTGTTGCAGGAGGAACCCATGGTGCGTGTTTTCTTTGCTATAGTGTCGCCAGCCTGGTCATGATTTGTATGCATTTTCCCTTTTAATTTTCCTGCTTCTACCATTCACAATACTCTAGTTTCCATGATCATTTTGTACTACAATATACATCTTGCTAAGATGGAAGAAAAATGCCAATGATTCTGAGGTTGGAATCCAATTATCTGCAATATCTTCACAGGTACGAGTAAGTGGGCCTGTATACCGCACTTATGGTAAAGCCTACTCACAGATTTGTGTTCCCACCCTCTAAGGCCACTAGCAAAAATATATAATATAGATATAAATATATAACTGTACAAGAGAGCGCAAGATAATATAGTAGTAAAAACAATTTATTAAAATATTGACCATATAAAATATATAAGCGACAATATTGCTGAATAAGCAGAGCTTTAAAATCCACTGACCACCACTAATATAATGTTGGATCAATATAAGTGTCCCATTTATTTTTATATTAGTGTCCAGTTGTTTCCACTAGAATGAGACTTTGTAATCCTATAAAAAGTTCACCATTTCAAGTTCAAAAAGAGAGTATTTAGAAGAAAAACAATGGTAATTTGGAGATCCCTCTGTAAATGACGTGTTCACAAAAGCATGCTTGTGGTGTTAATTAGTAGCCACCTGAAGGAGTCTGGTTTTCAGATTCTCCTAGTCAGCTTCTTACTTCACTGCTCAACCCCCACATCCATCAATATGACACTAACGCTCACCGCAGATAAGATGATGCAGTTGCCGTGTCCTATAGCACAAGGACAACCAGGCAGTGCGGGAGCAGCAATGTGGAGACGATGGCAGGTCCCAAGCATGTCAGTGTGTGGACGTTAGCAGGTCCCAGGGGGAAGCAGGCACTGCTCAGGTGTAGCAAGGAAGATCAGCTGTAAGTCTGACCCAAGTGTGCAAGGCAGTCAGAAGCGTGGATCATTCGGCTCCAGCCCTAATTGACGCGTTTCTCCAACGTAAGGGCAGTCGGTTTCATCAGAATAAGTTGAAACTTACTCTGATGAAACAGACTGCCCTTATGTCAACTGCATCATCTTGGGACATTTATATTGATCCAACATTATATTAGTGGTGGTCAGTGGATTTTAAAGCTCTGCTTATTCAGCAATATTGTTGCTTATATATTTTATATGGTCAATATTTTAATAATAAGAATTTACTTACCGATAATTCTATTTCTCGTAGTCCGTAGTGGATGCTGGGGACTCCGTAAGGACCATGGGGAATAGCGGCTCCGCAGGAGACTGGGCACAAAAGTAAAGCTTTAGAACTACCTGGTGTGCACTGGCTCCTCCCCCTATGACCCTCCTCCAAGCCTCAGTTAGGATACTGTGCCCGGACGAGCGTACACAATAAGGAAGGATTTTGAATCCCGGGTAAGACTCATACCAGCCACACCAATCACACCGTATAACTTGTGATCTAAACCCAGTTAACAGCATGATAACAGAGGAGCCTCTAGAAAAGATGGCTCACTACAGCAATAACCCGATTTTTGGTAACAATAACTATGTACCAGTATTGCAGACAATCAGCACTTGGGATGGGCGCCCAGGATCCACTACGGACGACGAGAAATAGAATTATCGGTAAGTAAATTCTTATTTTCTCTGACGTCCTAGTGGATGCTGGGGACTCCGTAAGGACCATGGGGATTATACCAAAGCTCCCAAAACGGGCGGGAGAGTGCGGATGACTCTGCAGCACCAAATGAGAGAACTCCAGGTCCTCCTCAGCCAGGGTATCAAATTTGTAGAATTTTACAAACATATTTGCTCCTGACCAAGTAGCTGCTCGGCAAAGTTGTAAAGCCGAGACCCCTCGGGCAGCCGCCCAAAATGAGCCCACCTTCCTTGTGGAGTGGGCATTTACAGATTTTTGGCTGTGGCAGGCCTGCCACAGAATGTGCAAGCTGAATTGTACTACAAATCCAACGAGCAATAGTCTGCTTAGAAGCAGGAGCACCCAGCTTGTTGGGTGCATACAGGATAAACAGCGAGTCAGATTTTCTGACTCCAGCCGTCCTGGAAACATATATTTTCAGGGCCCTGACAACGTCTAGCAACTTGGAGTCCTCCAAGTCCCTAGTAGCCGCAGGCACCACCATAGGTTGGTTCAGATGAAACGCTGAAACCACCTTAGGGAGAAACTGAGGACGAGTCCTCAATTCCACCCTGTCCGAATGGAAAATCAGATAAGGGCTTTTACAGGATAAAGCCGCCAATTCTGACACGCGCCTGGCCCAGGCCAGGGCCAACAGCATGACCACTTTCCATGTGAGATATTTTAACTCCACAGATTTAAGTGGTTCAAACCAATGTGACTTTTGGAACCCAAAAAAACTACATTGAGATCCCAAGGTGCCACTGGAGGCACAAAAGGAGGCTGTATATGCAGTACCCCTTTTACAAACGTCTGAACTTCAGGGACTGAAGCTAGTTCTTTTTGGAAGAAAATTGACAGGGCCGAAATTTGAACCTTAATGGACCCCAATTTCAGGCCCATAGACACTCCTGTTTGTAGGAATGTAGGAATCGACCCAGTTGAATTTCCTCCGTCGGGCCGTACTGGCCTCGCACCACGCAACATATTTTCGCCAAATGCGGTGATAATGTTTTGCGGTTACATCCTTCCTGGCTTTGATCAGGATAGGGATGACTTCATCCGGAATGCCTTTTTCCTTCAGGATCCGGCGTTCAACCGCCATGCCGTCAAACGCAGCCGCGGTAAGTCTTGGAACAGACAGGGTCCTTGCTGGAGCAGGTCCCTTCTTAGAGGTAGAGGCCACGGATCCTCCGTGAGCATCTCTTGAAGTTCCGGTTACCAAGTCCTTCTTGGCCAATCCGGAGCCACGAATATAGTGCTTACTCCTCTCCATCTTATAATTCTCAGTACCTTGGGTATGAGAGGCAGAGGAGGGAACACATACACTGACTGGTACACCCATGGTGTTACCAGAGCGTCTACAGCTATTGCCTGAGGGTCCCTTGACCTGGCGCAATACCTGTCGAGTTTTTCCCAATGGTTTATAATCATGTGGAAGACTTCTGGGTGAAGTCCCCACTCTCCCGGGTGGAGGTCGTGTCTGCTGAGGAAGTCTGCTTCCCAGTTGTCCACTCCCGGAATGAATACTGCTGACAGTGCTATCACATGATTTTCCGCCCAGCGAAGAATCCTTGCAGCTTCTGCCATTGCCCTCCTGCTTCTTGTGCCACCCTGTCTGTTTACGTGGGTGACTGCCGTGATGTTGTCCGACTGGATCAACCCCGGCTGACCTTGAAGCAGAGGTCTTGCTAAGCTTAGAGCATTGTAAATGGCCCTTAGCTTCAGGATATTTATGTGAAGTGATGTCTCCAGGCTTGACCATAAGCCCTGGAAATTCCTTCCCTGTGTGACTGCCCCCCCAGCCTCGCAGGCTGGCATCCGTGGTCACCAGGACCCAGTCCTGAATGCCGAATCTGCGTCCCTCTAGAAGATGAGCACTCTGCAACCACCACAGGAGAGACACCCTTGTCCTTGGTGACAGGGTTATCCGCTGATGCATCTGAAGATGCGACCCGGACCATTTGTCCAGCAGGTCCCACTGGAAAGTTCTTGCGTGGAATCTGCCGAATGGGATTGCTTCGTAGGAAGCCACCATTTTTCCCAGAACCCTTTCATTGATGTACTGAGACTTGGCTCGGTTATAGGAGGTTCCCGACTAGCTCGGATAACTCCCTGACTTTCTCCTCCGGGAGAAACACCTTTTTCTGGACTGTGTCCAGGATCATCCCCTAGGAACAGAAAACGAGTCGTCGGAATCAGCTGCGATTTTGGAATATTGAGAATCCAATCGTGCTGCCGCAACACTACCTGAGATAGTGCTACACCGACCTCCAACTGTTCCCTGGATCTTACCCTTATCAGGGAATTGTCCAAGTAAGGGATAACTAAAATTCCCTTCCTTCGAAGGAGTATCATCATTTCGGCCATTACCTTGGTAAAGACCCGGGTTGCCGTGGACCATCCATACGGCAGCGTCTGAACCGATAGTGACAGTTCTGTACCACAAACCTGAGGTACCCTTGAGAAAGGTAAATTGGGACATGAAGGTAAGCATCCTTGATGTCCCGAGACATCATGTAGTCCCCTTCTTCCAGGTTCGCAATCATTGCTCTGAGTGACTCAATCTTGAATTTGAACCTCCGTATGTAAGTGTTCAAGATTTTAGATTTAGAATCGGTCTCACCGAGCCGTCCGGCTTCGGTACCACAACAGTGTGGAATAATACCCCGTTCCCTGTTGCAGGAGGGGTACCTTGATTATCACCTGCTGGGAATACAGCTTGTGAATGGCTTCCAAAACTGCCTCCCTGTCAGAGGGAGACATCGGTAAGCCGACTTTAGGAAACGGCGAGGGGGAGACGTCTCGAATTCCAATTTGTACCCCTGAGATATCCCTTGAAGGATCCAGGGGTCTACTTGCGAGTGAGCCCACTGCGCGCTGAAATTCATTGAGACGGGCCCCCAACGTGCCTGATTCTGCTTGTAAAGCCCCAGCGTCATACTGAGGGCTTGGCAGAGGCGGGAGAGGGCTTCTGTTCCTGGGAACTGGCTGATTTCTGCAGCCTTTTTCCTCTCCCTCTGTCACGGGGCAGAAATGAGGAACCTTTTGCCCGCTTGCCCACGAAAAGACAGCGCCTGATAATACGGCGTCTTCTTATGTTGAGAGGCGACCTGGGGTACAAACGTGGATTTCCCAGCTGTTGCCGTGGCCACCAGGTCTGAAAGACCGACCCCAAATAACTCCTCCCTTTAATAAGGCAATACTTCCAAATGTCGTTTGGAATCCGCATCACCTGACCACTGTCGTGTCCATAACCCTCTACTGGCAGAAATGGACAACGCACTTAGACTTGATGCCAGTCGGCAAATATTCCGCTGTGCATCACGCATATATAGAAATACATCTTTTAAATGTTCTATAGGCAATAATATACTGTCCCTATATAGGGTATCAATATTTTCAGTCAGGGAATCAGACCACACCAACCCAGCACTGCACATCCAGGCTGAGGCGATTGCTGGTCGCAGTATAACACCAGTATGTGAGTAAATACATTTTAGGATACCCTCCTGCTTTCTATCAGCAGGATCCTTAAGGGCGGCCATCTCAGGAGAGGGTAGAGCCCTTGTTCTTACAAGCGTGTGAGCGCTTTATCCACCCTAGGGGATGTTTCCCAACGCACCCTAACCTCTGGCGGGAAAGGATATAATGCCAATAACATTTTAGAAATTATCAGTTGTTATCGGGGGAAACCCACGCATCATCACACACCTCATTTAATTTCTCAGATTCAGGAAAACTACAGGTAGTTTTTCCTCACCGAACATAATACCCCTTTTGGTGGTACTCGTATTATCAGAAATGTGTAAAACATTTTTCATTGCCTCAATCATGTAACGTGTGGCCCTACTGGAAGTCACATTTGTCTCTTCACCGTCGACACTGGAGTCAGTATCCGTGTCGGCGTCTATATCTGCCATCTGAGGTAACGGGCGCTTTAGAGCCCCTGACGGCCTATGAGACGTCTGGACAGGCACAAGCTGAGTAGCCGGCTGTCTCATGTCAACCACTGTCTTTTATACAGAGCTGACACTGTCACGTAATTCCTTCCAACAGTTCATCCACTCAGGTGTCGACCCCCTAGGGGGTGACATCACTATTACAGGCAATCTGCTCCGTCTCCACATCATTTTTCTCCTCATACATGTCGACACAAACGTACCGACACACAGCACACATACAGGGAATGCTCTGATAGAGGACAGGACCCCACTAGCCCTTTGGGGAGACAGAGGGAGAGTTTGCCAGCACACACCAGAGCGCTATATATATATACAGGGATAACCTTATATAAGTGTTTTTCCCCTTATAGCTGCTGTATTTTTAATACTGCGCGTAATTAGTGCCCCCCTCTCTTTTTTAACCCTTTCTGTAGTGTAGTGACTGCAGGGGAGAGCCAGGGAGCTTCCCTCCAACGGAGCTGTGAGGGAAAATGGCGCCAGTGTGCTGAGGAGATAGGCTCCGCCCCCTTCTCGGCGGCCTTATCTCACGTTTTTCTGTGAATTCTGGCAGGGGTTAAATTCATCCATATAGCCCAGAAGCTATATGTGATGCATTTTTTGCCATCCAAGGTGTTTTTATTGCATCTCAGTGCGCCCCCCCCCCCCCAGCGCCCTGCACCCTCAGTGACCGGAGTGTGAAGTGTGCTGAGAGCAATGGCGCACAGCTGCAGTGCTGTGCGCTACCTTGTTGAAGACAGGACGTCTTCTGCCGCCGATTTTCCGGACCTCTTCTGTCTTCTGGCTCTGTAAGGGGGCCGGCGGCGCGGCTCTGGGACCTATCCATGGCTGGGCCTGTGATCGGTCCCTCTGGAGCTAATGTCCAGTAGCCTAAGAAGCCCAATCCACTCTGCACGCAGGTGAGTTCGCTTCTTCTCCCCTTAGTCCCTCGATGCAGTGAGCCTGTTGCCAGCAGGTCTCACTGAACATAAAAAACCTAAAACTAAACTTTTCCCAAAGCAGCTCAGGAGAGCCACCTAGTCTGCATCCTTCTCGTTCGGGCACAAAAATCTAACCGAGGCTTGGAGAAGGGTCATAGGGGGAGGAGCCAGTGCACACCAGGTAGTTCTAAAGCTTTACTTTTGTGCCCAGTCTCCTGCGGAGCCGCTATTCCCCATGGTCCTTACGGAGTCCCCAGCATCCACTAGGACGTCAGAGAAAAATTGTTTTTACTACTATACTATCTTGCGCTCTCTTGTATAGTTATATATTTATATCTATATTATATATTGTTCATCAGGGGATTACAGAAATCCCTTATGGGAGCTGCAGCTATTTATTGTCACACGCCATAGGCGGCGTTCACCCCTGCGTGCCTGCTGGTCTGTGTTGCGGCCTCCGCCTTCGTTGGTCCACGGGCTCCGGCGCCTGGCTGTCGCGGCTCCCGGCGGTTCTCCGGGGCAGGGGCGCCGCCATGACACCCGGCGTCACATGGGCGGGGAGCAGGTGACGTCATCAGACTGTTCCGCCAATCCAGCGGAGGCGGGAGATTCAAAGGCAGACGCCGGGCAGCGCCTCGGCGCCTGAGTATCGTCTTTTCCTCTGAAGTGGATGCCAGTGCTTCTGTTCTCGGCGGGTCTCTCTGCAGCATACCCCAGTGTCTCCGGCATTTCCAGGTGTCAGTTGTTGCACAGCTTCCAGCGTTCCCAGCCGCTGCTGGGTTCCACTGCGCTCTTGTCACCAGTGCTTCTTGGAGTCAGCGTGGGCTGCAGGTTAAACGTCGCTCTCAAGTTATACAAGTCCTCAGTGTCTTTAACCCTCGCTCCCAAGTTATACAAGTCCTCAGTGTCTTTAACCCTCGCTCCCAAGTTATACAAGTCCTCAGTGTCTTTAACCCTCGCTCTCAAGTTATACAAGTCCTCAGTGTCTTTAACCCTCGCTCCCAAGTTATACAAGTCCTCAGTGTCTTTAACCCTCGCTCCCAAGTTATACAAGTCCTCAGTGTCTTTAACCCTCGCTCTCAAGTTATACAAGTCCTCAGTGTCTTTAACCCTCGCTCCCAAGTTATACAAGTCCTCAGTGTCTTTAACCCTCGCTCTCAAGTTATACAAGTCCTCAGTGTCTTTAACCCTCGCTCTCAAGTTATACAAGTCCTCAGTGTCTTTAACCCTCGCTCTCAAGTTATACAAGTCCTCAGTGTCTTTAACCCTCGCTCCCAAGTTATACAAATCCTCAGTGTCTTTAACCACCGCTCTCAAGTTCTTCAAATCATCATTGTCTTTAACCACCGCTCTCAAGTTCTTCAAATCAGTGTCTTTAACCACCGCTCTCAAGTTCTTCAAATCATCAGTGTCTTTAACCACCGTTCTCAAGTTCTTCAAATCATCAGTGTCTTTAACCCCCGCTCTCAAGTTCTTCAAATCATCAGTGTCTTTAATCCCCGCTCTCAAGTTCTTTAAATCATCAGTGTCTTTAACCACCGCTCTCAAGTTCTTTAAATCATCAGTGTCTTTAACCACCGCTCTCAAGTTCTTCAGTCACCAGTATCTTTTACCATCACTCACAAGTACTTTCTGGACATTTCTCCATACGCTCCTTCTTTGTTATGTGACATTGTGTTGCCCCCTTCCTGCAATAAAGTCCTTTAATATTTTCACCAAGCTTTACTGTCAGAGTCCTGTATGAGGAAGACCTATATCAAGCCATCCCAGTTCCGACCCAACTGTGGTTCCTCTCCCCTACCATCGGGAGAACCCCCGAGTTCACAACACCCCCAACCTAGGTCAGTGACATTTATTAAATTAATTTATATTAGAATTTTTACCATAAGCACCTGTATTGATTTTGCTTTGTTAGGAATATCAATATTATTTGTACACTAGCAAAAATGTTTGCGTCAAGCACTAGAAGGGGCCTCTGCAACAAAACTTGCACCCTTCACGGGTAAATGGATTCCCCCCTTAAAGTGTCAAAAACTGTGAAGCACCTGGGTGTGAATGTGTGAGATATCCAAGAACACAAAACAAAAACTAAACAAAAATTGTCTGCTCTCCACAATTAAACACACTTAATCACAGGACATTTCTTTTACATAAATTTATTAAAAGAAAAAAAAATCAACATAATAAAGAGACTTCTGTGAATCTGTTAGCAGCTAAGAGGGAATTAAAGAGTCATAAAATCAGGAGGCTCTTAAATGAAATCACAGCTTCTATGGAACAAAATGTCTATCATTAGAGATCATATGTAGAGAAACATGTCTATGGCAGTGAACACGTAAAAGATCCTTTAATGTCCAGGAAGAGGTTGACTGCAAAGCTGTGCTGTTTAACACATCCTATTGCACTAATAGCTGGATTATCCGATACAGTCAGTTTTTACTGTCCCATGTTAAATCAGTAACGGTGAGTCTGGGTGGTGGTAATTCTTGATGTTAGATGAAGAAAAGCCTTTGCTGCAACAGTGTGAACAAGTTAAGGGACCTTGACGCGTTTCAGTACAGACTTGCATGTTCCTCAGAAGGATAAATAGCCCTGTTCTAATCCCAATATATAAAGGATGAAGAAACCTATCAACATATTCAAATCATTACATATCAGTTGCAAAAATGAAGCAATGTGCAGCCAGAAAATACTGTAGAAAGCACTTAAATACATTTCCCTCTTTCACTTTCAGCTCCTATTATCTCATTCACCTTTTTTTTTTTTTTTAACTCCTGTTCAATACAGACTGGTTTCACTTCTAAGTAACAAGAATTGCAACAGAGAGATCCATACTGTATGTATATATATATATATATATCTATCACATGTGCACGCCATATTATTACGCGTTTCATTGCTTCAAGTTTGCCCTCCTCTTACCTTGTTCCTTCAAACAGTATTTTCATCCTCTCATAAGACTTAGTGGCTCACACACTAATCTACTGTTTCCGTCTTCACCTTACAATGCACTGGACGTAACCCACATACAGCTTTTCTAAAGGTTCATTTGTACTACACTTGCCTTCAGTCTTGTACCCATTTCTGCTTTCACTTTTCATTATTTGCATTTTATTGTTCCATTTTGAACATTTCACAATCAGTCTAATAGATATAATTTTTTTTTTTAACCATTAAGTTACTAATTTTTATCATTAACTTTCTTCAGTTTGACACTATGACAGGCAATTTGATATACTTCAAGAACTGCATTGTGCGGCCCTTTAACCTTAAAAGGGCCACAAATTAACCATGATTTACAAAAAAATGAAACCACCGTCTCAAAATGACCTCTGCATGCTCACATTATTCCATCCAAAATTCCACTAATTTGCTCCAGAGTATCCTAGTTGCCATAAACTGCATCCACAAGACCTCAGATCCCACAGGTACAGTAAAAACTCCCCTGCTTGCCACTCAGACCTCAGCACACGTCGATAGGAAATCTTAGAATGCCCATCATAACCGTCCCAAGTCACTTACATGGAAATTGTTTCTCAACTGTGCAAGTTCTCTGATGTGTAACCAGAGCTGATCTATATGTGAAACTGGTCCCACACTCAGAACATGAGAACGGTTTTTCACCTGTGTGAATTCTCTGATGTTCCATAAGACTTGCTTTATATGTAAAGCATTTCCCACACTCTGCGCATGGGAATGGTTTCTCACCTGTGTGGAGTCTCAGATGCTTAACAAGAGATGACTTGCGTGTAAAACATTGCGCACACTCAGAACATGGAAACGGTTTCTCACCTGTGTGAGTAATACGATGTTCAGTAAGATGGGATTTATGAGCAAAACATCTGCCACACACAGGACATGAAAATGGTTTCTCACCCGTGTGACGTCTCCGATGTACAATGAGAGCTAATTTATGCGCAAAACATTTCCCACACTCAGTACATGGAAATGGCTTCTCTCCTGTGTGAAGTCTCTGATGTTCAACAAGATTTGATTTCCACGTGAAACATTTGTCACACTCGGAGCATGCAAATGGCTTCTCACCTGTGTGAGTTCTGTGATGTTCTATAAGACTTGATTTATATGTAAAGCATTTCCCACACTCCGAGCACAGAAAGGGTTTCTCACCTGTGTGAACTCTTTGGTGTTCAACAAGATCTGTTTTTTGTGTAAATTTTTTCCCACACTCAGAACATGGAAATTGTTTCTCAGGTGCGTGAATGCTCTGATGTAGAATTAGACGTGATTCATATGTAAAGCATTTACCACACTCAGAGCATTCAAATGGTTTCTCACCTGTGTGGAGTCTCTGATGTTTAGCAAGATCTGAATTCTGTGTGAAACCTTTCCCACACTCAGAACACGGAAACTGATTCTCCACTGCGTGACTTCTTTGATGTATAGCAAGAGCTGATCTATATGTAAAACATTTTCCACACTCAGAACATGGAAACGGTTTCTCACCCGTGTGCGTTCTCTGATGTTCCACAAGACTTGATTTATAAGTAAAGCATTTGCCACACTCGGAGCATGGAAATGGTTTCTCACCTGTGTGAAGTCTCTGATGTTCAACGAGATTTGATTTCCGTGTAAAATATTTCCCGCACTCAGAGCATGGAAAAGGTGTCACACCTGTGTGAAGTGTCTGATGTTCAATGAGATTTGATTTCCGTGCAAAACATTTCCCACAATCAGAGCACGGAAACGGTTTCTCCCCTGTGTGAAATTTCTGATGTGTAATAAGAATAGATTTACTTGTAAAACATTTTCCACACTGAGAGCATGAAAATAACTTCTCGCCTGTGTGAAGCCTCTGATGTCTAACAAGAATATATCTCTTTGTAAAACATTTCCCACACTCAGGACATTGAAATGGTTTCCCAGCTGTGTGAGTTTTCTGATGTCTAACCAAGGCAGACTGATGTATAAAACTCTTGCTACATACAGAACAAGAAAATAATTTATCATCATTATGAGCTGTACTATGTCCAGCAAAATCGGAGTTACCAGGAGAACATTTCTCATGATTAGAGGGATCAGATGATCTATCTGCACTCTGATGTACTGGATGTGTATTTAGAGTGATTTGATTTTCTCCTGCAGAACCTTGTGTGCTGTTTCTATCTTCTTTCTTAACATCTGGAGATAAAATAAGAATTTCATCAGAGATATTCCTGTTTGTGCGCCCATCTGTTGGAAATAAATGTAAGGAAAATAGAATTGTAATTACCTACCGGTAAATCCTTTTCTCGTAGTCCATAAGAGATATTGGGGAGACTTAGTACGATGGGGGTATAGACGGGGTCCAAAGGAGCCGGTGCACTTCAAATTTCTTCACTAGGTGTGCTGACTCCTCCCCTCTATGCCCCCTCCCAGAGGCAGTTATAGGTAAAACAATGCCAGAAGGAGAAAGGACATACTTGAGATAAGGAACATAACAAGTGGTGAGATTTATACACCACGAACATAAAACAACCACCAACAGCTAGACACAACAAACAGCAACAGCTGAACAGGTAACCATATAAAACAGAACATGCAGAAAAGTCAACGCACTGAGGCGGGCGCCCAATATCCCTTATGGACTACGAGAAAAGGATTTACAGGTAGGTAATTAAAATCCTATTTTCTCTAGCATCCATAAGGGATATTGGGGAGACTTAGTACGATGGGGACGTCCCAAAGCTTTCAGAACGGGCGGGAATGTGCAGAGACTGCTGCAGCACCGCCTGCCCAAACTGGGAATCCTCTTTGGCCAGGGTATCAAACTTGTAAAATTTTACAAAAGTGTTCTTCCCCCACCATGTAGCAGCTCGGCACAGTTGCAAGGCCGAGACTCCACGGGCAGCCGCCCAAGAAAAGCCCACCGATCTTGTAGAGTGGGC
Source organism: Pseudophryne corroboree (assembly GCF_028390025.1). Lineage (NCBI taxonomy): Eukaryota > Metazoa > Chordata > Amphibia > Anura > Myobatrachidae > Pseudophryne > Pseudophryne corroboree. Next base: position 81,090,453 of record NC_086446.1, on the reverse strand, counting down.
CTTCAGAGACTTAGGAACAGGTAAGGCTGCCGACGCATAGGCCTGTTGGATAGTAAGCCTAAGCCAATGAGCAATGGACTACTTCGAAGCAGGACAACCCTTTTTGTGCGCATCATAGAGCATGAACAAGAAATCCGTCTTTATGATCTGAGCCGTTCGCTTGACATAGATCTTTAAGGCTTGCACAGCATCCAATGCCTCCGGAGGAGCAGAAGTGTCAGAACCACAATAGGTTGATTGAGGTGGAACACAGAGACAACTTTCGGCAGGAACTGCTGCCTAGTCCTGAGCTCCGCTTTGTCCTTGTAAAAGACCAAGTATGGACTTTTACACGATAAGGCCCCAAATACTGAGACACGTCTAGCAGAGGCCAGGGCCAGTAACATCACCGTCTTCCATGTGAGGTACTTGTCTTCTAGCGTTATCAGAGGTTCAAACCAGGAGGACTGTAGAAATTCCAACACTACATTGAAATCCCAGGGTGCTGTAGGTGGCACAAAAGGAGGTTGTATGTGGAGTACCCCTTGCAAGAAGGTCTGAACTTCTGGCAACACTGCCAATTTCTTCTGGAAGAAAATCGAGAGAGCTGAAATCTGGACCTTAATGGAACCCAGACCTAAGCCCTTATCCACACCAGCCTGCAGGAAATGTAAGAAATATCCCAAGGGGAACTCTGCAGGCGGATTCCGTGTGTTCCTCGCACCAAGAGACATATTTTCTCCAGATATGATGATAGTGTTTCAACGTCACAGGTTTCCTGGCCTGAACCATGGTAGCAATAACCTCTTTGGAAAGGCCCTTATGAGCTAGGATGTTCTGCTGAACCTCCATGCCGTCAAATGAAGTCGCCATAAGTCCGGGTAGACGAACGGTCCTTGTTGAAGAACATCTTTTCTTAGTGGTAGAGGCCAAGGGTCTTCGACGGACATGTCCAGAAGATCCGCGTACCACGCCCTCCGACGCCAATCTGGGGCAATCAGAATTGCCTGGAATCCTTGATTTCCGATTCGCTTGAGCACCCTTAGGAGCAACGGAATCAGAGGAACCAGGTAGACCAGCCAGTAAGGCCAAGGCAACGTCAGTGCATCCACTGCCCTCGTCTGAGGGTCCCTGGTTCGTGAGCAATACCAGTGAAGCTTCTTGTTGAGTCGAGAAGCCATTGTGTCTATTTGTGGGCAGCCCCACTGATCGGTGATCTGCTGACACACCTGATGGTGGAGCCCCCACACTCCCCCGGGTGGAGATCGTGATGACTCAGGAAGTCCACTTCCCAGTTGTCCACTCCCGGAATGAAGATTGCTGACATTGCTCTTGTATTTCTTTCCACCCAGAGGAGTATCTGACACCTCTTGTATGCAGGCTCTGCTTTTTGTCAGAGATCGTCCAGGTAAGGGATAGCTGGAACATCCTCTCCGCCATTACCTTTGTGAATACCCTCGGAGCTGTGGACAGGCCGAACGGTAGTACCTGGAACTGGTAGTGTTTGTCCAGTAGGGCAAACCTCAGATAAGCCTGATGAGGTGGCCAAATTGGAATATTAAGGTAGGCATCCTTGATATCCAAGGAAACCATGAATTCCTGTTCTTCCAGGCCCACAACCACTGCTCTCAAGGATTCTATCTTGAACTTGGAAACACTGAGATAAGGGTTCAAGGACTTTAGATTCAAAATGGGCCTTATCGAACCGTCCGGCTTCGGTACCACAACCAGGTTGGAGTAATAACCCTTTCCCCGTTGTTGTATTGGCACTGGAACAATGACGTGGGACTGGACCAACTTTTGGATGGCCTGTTGCAACGTAACTTGCGTATCCTCCAAAGCTGGCAAGCTTGATTTGAAAAATCGTTGGGGAGGAGCACCGTCGAACTCCAGCTTGTAGCCCTGGGAAATTAGGTCCTTTACCCAGGTATCCTGGCAGGAGCTTTCCTAGATGCGGCTGAAGTGACACAGTCGAGCTCCCACCTCGAGATACCCTCGGGGTGGGTGGGCACAGTCATGCTGAGGACTTAGTGGAAGCTGAACTGGTGCTCTGTTCCTGAGAACCGGTGTTTGCAGGTCTTCTGGTCTTACCTCTGGTGCCTCTAGCCGCATTGGAGGCACCTCTGGCTCTAGATCGAAATCTGTTAGACCTAAAGTACTGAACAGACGGCCCCGGGTAGGAACGACTAACCGGCGAGGCCCCAGAGGGGAGAAACGTGGATTTCCCCGCAGTAACTTTAGAAATCCATGTATCCAACTCAACCCAAAAGAGACATTCCCCAGAAAAGGGGAGAGATTCCACACTGCGCTTGGACTCAGCGTCTGCTATCCATTGACACAACCACAAGGCCCTGCGCTACGACACTGCCATGGCAGAGGTCCTAGTATTAATATCGCCCATCTCCTTGAGCGAGTCACACAGGATGTGTGCAGTGTCCTGAATGTGCTTCAGGAGAGTCACCATAGTGACCAGAGGCATATCCCCGGAGGCCCTCGTGAATTTGAGAAGCCCACGTGTGAATGGCATGGGTCATCCAGCAACCCACTATGACCAACCTTTGCGATACACCTGCTGCTGTGTAGATAGACTTTAGTGTAGTCTCTATTTTTCTGTCCCCAGGGTCCTATATGGTAAAGAAGCCCGAGGCAGGCAGCACCGCCTTTTTAGACAGTCGAGAGGCTGATACATCAACCCCCGGGGGTTCTCCCCAGAATTTCCTACCTTCAGGAGCAAATGGGAAAGTGTGCAAAAATCTTTTTGACAACTGGTATTTTTTGTCTGGATTTTTCCAGGCTAACTTAAACAGGTCATCTAATGCTGCAGAAACAGGGAAAGTGACATTAGGCTTGTTCTGTGTAAAGAGAAACGACTGCTGTGACGCAGCTTCCTCTAAAGGGAGCTTTAACTCATCCCATCAAGCCAGAATGAGGGGTTCAATACCCTGAGCAGAAGTGGAATCCCCACTAAAGGGATCCAAGTCCTCCCCATCCTCCTGTACCTCTTCATCTGAATCAGAGAGTAGAGCAGGTAAACCACGCTTTTGTGGTCCTGAGTGAGAGAGGGGGGGCTGTGTAACATCTGCCCTGGCAGGCAAGTCTGCAACAGCCTGCTGTAGTAGCCGAGTTGTTTTTTTTTTAACATTAGCAGTGAGTTGTGATGACCTATCAGACATCATATTTTTAAGAGCCCCTAGCCAGGAAGGCTCGTAACTCCCCCCCCCCCCCCCCCCCAGCCCCCTTACCGAGTTATGAAGATTGGCTGCATTGTTCACATGAATAGAATCAGATAAGGGAGATAATCTGTTGTGTCATACACTGCATAGCTTGTGTTTACCCATGTTCACTGTAAATTACAATGACATACACATGCACACAGACAGTAATACCTAGCAAGCCTGCCCCTACTGTATGTGAGAGGAGATACAGAGAGAAGACCAGCACACCCCAGATACACAGCCCCAGTGAGGCTGTCAGCTTATTATGTCACAGTGAAAACCTCTGGATTTCTGTCCTGCATAGGACACAGATAGTGTACAATAGTGGCTCCCCCCCTTTGCTACACCCTGTACCAGTTTTCCAGCGTGTCTTGTGTGTCAGGAAATGTGTGAGCCTGCTGCAGTAAGCAGAGGAAGGCGCCAAAATGCCACTGGTCCCGCTCTGAGGTAGCTCCACCCCCCCTTCCCAATGGCGTCGGAGCTACAGAGTTTTTTATACTAGCAATGTCTCCTAAAGTGCTTATAAACATCACACAAGTGCTAGTTTAAGCCACCTCTAGCCAGTCTACACAGGGGGGCTATAGTGGGTCCCCCCTAGGAGGGTCCTGTGTCCTCCCCTGCTTGTTAGCCACACCTTGAACCGGGGGGGGTCCCCCCTAGCGGGGCCCCCCCCGGTTTGTACTCACCACTGTAGTCACCTTCAGGCTAGTGTTAGGGGTGTGTGGCGTGCTGCGACAAGTAAGGCGTTGTGCCCCGCTGAACAAACAACCTCTCAAGACGGTGGTCCTGCAGCAGCGGAAGCAGCTCTGACACCTCCCAAGGCCGGTGACCGCCCCCTTCCTAACTCCCACAGTGCAGGTATGCTGTTGCCGAAACAGCATACCGAAAATAAAAGTTTAAAAGAAATTGAAGAAAACTCTCTGGAGCTGCAGAGATGTGCATCCTCTCCTGAGGGCACTTTTTCTAAACCGCCTGTGGGAGGGGGCATAAAGGGGAGGAGCCAGCACACCCATTGAAGAAATTTAAAGTGCACCGGCTCCTATGGACCCCGTCTATACCCCCATCGTACTAAGTCTCCCCAATATCCCTTATGGATGCTAGAGAAATAGATAATTTTTCTACACTGAGGAGCACATTCTCATACTATTAGTGAGTTAACGATGTTCAAGTGTTTTAGTTCAATTTGCAAACTACAAAACACGTCATTACAATTTTAAATGTACATATAGCGCATAGGACTTTTGCTGGGTATCGGGTATGACAGGTTCTTAATGCCGACAGTCAGAATATCGACATGGACTTTTTGCACATTTTTAGGGTTAGGATTTGATTTTTGGGTTGACTTTGCACTTTTTTAGTGTTAGGTTTGCAAATTTTTAGGGTAAAGTTTTAGTTTGTGTTTACGTTTGCACATTTTTAGGGTTAGGGTTTGGTTTTGCACATTTTTTAGGGTTAGGTTTTGCACATTATTTAGAATTAGGTTTTGCACATTTTTCAGGGTTAGGTTTTGGTTTATATTTTGCACATTTCAGGGTTAGGATTGTGTTTTGCACATTTTTAGGGTTAGGTTTTGCACATTTTCTGTGGTTAGATTTTGGTTTAGAGTTAGGTTTGTGTTTTGCACATTTTTAGGGTTATGTTTTGGTTTGTGATTAGGTTTTGCACATTTTTAGGGTGAGATTTTGGTTTAGATTTTGCACATTTTCAGGGTTAGGTTTGTGTTTTGCACATTTTCAGGGTTAGGTTTTGGTTTAGATTTTGTACAGTTTTAGGGTTAGGTTTGTGTTTAGGTTTTGCACAGTTTTAGAATTAGCTTTTGTTTTCGCACATTTTTAGGGTTAGGTTTGGATTAAGGGTCAGGCTAAAATAAGCAGAAAAATAAGAATTTACTTACCGATAATTCTATTTCTCGGAGTCCGTAGTGGATGCTGGGGTTCCTGAAAGGACCATGGGGAATAGCGGCTCCGCAGGAGACAGGGCACAAAAAAAGTAAAGCTTTAGGATCAGGTGGTGTGCACTGGCTCCTCCCCCTATGACCCTCCTCCAAGCCAGTTAGGTACTGTGCCCGGACGAGCGTACACAATAAGGGAGGAATTTTGAATCCCGGGTAAGACTCATACCAGCCACACCAATCACACCGTACAACTTGTGATCTAAACCCAGTTAACAGTATGATAACAGCGGAGCCTCTGAAAAGATGGCTCACAACAATAATAACCCGATTTTTGTAACTATGTACAAGTATTGCAGATAATCCGCACTTGGGATGGGCGCCCAGCATCCACTACGGACTCCGAGAAATAGAATTATCGGTAAGTAAATTCTTATTTTCTCTATCGTCCTAGTGGATGCTGGGGTTCCTGAAAGGACCATGGGGATTATACCAAAGCTCCCAAACGGGCGGGAGAGTGCGGATGACTCTGCAGCACCGAATGAGAGAACTCCAGGTCCTCTTTTGCCAGGATATCAAATTTGTAGAAATTTACAAACGTGTTCTCCCCTGACCACGTAGCTGCTCGGCAGAGTTGTAATGCCGAGACCTCTCGGGCAGCCGCCCAAGATGAGCCCACCTTCCTTGTGGAATGGGCCTTAACCGATTTAGACTGTGGCAGGCCTGCCTCAGAATGTGCAAGTTGAATTGTGTTACAAATCCAACGAGCAATCGACTGCTTAGAAGCAGGCGCACCCAACTTGTTGGGTGCATACAGTATAAACAGCGAGTCAGATTTTCTGACTCCAGCTGTCCTGGAACATATTTTCAGGGCCCTGACAACTTCTAGCAACTTGGAGTCCTCCAAGTCCCTAGTAGGTGCAAGGCACCACACACAATAAGCTGGTTCAGGTGAAACACTGACACCACCTTAGGGAGAGAACTGGGGACGAGTCCGCAGCTCTGCCCTGTCCGAATGGACAAACAGATATGGGCTTTTTTGAGAAAAAAACACCAATTTGACACTCGCCTGGTCCAGGCCAGGGCCAAGAGCATGGTCACTTTTTATGTGAGATGCTTCAAATCCACATATTTGACTGGTTTTAAACCAATGTGATTTGAGGAATCCCAGAACTACGTTGAGATCCCACAGTGCCACTAGAGGCACAAAAAAGGGTTTTGTATATGCAATACTCCCTTGACAAACTTCTGGACTTCAGGAACTGAAGCCAATTCTTTCTGGAAGAAAATTTACAGGGCCGAATTTGAACCTTAATGGACCCCAATTTGAGACCCATAGACACTCCTGTTTGCAGGAAATGCAGGAAACGACCGAGTTGAAATTTCTTTGTGGGGCCTTCCTGGCCTCACACCACGCAACATATTTTCGCCACACGTGGTGATAATGTTGTGCGGTCACCTCCTTTCTGGCTTTGACCAGGGTAGGAATGACCTCTTCCGGAATGCCTTTTTTCCCTTAGGATCCGGCTTTCCATCTCCATGCCGACAAACGCAGCTGCGGTAAGTCTTGGAACAGACATGGTACTTGCTGAAGCAAGTCCCTTCTTAGCGGCAGAGGCCATAAGACCTCTGTAAGCATCTCTTGAAGTTCCGGGTACCAAGTCCTCCTTGGCCAATCCGGAGCCATGAGTATAGTTCTTACTCCTCTACGTCTTATAATTCTCAGCACCTTAGGTATGAGAAGCAGAGGAGGGAACACATACACCGACTGGTACACCCACGGTGTTACCAGAACGTCCACATCTATTGCCTGAGGGTCTCTTGACCTGGCGCAATACCTGTCCCGTTTTTTGTTCAGCCGGGACGCCATCATGTCCACCTTTGGTATTTCCCAACGGTTTACAATCATGTGGAAAAAACTTCTCAATGAAGTTTCCACTCTCCCGGGTGGAGGTCGTGCTGAGGAAGTCTGCTTCCCAGTTTCCATTCCCGGGATGAAAAACTGCTGACAGTGTTATCACATGATTTTCCGCCCAGCGAAAAGTCCTTGCAGTTTCTGCCATTGCCCTCCTGCTTCTTGTGTCGCCCTGTCTGTTTACGTGGGCGACTGCCGTGATGTTTTTCCCACTGGATCAATACCGGCTGACCTTGAAGCAGAGGTCTTGCTAAGCTTAGAGCATTATAAATTTACCCTTAGCTCCAGTATATTTATGTGGAGAAAAGTCTCCATACTTGATCACACTCCCTGGAAATTTTTCCCTTGTGTGACTGCTACCCAGCCTCTCAGGCTGGGCTCCGTGGTTACCAGCATCCAATCCTGAATGCCGAATCTGCGGCCCTCTAGAAGATGAGCACTCTATAACCACCACAGGAGAGACACCCTTGTCCTTGGATATTGGGTTATCCGCTGATGCATCTGAAGATGCGATCCGGACCATTTGTCCAGCAGATCCCACTGAAAAGTTCTTACGTGAAATCTGCCGAATGGAATTGCTTCGTAGGAAGCCACCATTTTTACCAGGACCCTTGTGCAATGATGCACTGTTTTTTTTTTAGGAGGTTCCTGACTTGCTCGGATAACTCCCTGGCTTTCTCTTCCGGGAGAAACACCTTTTTCTGGACTGTGTCCAGAATCATCCCTAGGCACAGCAGACGTGTCGTCGGGATCAGCTGCGATTTTGGAATATTTAGAATCCACCCGTGCTGATTGTAGCAGTATCCGAGATAGTGCTACTCCGACCTCCAACTGTTCCCTGGACTATGCCCCTATCAGGAGATCGTCCAAGTAAGGGATAATTTAGACGCCTTTTCTTCGAAGAAGAATCATCAATTCGGCCATTACCTTGGTAAAGACCCCGGGGTGCCGTGGACAATCCAAACGGCAGCGTCTGAAACTGATAGTGACAGTTCTGCACCACGAACCTGAGGTACCCTTAGTGAGAAGGGCAAATTTGGGACATAGAGGTAAGCATCCCTGATGTCCCGGGACACTATATAGTCCCCTTCTTCCTGGTTCGTTATCACTGCTCTGAGTGACTTCATCTTAATTTGAACCTTTGTAAGTGTTCAAAAAATTTTTTTTAGAATAAGTCTCACCTAGCCTTCTGGCTTCAGTACCACAATATAGTGTGGAATAATACCCCTTTTCTGTAGTAGGAGGGGTAATTTAATTGTCACCTGCTGGGAATACAGCTTGTGAATTTTTTCCCATACTACCTCCTTGTCGGAGGGAGACTTGGTAAAGCAGACTTCAGGAGCCTGCGAAGGGGAAACGTCTCGACATTCCCATCTGTACCCCCGGGATACTACTTGTAGGATCCAGGGGTCCTGTACGGTCTCAGCGCCATGCTGAGAACTTGTCAGACGCGGTGAAACGCTTCTGTTCCTGGGAATAGGCTGCCTGCTGCAGTCTTCTTCCCTTTCCTCTATCCCTGGGCAGATATGATCTTATAGGGACGAGAGGACTGAGGCTGAAAAGACGGTGTCTTTTTCTGCAGAGATGTGACTTAGGGTAAAAAACGGTGGATTTTCCAGCAGTTGCCGTGACCACCAGGTCCGAAGGACCGACCCCAAACAAGTCCTCTTCCTTTATACGGCCATACTGTGCCGTTTGGAATCTGCATCACCTGACCACTGTCGTGTCCATAACATCTTCTGGCAGTTATGGACATCGCGTTTATTCATGATGCCAGAGTGCAAATATCCCTCTGTGCATCTCGCATATATAGAAATGCTCTATAGTCAATAAAATACTGTCCCTGTCAAGGGTATCAATATTTTTAGTCAGGGAATCCGACCAAGCCACCCTAGCTCTGCACATCCAGGCTGAGGCGATCGCTGGCCGCAGTATAACACCAGTATGTGTGTATATACTTTTTATTATATTTTCCAGCCTTGTCAGCTGGTCCTTGAGGACGGCCCTATCTATAGACGGTACCGCCACTTGTTTTGATAAGCGTGTGAGCGCCTTATCCACCTTAAGGGGTGTTTCCCAACGCGCCCTAACTTCTGGCGGGAAAGGGTATACCGCCCATAATTTTCTATCGGGGGGAACCCACGCATCATCACACACTTTATTTAATTTATCTGATTCAGGAAAAACTATGGTAGTTTTTTCACATCCCACATAATACCCTCTTTTGTGGTACTTGTAGTATCAGAAATACGTAACACCTCCTTCATTGCCTTTAACGTGTGGCCCTAATAAGGAATACGTTTGTTTATTCACCGTCGACACTGGATTCAGTGTCCGTGTCTGTGTCTGTGTCGACCGACTAAAGTAAACGGGCGTTTTAAAACCCTTGACGGTGTTTTTGAGACGTCTGGACCGTACTAATTGTTTGTCGGCCGTCTCATGTCGTCAACCGACCTTGCAGCGTGTTGACATTATCACGTAATTTCCTAAATAAGCCATCCATTCCGGTGTCGACTCCCTAGAGAGTGACATCACCATTACAGGCAATTGCTCCGCCTCCTCACCAACATCGTCCTCCTACCTGTCGACACACACGTACAGACACACAGCACACACACAGGGAATGCTCTGATAGAGGACAGGACCCACTAGCCCTTTGGAGAGACAGAGGGAGAGTTTGCCAGCACACACCAAAAACGCTATAATTATATAGGGACAACCTTATATAAGTGTTTTCCCTTATAGCATCTTAATATATATATAAGCATATCGCCAAATTAGTGCCCCCCCTCTCTGTTTTAACCCTGTTTCTGTAGTGCAGTGCAGGGGAGAGCCTGGGAGCCTTCCCTCCAGCCTTTCTGTGAGGGAAAATGGCGCTGTGTGCTGAGGAGATAGGCCCCGCCCCTTTTTCGGCGGCCTCGTCTCCATCTCTTAACGGATTCTGGCAGGGGTTAAATATCTCCATATAGCCTCCGGAGGCTATATGTGAGGTATTTTTAGCCAAAATAGGTATTCATTTGCCTCCCAGGGCGCCCCCCTCCCAGCGCCCTGCACCCTCAGTGACTGCCGTGTGAAGTGTGCTGAGAGGAAAATGGCGCACAGCTGCAGTGCTGTGCGCTACCTTTAGAAGACTGAGGAGTCTTCTGCCGCCGATTCTGGACCTCTTCTTACTTCAGCATCTGCAAGGGGGCCGGCGGCAAGGCTCCGGTGACCATCCAGGCTGTACCTGTGATCGTCCCTCTGGAGCTGATGTCCAGTAGCCAAGAAGCCAATCCATCCTGCACGCAGGTGAGTTCACTTCTTCTCCCCTAAGTCCCTCGTTGCAGTGATCCTGTTGCCAGCAGGACTCACTGTAAAATAAAAAACCTAAGCTAAACTTTCCTAAGCAGCTCTTTAGGAGAGCCACCTAGATTGCACCCTTCTCGGCCGGGCACAAAAATCTAACTGGCTTGGAGGAGGGTCATAGGGGGAGGAGCCAGTGCACACCACCTGATCCTAAAGCTTTACTTTTTTTGTGCCCTGTCTCCTGCGGAGCCGCTATTCCCCATGGTCCTTTCAGGAACCCCAGCATCCACTAGGACGATAGAGAAACTATGTTGACATTCTGGTGTCGACATTATGTTGATAATTTTTTATTTTTTTTAACAGTGGTGTTGACCTAAAGCCCAAGTTGACATTCTGAATGTTGACTTTTCATACCACACCCCACTTGCACAGATTTAACATTGGCTTAAAATATAACGCAAGGACAATACCAAGCGCACTGCATGGACAATGACTTGTAGATCGCACGCCACTTTGTACAACTCCACCCAACATGCAGAATGATAACATGTCAAAACCACACGTTGCCAAACCAGTATTATGGGGCAGCTGACTTTCTTAATCAGTGACTGAGCCCAATGCTGTCGCTGCCCCCACACTAACCCCTTGAACTTTAGAAAATAGCCTCTATATGCCACAGCCAAGTAGACAGAGTCAAGCTACTACTCAGGCTGAAGCGTCTTTGCAGGAAGGCACTAAGAGGGGAGATGACATTACCAGGGCAAAGCAGTAGAGCAAAGTAGGAAATATCTAGAATGGCGAGGGCAGATAATAGAGTACAGTTTCAAGAGAAAGCAGGAGAATGCAGCATGGTACAGATGGTGAGCTATTGTGCAATGAGTGTGGGGTTAAATTTGTGTGTGGGGGCACAAGAAGCTGGAGTTTGTGTGTTGTGATAGGCAGTTAGTAATCTTAGGGAATCTGGATAGATCTCTTGGCTTGTAGCAGATCATGAAATGACGTAAAGAGAAGAGATTATGACTCTGCGATTGCTCCTGACTCCCCCACTGTGCACATAGTTTTTCCTCATTACTTTGTACTGACAGACGAGGGTATAGAATAAGAGACTGCTGTAGTAAGTAAGTGTTTATTACTCACCTGTGTTGGTATCTGTAAGGATTTCCTCCTCCTTACACTGCTGGTCACCCCACACATACGTCTCTTCTTCTCTCTTTATATATTTTATATTGATATCAGTCAGGTCATCACCCTATACAACCCATAAAACAATAAAGTAATGTTTGGTTTCATTAGGCAAGATGAACCAGTATAACAGTGCATAAGACATACAGCTTTTCTAACCATCATATAATAATGATAAGTCACTTTGGTAGTTTGTGAGTCCCTAAAGCCCATCTACCTGATCTTCCTGTGGAATCCAATGATTCTCCTCTGTACAGTCCTGGGAATAAAGAGGACGGGGACATCTCTCTGCGGTATCTCTGTTACTGGGTCCATCTGTAGGAGACACACAGTGACTGATTACATTCTCTTTATGCGATTCACATTATGTGGACAGTATCCTATGCAAGCCATAATTTGAGACAAATATGCTGCATTTACTATGTACAATATATAGCCAAGCAATTGTTGCATGTTCAAACCTTAAAGTTCTTGTAATAGAGCAATGAGTAGGCAGGATCAGTGGGTATGTAAAGACCAGTAATCTCTTTGAATAATAGGATAGGTCTACCAATAATGATTTTAGGACATTTCAAAAAGATATGGAACAATGTATGTCTAGTGTCTCCACATATCTAACAGCGTGAAATATTTTGAGCAGCGCCATAAAAAATAAGATTTTACTTGCCGGTAAATCTATTTCTCGTAGTCCGTAGAGGATGCTGGGCCTCCGTAAGGACCATGGGGAATAGACGGGCTCCGCAGGAGATAGGGCCCTTTAAGAAAGCTTTGGACTCTGGGTGTGCACTGGCTCCTCCCTCTATGCCCCTCCTCCAGACCTCAGTTAGGGAAACTGTGCCCAGAGGAGATGGACAGTACGAGGAAGGATTTTTGTAAATCTAAGGGCGAGATCCATACCAGCCACACCAATCACACCGTATAACTTGTGATACACTACCCAGTCAACAGTATGAACAACAACATAGCCTCGGTTCAACCGATAAACTATAACATAACCCTTATGTAAGCAACAACTATATACAAGTCTTGCAGAAGAAGTCCGCACTTGGGACGGGCGCCCAGCATCCTCTACGGATTACGAGAAATAGATTTACCGGTAAGTAAAATCTTATTTTCTCTAACGTCCTTGAGGATGCTGGGACTCCGTAAGGACCATGGGGATTATACCAAAGCTCCCAAACGGGCGGGAGAGTGCGGATGACTCTGCAGCACCGATTGAGCAAACAGGAGGTCCTCCTCAGCCAGGGTATCAAACTTATAGAACTTTGCAAAGGTGTGATAAAGTCAATTATTATCTTTAAACATAAAGCTATACACTATTACCGTGGAGCCGCTATGGCCGCCAGACCACGTGCACGTGCTACGCACTTTGTACGCTATTTGCGTACAGAGTCCCGCATGTGGTACGCACTCGGCGTACACGCGCTCCGCTGAGTGTACGGAATACACACAGCGGGCGCACACACAGTTGATAACCTTTAAACCTTGTTAATAAAACACAGTAAGAATATACTTATACTCTAAACCTTAGTAGTCAAATACTGTAATGATGTAACGCTTAAAAACCTTAACAATGTGTATGCTGTTTGAGCGATTGAGACGATAAGAGAGCCCTTTGCAGGAAAGTGAAAACACAACACCGGGTTTGGTTAAAAACCACAGCAGCTCTAACACTGCCGTGGATTATTCAGAGAAAAAGGGGAAAACAATACAAGTTATACACTACAAGCTAACACAGAAATCTAACAGAATAACAGAGAATAAGACGAACAATGGCTACAGAGAATATACATACGTGGGGAATCTTTTGCATGTGCGACCTGGAATCCAGTCCTCAGCTATTCAGGTAGAAAGCCTTCAGAGACATGAGGCTGGCCAGGCAACAGTGGTCTTTATATACACAACATACATTCACAATACAATGGTACCTGTAATCTCATTGTTCATTGGACACAGGGATGTGTCTCTACATTACAGCAAAGGTCATAGGTGGATTTGAACAGGTGGGCTGCGTCTTTCCCCAACTGCTCTTGTGGGTGGTATCCTCAGGATTCCAGCCGCATGTGTAATTTACAGCAAATACAGTTAATGTTCATAATCTACTTCTGTACATAACTATACGCAGGAGCAGGCGATCCTTTCCTAACTAACACCGGAATGTTACTCTTAAAATACTCTACAGCTGGATACTAGACACCACCTTTCAACCTTTATCTGACCCTTCCTATCATGCAAAGAGGAATCTCTCTGTCCAGGAACAGTTTAAACTAATCATACTCGCTGACATGGTCTAGGGGAATATTAACTATAAAATGCACTATTTGGGTTAAATATGCTACGATCGAGTCGCACGCTACACGCTCACAAACTCCGCCATAATTACACATCTCATGCACACGATCGCCGGAGCGATCTTACGCAACTTGCGGGTATGTGCACGCACGGGGGAACAGGTGCACGAGCAGCGTGCATGTGCATGAGGGGTTAGTACAAGGGGTATGCATCATGATATTTTTCGACTTTGACAGGTGCTAGACCCCGACCAAGTAGCTGCTCGGCACAACTGTAATGCCGAGACCCCTCGGGCAGCCGCCCAAGAAGAGCCCACTTTCCTAGTGGAATGGGCCTTACCCGATTTAAGCAATGACAAACCTGCCGTAGAATGCGCCTGCTGAATCGTATTACAGATCCAGCGAGCAATAGTCTGCTTTGAAGCAGGAGCGCCAACCTTGTTGGCCGCATACAGAACAAACAGCGCTTCAGTCTTCCTGATTCTAGCCGTTCTGGTCACATAAATCTTCAAAGCCCTGACCACATCCAGGGACTCGGAATCCTCCAAGTCCCGTGAAGCCACAGGCACGACAATAGGTTGGTACACATGAAAAGATGAGACCACTTTTGGCAGAAAGTGAGGACGAGTCCTCAACTCTGCCCTATCCACGTGAAAAACCAAGTATGGGCTTTTATGTGATAAAGCCGCCAATTCTGAAACACGTCTTGCCGAAGCCAATGCCAACAACATGACCACTTTCCACGTGAGGTACTTCAACTCCACAGTTTTGAGTGGTTCAAACCAAGGTGACTTGAGGAAACGTAACACCACGTTAAGATCCCAAGGCGCCACCGGAGGCACAAAGGGAGGCTGAATATGCAGCACACCCTTCACAAAAGTCTGTACTTCAGGAAGAGAGGCTAATTCTCTTTGAAAGAAAATGGATAAGGCCAAAATTTGGACCTTTATGGACCCTAATTTTAGGCCCAAAGTCACTCCTGTTTGAAGGAAGTGAAGTAGACGGCTCAAATGGAACTCCTCCGTAGGAGCAGCTCTGGCCTCACACCAAGAAACATATTTTCGCCATATACGGTGATAATGTTTTAACGTCACGTCTTTCCTAGCCTTGATCAGGGTAGAAATGACCTCCTCCGGAATCCCTTTTTCCGCTAGGATCCGGCGTTCAACCGCCATGCCGTCAAACGCAGCCGCGGTAAGTCTTGGAACAGACAGGGCCCCTGCCGCAGCAGGTCCTGCCTAAGAGGAAGAGGCCACGTATCTTCTGTGAGCAACTCTTGCAGCTCCGGATACCAAGTCCTCTGTGGCCAATCTGGAACAATGAGGATTGTTCTGACCCTGCTTATTCTTATTATTCTCAACACTTTGGGTATGAGAGGAAGAGGAGGAAACACATAGACCGATCTGAACACCCAAGGTGTCACCAGAGCGCCTACCGCTGCCGCCTGAGGGTCACTTGACCTGGCGCAATACCGCTTTAGCTTTTTGTTGAGACGGGATGCCATCATGTCTATTTGAGGCAGTCCCCACCAACCCGTGATCTGTGCAAAGACTTCTTGACGAAGTCCCCACTCTCCCGGATACAGGTCGTGCCTGCTGAGTAAGTCCGCCTCCCAGTTGTCCACCCCCAGGATGAACACTGCTGATAGCGTGCTTACATGGCCTTCCACCCAGCGTAGAATCCTGGTCGCTTCTGCCATGGCCACTCTGCTCCATGTTCCGCCTTGGCAGTTTATATGAGCCACTGCTGTGACATTGTCTGACTGAATCAGAACCGTTTTTTCCCGAAGCAATTCCTCCGCTTGACGCAGGGCGTTGTATATGGCCCTCAACTCCAGGACGTTGATGTGGAGACAAGTCTCTAGATCTGACCAGAGTCATTGGAAATTTCTTCCCAGTGTGACTGCTCCCCAGCATCGGAGGCTTGCGTCCGTGGTCACCAGGACCCAGTCCTGAATGCCGAACCTGCGACCCTCTAGTAGGTGAGCACTGTGCAGCCACCACAGGAGAGATACCCTGGTCCTGGGAGACAGGGTGATCCTTCGATGCATTTGTAAATGGGACCCGGACCACTTGTCCAAGAGGTCCCATTGAAAAGTCCTCGCATGGAACCTGCCGAAAGGGATGGCCTCGTATGCAGCCACCATCTTCCCCAGGACCCGCGTGCAATGATGCACTGAAACCTGTTTTGGTTTTAATAGGTTCCTGACCAGGGCTATGAGCTCCTGAACCTTTTCGACCGGAAGAAAAACCTTTTTCTGGTCTGTGTCTAGAATCAGGCCCAAAAAAGTTAGATGCGTTGTAGGGACTAGCTGGGACTTCAGTATATTGAGAATCCAGCCGTGTAACTGCAACGTCTTCATGGACAGAAACACGCTGTCCAGCAACTTCTCCCGAGATCTCGCCTTTATGGGGAGATCGTCCAAGTATGGGATTATTGTGACCCCCTGCCTGCGCAGGAGCACCATCATTTCCGCCATTACCTTGGTGAAAATTCTCGGGGCCGTGGAAAGCCCAAACGGCAACGTCTGAAATTGGTAGTGACAGTCCTGCACTGCAAATCTCAGGAACGCCTGATGAGGGGGAATACCGGAACATGAAGGTAAGCATCCTTTATGTCCAGGGACACCATTCAATCCCCCCGTAAAGGCGGGCGATGACCGCCCTGAGTGATTCCATTTTGAACTTGAACCTCTTCAAGTACATGTTCAGGGATTTTAGGTTTAAAATGGGTCTGACCGAACCGTCCGGTTTCAGTACCACAAACAGGGTTGAGTAACATCCCTCTCCTTGCTGGAGATGAGGAACTGTGACAATCACCTGTTGAATATACAATTTTTGGATTGCTGCCAACACTAGCTCCCTCTCTGATGGGGAAGCCGGCAGAGCCGATTTGAAAAAACGGCGAGGAGGCAAGTCTTCGAATTCCAGCCTGTATCCTTGAGAAACAATCTCTAATGCCCAGGGATCCACCTGCGAGTGAACCCAGACGTGGCTGAAAAACCGAAGACGAGCCCCACTAGATCTGCCTCCCCCCGGGAAGCCCCAGCGTCATGCGGTGGACTTTGCAGACGCAGGCGAGGACTTCTGCTCTTGGGAACTAGCTGTGTGCAGCTTCTTTCCCCTGCCTTTCCCTCTGGCAACAAAGGACGATCCCTGTACCTTTTTGTTTTTATTGGAACGAAAGAACTGCATTTGATAATGAGGTGCCTTTTTTGTATGCTGCGGTGGGACATAAGGTAAGAAATTCGACTTACCAGCCGTAGCAGTAGAGACAAAATCTGAGAGGCCGTCTCCAAACAACTCCTCCCCTTTGTAAGGCAAGGACTCCATATGTCGCTTTGAATCGGCGTCTCCCATCCACTGTCGGGTCCACAAGAGCCGCCTAGCAGAAATAGACATAGCATTTATTCTGGAGCTTAATAAACAAATGTCTCTGAGTATCTCTCATATACAAGGAAGCATCTCTGATATGCTCTATGGTCATTTGAATGGCATCCCTATCTAAGGTGTCAATCTCCGTAGATAAGGAATCTGCCCATGCCACAACCGCACTACAAACCCAGGCCGACGCCATAGCCGGTCTAACAATAGTACCTGAATGAGTGTAAATGTGCTTTATGGTAATTTCCTGCCTGCGATCAGCAGGATCCTTGAGGGAAGCCGTATCCTGAGAAGGCAGTGCCACCTTTTTGGACAAGCGTGTCAGCGCCTTGTCTACTTTAGGCGAAGATTCCCATTGTATCCTATCCGTTTGTGGAAAAGGATACGCCATAAGAATCCTTTTGGGAACTTGTGGTCTCCTATCCGGAGATTCCCAAGTCTTTTCGCACAATTCACTCAGTTCAAATGAGGACTGAAAGGTGACTTCAGGCCTTTTCCCTTTATACATGTGTACCCTCGTGTCAGTAATATGCAAAACCTCTTTAATGGCAATAATCATGTACCGAATACCTTTTGCCACACTCGGCTGTAATTTTGCATCTTCATAGTCGACACTAGAGTCAGTATCCGTGTCGGTATCTGTGTCATCGATCTGGGATATGGTGCGCTTCTGAGACCCCGAAGGTCCTGGCGCCACAGGGACAGGCATGGACTGGCTACCTGACTGATCCCTAGCTTCAGCCTTGTCTAACCTTTTATGCAATAGATTGACATTTGCATTCAAGACATTCAGCATATCCACCCATTCCGGTGTCGGCGTTGCCGACGGCGACCTGACATTCAAGCACTCCCTCTCCACATTAAGCAAGCCTTCCTCGTCAAACATGTCGACACACGCATACCGACACTTCACACACACAGGGAACCTCTTTTCTGAAGACAGTATCCCCTTCAAGGCCCTTTGGAGAGACAGAGAGAGAGTATGCCAGCACACACCCCAGCGCAATGACCCTGGAGACCAACACAAAATGTTTTTCCCCCAGCCGCGCTGTATAATATGTTATCCGCCAATTATGTGCCCCCCCCCCCACACTCTTTTAAACACCCCTTCACCGTGTGTAAGCAGGGGAGAGTCCGGGGAGCTTCCTCTCAGTGGTGCTGTGGAGAGAAAATGGTGCTGGTGAGTGCTGAGGGAGAAGCCCCGCCCCCTCGGCGGAGGGCTTCTGTCCCGCTCAAACTTACTAAAATATGGCGGAAGCTCTTTTATATACATGTACAGTGCCCACCTGTACATGTATATTGTCTTTTGCCATAATAGAGGAGTTATGTTGCTGCCCAGGGCGCCCCCCCCCCTGCGCCCTGCACCCTTACAGTGACCGGAGTATGTGAGGTGTATGGGAGCAATGACGCATAGCTGCAGTGCTGTGCGTTACCTCAGTGAAGCTGAAGGCTTCTGCCGCCTGACGTCTTCTGACTTCGGTTCTTCTGGCTCTGTGAGGAGAACGGCGGCGCGGCTCCGGGGGTGGACGCCCAGTAAGAACCTGTGTTCACCCCCTCTGGAGCTAATGGTGTCCAGTAGCCGAGGAAGCAGAGCCTATCTTAGACAAGAAGGTCTGCCCCTCTCTCCCCAGTCCCACGATGTAGGGAGCCTGTTGCCAGCAGTGCTCCCTGTAAAAAAGTAGAGAAAAAATCCAAACAAAAATGCTTCTCGGCAGAGAATTCAGGAGAGCTCTCTGCAGTGCACCCATCCTGCTCTGGGCACTGTGTAAAACTGAGGTCTGGAGGAGGGGCATAGAGGGAGGAGCCAGTGCACACCGAGAGTCCAAAGCTTTCTTAAAGTGCCCTATCTCCTGCGGAGCCCGTCTATTCCCCATGGTCCTTACGGAGGCCCAGCATCCTCAAGGACGTTAGAGAAATATGGGAGCATCTAGTTAGAACCATGTACTTGGCCTCTTGCACTTAGCTAGTTACGGAGGCATTGTGTATAATGTATAGTTACCTTTTCGTATTCTGGGGAAGGATTCCAGTGACAGGGTACCTTATTGTCGCAAGCAGTGAGCAACTCAAGAGGTGTCAGCACAAGGCTGTGAATTCTTTATTTAAACTAAAAAGCACTTGCATTGAGACTGAGTTTGCGGTAAAGAACTGAAGCCTTATGGCGTAACACAAAAGGACATAACAAAAAAACAAATGTGCACGTTGGCGGTATTTCCAGATCCAGCAGCACGGCTGCAGGGAGTTCCCACCGGTCATCTGGACAAGGTAACTTTTGCACATGTATGCTTGGGAGGGAGCGGGCATTATATCCACCACTGAAGAGTACAAGTGGGACTTGTTCTCTTCAGCTAAGGGGATAAGGTTACAAATTCATAATGGGCACCTTTTACAAAGCTAGAGGACCTTCCCATTTTCATTACTGCAGATATACATGATTAACTGACTTGATGACTACCACAGGCTGATCCGACCAATACAGCAGTGTTATACATAGGGGTATATTCAATAAGAGTTGGATCCATTCCGACATGCAGTTGTCGGAATGGATCTGACAACCCCTATTCAATGGACGGCCAAATCAGACTGTCAGACGGATTTGGCCGTATACAGGGTCCCGTAGCAGCGGCCAGGGGAGCAGAGAACGGCGTCCGTGAGCGAGAAGGGCTGGCTGCAGGGTACATGTGTGGGGTGGCGGGGGGAGGCGCTGCAGGGAGAGAGGTGCTTGCGGGAGGCAGGGGGAGCAGAGATAGGTGGCCGGCGGTAGGGGCTGGCTGCGGGGAGACATGTCTGCAGAGGGGGCGCTGCAGGGAGAGAGGTGCCTGGCCGGGGGACGGTTAGGCACCTCTCTCCCTGCAGCGCCTCCCCCCGCCGCCGCAGACATGTCCCCCCGCAGCCAGGTGGTCTTCAGTATGCCGGCTGTCGGGATCCACCCGACACTTATTCTCCCTCGTGGGGGTCCACGACACCCCTGGAGGGAGAATCTCGCCACACTGTCGGTATGCCGGCGGTCGGGCTCCCGGCATACTACACCCCCCGTAGCCAGCTCCCCCCCCCCCCCCCCCCCCCGCTGGTCGTCGATCTCGGCTCCCCAGCCACCCACAGCACTGGTTGTCTCCTCACCTCAATCCGACTTGTTTTCAAGTCGGATTGAGTTTGTCGGAAAGGGGACCAAAACCTGTCGGATTTGGCCCCATTTCCGACAGAAGCACGTGGATCGGCGTCTATTCCGCCGATCCATGTGTTTTCCGACAAGTCGGGAATTCCTGACTTGTCGGAATAAATCAGCCCCTATTGAATAGGTCGGAACCCCTTCCGAACCATTTCTGTCGGAAGCTGCAGTCTTTTCGACAAGACAACAGCTTCCGACAGTTATTGAATACACCCCATAGTCTCTCGGGTTGTATTGAGTTTAGTAATACACTCATTAGCTTACATAGTTAATTTACAATTATTACCATGCCGTGCAGAAATAGCCACATCTGGAACCTTATGGTTTCATTTTATTGTCTAGTCTTGAACCATTCTCACAAATGCGTCACCTACTAATTATGTCCATGTTTATCTTATGCCATCAGTCACATGATCAAAAAGCTCCTGATTCAATACACAGAACCTCAAAATGAGTCTGGGGGTGTAACATTTTCTTGTTTAGGAGATGGGATAAAAAATGCTACATTCGGTCATAAACGGTCATAAACCCAAAACCCTGTGACTGCGCAGAATGGACAGATGCCGTTTAGCAGCATTTTAGAACAGATGGTGTATGTATTAGATAGGGTATAAATATAGGATTGATGGGGGAGTTTATTATACGCCTCTGAGGAAGGACTACAATCCAAAACGCGTTAGGCGTAAAAACTCTCTCCTGTATGTACCCAAAGAACAAGCTGGTGACTGTAAGCTGGTGACGTGCTTTTGGTCTGGATGCCGGTTCCGGAGCTTGTGTCCAAGACAGCCTAGGTCCATCTGGGTGACTCCACGCCATGCCTGCTGTTTTGCCAGTGGGGAGATATATATGTGCAAAATTCGTCTTTTTATTGTAAGTTTGACGTACTATTAAACCTGTGCTTTTTAAAAAGATAACGTGCACTATTCCATTTCCTTTTTTGGTGTACCCCGTTATGAGCTATTCTAGTATTCTAGCTCTTTCAACTATATGAAAGGGGGACACCTTTTGTTGTAGGTCCATTTGAGAAAGGTCTGATGTATCTGGTCCTATCTGCATATATGTGAAAGACCTAAAAAAAAACAAAAAAACAAAACGGTACTTTATACATTTTGCCACCTATGGGTGTGTAATGGTGAATTTGTTTTTATAGGAGTGCTTGAAATCTATGCATCTTCTTTTATAATCACGATTTGCATATTCACCTAAAATAAAAAATAAATTCTTATTGCATAAATAAGTGCCTTGTAGAGAAATACTGCACAATTCTAACAGCACAAGTTATTTGCACAGCAGCAAGCTATTAAGTAGATCTTCAGAATACTCCAGATTAACTGCACTATAATGAAATGCCACACAGTTATTTTCCATATGAACAAATCATATCAAGGAAGATACTCAGCAGACTTTTCACAGGTTAGCTTCACCATAGAGAACTATCATGAGGTAACATACTTTCCAAATGATACAGGCAGATGAACTTTGCTGAGCAACTCAGAGCATAAATCTAAGTATGCATCAGGACAACTCGCTTCCATACCCTCTCCACGAGAACACTAGTGATCAGTCCAATTGAAAGGAGGATGTAGGAAACCCCTTCACTTCAGAGCCAGAAATGTAAAAATCGAAATTGCGGCAACTCCTGGCTGAAACAGGCTTTAGTCTAAAACTCCCTCTAAAGTAACCAACCTGGAAATCCTTTTTCTTTAAAGCCACTGCAGGAAGGAGGAAGTAGCCATGACTTAAGAGATTGTGTTGTGGAGGTATAGCATGGACTATACTGGGCCTTCTGCCACACTTAGTTTACTAAGAATATCTAGTCCAACTGGGTGCTAAAAGAATCACCCAAAGTATTTTTATCCTTTTGGGAACCCCTGGAAGAATCACTAACAGAACAGGTAAATCAGTTGGATTTTCCAAAGTAAAAAGATGGCAGAACTGCCTGCTGACTCCTATCAGGAGCAGAAGTATTTCACCTTGTGGTTCAACTGAGAGGCCATCACCTGATATTCCCCCCACAGGCCCACTAGCTAGAGAAATACTTCCAGATTTAAGGGTATGGGCCCTCATTCCGAGTGGATCGCTTGCTAGCTACTTTTAGCAGCCATGCAAACGCATAGTCGCCACCCACGGGGGAGTGTATTTTAGAATAGCAAGAGTGCGAACGCCTGTGCAGCAGTGCAGCTGCAAACACATTTTGTGCAGAACAAGACCAGCCCTGTAGTTACTTATTCTGTGCGATCATTGCTGCGACGAATGACACGATATTGACGTGAGATACTCGCCCAGCAAATGCCCGGCCACGCCTGCGTTTTTCTAAACACTCCCAGAAAACGGTCAGTTGGCACCCAGAAACTCCCATTTCCTGTCAATCTCCCTGCATCCGCCAGTGCGACTGAAAGCATTGCTAGAACCGTTGCAAAACCACGATGCTCGTTGTACCCGTACGCCGTTAACATTGCGCAGTTTTGCCATTTTTTTAGATGATCGCTACGCAGCGAACAACGGCAGCTAGCGATCAACTCGGAATGAGGGCCATGGTCTGCTGAAGAAATCTGCTTAAAAATTTTCCACAGAGATGAAAAGAGCTTTAATGGCTGGAACATTTCGCTTCACTTAACACATTATCATGCTGGTTTCCCTCATGTGGAAGGCATCCTAGGGAGTATATTTACTAAAGTGCAAGTTTTTAGAAAACAACTTTTAGATTCTACATCTCATTTATCTAGCATTTTCTAGAAGATAATAGCTAAAATCTGATTGGTTGCTATGGGCAACATCTCCATTTCTAAAAGCGCACTTTAATAAATATAGCCCTAGGTAACCCCTGATAATTTACATAACTGACCCTTTATCGCAAAAACATGTCCACTGACCAGAGCATAGAAAATTGCATTGGAGTTCAAAGATCCTGTAACCAGGATTAAACAGCAAAAGTCCTGAGCATGAAAGGCTTAGATGGGAGTCCAAAATGGAGAATGTGAAGCTTCTGTTCATATTGTTGCTTCACAGCTATCAGCAAAGAAATAGATTCACCATTGCTTTTGAGACTTGTTACTTCTGGAATGGCCTTGAATAGAACTAAAACTTGCTTCATGCAAGGGTGGACAGACATCTGTCCTTGACCTAACAGGGACATTAGCAGTTCTTCTAGGATCATGTCCAGGACTGGACTAGCTACTCTAGTTGAAAAAAGGAACCAGATAGAGATCTTCATGAGATCACTAAGGCATTTGTGGTGGACTCTGGTTCCATAACAAAAACAGACTTGCCCCAAGGAACAGGAATTATCTGACTGCTTGTCAGAGAGCTTGGGAGCTGCACAACTCAGGGAGAGGACAGCCAACTTCTGTTTACTTGCTTTTCTGTAGGGATGAATGTAGCAATTTTTCTGGGTAGAGGCTAAAGGGACCTTTTGGAGACCCCCATGTGAAGTAATATTCAGTGACTCCCGTAACTCACAGGAAGAGAACAAAGGAGCTAGAATCCCTGCTTAGCCCCCTAAGGCATGTGGCGACCGGCATGAAGACCTTCATTAGCCTGGGCAAGAGATCTTGGGAAAGCTGGTTCAGACATCTAAAGGAGTGCACTTATAGCTGACTGCAGCAGTTAACACTCCATCTCATAGGCTATGCACATGACATCTATCCCGGATTAGTCAAGATACTATTCGGAGTGCCATCTAGTGTAGGAAAACATTTTTTGACACTGTCCCTACTCCAGGTTTAGCCATGCACATACTACCATTCCAGATATAGAGAAAGATCAGGGAACAAAACAAGAAAACTGGAGGAGGTGGAGATGCAAAAGACACAGACCATAGGCAGGGACATGCCCACCGATTACCCAGCATCTAAACACATCTATCTCATACATCCCTGCAGGTAAGATGGAAAACACCAATTGCTGCTGGCTGCTATGACCATACTGGTGGCCTTGCTAAGTGGGATGATAAATCCTTTCCAGGAATGAGAAGGAATGATGGACCCCTCAGACATCCTGTGCCTAGGGTGAGACTGGCATGACAGACTACTCAAGGCTGCCCCTTCTATCTTCATTTATATCCACTATGTAGGACCCAGTGTCAGGGACTAAACAGCAGCTATTAAACCCACTTCTCAGGAGTAATGGGGAGCCACTTACCTAACTGCTACATATCTGGTGCACAGCTCGATGTCCTTCCCAGCTGGCGGCAGTGAACACTCACCCCCAGAGGCAATCCCAGGCAGAAATGAGCCTAGGCAGGTGGATGTACAGGACGCAGTACCTCCACAGCCCATTCTACTCATCCCAAGATGCAGTTGAGGGATGCTTAAGAAAGGAGCCAAAGAAAGAACAAAATAAAGCTCATGATAAAATAAAAAAATAGCTCCCACCAGCAGCCATAAAAATAGTGCCCAGTCCTGGACATTTTGCACTGAAGACCCTGGCAGCCAGTAGGGAATTTAATGTGACCAAGCTCCAGTCAACAAACTATTATCATGTACAGAGGGAAAAAGTAGCAGGTGCACTGTCTCACACTAGCTCAACCTGTAATAACCAGAGGCACTTA
The DNA here is from genome assembly GCF_028390025.1 of Pseudophryne corroboree. Taxonomy (NCBI): domain Eukaryota; kingdom Metazoa; phylum Chordata; class Amphibia; order Anura; family Myobatrachidae; genus Pseudophryne; species Pseudophryne corroboree. The sequence goes on along the minus strand of NC_086446.1, from coordinate 81,065,597 downwards.
GCATATTCCTGGCCAGGGCCACCGCATCAAGGTAGCCTCTCATTGGGCAAGTCCCTAACACTAACTATAGGGGTTCAGGTCCGGGGGGCAGGACACCCCAGAGCCACCCAGCCAGACAACCCCAGGGCATCGCAAGAGTGATACAAATAAAGAGTTAAAGAGGTAGGAGCAGCTGCTGCATGTGTGAGTAATGTGAGGAGTAAAAGAAAATAATGTGAAACTAAGTGCCATAGTGTAATGAAAGTGTTAAATTGCGATGCCACAGGGACGTCCAGCCACGGCAGGAACAGGGAGCCCCGCACCCCAGAGAATCCCCCCAATATTGACTGCCATAGTAAACCAAAATGTAGGAGTCTTACCTCAGTGTGCTCATTCTACATATGCAGGCAAAGTGCTAAACTATTTAAAATCAGTGAGGGTAGGTGGGGCAGGGTGCTAAATTAGGATGAAGGTGTCTCCTACCTTCAGAAATATGTATAAATACATCAGTTACAAAGGGAAGGGGGCCCTAATTTGCACACCTTAATTAGGTAATGAGGTGCTACTCTGCTTGAGACTTATATATATGTAACACTTTCACTCATTGAGAGGCTACCTTGATGCGGTGGGTAAGCTCATAGCCCTGGCCAGGAATATGCTAAGTGCCTCTGGTTATTACAGGTTGAGCTAGTGTGAGACAGTGCACCTGCTACTTTTTCCCTCTGTACATTGTATTAAGTCTCAAGCAGAGTAGCACCTCATTACCTACTTAAGGTGTGCAAATTAGGGCCCCCTTCCCTTTGTAACTGATGTATTTATACATATTTCTGAAGGTAGGAGACACCTTCATCCTAATTTAGCACCCTGCCCCACCTACCCTCACTGATTTTAAATAGTCTAGCACTTTGCCTGCATATGTAGAATGAGCACACTTAAGGTGTGCAAATTAGGGCCCCCTTCACAACAAACTATCATCATCTACACTATCCAGTGTCAACAAACTATTATCATCTACACTATCCAGTGTCCCCAAATTGGATGTGAAAATACAATATAATACAATCATATTACCAATCACAATGACAAGACCCAGCAAACAGAGACTATTCCAACACACAAAGAACAATCATGGAGTAAAGTAGCAGCACATCCTATCAATACATCTATTCTACTCATAGTAACATAGTAACCAAGGTTGAAAAAAAGACAATTGTCCATGGAGTTCAACCTATTTGTGGTCTCCTATGCAGTCTTATTATAGGACTACTTATTTTTATGTTAGGACTAGTTATATTAACTATAATGCGTGCCTACGCACCATAACCTTCAATATCTTTATCCAATAGGAATTTATCTAACCCATTCTTAAAGGTGTTGACTGAGTACTCTCTCAGCCAGCGAATTCCAAACACGTATTGTCCTTACTGTGAAAAAAATAAGATTTTACATACCGGTAAATCTATTTCTCGTAGTCCGTAGTGGATGCTGGGGACTCCGTAAGGACCATGGCAATAGACGGGCTCCGCAGGAGAGATGGACACTTTAAGAAAGAATTTAGATTCTGGTGTGCTCTGGCTCCTCCCTCTATGTCCCTCCTCCAGACCTCAGTTAGAGAAACTGTGCCCGGAAGGGCTGACAGTACAAGGAAAGGATTTTGTGAATCCAGGGCAAGACTCATACCAGCCACACCAATCACACCGTATAACTTGTGGTAACTTTACCCAATTAACAGTATGAACAATCACAGAGCATCAGATAAACTCTGATGCAACTATAACATAACCCTTATTTAAGCAATAACTATATACAAGCATTGCAGAAGAAGTCCGCACTTGGGACGGGCGCCCAGCATCCACTACGGACTACGAGAAATAGATTTACCGGTAAGTAAAATCTAATTTTCTCTAACGTCCTAGTGGATGCTGGGGACTCCGTAAGGACCATGGGGATTATACCAAAGCTCCCAAACGGGCGGGAGAGTGCGGATGACTGCAGCACCGAATGAGCAAACACAAGGTCCTCCTCAGCCAGGGTATCAAACTTGTAGAACTTTGCAACGGTGTTTGAACCTGACCAAGTAGCCGCTCGGCAAAGCTGTAATGCAGAGACCCCTCGGGCAGCCGCCCAAGAAGAGCCCCCCTTCCTTGTGGAATGTGCCTTAACTGATTTAGGCAGCGGCAACCCAGCCGCAGAATGAGCCTGCTGAATCGTGTTACAGAACCAGCGGGCAATAGTTTGCTTTAAAGCAGGCGCCCCAAGCTTGTTGGAAGCATACAGGATAAACAAAGATTCTGTTTTCCTGACCTTAGCCGTTCTGGCTACATAAACCTTCAAAGCCCCGACCACATCCAGTGACTCGGAATCCTCCAAGTCAGTAGTAGCCACAGGCACCACAATAGGTTGGTTTATATGAAAGGATAAAACCACTTTCGGCAGAAATTGTGGGCGGGTCCGCAATTCTGCTCTATCCGCATGGAAAACCAGATAAGGGCTTTTATGTGACAAAGCCGCCAATTCTGACACACGCCTAGCCGAAGCCAAGGTTAATAGCATGACCACCTTCCACGTGAGATATTTTACTTCCACCGTTTTGAGTGGTTCAAACCAGTGTGATTTCAGGAAACTCAACACCACGTTAAGATCCCAAGGTGCCACTGGAGGCACAAAAGGGGGCTGAATATGCAGCACTCCCTTTACAAACGTCTGAACTTCAGGCAGAGAAGCCAGTTCTTTTTGAAAGAAAATGGATAAGGCCGAAATCTGAACCTTAATGGAACCCAATTTAAGGCCCAAAGTCACTCCCGACTGTAGGAAGTGAAGAAAACGGCCCAGCTGGAAATCCTCCGTAGGGGCATTCCTGGCCTCACACCAAGCCACATATTTTCGCCATATACGGTGATAATGTTGAGCCGTCACATCCTTCCTAGCCTCTATCAGCGTAGGAATGACCTTATCCGGAATGCCTTTTTCTGCTAGGATCCGGCGTTCAACCGCCATGCCGTCAAACGCAGCCGCGGTAAGTCTTGGAACAGACACTGCCCCTGTTGCACAAGTCCTGTCTTAGAGGCAGAGGCCACGGGTCCTCTGTGAGCATTTCTGGCAGATCTGGATACCAAGTCCTTCTTGGCCAATCCGGAACAATGAGTATTGTTCTCACTCCTTTTTTTCTTATGATTCTCAGCACCTTGGGTATGAGAGGAAGAGGAGGAAATACATAGACCGACTGGAACACCCACAGTGTCACCAGTGCGTCCACAGCTATCGCCTGAGGGTCTCTTGACCTGGCGCAATATCTCTGCAGCTTTTTGTTGAGGCGGGATGCCATCATGTCCACCTGTGGCAGTTCCCCCCGACTTGCAATCTGCGTGAAGACTTCTTGATGAAGTCCCCACTCTCCCGGGTGGAGGTCGTGCCTGCTGAGGAAGTCTGCTTCCCAGTTGTCCACTCCCGGAATGAACACTGCTGACAGTGCGCTTATGTGATTCTCCGCACAGCGAAGAATTCTGGTGGCTTCTACCATCGCCACCCTGCTCCTTGTGCCGCCTTGGTGGTTTACATGAGCCACTGCAGTGATGTTGTCTGACTGAATCAGAACCGGTTGGTCGTGAAGCAGGGACTCCGCTTGACGTAGGGCGTTGTATATGGCCCTTAGTTCAAGGATGTTGATGTGAAGGCAAGTCTCCTGACTTGACCACAGCCCTTGGAAATTTCTTCCCTGTGCGACTGCCCCCCACCCTCGGAGGCTTGCATCCGTGGTCACCAGGACACAGTCCTGAATGCCGAATCTGCGACCTTCGAGAAGGTGAGCACTCTGCAGCCACCACAGGAGAGACACCCTGGCCCTGGGGGATAGGGTGATTAACCGATGCATCTGAAGATGTGATCCGGACCACTTGTCCAGTAAGTCCCATTGGAAGGTCCTCGCATGGAACCTGCCGAAAGGGAATGGCCTCATATGATGCCACCATCCTTCCCAGGACTCGAGTGCAGTGATGCACTGACACCTGTTTTGGTTTTAATAGATTCCTGACCAGTGTCATGAGCTCCTGAGCTCTCTCTATCGGGAGATAAACCCTTTTCTGGTCTGTGTCTAGGATCATGCCTAGGAGAGGCAGATGAGCTGTAGGAACCAACTGCGACTTTGGAATATATAGAATCCAGCCGTGTTGCCGTTACACTTCCAGAGAAAGTGATACGCTGTTCAGCAACTGCTCTCTTGATCTCGCTTTTATGAGGAGATCGTCCAAGTACGTGATAATAGTGACACCTTGCTTCCGCAGGAGCACCATCATTTCCGCCATTACCTTGGTGAATATTCTCGGGGCCGTGGAGAGACCAAACGGCAACGTCTGAAATTGGTAATGACAATACCGTACCGCAATTCTGAGGTACGCCTGATGAGGTGGATAAATGGGGACATGAAGGTATGCATCCTTTATGTCCAGAGTCACCATAAAATCTCCCCCTTTCAGGCTTGCAATGACCGTCTTAGCGATTCCATCTTGAACTTGAACCTTTTCAGGTATACGTTCAAGGATTTTAAATTCAATATGGGTCTACCCGAACAGTCTGGTTTCGGGACTACAACATGGTCGAATAATAACCCCCTCCTTGTTGAAGGAGGGGAACCTTGACCACCACCTGTTGAAGATACAATTTGTGAATTGCAGTTAACACTGTTTCCCTCTCGTGGGGGGAAGCCGGCAGGGCCGTCGGTGAGGGGGCATCTCCTCAAAGTCCAGCTTGTATCCCTGAGACACAATATCTATTGCCCAGGGATCTAACAGGGAGTGAACCCACTTGTGGCTGAACTTACGAAGGCGTGCCCCCACCGGGCCTAGCTCCGCCTGTGGAGCCCCAGCAACATGCGGTGGATTTTGTAGAGGCTGGGGAGGACTTCTGTTCCTGGGAAATAGCTGTGTTGTGCAGCTTCTTTCCTCTGCCCCCGCCTCTGGCAAGAAAGGACGCACCTCGGACTTTCTTGTTTCTTTGTTCGAAAGGCTGCATTTGATAATGTTGTGCTTTCCTAGGCTGTGCAGGAATATAAGGCAAAATATCAGAATTACCAGCTATAGCTGTGGAGACCAGGTCCGAGAACCCTTCTCCACACAATCCTCAGTCTTCCATATGCCTCTTAAGTCGGCATCATATGTCCATTGCATATTCTACAGGACACGTCAAGCAGAAATCGACATAGCTTTGACTCTAGGACCCAATAGACTCATGTCTATTTGGGCATGTTTTATATATATATATATATATATATATATATATATATATATATCTCTCCTCTTAAGACAGCATCTTTAATATATATATATATATATATATATATATACACACATACATACATACATACATACATACACATACTAGGGTCTCAATCTCTGCTGATAAGGTACCTGTCCACACTGCCACAGCGCTATAAACCCATGCCGACACAATCGCCGGTCTGAGTAGTGTACCAGAATGTGCACGCTATCTGCAGGATCCCTGAGAATAGCGGTTACGTCAGGGCTACCTTTTGGGCAAACGTGACACCCTAGGAGAAGATTCCCATCGTATCCTGGCCCTAGTGGGGAAAGGATACTCCCTGAGAATTCTTTGTGGGAAACTGCAGTCTCTTGTCTGGAGATTCCCGCTCTTTTTCATCATGAGAGGAGGGAAATTTACCTCAGCTGTCTTCCCTGAAACATGTGTACCCTTGTGTCAGGGACAGATGAGTCATCCGTGATATGCAAATCATCTTTTATTACAATAATCATATATTGAATACTTTTCTGCCATTTTGGCTGTAACTTTGCATTATCGTAGTCGACACTGGAGTCAGACTCCGTGTCGATATCAGTGTCTATTATTTTGGATAGTGATCATTGAGAGACTCTGAAGGGCTCTGCGACATAGGGACAGACATGGGTAGATTTCCTGTCTGTTCTCTAATCTTTTGTGCAATAAATTCACCTTAGCACTTAATTACACATATCCAAACAGGTGTCGGCGTTGTCGACGGAGACACCCTCTCACACACATTTGCTCCATCTCCTCCGTAGGGGAGCCTTTTACCTCAGACATGTCGACACACACGTACCGACACACCACACACTCAGGGAATGCTCATCTGAAGACAATTCCCCCATAAGGCCCTTTGGAGAGACAGAGAGAGAGTATGCCAGCACACACCCCAGCGCTATTAACCCAGGAATAACACAGTAACTTAATGTTAACCCAGTAGCTGCTGTTTATATTGATTTTGCACCTATATGTGCCCCCCCTCTCTTTTTACCCTCTTCTACCGTGTAACTGCTGGGGAGCTTCCTCTCAGCGGTGCTGTGGAGAAAAAACATGGCGCTGGTGAGTGCTGAGGAAGAAGCCCCGCCCCCTCGACGGCGGGCTTCTGTCCCGCTTTCATGTACAATTTTTGGTGGGGGCTCATACATATATACAGTGCCCAACTGTATATATGCAAACTTTTGCCAAAGAGGTCTCTAATTGCTGCCCAGGGCTCCCCCCCCTGCGCCCTGCACCCTTATAGTGACCGGATTATGTGGGTGTAGTGTGGGAGCAATGGTGCACAGCTGCAGTGCTGTGCGCTACCTCAGTGAACTGGAGTCTTCTGCCGCCGATTTCGAAGTCTTCTTGCTTCTTTCACCCGGCTTCTGTCTTCCGGCTCTGCGAGGGGGACGGCGGCGCGGCTCCGGGATCGGACGACTAGGGTGAGATCCTGTGTACGATCCCTCTGGAGCTAATGGTGTCCAGTAGCCTAAGAAGCAGGACCTATCTGCAGAGAGTAGGGCTGCTTCTCTCCCCTCAATCCCACGATGCAGGGAGCCTGTTGCCAGCAGAGCTCCCTGAAAATAAAAAAACCTGACAAAATACTTTCTTATAGCAAGCTCAGGATAGCTCACTAAACAGCACCCAGCTCGTCCGGGCACAGATTCAAACTGAGGTCTGGAGGAGGGACATAGAGGGAGGAGCCAGAGCACACCAGAATCTAAATTCTTTCTTAAAGTGCCCATGTCTCCTGCGGAGCCAGTCTATTCCCATGGTCCTTACGGAGTCCCCAGCATCCACTAGGACATTAGAGAAACCTTTTTGCCTCAATGTGCGGAAACTCCTCTCCTCTAACCTAAGCGAGTGTCCACGTGTCCTCTGTGCTGATCTTATATAACTCTCAGTTCTCCAGATGGGCACATAGACTGCTTCATGATTTTCTTTTGCTACCTATGCCATTCTGGTTAACCCTAGCACAGCAACTACAGGCATGCTGCTAATTTTGGTAGAAGCTGTGATGTAGACAAGCACAGAAGAGAGAGTAGCAGGACAGACGAGTAAGGCAAAGTAGGGCATAGCAACACAGAATGATGATGGCTCAGAGTGGGGAAGAGCAGCAAGTGGCAATAAAGCATTAGGCCAGAGCAGGATATACAGACAGATCAGGTGATGAAGAGCAACAGCACAGCGCATCTAAGCACGGAGATCGAAGGGAAACTACTCATCACTGACCGTGATCGCGCTGGGTGGAAAAATAAAAAATTGTGGGTCCCAGGGACCTCTCACTTTATACAAAAAGGGGTTCTACTCAACCATTACTGGGTCCCATCCCATATTATGGGGGGTGAGGGCAGTTGGGACAGTGCTGGGGTCAGGTGGCAGCTTGGGCAGTGCTAGAGGCAGGTAGCAGCTGCAAAGGGTTTAGTGCAAGCAGCAGTTGGGGTAGCTACTGAGGGTAAAGGGAGGAAGAAGTTGGGGTAGAGCTGGGGTTAGAGGGGACTGATGGCAGGTAGTGGGGTGCGGGGGTAGGAGAGGAAGTGCAGACAGCAGTCGGGGAAGTACGGGGGGGAAAGGAGAGGGTTAGGGGCAGGCAGTACTGGGAGTAGGGAGGAGTAAGTGTAGATTGCAGTTGCAGTTGAGTCAGCACTGGGGGGGCAAGGAGGACTGCCTCTTGCTCTGTAGACACATGCATATTTAAAGAGCTCCCAGATACTGCCCGGTTGCTTTGTGGATGCAAATAATTGTTTTCACAGCTTCCAGATACAGTCCCCACTTGTTGGCTTGACTGATAATCAGCCCAGATACTGCCCCCACTTGCCGGATACACAGAATGCACCTCAGTAGCAAAAGCTGCGCCATGCTGATGTCCGTATGAGAAACACCATATATGGTGGGGGAGGAGACTGGTCAGATCTCTGGGCTGGTAACAGGGTGAAGCGCAGGTGGCTAATATGATACAAAGTGTCTTCATGTACTGGGGAGGGTGTAGATTAAGAGATTGATGTAGTTATAGGACAAGGAGAATATGTGACTCTGCTCTGTAATAAGTGATTATTACTCACCTGTGCTGATATCTGTAGGGATTTCCTCCTCCTTACACTGCTGATCACCTCTCACATACGTCTCCTCTTCTCCCTCTATATCTTCTACCTTAACATTAGTCAGATGTACACCCTAAATAACCCCCAAACAATAAAATAACACTTTAGCATACTTGAGAGTAAACCGTAGAACATCCCTGGACAACACACACAGCTTCTCTACAGATCATATAGTGAAAAAAATAATTTGCTATTTCACTATCTGGAAAATATTTAATAAATCCCACCTACCCGATCATCCTGTGGGGTCCTGTGATTCTCTTCTGTACAGTCCTGTGTATATAGAGGACGGGGACATCTCTCTGGGGTATCTCTGTTACTGGGTACATCTGTAGGAGACAAACAGTGACTGAGTACAATGCGTATATGTTGTGAGTAACCCATAACTTCACAGGTAAAGCAGGAATGCAATAATCTCACTAAATAATGGCATTAATAACTTTAGAAATGGCTTGATTTTAGGACAGTCTTAAAAAATGTGTCATGTATTGCCAAAATCTGTACATATCCTGCAGTGTGGCTGCGGCAGCATCAGAAATGTTGTGGAAAAGCGATGGGACGATCCTGAGCAGTGATTGGCATGTGGCTAGTAGTGCAGACACAAATGTTCCTTTTTAAGCAAGTATTATGGGAGTCTTGTAGCGTGTCAATGCAAGCGGCTGCTTTCACAGATGCACAGACGCAAGCATAGGAGGTCATGATAAGACAATCAATCTGCTGGTGAAAGCTTTGATTGGGGCATTCTTATACGCCACCATCGGTCGCACAATCGGTAATACAGCACGCACAGGTACTAGAAGTGGGAGTCTCAGTCCTTGCTCATTTAACTGCATAGGTGCATACAAGGGGAGGAGTCTGTAGACCATCTGCATAAACTTGCAGACAGGCGTCCGCCAGTGGATGCTGCTGCGTGCACGTTTTTATGCATCTCTAAATCAGGCGCATATGTATTAATAAGGACATCTCCGGCAATTGTTGATCTGAAATGGATTCTCCAAAAATGCTTCATTTACTCATACATAAATACAGGAAAAAGTAAGAGTGAACCAGATAAGGAACATTCTGGAAAATTCAATTAAGTAGTGTAAAAAGATCTAATTGTAATCACTTGACACCTGGCAGGCGACTGTGGGCGGGTGCTGTACAAGAAGATCTACCTTAGAAGGTTACAGTATAAGGGGCCTAATTCACAGTTGATCGCAGCAGCAAATTTGTTAGCAGTTGGGCAAAACCATGTGCACTGCGGGGGAGGCAGATATAACGTGCAGAGAGAGTTAAGGGGGGTAGAAATTGCATGCGGGAAAAAAGGAATAAAAAAAAGGAATAAAAAAGTTAGTATTGGGTGTATGCTATAGGCCGCCTGGTATCAACGCATCTGATGAGGAATTGTTACTAAAGCAAATTGAAAGAGCAGCAGGAGTAAGAGACATAGTAGTGATGGGAGATTTTAACTATCCAGAGATAAACTGGAAAAACGAATCATGTGATACTGCTAGGGGCAATATGTTTTTAAACACACTTAATGATAACTACTTAGTTCAACTAATTGAGGAACCAACTAGGTACAATGCAATCTTAGACCTGGTATTAACAAACAATGGGGATTTGGTATCAGGTATTATAGTAGGGGAACCCATAGGAAACTGCGACCACAATATGGTCACATAAAACATCCGTTTCCATAAATAGCCCTATACTGGCTCAACTAGAACTCTAAACTTTAGCAAAGCAAATTTTGATAAGATGAGGGTATTTTTCAGGGATATTGAATGGGAAGGTTTGTTTTTAGGAAAAAATACTACGGAGAAATGGGAGGTACTAAAATTCCTGCTAGCTAAAAATACACTCAAATTTATTCCTACGAGCAGCAAAAAAAGGCATAAAAATCATAAGCCGATGTGGCTTAACAAAAAGATTAAGGAACTTATGGGCATGAAAAGGCGAGCATTTAAAAAATACAAATCTGACGGGGAAGCAGAGTCATTTCAGCACTATAAGGAATGTAACAAAATATGCAAAAAGGAAATAAGAGTGGCTAAAGTAGAAACTGAAAAACTAGTAGCAAAGGAAAGCAAAGCGAATCCCAAAAAATAAGAATTTACTTACCGATAATTCTATTTCTCGGAGTCCGTAGTGGATGCTGGGGTTCCTGAAAGGACCATGGGGAATAGCGGCTCCGCAGGAGACAGGGCACAAAAAGTAAAGCTTTACGATCAGGTGGTGTGTACTGGCTCCTCCCCCCATGACCCTCCTCCAAGCCTCAGTTAGGTACTGTGCCCGGACGAGCGTACACAATAAGGAAGGATTTTGAATCCCGGGTAAGACTCATACCAGCCACACCAATCACACTGTACAACCTGTGATCTGAACCCAGTTAACAGTATGATAACAGCGGAGCCTCTGAAAAGATGGCTCACAACAATAATAACCCGATTTTTGTAACTATGTACAAGTATTGCAGACAATCCGCACTTGGGATGGGCGCCCAGCATCCACTACGGACTCCGAGAAATAGAATTATCGGTAAGTAAATTCTTATTTTCTCTATCGTCCTAGTGGATGCTGGGGTTCCTGAAAGGACCATGGGGATAATACCAAAGCTCCCAAACGGGCGGGAGAGTGCGGATGACTCTGCAGCACCGAATGAGAGAACTCCAGGTCCTCCTTAGCCAGGGTATCAAATTTGTAGGATTTTACAAACGTGTTTGCCCCTGACTAAATAACCGCTCGGCAAAGTTGTAAAGCCGAGACCCCTCGGGCAGCCGCCCAAGATGAGCCCACCTTCCTTGTGGAATGGGCATTTACATATTTTGGCTGTGGCAGGCCTGCCACAGAATGTGCAAGCTGAATTGTATTACACATCCAACTAGCAATAGTCTGCTTAGAAGCAAGAGCACCCAGTTTGTTGGGTGCATACAGGATAACAGCAAGTCAGTTTTCCTGACTCCAGCCGTCCTGGAACATATTTTCAGGGCCCTGACAACATCTAGCAACTTGGAGTCCTCCAAGTCCCTAGTAGGTGCAAGGCACCACAATAAGCTGGTTCAGGTGAAACACTGACACCACCTTAGGGAGAGAACTGGGGACGAGTCCGCAGCTCTGCCCTGTCCGAATGGACAAACAGATATGGGCTTTTTTGAGAAAAAACCACCAATTTGACACTCGCCTGGTCCAGGCCAGGGCCAAGAGCATGGTCACTTTTCATGTGAGATGCTTCAAATCCACAGATTTGACTGGTTTTAAACCAATGTGATTTGAGGAATCCCAGAACTACGTTGAGATCCCACAGTGCCACTGGAGGCACAAAAGGGGGTTGTATATGCAATACTCCCTTGACAAACTTCTGGACTTCAGGAACTGAAGCCAATTCTTTCTGGAAGAAAATCGACAGGGCCGAAATTTGAACCTTAATGGACCCCAATTTGAGGCCCATAGACACTCCTGTTTGCAGGAAATGCAGGAAACGACCGAGTTGAAATTTCTTTGTGGGGCCTTCCTGGCCTCACACCACGCAACATATTTTCGCCACATGTGGTGATAATGTTGTGCGGTCACCTCCTTTCTGGCTTTGACCAGGGTAGGAATGACCTCTTCCGGAATGCCTTTTTCCCTTAGGATCCGGCGTTCCACCGCCATGCCGACAAACGCAGCTGCGGTAAGTCTTGGAACAGACATGGTACTTGCTGAAGCAAGTCCCTTCTTAGCGGCAGAGGCCATAAGACCTCTGTAAGCATCTCTTGAAGTTCCGGGTACCAAGTCCTTCTTGGCCAATCCGGAGCCATGAGTATAGTTCTTACTCCTCTACGTCTTATAATTCTCAGCACCTTAGGTATGAGAAGCAGAGGAGGGAACACATACACCGACTGGTACACCCACGGTGTTACCAGAACGTCCACAGCTATTGCCTGAGGGTCTCTTGACCTGGCGCAATACCTGTCCCGTTTTTTGTTTAGACGGGACGCCATCATGTCCACCTTTGGTATTTCCCAACGGTTTACAATCATGTGGAAAAAACTTCCCAATGAAGTTTCCACTCTCCCGGGTGGAGGTCGTGCCTGCTGAGGAAGTCTGCTTCCCAGTTTCCATTCCCGGGATGAAACACTGCTGACAGTGCTATCACATGATTTTCCGCCCAGCGAAAAGTCCTTGCAGTTTTTGCCATTGCCCTCCTGCTTCTTGTGTCGCCCTGTCTGTTTACGTGGGCGACTGCCGTGATGTTTTTCCCACTGGATCAATACCGGCTGACCTTGAAGCAGAGGTCTTGCTAAGCTTAGAGCATTATAAATTTACCCTTAGCTCCAGTATATTTATGTGGAGAAAAGTCTCCAGACTTGATCACACTCCCTGGAAATTTTTTCCTTGTGTGACTGCTCCCCAGCCTCTCGGGCTGGGCTCCGTGGTCACCAGCATCCAATCCTGAATGCCGAATCTGCGGCCCTCTAGAAGATGAGCACTCTATAACCACCACAGGAGAGACACCCTTGTCCTTGGATATACGGTTATCCGCTGATGCATCTGAAGATGCGATCCGGACCATTTGTCCAGCAGATCCCACTGAAAAGTTCTTGCGTGAAATCTGCCGAATGGAATTGCTTCGTAGGAAGCCACCATTTTTACCAGGACCCTTGTGCAATGATGCACTGTTTTTAGGAGGTTCCTGACTAGCTCGGATAACTCCCTGGCTTTCTCTTCCGGGAGAAACACCTTTTTCTGGACTGTGTCCAGAATCATCCCTAGGCACAGCAGACGTGTCGTCGGGATCAGCTGCGATTTTGGAATATTTAGAATCCACCCGTGCTGTTGTAGCAGTATCCGAGATAGTGCTACTCCGACCTCCAACTGTTCCCTGGACTATGCCCTTATCAGGAGATCGTCCAAGTAAGGGGTAATTAAGACGCCTTTTCTTCGAAGAAGAATCATCATTTCGGCCATTACCTTGGTAAAGACCCGGGGTGCCGTGGACAATCCAAACGGCAGCGTCTGAAACTGATAGTGACAGTTCTGCACCACGAACCTGAGGTACCCTTAGTGAGAAGGGCAAATTTGGGACATAGAGGTAAGCATCCCTGATGTCCCGGGACACTATATAGTCCCCTTCTTCCTGGTTCGTTATCACTGCTCTGAGTGACTCCATCTTGATTTGAACCTTTGTAAGTGTTCAAAATTTTTTTTAGAATAAGTCTCACCTAGCCTTCTGGCTTCAGTACCACAATATAGTGTGGAATAATACCCCTTTTCTTGTAGTAGGAGGGGTAATTTAATTATCACCTGCTGGGAATACAGCTTGTGAATTTTTTCCCATACTGCCTCCTTGTCGGAGGGAGACCTTGGTAAAGCAGACTTCAGGAGCCTGCGAAGGGGAAACGTCTCGACATTCCAATCTGTACCCCTGGGATACTACTTGTAGGATCCAGGGGTCCTGTACAGTCTCAGCGCCATGCTGAGAACTTGTCAGAAGCGGTGGAACGCTTCTGTTCCTGGGAATGGGCTGCCTGCTGCAGTCTTCTTCCCTTTCCTCTATCCCTGGGCAGATATGATCTTATAGGGACGAAAGGACTGAGGCTGAAAAGACGGTGTCTTTTTCTGCAGAGATGTGACTTAGGGTAAAAACGGTGGATTTTCCAGCAGTTGCCGTGGCCACCAGGTCCGATGGACCGACCCCAAATAACTCCTCTTCCTTTATACGGCAATACACCTTTGTGCCGTTTGGAATCTGCATCACCTGACCACTGTCGTGTCCATAACATCTTCTGGCAGATATGGACATCGCATTTACTCTTGATGCCAGAGTGCAAATATCCCTCTGTGCATCTCGCATATATAGAAATGCATCCTTTAAATGCTCTATAGTCAATAAAATACTGTCCCTGTCAAGGGTATCAATATTTTTAGTCAGGGAATCCGACCAAGCCACCCCAGCTCTGCACATCCAGGCTGAGGCGATCGCTGGTCGCAGTATAACACCAGTATGTGTGTATATACTTTTTATGATATTTTCCAGCCTCCTGTCAGCTGGTCCTTGAGGACGGCCCTATCTATAGACGGTACCGCCACTTGTTTTGATAAGCGTGTGAGCGCCTTATCCACCCTAAGGGGTGTTTCCCAACGCGCCCTAACTTCTGGCGGGAAAGGGTATACCGCCCATAATTTTCTATCGGGGGGAACCCACGCATCATCACACACTTCATTTAATTTATCTGATTCAGGAAAAACTACGGTAGTTTTTTCACATCCCACATAATACCCTCTTTTGTGGTACTTGTAGTATCAGAAATATGTAACACCTCCTTCATTGCCTTTAACGTGTGGCCCTAATAAGGAATACGTTTGTTTATTCACCGTCGACACTGGATTCAGTGTCCCTGTCTGTGTCTGTGTCGACCGACTAAAGTAAACGGGCGTTTTAAAACCCCTGACGGTGTTTTTGAGACGTCTGGACCGGTACTAATTGTTTGTCGGCCGTCTCATGTCGTCAACCGACCTTGCAGCGTGTTGACATTATCACGTAATTCCCTAAATAAGCCATCCATTCCGGTGTCGACTCCCTAGAGAGTGACATCACCATTACAGGCAATTGCTCCGCCTCCTCACCAACATCGTCCTCATACATGTCGACACACACGTACCGACACACAGCACACACACAGGGAATGCTCTGATAGAGGACAGGACCCACTAGCCCTTTGGAGAGACAGAGGGAGAGTTTGCCAGCACACACCAAAAACGCTATAATTATATAGGGACAACCTTATATAAGTGTTTTCCCTTATAGCATCTTTTTTATATATTTCTAACGCCAAATTAGTGCCCCCCCTCTCTGTTTTAACCCTGTTTCTGTAGTGCAGTGCAGGGGAGAGCCTGGGAGCCTTCCCTCCAGCCTTTCTGTGAGGGAAAATGGCGCTGTGTGCTGAGGAGATAGGCCCCGCCCCTTTTTCGGCGGCCTCGTCTCCCGCTCTTAACGGATTCTGGCAGGGGTTAAATATCTCCATATAGCCTCCGGAGGCTATATGTGAGGTATTTTTAGCCAAAATAGGTTTTCATTTGCCTCCCAGGGCGCCCCCCTCCCAGCGCCCTGCACCCTCAGTGACTGCCGTGTGAAGTGTGCTGAGAGGAAAATGGCGCACAGCTGCAGTGCTGTGCGCTACCTTTAGAAGACTGAGGAGTCTTCTGCCGCCGATTCTGGACCTCTTCTTACTTCAGCATCTGCAAGGGGGCCGGCGGCAAGGCTCCGGTGACCATCCAGGCTGTACCTGTGATCGTCCCTCTGGAGCTGATGTCCAGTAGCCAAGAAGCCAATCCATCCTGCACGCAGGTGAGTTCACTTCTTCTCCCCTAAGTCCCTCGTTGCAGTGATCCTGTTGCCAGCAGGACTCACTGTAAAATAAAAAACCTAAGCTAAACTTTTCTAAGCAGCTCTTTAGGAGAGCCACCTAGATTGCACCCTTCTCGGCCGGGCACAAAAATCTAACTGAGGCTTGGAGGAGGGTCATGGGGGGAGGAGCCAGTACACACCACCTGATCGTAAAGCTTTACTTTTTGTGCCCTGTCTCCTGCGGAGCCGCTATTCCCCATGGTCCTTTCAGGAACCCCAGCATCCACTAGGACGATAGAGAAAATTCTTTAAATACATTAATAGCAAGAGATTAAAGAAGGAGAGTATAGGCCCTTTAAAAGACAAGTTGGGCGTCTTCAGCAAAAATGATAATGACATAGCGGACACACTAAATTAGTTTTTTTCAACAGTATTTACTAGAGAGGACCCAATTCAGGGACTAACATATAATCTCAATAATGAGAATATCCCACTGATAGGTACTTATTTAAGCGAGGAAGTAGTCTGTGACCGATTAAAACATTTAAAGATTAATAAGTCACCAGGGTGGGTGGGGGGCGTGGCCTGGCCGTTCTGGAGAGTGGACGTGCTCTTCCCAGCTCCTGCAGGCATAGCCCTTAATAAAGCCTTTTTCCCTTCCTGCCTTATACCTGGATGCTCCAGGTTACCCTCTGTGACCCCTCCTGAGATGCTGTTGCCGCTGTGGGGGACCCGCGGAGTCGGGGAGTGCTTTTAAGCACTCCTGCGGATTGCGTCCTTCCCCCAGCGTGAAGCCGGGTCCTCAAGTTTGGAGACGGCCCGGGCCGGGGGTCCGGAAGCGGGATCTCGCCGCCGTTTGATCTCCACAGGCACCACCAGTCTTCCGTCACCTCGTCCAGGTCCCCCGCACCCTCGTCTGGAGGCTGGGTGCTGAATCTGGACGTGAGGGAGAGGTTATACCGGGACCGGAGCTTAAGCAGCGGCCATCTTGCCTGCCTCCTCCTGGAGCCGCCGAGCCGCTGACCGCATCCCCACCAACGTACCTCCTTCATCTCCCCTGCAGCCGGAGGCCCGCAACGCTGTGCGGTAAGCTGACCGGACCCCGCTTTCCTCCCCGCCGGCGCCCGCTTTCCTCCTGCTTTCTCCCTGCTATAAGCGCCGGAGTTCCGTGGACAGGGGCCGCAGCTGAGCCAGGGATCCCCGGAATGCAGGCGCTGGTCCTGGGGGTGCCTACTTGCGCTGGTGGGGCTGGACCGAGTGCTCCTCTGGCTACCAGGGTCCGTCTGTGTACCTCCAGGGACCGGGAGTCCACTTGCGGCCAGAGCTGTCTCATCTGGCTGGAACTTCCTCTCTGCCACCCACTTTGCCCTGCAGTACCCCTCCTGTCAGTCATCTTGCTGGGTCGGTGGGCCCGTGTGCGCTATCTCCACCCCTGCTGCTTGGCTGATTGCCTCTCTGCACCTGGCTCCTGCTCCTGGTGACTTGGTGGGGGTCAGTGTCCCTATCCTGCTACCGCTCATGGGAGTTCCCTGTGATCTGCACCTGTGCTGTGAGTAACTCCCCCCCCCCGCTTGGTGATAGCTACTGTTGCCTTGTATTCCTGAGCTGCGGGCTCCGCACTGCCCCGCTACCCGCGCCCCTCAGTGCCTGGGAACTTTCACGAGATACTACGCAGTGACTTTTGCGCTACTCTGACCCTGCCTCTCCGACAGCGGTGCACTATATTGCTGGAGTCTTCCTCATTTACATACTCCCGGGCGTCTACCCCGGGGTCGCTGACGGGATGCGAGCACGGCTGCTCTCCACCGGCTATGCTGTCTAACTAGTAGGGGAATGTTTCCCCCGTCATCCTTCTAAGACTATGGTGTTGTCCTTTTGAAATGGTCCTTTCATTCACCCTCTTCTGATGGCCAGAGGCAAGAAAAACCAACAGGGAAAATCCGCCCAGTCTACACGTAGTACTTCATCTCAATCGAATCTCCGATCCTACCTATCCATAGCGGCTGTTGTTGATCCCCCTCCTACTGCGCCTGATACAGGTATTGCCCCACCCACGATGGCTTCCTCTCCCCCGACTGGAGATCTACGGGCTCAAATGTCGCAAATGCAGGGCGAAATTGGGTAAATTCTGACCCACGTCTGCTCCCTTCCTTCTAAACAAGACATGCAAGCTCTGGAATGCCGACTTCAGGACTCTATTCAAACCCAGATCTCGTCGGTACAATCTGATATAACATTTGGGATCCAGAATTGTCTCCCTAGAGGAGGAAAGGGACACAGTGGAGGACCAATTACTCCAGCTTCATGACACGGTCGCTCAATGGGGTCGGACACGGAACTGATGCAGAATAAATTAGTCGACTTGGACAACAGAGGCCGTCGGAATAATATTAGAGTTCTGGGCCTCCCTGAAGAGGTTCCTTCATCCGGCCTTGTTGACGCTCTAACCAAAATATTCGGCAAAATCCTGGGCCTGGACTCCTCTGACTCGATTGAATTCGACCGGGCTCACAGAGGCCTCAGACCTAAAGGGCCAGAACGCCCAAGGGACGTTATTTGCAGACTCCATTATGTCTCACAGAGAGAGGAGATTCTTCGCAAGGTACGAGACTTGGAAGGAGTTGATTTTAATAGTACTCGGATCCAAATTTTCCAAGACCTCTCCTGGCGCACGCTCCAACAGCGGAGGTTGCTGAAGCCTCTGACAGAAACGCTGGGCAAACGTGACCTGAAGTACAGATGGGGTTTCCCGTTTTCCTTGCAAGTATCCCATGCTGGTAGGGTCCTCTCTCTCCAATCCCCGGTGGATTTGCCTGGATTTTGCTCTGCTTTGGGACTAGAAGATATTTCCCTCCCTGATTGGCGAGCTTTTACTCTCCCCACCCTGGCCTCTACCAATCCAACCAGAAGAGAGAGGTGGCACAAGGTCCAGAATCCAAAACGGAAATCCAAAGGCGAAGACCCTCTCCACTTGGTGGATGCCACTTGATGGGAGTGCGGCTGAAGGACTTTGCTAGTCCTTTTTCCAGTTCTGATTCTACAGGCTCCCGTGTCGAGTTTGCAGATGGACCCCTCTGTGAGACTTATTTGCTTCATTTCTGTTGTTTCTGCTTCATGACTTCAGCTTTGTGGGGTCTTTTTTTTTCTTTTCTCCCTCTCCCCCGGTCCCCCTAGGTGCTTGACAATATTCGTATCTTGTATTTCATCATTGTATCATGTCATAGCTGTCAACTACTAATTTGTTTTTAGACCTAGGACCTTACTTTTACGCATTTTCTTCACGCAGTTTTGGCCCTTATTGGTGCCGCTTGAACCCCTCCTCCCCCCTTTTTTTTTTTTTTTTCCCTTGCCCTGGAAGGACCATTCCCATTATTATTATTGCTATTATTATTGTTATTCATGTTACTGTTTTTGAAATGCACAACCAACACCGGTTATCTTTGTTGCTTACGCTCCACTTGAAATGAATGATTTTAGGGTGGCGGGGCTGCGGCACCCTACCGCTACGGTTTTCCCGAGACAGAGGCACCCTTACGGTCCCTTTCCTGTCCTGTTGCGGTATCTTACTGTTCGACTTACTCAGGTATGTCGCTTTCTCTCTTTCTTGTTCATGGATTCTCTTCTATTTTCTCTTTTCTCCCTAGTCCCATCCTTCCTTTTTTTCCTCTCGTCACCTGGTCCACAGTGTACGATCTTTGAGGTCCTACAACACCCCGACATATGGCTTCTACACTTAGGATAATCTCCATAAACGCCAGGGGTTTGAACGTCCCTGAGAAGAGGGCCGGTGCTCTCCGTTCGTTTCACGCGGAGAGGGCTGATATTGTCCTTGTGCAGGAGACCCATTTCCGACACTCCCCCTCTGCACCCCACCTTAGGAATAGGTTCTTTCCCACTTCGTATTATTGTAATTATTCCCAATCTAAATCTAAAGGTGTGGCCATCCTTTTTGCTAAACATTTACCTGTTTCCAATGTGATGGCCCACAGGTTGGAGAAGGGGAGATGCCTCTTACTTATATGCTCTATTTTTAACACGACCTTTACAATTGTTAATATATATGCTCCCAATCAAGGTCAACCTGCCTTCCTCGAGGCTATTATGGACAGGGTTGATGCGCTGAAACAGGGAATCCTGATTGTGGGGGGAGACTTCAACTGGGCCCTCTATTACACCCTAGACACCTCCTCCGAGTCACTGTTGGTTCGTCACCGCTTGTCCAGGAAGATGCGACGCCTCCTTCACGTCCATCAGCTGTCCGACGTCTGGCGCATATTTCACCCGTCTGACCGGGATTATACATATTATTCGGTTCCTCATTGTTCATACTCTAGGCTAGACTATATTCTACTTGACCACAGACACCTGTACCTGGCTTGCGATGCTTCCATAGGCCAGATGACATGGTCCGATCACGCTCCGGTCAGACTGGACATTTCCATCGGACCCCCTCCTGCTCAGCGACGCTCGTGGCGCTTTAACGAGTCTCTATTGCACGACCCGTACTGTAAAGCCCAACTTGAGGATGCCATTGATATGTATATTGATTGAAATGTCTCCCCTGATGTCTCTGACTTGACAATTTGGGAGGCTCATAAATGTGTAATCCGGGGAAAGTGCATTCAATTGGGCTCCTACTTAAAGAAACAACGTTTGGGCCAAATTGAGGGACTTTTGCGGCAAATTGAATCCCTAGAAACCGCCCATAAGGCCTCTCTCTCCCCTGACACCTATGTAGATTTGGTCGCGGCCCGTTCGTCCTTGAATAAATTGCTATTAGATAAAGTGAAATTCTCCTTTCGGAAGTGTCGCAATCGGTATTACCACTGGGGCAACAAGCCGGGCAAAATGCTTGCCAGGGCTTTACGTACCCAGAGGGCGCTCTCATTTATCCCCTCCATAAAGGACGCACAAGGCCGTCTTTTCCACGACACGGACCAAATTGCGGAGACATTCTGTTCATACTACACCTCCCTCTGCAATCTCCCCTCCCCCGATTCGACTAGTGATCGGTCGCGCAACGTGGACGCTTACCTTACAAAGATCGGCTTCCCTAAACTCTCGGAAGATGCCGGGAAGGAGTTGGAAAAGCCCTTTACTTCCCAAGAACTCGATGATGCCATTAAATCCACTCCTTCTGGAAAGAGTCCTGGCCCTGACGGTTTTACCATCAATTATTATAAAGCCTTTAGGGATAAATTGTCCCCTCTCCTCTTAGACGCATGCAACACAGTCTCCGATACTAACCCTTTTTCTAGGCAATCCCTTGAGGCCCACATCACGGTCATCCCTAAGGAAGGCAAGGACCCCTCTCTGTGTCCCAGCTACCGGCCTATATCCCTTCTCAATGTTGACGTTAAGCTCTTCGCCAAGCTACTTGCTAATAGGCTCAGGTCCCTCCTACCCTCCCTTATACATAATGACCAAGTGGGGTTTGTCCCTGGTCGAGAGGCGAAGGACAATACGTCTAAGATCATAGCTCTTATACACTACGTTTCCTCAAAGGACTCCCCGACGATCTTACCATCTACTAACGCTGAAAAGGCGTTCGATAGAATTGACTGGGGTTTTATGGCTGGGGTGTTGAGACACATGGAACTGGGTCCGACTTGCTTGCACCGCGTCCTAGCCCTTTACGCCTCCCCTTCGGCCAGAATTGTGATTAACGGTTCCTTGTCCGGATCGTTCGATATTAATAATGGGACTAGGCAGGGCTGCCCCCTGTCCCCCATGATTTTTATTCCCTGCATGGAGGCCTTAGCTAGGGCGATTAGGCTTAATCCAAATATTTCTGGGATCAGGCTCCAGGATAATGAATACAAACTTGCCCTCTTCGCCGATGATTTACTGGCTACAATCACAAACCCTACAGTTTCATTGCCTAATTTAATGGATGAGTTTAAAGCTCTTTGGCGAGCTCTCTAATTATAAAATAAATTATTCAAAATCAGTGGCCCTGAATCTTAATGCCCCGCCTGCCATGGTATCAGGACTTAAAGCGGCACTCCCCTTCACCTGGCACACCTCTCAATTGAAATACTTGGGGACTATCATTACCAGGGATCTTTCACGTCTTTTCGATTCTAACTTTACCCCCCTCCTAACTAAACTTCGTGCAGACCTCCAGTCCTGGACTTCCAAGTCTTTCTCCTGGCTAGGCAGACTGGGTATTCTCAAGATGAATTCCCTCCCTAAAATCTTGTATCTATTGCAGACCCTACCGATCAAAATTTCTCCAACATGGTTTCGGGAGGTCCAACTGCTATTTAGAGAAATTATCTGGGGAAGCAAGAGGCCGCGCTTGAAATTTTCCATGATGGTTAGGCAGAGAGACAAAGGTGGCCTTCGCCTGCCAGATATACAAGGCTACTATCGAGCCTGCCATCTCCAAAGGATTCTTTGGTGGTCTAGAGCTGTACCATCGAAACAATGGGTGCAGATAGCAATTGGTGACGGTAGCACCTGACTCTCTATCACTCCGTGGTTGCATACCGTCCCTGCCATTTCCCATCCCACTGTAGGCCCCACTTTGACGTGTTGGAAAGCGATTAGAAAATCCCCCTCTGTTTCCGCGCCGACTTCCGCTTACATGTCCTTTTTATTTAATGAACGATTTCCCCCTGGTATGGCCACGCGGGCCTTCCAGTCTTGGTATCACTTAGGACTCTGGAGGGTCGGACAGCTGATGGATGGGGGTGGGGTTGTCTCCTTTTCGAATCTACAAGAAAAATGGCATTTGCCGCCCAGAGACTTTTGGCGTTATCTGCAAGTTCGCCACTTTTTGGTGTCTCAGGGCTATCCTGGAGGGAGGCCCCCAGCCCTCACGCCGTTTGAACGCCTCTGCGACAGCCCGTCGCCCCCGCCCCACTCTATCTCCTTGATATACAACCTTCTATTGACAGACTCCAGCTCAACTCTCCCTCCCTTTACTGAGACGTGGGATAGAAATCTCGGCAGGGAGCTTGGTGAAGACGTTTGGGAGAAAATATTCAAACTGGCTCATGCTTGCTCCCCTAGTACACTGGTAGTAGAGACCCAGTACAAATTGATCTCTCGGTGGTATAGATGCCCTGATATTCTAAGATGGGTCTTGGACTCCCTAATACCTGTTGGCGCTGCTCTTCTGGCCCCGGGAACCCGCTCCATATATGGTGGTCGTGACCCTTGCTCCAACCCTACTGGAAGGAGATACTTTCACTTTCTGCTGAAATTATGGTTGAAGAGTACCAACGGACGCCCTGTTTTGGCTGTTTCACTACTCGTCCAAACCCATCTCGAGCTATAAACACTCCTTATTATGCCATCTCAACAATGCCGCCAAGGCGGTGATTCCTGTCCGCTGGCGATCCTCCTCCCCTCCAACTGTTAGAGATTGGTTGAATAGAGTAGATCTTTATATGGATTTGGATGATATAATGGCATCTGCTGATGGGGGCTATTCATCCTTCAGGGATACGTGGGCTCAATGGCTACTTTTTAAAGATTCCCCAACCTTTAGGTCCATCCTCGCCTCCAGTTCGCCCACGTCCTCTTAGACACTTCCCCACCTCAATGTACTGCTTCCTGTTGTGTGGTAAGCAAGAGACTAGCGCTGTGGACCGGGTGATTCTGATTTTTGTTCTTATCCTTTCCCCCTTCTTTTTCTCCTCTACCTCTTTCTGTATCTTTTCTTTCTGCTTCTTCTTTATTTTGTTCTTGTTTTGGGTTAATAAGGTTAACAAGATATGTTTGACTATTAAATTATACCATTCTATGTGTTCGAGCTGTTATAAAACATTGAGTACATGCTCTCCTGTTATTGGCCACGGGAGCTAGACAGGCCTGCAGTTGTATTACGACACTATTTTTTATTGCGACTGTCTGTATGTTAACCGTTTGTTATTGCTACTAATTTTTTCAATAAACATATTTTGCACTAATAAGTCACCAGGTCCCGATGGTATTCACCCAAGGGTTCTAATGGAGCTTCATTCTGAACTTGCAAAAAACCGCTATTTTTGATCTTTAAGGATTCAGTAATATCAGGTATGGTTCCCAAAGACCGGCATATAGCGGAAGTAGTGCCTATATTCAAAAAGGGAAGGGAAGCTGAACCAGGTAATTATAGACCAGTTAGTCTTACATCTATAGTGGGGAAAGTATTGGAAGGTATTCTAAGAGATAGTATTCAGAAGTTCCTTGAAGTCAATAAGGTCATTTAAAGGAATCAACATGGGTTTATGAAGGACAGATCCTGTCAAACCAACTTACTTGGCTTTTATGAAACAGTAAGCGCAAACCTAGATCAGGGTAAAGAGGTGGATGTAATCTTTTTAGATTTTGCCAAAGCGTTCGATACTGTACCACACAAGACTTATCTACAAGCTACAAGAATCAGGGCTAGGAAGCACAATATGCACTTGGGTCAAAAACTGGTTAGATAATAGGGAGCAGCGTGTTGTGGTTAATGGATCTTTTTCAACTTGGACTGAAGTGCTAAGTGGTGTGCCGCAAGGCTCAGTATTAGGACCACTATTGTTCAATATTCACTATTGTTCAATAGAAGGTCTAGAGAGCATGGTGTCAATTTTTGCAGATGATACCAAATTGTGTAAAGTTAGAAATGCGGAGGGGGATGCTGAGTCGCTTCAGAATGACTTAGTTAAATTAGAAGCTTGGGCAGCGAAATGGAGAATGCGCTTCAATACAGACAAGTGTAAGGTAATGCACTGTGGTAACAAGAACAAAAATAACACCAACCTACTAAATGGGGTAAAATTAGGGGATTCTGTACTGGAAAAGGACTTAGGTGTCCTCATAGATAGCAAACTAGGCAGTAGTACCCAAAGTAGGACTGCAGCAAAGAAGGCTAAAAAGATATTAGCATGCATAAAACGGGGAATTGATGCTAGGGACGAGAGTATTATACTCCCGTTATATAAATCACTTGTGAGGCCACACCTTGAATACTGTGTACAATTCTAGGCACCTTACTACAAAAAAAGATATCCTGGAGCTAGAAAAGGTTCAAAGGCGGGCGACCAAACTAATTAAGGGTATGGAGACGCTGTAATACGAGGAAAGGCTTGCAAGACTAGGCATGTTTACACTGGAAAAGAGGAGATTAAGAGGGGACATGATCAACATTTACAAATATATAAGGGGACAATATACAGATCTTGCGCAGGACCTGTTTTTGGTTAGATCAAAACAGAGAACTCGTGGACACTCGCTCAGGTTAGAGGAGAGGAGATTCCACACAATACGGCATAAAGGCTTTTTTACGGTAAGGACGATACGTGTTTGGAATTCCCTGCCAGAGGGAGTTGTAATGGCCAACTCAGTCAACACCTTTAAGAATGGGTTAGATAAATTCCTAATGGATAAGGATATCCAGGGTTACCGGGCATAGTCACGCACTATGGTTATTATAAAAAAGAGGGGTTAATCGGAACGGCAGTTAGCAACTTCAGTCAAAATGTTATACAAAATAATCGTGCATAGGAGGAGACCACAAATAGGTTGAACCCGATGGACAATTGTCTTTTTTCAACCTTAGATACCATGTTACTATGTTACTCAAGGAGCGATATTCTAAGCAATCTGACTAGATTGCTTAGAATTTAAGCAGGATCGCTCCGTGTGTACCCCATACAGCGATAGCGATGCTCAGCCCCGCGCATCGCTATCGCTGCTGCTAGATTGGCCTGCCGTGCAGGCCAATCTAGCGGGTCGCTCATTTCACCCGCTTGGTGAAATGAGCGGCCCCCCCGTCTCCCCCCGCACGCTCAGCACACATCTCTGCCACATAAGCCCGTGGGTAGTGGGCTTAAGATTTGGGTTCAATCTGAAATCTAAATTGCAGTGTAAAAATAAAGCAGCCAGTATTTACCCTGCACAGAAACAAAATAACCCACCCAAATCTAACTCTCTCTGCACATGTTATATCTGCCTCCCCTGCAGTGCACATGGTTTTGCACAACTGCTAACAAATTTGCTGCTGCAATCAACTCTGAATTACCCCCAAAGTTGGGAGTGGTCAGATGATATCTGGATGCCCAATTATTTCCCTGACATCTTGAAGCAGGGTTGGGGAAAAAAAAAAAAGGTTTAAAAATAAAATAAAAAAATATAAAAATAATAATAATAATAATAATAAATAATAATAATAATACCAACCACACACACTTTTTTGGTTTAAACCATTTGTTTTTAGTGTAAACCAGTTTTTTTTTTTTTACATTAATGTTTTAGTGAAAAAAAAAAAAAAAAAGAGTGAATCGTGTATTAGAAACCTTGATCAACCGTGTTAATACTTTCTAACATTAACACAGTCATTAGGCTTTGATTTGATTTATTTTACATCTTTCAATAAAACCAATTTTTTTTTACAGCTTTATTATTCCTATTACATATGAATATATGTAGATAGACTAAACATATTAATACATACAAAGTACACTCTGAAATAAATGAAATTGAAACACACCACTGTGGTTTTTATGTTTTAATGGATGCTGTAAATACAGGCACAGTGCTGTAATTTCTTTTTAAAAAAAATGTTTTTTATTCAAAATGTTTAATGCCAGTGGCAATGCCCAGCGCTAATACTTAACTTCTCTTTTTTGTGTGTGTTTCTCTGCAAAGTGCTTTTGCATTTTCCATTTTGTATTACTATTCAGATTAATTTAATTATAATAATTAGCTTATTCTTATTTTCAATTTCTGTGTTTTTTAAAAAAACAAAAACAAACCACCAACCATTTGGTTTAAACCAGCCAACCCTGGCCTGAAGCAAAAAGAGGACGACACAGGAAAAAAACGAGAAGCTGGGAGAGTAATGATAAAATACTCGAAATTTGCATTTCAATGTTAATGAGTTATTGAAAGGTTACAATTCTTGACTGAGTCTGGGGGTAATTCTATTTACAAAGCAACAATTTAAGTCAATACTTTACCCATTGGTTACTTAGAGGGGTGGTCTTCACTTTGCCAGCTGTCGGGATCCCGGCGCACAGTATACCGGCGCCGGAATCCCGACAGCAGGCATACCAACACCTTTTCTCCCTCTTGGGGGTCCACGACCCCTCTGGAGGCAGAATAGATAGCGTGGCACCCGTGCCCGCAGCAAGGCGAGCGCAGCGAGCCCGCAAGGGGCTCATTTGCGCTCGCCCAGCTGTCGGTATGCCGGCGGTCGGGAGCCCGGCCGCCGGCATACCCTACTACACCCACTTAGAGCATTGCACAGACTTTCATCAACACAGAATTTCGGAGTCCTCTGTGCAGTACACAATATACAGATAATATAAGATGAAGACTAAGGGGGTCATTCTGATCTGAACGCTTGCTGCAGTTCTTTGCAGCGTTCAGGTCAGAACTGTGCATGCGCCACAGTGCGCCAGCACATGGCTGACAGCCGACGGCTGTCATCACCTAGCGATCGCCTCTGCCTGATTGACAGGCAGAGGCAGTCGCTGGGTGGCACGGCGGCATTTGGCCATCGTTTTGTGGGCGCCGTTCGCCCAACGCAGGCGTGGCCAGACCGTGCGGGGGTAGGGCGGCCCGCAGCGGCTGCGTGAAGTCACACACAGCTGCTACGAGCCGGGCAGCAACGAGTAGCTCCCGGCCAGCCGCAGGAGCTGCGCTGGCTGCGAGTTACTCTACAAGTACAAAAGCATCGCCGCTGTGCGATGCTTTTGTACTTGTGCGGGGGGCGGCCTGACATGCGGGGCACAGGAGTTTCTGATTTCACGGTTATACATATAAATGTGTTTATAATTTGGTAAAGCTATAAAGATGTAAATTTGAGATGACAATGTAAATAAATATTAATCCATGGTTCTTGGCGTTACCCGAGGAGCACCCGTAGCAGATATGGTAAAAAGTGAAAGGACCATTTTTGTAGTTTATGAAATTCTACACACTGGAGGTGCAATCTAAATTTTGATTCGATTGTCCATTTGGGCTTCATCGTTCACACAATGCAAGCCATGCATCGGGAAGTAAGAGAATTAGTGACAAGTATGTCAGTCAGTGACTGATTGAGGGCTTTCGCGCGCGCGCGCGTGTGTGTCTATATATATATCTATCAGTACAGATTATGAAATAGGACTACAGTAGCTACAAATAAGGGAAGGGACACATGACTTTTGAATGTAAAATCTGGCAAATGCAGAGAAATATACTAGGAAGGGGAAATAAACACACAATCAAAAAAACAGATTACACATATAATATTGGGAAATATCATAAACATACTAGTAAGCAGATGGAGAAACGTGACGGACCATTACATTCTAAAAAATATTCAAATAAATGAATCAATTTAACGAGGGTTGAGGCGATGGAAGCCAAATGTTTTAAACTATAGTCTCCATTTCATAGTGCCTGTGAAGACGATAAACCTTGGTTTCTCTAAAAAGGGCAAATCTTTCAGGTTCCATGTATGAACAGAATTTTGTTTTCAAATTTTGTGAAATAATAAAACAGTACACAAAGAATAGAGGTTATATGAATATAAAAATTGGATGCTGCTGTTCACTTTTCAATTGCAATACAACTTGAGCTTCTCAGGTGGAATGTGCAATACGTTTCTGGTTGCACAAAAAGTATAGTTACAAAGTGAACAATACATTTCTTCACAGTATTCGCAAGGAGTCTGCAAAGTAGCATGCGCTCACACCACTAGGTAAAGCAGCTGGACCAGTCCGAAACAAGTATGTCTTCTACACGCTGGATGAAGGTCTCCACCTGCAGCTTCTGGTGACTCAAAATGAATACCATGCATCTTGAGCTTGATTTGTGGGAACACAAAGTCGCATGGGGCCAGTTCTAGACTGTACAGAGGATGACCAAGCTCCCGGACACATTCATGGGCCAGAAAATCCACCATTTGTGGGCAGGTGCATTGCAGTGATAGAGAAGGGCATCAAGGGCACCTGCAAATGGCTTGCGGTAGGCATTGGTTGGCGTATCAGCCCTTAGTGATGGTGCGCTGCTGCGCGAGTGGTGCGGTAGCTACATGACTTAGCCACAAAAACAGCCACCATCTGCTTGGCCACACTGTGCTCACAACAGGACTTCTGTAGCTGCGCACCTCCAACTGGGGTCCACTGGGCTAACTGTTGTTTGGTCTCTGGATTGAAACTGTAGATCCAGGATTCATCACCACTGATGATCTTCCAGACAGTTTGAACAACTGCCATTAAACCTGACCAGCATGTTGTGGCACCAAGTCACTTGAGCCTCCATCTGCTCTCGAGTCAGCTGATGGGGCACCCAGTGTGCAGAAACCATTCACAAACCAAGCTTTTTGTGGCGTAACTGGGCCACGGTCACCCTGGCGTCCGCCTCAATTATGGCCCGCCCGGAAGCAATGTTGTCCTCGGTGATGGCGGACACACTCAGCCGCAGAGCTAGTCTTCCAGGGACCGTCTCCCGCGCCACCATTCACACACAGTGGTTTGCTCCCTCCCCAAAAGCAGCTCACAGTCGGTCAAAGCATTCCAGCTGTTGCAGACCACTCTTGTAGTTGTAGAAGATTATGGCTCTCCAGTGGCCTCTGTTGAGCCCCATAGCGAGTTTGTGAACATGCTGACTTCTTTGGTGTGCAGTGCTGCTTTTGTATGGTTCTGTGCCTTGACATTTCACAAGAGCTTTAGTCAGATATTACAATTCACAACCAGTCAAATTGTGTCTACTACCTATGCACTGCACGTCATGAAACTTCTTGCACACCATTCATATCATTAAAGTTGTCTGATCCTCCTTCAAATGGATCTATTCTAAAGCCCTTCTATTGGTAATAAGACTGTCCTAAAGTCTCTGTAAATACATTTCTTTGGTGTCCATGTATATAACTGCAATCATCTCACGAGAAGATGTGCAATTAGTAGCATACGGTATTAACCTATTTCAATGTGCCTGGAGGTTTAATCTGTCAAAAAAATACTCCCTTATCTAATTGATAGACATGGAGTTATAATATAGGAAACAGTTTCCCAAACGCAAGTTTTAGAAATTAGATAACACCATGTAATTGCATGACAGTATTAGCATGTACACTTGTACTACATCAGTAGATTAATACCGTTTTCACACCGCTTTAGCCGGGTTGCACCCGGCTCCTTCCTTGGTGTGACCCGGCAGAGACCCCTTTCAGACAGACGGCCCGACCAGGCTTAATGCCGGGTTGTGACATCACCACCATGTCCGGAGGCGGCGCTTGGAGATGAGATGCTCTCTAAGCGCCGCCTCTTCTATAGAGTGAACGGGTGCCGGATTGCATCGACCTGGCTTACCCGTTTACACCGCACTGTGAGCCGGGTTGAACACGTGTTGAACCCTGCTTGCTACCCAAGTTGAAATACCGGGTCGCTCGACCCGGATTCTTTCAACTGACCCCTTTGAGACTGCTACGGCGCACTTACATGCAAAAACCCAGGTTATTGCTGGCGGTCTAAAAGGGGTATAACAAAGCCTTCACACACTAATATAGGGGAAAAATGTATCCTTCTAAAGAGCGGAGAAGTGTACCAGTGGAGAAGTTGGCCATAGTAAACAATTAGCTTTAACCTAACATTTTAAAGAATGTACTTGAAAATGCTAGCTAGAAGCTGATTGGTTATTATGGGCAACAACTCTTTAGAAGGTTTGATACATTTCCCCAAGTGGCCAATAGGCGCCCATTTCCAAGTTTCCCATTTGTAGGCAGGTAGTGTTGATGTGTATCACTTGAACTCCTTGTGAAAAAAATAAAAAAAAGACATCTTGTTCCCGTAATCCTACCAAAATGTGATCACAAGGTCATGGTGATCTCTTCAAAGTGACAAACTTCTACTGTGTGAGCAATGGCACTATTTATTAAGGGGGCAATTCAGAAATGGGTGCGTCTTTGAAAACGGACATAGCTCCTAATTTAAAGCTGACTGTGTATGCGCCTGAAACACAACATGTGCCGAAAATTGCATCCTGTAGTTGTGTCCAAGTCGCGGGTTCACTACGGCTGGCCGGCGGTCGGGCTCCCGGCGCCGGGAGCCCGACCGCCGGCTTACCGACAGCTTGGCGAGCGCAAATGAGCCCCTTGCGGGCTCGCTGCGCTCGCCACGCTACGGGCACGGTGGCGCGCTACACTATTTTATTCTCCCTCTATGGGGGTCGTGGACCCCCACGAGGGAAAATAATTGTCGGTATTCCGGCTGTCGGGCTCCCGGCGCCGGTATACTGAGCGCCGGGAGCCCGACCGCCGGCAAACAGAAGACCACCCCAAGTCGCACCTTGTGTGAACGGAGACTTAAGTGAAATAGATGTTCCTTGGTCGTATCGATACTTCCATGATTCATTTAGGTGTGTGGACTCAGTTGAGCTGCTCATGGCATGGGGCTGGTGCATGTGCCCCTACTAAGGTTGTTGCTTCTGAGGATGCTAGAACATTGGGCTGGAGAGTCTTGCACTTCCAAGAGCACAGATTTGTGACTTAATTTGGCCGACTGTCATGAACATATGAAAGCAAGTACTGTACAATGCCACGGCTGTAGGAGCGTACGACTTAGAATCAGCCCCTAAATGTACGATTTTTCATGGTGGACGCAAACAGAAGTAAATCTCCTCTGCATCGTACGGGAAATCAACTGATCTTGCAAAGGACATTGGCAACTGGAGACTGTGGTAATGCCAGGATCCCAAGACCTGGATGCTTGCTTCGTCTCCGATGTCACATGATGCACCCATGTTTCCATTGCCTGTGACAATATGATCCAGGAACTGCACTCCCTCCTCATGGTACAGCATCTAGTGCACGTACGACAACCCCATCCGACTGGTTTTGTGAACTTGTGAGTTGCTTCGGTAGCCAGCGTGAATACTTTTTCCTAAACCACAGTTGCCTTATCAAAGGCAGTGCACCAAACTCAAACCTGTTTCCGTGACAGGATGTTACCACCGTACCCTTCCCATCTCTTTCTGTAGTGAATGCTGTGCAAAGATAATTATTAGATGGTCTGACATTGCCTTGTAATCGCATTGCACAAATGTAAGCCCACTGCACAAAAGTGAAAGCAAGGAATAGGCAAGTAACTACCGACCACTGAGCCATACATCAGTTGTAAGGAAACTGATAGAATATCACCTTGAAAAAGACCCAAGTGGTTGGTGCTACCAGACAGTGAGTTTTTACCATTTTAATCTGACAATCTGTTTTTTTCATGGGATACCACTTTAGAAGCATGTCTAACATGACAGTACTGGTGTAAAACCGGATTACATCAGCTTTTGTCTATTATATCTGGCCTGCATGTTATTGTACAAACTGGAGAGTGGAAGTATCAGATTGTCGTTTTATGGACTTTTTTATGAATAAACCTGTTGAATCGTCTTGGACGTCATTTTTGATCCTGGTTTAAAGATACCTTGATACGTGGGACTAACCCCCCTTTACAAGTGAGTGGGATACGTTATCCGCAGCAGTCTCCTTTCTGCTCTTTATCACGTGGGACATAGTACTAAAGATACCTTTATACACCTGTTCCTGTGAATTTTGATGTGAGTTTCGGTACATCCACAAACATAATTAAGTGGTGGCGAGAAACTATCCTCATCTTCTATCAAATTTGGTCCGGCACCTTAGGCTTTCCCTTTCTGGACATTCACGGGCTGTTTAAATTATTTGTACTATGCAATACCACCCATGTTTGTATACTTTCTCTGTTTTACATGTTTAATATCTGGATATTGTGAGACGATCAAAAGAGTGGCAATTCCGAGAAGGACTCCATACCACATAAGTGACGTATACCTATATAACTATATATTTTTGTTATCGCCTTTGATCTATCCTCCGATTGTTTTGTTTCATGATAGAATATCTCAAATACAGCAATTTACAGGATCCCAAACAGCAAGAATTTATGGAGGGGGGTGGCAGTGAGACCTGAAAACATCATTGACCGTTAACCACTACCCCCACAACGAAGGAGTATTTCAGCAGGATAATGCAGACCGCCACCGGTCCCAAGTTGTCTAGAATTGGTTCAAGAAGCATTCTGGACAGTTCCAATCGATGTCATGTCGAGTTGCTGCACTTCACCAGGATAAAGGGGGTTCTACACAATACTAGGCACCTATCTCATGACTTTTGGCCGTAAATGTAGCTTAACTAGATATTAGTAAGGCTTTTGACACTGTCACATATTGTAGACTGTTAAATATACTTGAATGTTTAGGACTGGATGTAAGATGGTTGACTGAATAAGATCTTGGCTGCAGGAGACAATTGTAGTAAATGGAGTGCACTGACGGGTGGGGAATGTTACCCGTAGAGTATGTCAAAGTCAAAAAATATAGCGACCTATGCTGCCTTGTACTAACCCCATGCGCTTGCCCGCTGCACGTGCACATTCTCTCCCGTGCGTGCGCATGTTCGCAGTTGCACGGTCGTGCGCTCAGGCGCGTGGTATGTGCATTTTTACGGTAGAGTTTGTGTGCACCTGGCGGGCGACTCGATCGTTACATAGTTAATCCAAATAGTATATTTTATAGGTTATGGTCCCTTTAATAATATCTGTAAGTATGTTTAGTGTAACTGGTTCATGAACAAAGGAATTCCTCTTTGCATGATACGAAGGGTCAGACAGGGTCTGAACAGTGGTGTTTAGTACCTAACCGAAGAGTATTTTATTAGAAACATTCCGGTGTTGGTTAGGAAGAGATCGGTCGCTCCAGCGTATAGTTATGTTTAAAAGAAGTTTATGGACTTTAAAAGTATTTGCTGTTTTATTACACATGTGGTGTGAGTCCTGAGAATCCCTGCCAGCTGAGCATTTTGGAATAGTCACAACCCACCTGTTCAAACTAACCTATGACCTTTGGTTATAATGCGAAGACAGATTCCTGTGTCCAATGAACAATAAGATTGTGGGGCCCTTTGTAGTGTACTGTACTTAGTGTATATAAGAACAAGCCAGGCTGGGCCAGCTCAGTCTACTCTCCACAAAAGGTTTTCATCATTGACTAACTAAAGAGCTGGTTCCCAGGACTGCGCAGCGATCATTCCCCAGTGTGTAAGTTTTTCCCTGTGACCAACTTAATCTCTGTCTGTATTTGCCATACTCTCTCTCTCTCTCACTGTTATTGTTTAGGATTAAGACGCTATTGTATATTTATGTCTAGTATTCTGTGTAGGTGTTTTATGTTAGTGCTGTAGTGTATAAGCCGTTAACTGTATTTTCCCTTTTACATAGCTAAATCTCGTTAGTAAGGGTGTTGGAACCTCAGCAAGGTGTCTGTGTTTCTCTAGCTAGTACAAAGGGTTTCTGAGTATCTCAATCACTCAAACAGCTTGCTTAAATATCCAGGTTAACCAGTGGTATATCATTATAGTATCTCAATACTAAGACTTACAGTATAATCATACTCTGTGTTTAAGGTTTAACAGGTTATTATCTGTGTGTACGCTCGCTGTGTGTATTCCGTACACTCAGCGCAGCGTTTGTACGTGACTTGCGTGCCACGTGCGAGGTCTTTGTACGCAAATAGCGTATGAAGTGCGTAGCACGTGCACGTGGTTTAACGGCCATTACGGCTTGAAGGTATTAGTAAATAGCTTGTGTTAAAAAGGTAGAAAACTGACTATCAAGTACCCCAGGGATCTATACCTGGGTCAGTGCTTTTCAGTATCTCTGTTGGGGACATTGCAAATGGTATTGTAGGGAAAGCATACTTTTTTAGATGACACAAAAGGTATGCAACAGGGTAGACACACTAGGAGGGGTAAAACAAATGAATATGGATCTAGGTAGTCTAGAAGAATGGGCAAGAGCATGGAAATTACAGTTTAATGCCAAAATTATTTAAATCATATACTTGGGTTTTAAAAACCCAAAGGCTAAATATAGTATTAACGGCACTATAATGGAAACTACACAGGAGGAAAAGGATCTAGGAGTCACTATTTCAGGTGACTTAAAGGCAGGTAAGCAATGTAACAAAGCAATGAGAAAGGCAAGTTAGATGCTTGGTTTCATAGGGAAAGGAATCAACAGCAGAAAGAAGTAATAATGCCACTGTATAGGTAATTGGTACGGCCTGATCTAGAACACGGTGCTCAATTCTTCCAGCCATATTCCCAGGAAGAAATAAATTAGACAGCGTACAAAGAAGACAAATAAAATGTTGCATGGTCTACATCACAAAACATACCTGGAAAGACTGAAAGATCTTAACATGTATAGTTTGGAGCAGAGAAGGGAAAGGGGAGACATAACAGAAACTTTCAAATAGATCAAGGGTTTTAGACAAGGTCCAGAGGAAGACATTCTTCAAAGGAAGAGAAATACTAGAACACGAGGACATGCACTGAGACTGGAGGGAAGCAGGTTCAGGGGAAATTTAACGACAAATGACTTCACAGAAAGGGTAGTGGTTAAGTGGAATAGCCTTCCATCAGAGGTGGTAGAGGCTGATACAGTACAGCAATTTAAACACGCTTGGAATAGAAATTATCAAAAAGGCTAGAAGGGCCCAGAGATTCTTATCTGCTTTCAAATTCCCTGTTTCTATGAGGCTGACAGGAGAGGTTTGCAACTACAGCTTCTCTGATGTCTGGGAGAGAACAATACAGCAATAAGGAGCATTTCTGAGATCTGTGCAGCTTCATCATTCTGGACTTACATCTTTGACACTATTTTGCCATTTACGAATACAGTCCCCTGGGGTAGAATTTCCATCTCTATGTTTACCAGTGCTTCCGAGTCACATGTGTCTTCTGTAATAAGTGGTTATTACTCACCTGTGCTGATATCTGTAGGGATTTCCTCCTCCTTACACTGCTGATAACCCCTCACATACGTCTCTTCTTCTCCCTCTTCTAACTTAAGACTAGTCATGTCTTGAGCCTAATTAACCAAGATAGATTTAACCCTTTAAGTACGTCACTGATGAAGATGAAACAATAGAATACCAGTGAATAAGATGCACACAGCTGCGCTACAGATCATATAGTGAAAAATCAGTGGCATGTTGATAGATCTGATAGTATGCAGAGATGTGTGACAGAAGTTTAAGGGGCAAAACCATACATTATGATGGTACACAGAAACAATGAATTAGCGGTAACTGGAGACCATACATTATATCTACCTGATACTCCTGTGGGATATTGGAGTTTACAGCTGCACAGTCCTGTGAATAAAGAGGACGGGGACATCTCTCTGGGGTATTTGTGTTACTGGGTCCATCTGTAGGAATCATACAGTGACTGAGTACATTGTGTATATGTTATTAGCAGATGATGTAAATATCTAGGAGGCACTTAACACTGATCTCCATATTACAATGAATGAAAGTCTGCTCTTACCCAGTGATGTGAGATGCCAGTAATTCTCCATCATGATGTCCTTGTACAGACCCTTGTGTTCTTTTAAATACTCTCCCTCCTGCATGGAGAGACAGCCAATGACATCCTGACACCTTATAGGAACCTGACACACAGTGATATAGTTATCACCCAGACACCTCCCCTGGTGTTACTGTATAATGTCCCATTCCCAGCAGTCACCTCTCCAGTCATCACCCAGACACCTCCCCTGGTGTTACTGTATAATGTCCCATTCCCAGCAGTCACCTCTCCAGTCATCACCCAGACACCTCCCCTGGTGTTACTGTATAATGTCCCATTCCCAGCAGTCACCTCTCCAGTCATCACCCAGACACCTCCCCTGGTGTTACTGTATAATGCCCCATTCCCAGCAGTCACCTCTCCAGTCATCACCCAGACACATCCCCTGGTGTTACTGAAAAATGCCCCATTCCCAGCAGTCACCTCTCCAGTCATTACCCAGACACCTCCCCTGGTGTTACTGTATAATGCCCCATTCCCAGCAGTCACCTCTCCAGTCATCACCCAGACACCTCCCCTGGTGTTACTGTATAATGCCCCATTCCCAGCAGTCACATCTCCAGTCATCACCCAGACACCTCCCCTGGTGTTACTGTATAATGTCCCATTCCCAGCAGTCACCTCTCCAGTCATCACCCAGACACCTCCCCTGGTGTTACTGTATAATGCCCCATTCCCAGCAGTCACCTCTCCAGTCATCACCCAGACACCTCCCCTGGTGTTACTGTATAATGTCCCATTCCCAGCAGTCACCTCTCCAGTCATCACCCAGACACCTCCCCTGGTGTTACTGTATAATGCCCCATTCCCAGCAGTCACCTCTCCAGTCATCACCCAGACACCTCCCCTGGTGTTACTGTATAATGCCCCATTCCCAGCAATCACCTCTCCAGTCATCACCCAGACACCTCCCCTGGTGTTACTGTATAATGCCCCATTCCCAGCAGTCACCTCTCTAGTCATCACCCAGACACCTCCCCTGGTGTTACTGTATAATGCCCCATTCCCAGCAGTCACCTCTCCAGTCATCACCCAGACACCTCCCCTGGTGTTACTGTATAATGTCCCATTCCCAGCAGTCATCTCTCCAGTCATCACCCAGACACATCCCCTGGTGTTACTGTATAATGTCCCATTCCCAGCAGTCACCTCTCCAGTCATCACCCAGACACCTCCCCTGGTGTTACTGTATAATGTCCCATTCCCAGCAGTCACCTCTCCAGTCAGCAGCTGAATGATCTTCTTGGTGAGTTCTAGGATCTTCTGCTCATTGTCTCTCTCGTGTATCAGTGAGTGAGGTGGAGGCACAGTGATGGGGCTCCAGGTCCTGCTCAGTCCTCTTGACTCACTGGGATGGCTACTGGAGGTTATATACTTAGAAGACGTCTTCTTCACTACTGTGTAATCCTGTGTATGGACAGATGCATCAATAAAAATAATCGTTATGGTAGACTTACCGTTCATAACTCTTTCTCCTAAGTCCACAGGATAACATTGGGATATGAGGTAGCGACAGCGGATTGGCACCAAACAATAAAAAGGTTTCGGCCTCCCAGAATGCAACGGGCCCATCTCTAAATCCCCGCCTCCTGGATCAGGCAAATCAGTTATTCCAAAGCTCAAGGCAGGAGCATCATAGAGAGCCCTAATCAGGCGAGAAGAACACACATGCATACCCTTCCGTACAAGAAGGAAAAGGTTAGTGAGGGAAAGGATCCTCAAATCAGGTGCGTCAGGGTAGGATTCCTGTGGATCCCGTGGACTTAAGAGAAAGAGTTATCAACGGTAAGTCTACCATAATGATTATTTCTCCTGCACGGTCCACAGGTTATCCACAGGATAGCAATGGGATGTCCCAAAGCTATTTAGTGGTGGGGACGCTCCCGATTGGACAGTAGAATCCTTCAACCGAATTCAGCGTCCTGAAGGCAAAGGTATCAAAGGCATACTGTCTAATGAATGTGTTAATCGAAGACCATGTGGCTGCCTTACACATCTGTTCTGCTGAAGCACCACGTTGTGCTGCCCATGATGGACCTACCTTACGAGTAGAGTGAGCAGAGACATTAGCCGGAACAGGGAGATCAGCTTCAGAATATGCTTCTGAAATCATCATTTGAAGCCACCTCGCCAGTGTCTGCTTGTCAGCAGGCCATCCTGTCTTGTGAAATCCGTAGAGAATGAAGAGAGTGTCTGTTTTTCTGATGGCACTGGTACGATTCACGTAGATACTTAAAGCACGGACTACGTCCAACGATGCATCTCCCGCAGAAAGGTCCGGCCCTTGGAAGGCCGGGACTACAATTTCTTTGTTAAGGTGGAATTTAGACACCACCTTAGGAAGATACCCAGATCTGGCTCTGAGAATCGCTCTATCTGGATTTAAAAAAAAAAAAAAAAAAGGATCAGAAAAGGAGGGAGACATAATGCCCCTAAATCTGAAACTCTTCTTGCTGAAGAACGTAAAGTCTCCATATGAAACAGGGGCACCCAAATGTACTGGTTCAGTACTTTGAGATTGAGTATGCGCCGGAACGACTTAGTTGGCTTCTGGACTAGAAACAGGATGGAATAAAAACCTTGTCCTTGTTGCCCAAGAGGAACTGGAATTATCACTCCTGACTGAAGTAACTTCTGAACTGCTTCTTGCAAAGCCCTGACCTTCGTTTTCACTGAAGACAGCTGGTACAAAAAAAAAAAATAAGAATTTACTCACCGGTAATTCTATTTCTCGTAGTCCGTAGTGGATGCTGGGAACTCCGTAAGGACCATGGGGAATAGTGGCTCCGCAGGAGACTGGGCACAAAAGTAAAGTTTAGGACTACCTGGTGTGCACTGGCTCCTCCCCCTATGACCCTCCTCCAAGCCTCAGTTAGGATACTGTGCCCGGACGAGCGTACACAATAAGGAAGGATTTATGAATCCCGGGTAAGACTCATACCAGCCACACCAATCACAACGTACAACTTGTGATCTGAACCCAGTTAACAGTATGATAACAGAGGAGCCTCTCGAAGGATGGCTCACTACAATAATAACCCGATTAGTTAACAATAACTATGTACAAGTATTGCAGATAATCCGCACTTGGGATGGGCGCCCAGCATCCACTACGGACTACGAGAAATAGAATTACCGGTGAGTAAATTCTTATTTTCTCTGACGTCCTAGTGGATGCTGGGAACTCCGTAAGGACCATGGGGATTATACCAAAGCTCCCAAACGGGCGGGAGAGTGCGGATGACTCTGCAGCACCGAAAGAGGGAACTCCAGGTCCTCCTCAGCCAGGGTATCAAATTTGTAGAATTTTGCAAACGTGTTTGCCCCTGACCAAGTAGCTGCTCGGCAAAGTTGTAAAGCCGAGACCCCTCGGGCAGCCGCCCAAGATGAGCCCACCTTCCTTGTGGAGTGGGCATTTACAGATTTTGGCTGTGGCAGGCCTGCCACAGAATGTGCAAGCTGAATTGTACTACAAATCCAACGAGCAATAGTCTGCTTAGAAGCAGGAGCACCCAGCTTGTTGGGTGCATACAGTATAAACAGCGAGTCAGATTTTCTGACTCCAGCCGTCCTGGAAACATATTTTCAGGGCCCTGACTACGTCCAGCAACTTGGAGTCCTCCAAGTCCCTAGTAGCCGCAGGTACCACAATAGGCTGGTTCAGGTGAAACGCTGAAACCACCTTAGGGAGAAATTGAGGACGAGTCCTCAATTCTGCCCTATCCGTATGAAAAATCAGGTAAGGGCTTTTATAGGACAAAGCCGCCAATTCTGACACGCGCCTGGCTGAAGCCAGGGCCAACAGCATTACCACTTTCCATGTGAAATATTTTAAGTCCACAGTGGTAAGTGGTTCAAACCAATGTGATTTTAGGAACCCCAAAACCACATTGAGATCCCAGGGTGCCACTGGAGGCACAAAAGGAGGCTGTATATGCAGTACCCCCTTGACAAACGTCTGAACTTCAGGAACTGAAGCCAGTTCTTTCTGGAAGAAAATCGACAGGGCCGAAATTTGAACCTTAATGGACCCTAATTTTAGGCCCATAGACAGTCCTGTTTGCAGGAAATGCAGGAAACGACCCAGTTGAAATTCCTCTGTAGGGGCCTTCCTGGCCTCGCACCACGCAACATATTTACGCCAAATACGGTGATAATGTTTTGCGGTTACATCCTTCCTGGCTTTGATCAGGGTAGGGATGACTTCATCCGGAATGCCTTTTTCCTTCAGGATCCGGCGTTCAACCGCCATGCCGTCAAACGTAGTCGCGGTAAGTCTTGGAACAGACAGGGTCCCTGCTGGAGCAGGTCCCTTCTTAGAGGTAGAGGCCACGGGTCCTCTGTGAGCATCTCTTGAAGTTCCGGGTACCAAGTCCTTCTTGGCCAATCCGGAGCCACGAGTATAGTTCTTACTCCTCTCCGTCTTATAATTCTCAGTACCTTGGGTATGAGAGGCAGAGGAGGGAACACATAAACTGACTGGTACACCCACGGTGTTACCAGAGCGTCCACCGCTATTGCCTGAGGGTCCCTTGACCTGGCGCAATACCTGTCTAGTTTTTTGTTGAGGCGGGACGCCATCATGTCCACCTTTGGTTTTTCCCAACGGTTTACAATCATGTGGAAGACTTCTGGATGAAGTCCCCACTCTCCCGGGTGGAGGTCGTGCCTGCTGAGGAAGTCTGCTTCCCAGTTGTCCACTCCCGGAATGAACACTGCTGACAGTGCTATCACATGATTTTCTGCCCAGCGAAGAATCCTTGCAGCTTCTGCCATTGCCCTCCTGCTTCTTGTGCCGCCCTGTCTGTTTACGTGGGCGACTGCCGTGATGTTGTCTGCCTGGATCAACACCGGCTGACCCTGAAGCAGAGGTCTTGCTTGGCTTAGAGCATTGTAAATGGCCCTTAGTTCCAGGATATTTATGTGAAGTGACGTTTCCAGGCTTGACCACAAGCCCTGGAAATTTTTTCCCTGTGTGACTGCTCCCCAGCCTCTCAGGCTGGCATCCGTGGTCACCAGGACCCAGTCCTGAATGCCGAATCTGCGGCCCTCTAGAAGATGAGCACTCTGCAACCACCACAGGAGAGACACCCTTGTCCTTGGGGACAGGGTTATCCGCTGATGCATGTGAAGATGCGATCCGGACCATTTGTCCAGCAGATCCCACTGAAATGT
Source organism: Pseudophryne corroboree (assembly GCF_028390025.1). Classification (NCBI taxonomy): domain Eukaryota; kingdom Metazoa; phylum Chordata; class Amphibia; order Anura; family Myobatrachidae; genus Pseudophryne; species Pseudophryne corroboree. The sequence continues at coordinate 81,024,388 of NC_086446.1, read as the reverse complement.
TCTTGCGTGGAATCTGCCGAATGGAATCGCTTCGTAAGAAGCCACCATTTTCCCCAGGACCCTTGTGCATTGATGCACTGACACTTGGCCTGGTTTTAGGAGGTTTCTGACTAGCTCGGATAACTCCCTGGCTTTCTCCTCCGGGAGAAACACCTTTTTCTGGACTGTGTCCAGAATCATCCCCAGGAACAGCAGACGTGTCGTCGGAATCAGCTGCGATTTTGGGATATTTAGAATCCACCCGTGCTGCCGTAACACTACTTGAGATAGTGCTACTCCGACCTCTAACTGTTCCTTGGATCTTGCCCTTATCAGGAGATCGTCCAAGTAAGGGATAATTAAGACGCCTTTTCTTCGAAGTAGTATCATCATTTCGGCCATTACCTTGGTAAAGACCCGGGGTGCCGTGGACAATCCAAATGGCAGCGTCTGAAACCGATAGTGACAGTTCTGTACCACAAACCTGAGGTACCCTTGGTGAGAAGGGTAAATTGGGACATGGAGGTAAGCATCCTTGATGTCCAGAGACACCATATAGTCCCCTTCTTCCAGGTTCGCGATCACTGCTCTGAGTGACTCCATCTTGAACTTGAACCTTTGTATGCAAGTGTTCAAGGATTTCAGATTTAAAATAGGTCTCACCGAGCCGTCCGGCTTCGGTACCACAGTGTTGAATAATACCCCTTGCCCTGTTGCAGGAGGGGTACCTTGATTATCACCTGCTGAGAATACAGCTTGTGAATGGCCTCCAATACCGCCTCCCTGTCGGAGGGAGACGTCGGTAAAGCAGACTTTAGGAAACGGCGAGGGGGAGAGGTCTCGAATTCCAATCTGTACCCCTGAGATACCACCTGAAGGACCCAGGGATCTACTTGCGAGTGAGCCCACTGCGCGCTGAAATTCTTGAGACGTGCCCCCACCGTGCCTAAGTCCGCTTGTAAAGCCCCAGCGTCATGCTGAGGACTTGGCAGAAGCGGGAGAGGGCTTCTGTTCCTGGGAATTGGCTGTCTGTTGCAGCCTTTTTCTCCTTCCTCTGCCCCGGGGCAGAAATGAGGAGCCTTTCGCTCGCTTGCCCTTATGGGGACGAAAGGACTGCGCCTGATAATACGGCGTCTTATGTTGAGAGGCGACCTGGGGTAAAAATGTGGATTTCCCAGCCGTTGCCGTGGCCACCAGGTCTGAAAGACCTACCCCAAATAACTCCTCCCCTTTATAAAGGCAATACTTCCATATGCCGTTTGGAATCCGCATCACCTGACCACTGTCGCGTCCATAACCCTCTTCTGGCAGAAATGGACAGCGCACTTACTCTTGATGCCAGTCGGCAAATATCCCGCTGTGCATCACGCATATATAGAAATGCATCTTTTAAATGCTCTATAGTCAGTAATATACTGTCCCTGTCTAGGGTATCAATATTTTCAGTCAGGGAATCCGACCAAGCCAACCCAGCACTGCACATCCAGGCTGAGGCGATTGCTGGTCGCAGTATAACACCAGTATGTGTGTAAATACATTTTAGGATACCCTCCTGCTTTCTATCAGCAGGATCCTTAAGGGCGGCCGTCTCAGGAGAGGGTAGAGCCACTTGTTTTGATAAGCGTGTGAGTGCTTTATCCACCCTAGGGGGCGTTTCCCAACGCGCCCTAACCTCTGGCGGGAAAGGATATAATGCCAATAATTTTTTAGAAATTATCAGTTTTTTATCGGGGGAAACCCACGCTTCATCACACACCTCATTTAATTCCTCAGATTCAGGAAAAACTACAGGTAGTTTTTTCTCACCGAACATAATACCCCTTTTAGTGGTACTGGTATTATCAGAAATATGTAAAACATTTTTCATTGCCTCAATCATGTAACGTGTGGCCCTACTGGAAGTCACGTTTGTCTCTTCCCCGTCGACACTGGAGTCAGTATCCGTGTCGACGTCTGTATCTACCATCTGAGGTAACGGGCGTTTTAGAGCCCCTGATGGCTTTTGAGACGCCTGGACAGGCACAAGCTGAGTAGCCGGCTGTCTCATGTCGTCAACTGTCTTTTGCAAAGAGCTGACACTGTCACGTAATTCCTTCCAGAATCTCATCCACTCAGGTGTCGACTCCCTAGGGGGTGACATCTCTATTATAGGCAATTGCTCCGCCTCCACATCATTTTCCTCCTCATACATGTCGACACAAGGTACCGACACACAGCACACACACACAGGGAATGCTCTGATAGAGGACAGGACCCCACTAGCCCTTTGGGGAGACAGAGGGAGAGTATGCCAGCACACACCAGAGCGCTATATATATACAGGGATAACCTTATAGAAGTGTTTTTCCCCCTTATAGCTGCTATATTGTTAATATCACGCCAATTAGTGCCCCCCTCTCTTTTGTACCCTGTTTCTGTAGTGCAGGACTGCAGGGGAGAGCCAGGGAGCTTCCCTCCAACGGAGCTGTGAGGGAAAATGGCGCCTGTGTGCTGAGGAGATAGGCTCCGCTCCCTTCTCGGCGGCCTTTTCTCCCGCTTTTATGTGGAATCTGGCAGGGGTTAAAATTCATCCATATAGCCTGGGGGCTATATGTGATGTATTTTCGCCAGCCAAGGTGTTTTTATTGCTGCTCAGGGCGCCCCCCCCTAGCGCCCTGCACCCTCAGTGACCGAAGTGTGAAGTGTGCTGAGGAGCAATGGCGCACAGCTGCAGTGCTGTGCGCTACCTTGGTGAAGACAGGATGTCTTCTGCCGCCGATTTTCCGGACCTCTTCTTGCTTCTGGCTCTGTAAGGGGGCCGGCGGCGCGGCTCTGGGACCGGACTCCGAGGCTGGGCCTGTGTTCGGTCCCTCTGGAGCTAATGGTGTCCAGTAGCCTAAGAAGCCCAATCCACTCTGCACACAGGTGAGTTCGCTTCTTCTCCCCTTAGTCCCTCGATGCAGTGAGCCTGTTGCCAGCAGGTCTCACTGAAAATAAAAAACCTAAAACTAAACTTTCACTAAGAAGCTCAGGAGAGCCCCTAGTGTGCACCCTTCTCGGCCGGGCACAAAAATCTAACTGAGGCTTGGAGGAGGGTCATAGGGGGAGGAGCCAGTGCACACCAGGTAGTCCTAAAGCTTTACTTTTGTGCCCAGTCTCCTGCGGAACCGCTATTCCCCATGGTCCTTACGGAGTTCCCAGCATCCACTAGGACATCAGAGAAAAAACCTTTGAGGAGGGTGTTTATTGAAAGCAAACGCATAACCGTGATATACGGCTTCTTGCACCCAGGCATTTGTGGTGGACTGCTGCCAGATCTGTGCAAAATGAAGAAGTCAGCCTCCCACCCTTTTTAAAAAAACATCTATTTTCCTATCCGTGACATCATTTAATGATGTTGAAGGCAGAGGTAATGTCGATTTTCACACCAGTTGAATGACATGCATATCTACTTTGGGAGCCATTTCACTTTTTAAACAGTCCCCAGCCGGAAGAGGATAATGGGAATTCAATTTCTTTGGAATTCTAAACCTCTTGCATAATCTCCGTCAGCTGTTCTGACCCAGGAAACTCAGTCCTAACTGTTTTAGGACGTTTAAACACAGGTGCCAGAGATTTTACCAAAGGCTCTGCTGCCTACTCTACGGATAAAATGGCTTTCATAGCACTAATTAGCTCAGGTATGTCTACTGAGCTGAGGCCTTCAGCCTCGTCTCTGTATGCACACCCGGAGTGCGATAAGTCCTCATCCTCCGACGAGTCCTCATCTGAAACATGTGTAGACTGTGAAGATGTTGTTTCATGTCTATATGATTTACTTACCACCAGCCTTTCAGCCTGTTTTTGTGGAGAGGCTGCCGTATCCTGTACTGGATGTGATAAACCCCAGGTGGAATGTTGCATGTAAGGGTTAATAGGGTAACCTATTCCTGGTATAGGAGCTGGCATTATCCGCTCAGCTATACTGGATAAGGTCTGCGCAAAAGTAGCCCATGGTGGTTCAACTTGAACCTGTGCCTGCCTTGGATTAGTCAAGAGGCTTTGGTGAAAGCTAAAACAATTTGCACATTATCCATTTTGAACAAGATCCCGAGAGGTTAACCCAGCTTTGCAAGACAAACATGAAATGAGTGTAGTTGCTGCTGTGGAGAGTGTATCCTCCTCACCCGTGTCTCTTTTAAGCTAGGTCTCTTTTAAGCTAGGTACACAATATACAATTATCTGGCAGACAATCTGCCAGATCTAGCTGTTTGGAATGAAAATCTGGTAATGGATGAGAGCAAATGACAATCGACCATTTGCTCCCAAACACTGGAAAACTAACAAAACCTGTCATTCATACATATTGGATAAACACAAATTTAACCAACTTGGATGAACGACTGTTTTTGTCTATTTTGCAGTTTTTGGCTGCAAATGGTTGATTGCCATTTGCTCTCATCCATTACCAAATTTTCATTCCAACCATCTGATTCTGGCAGATTATCCGACAGATAATTGTTTAGTGTGTACCTAAGCTTAGACATGATAAATAAATCACACACCTGTACAGGGTTTACTACACAATTTGTGACTGCAATCACTTTAAAATTTGTTAAAGTGACATATGTTTAACATTGTTAAAAGTGATAGCCTTGCACCAGCATTGAGGATCGGAAAACACAGAAACTGACAGAATTATAGTAAAGTCAGCAATCACACTAGCAATCAGTCACAGGTTATACATTAGTATAATAAGCTATATGAGCACATAATCAACTACAGATGCATTTCATGTATGTAGGAGAAACATTACCTTATATAGGAGTTTAACAGTTTTCAGTCGCACAGCAAAAGAAACAACAGCAATAGTTTACAGACTCGTATGCATCAGGCATTTATCCAACTATTCGTACTCAAAGGTAGATAAAGACTTAGGGGGTAATTCCAAGTTAATCGCAGCAGGAATTTTTTTAGCAGTTGGGCAAAACCATGTGCACTGCAGGGGAGGCAGATTTAACATGTGCAGAGAGAGTTAGATTTGGGTGTGGTGTGTTCAATCTGCAATCTAAATTGCAGTGTAAAAATAAAGTAACCAGAATTTACCCTGCACAGAAACAAAATAACCCACCCAAATCTAACTCTCTCTGCACATGTTAAATCTGCAGTGCACATGGTTTTGCCCAACTGCTAAAATATTTCCTGCTGCGATCAACTTGGAATTACCCCCATAGTGCTGTATCACCTGGCTGAGGAGAGTGGGATATTGGGAGACTTCACCCCTCTTCCACGATCGATCAATATGTTAGTGAACATTGAGTGGATCCAGACGCTATTAGTGTAGACAACCGCCTCGTGAACCTATAGTGAACACACATGCCCAAGTGAACACCGACGCACCAGTCATACAGCCGCCTATGCTGCGACAGGGTCCTTTTAGATACACATCTCAGACGGAAGCGGGAACTCATTTCATGGCAGGAAACTCGGAGGAAACTGGTCATGAACCGGGGGGGGAGGGGCGACCAAGGGAGCGTCTTACTCCCCACTGCTGACATCAACCCTAGGGATCGCGGCCTCATACTACCCCTGGAGCCTATGATCCCTGAGGTGGCAGCCGTGTCAACGACTGTTCAGTAGTCTCCATCCCGAAACAGTGTGGATGTGTCTCGCGTTTCCCCTACTAGGCGGAAACGATGCCTTGCCTTCACCACGTGCTCCGGCCACAGCCTGGTAACGTCTGCTGGACTGGCTAGTACATCCTACACAGATTCCCGCCAAAACAGCACTGTACACGTGGGTAAGCATTGTCGAAACCCGGCGAGGAGTTGTTGGAGTGACTCTTTCTAAGGTACATATAAGACGGTTTTTAGAAAGATCGCTCAAAAAAAAAATACAAAAAATATTAAGGACTATAAAAATAAAATAAAAAAAGCTTATGGTTGCTAACACCCAGCAGCCCACTTACCATGGTCCGGCTCCTGCCGCACCAAACAAAAAACTGATTTGTCTGAGCCAGGAGGCGAGGGATATAGGGACGGGCCCGTTGCAGAGGCCGAAAGCTTTGTTCGTTTGGTGCCAATCTGCTGTCGCTACCTCATATCCAAATGTTATCGTTTGTATAACCTGTGGACCCTGCAGGAGAAAGCTGCAACATGGCATTTTTCTTTTTAAATAATAGTTCCATATGCATAATAATAAGATTTTACTTACCGATAAATCTATTTCTCGTAGTCCGTAGTGGATGCTGGGACTCCGTCAGGACCATGGGGATTAGCGGCTCCGCAGGAGACAGGGCACAAAAATAAAGCTTTAGGATCAGGTGGTGTGCACTGGCTCCCTCCTCCAAGCCTCAGTTAGGATACTGTGCCCGGACGAGCATACACAATAAGGAAGGATTTTGAATCCCGGGTAAGACTCATACCAGCCACACCAATCACACCGTACAACTTGTGATCTGAACCCAGTTAACAGTATGACAAACGTAGGAGCCTCTGAACAGACGGCTCACAACAATAACAACCCGATTTTTTTGTAACAATAACTATGTACAAGTATTGCAGACAATCCGCACTTGGGATGGGCGCCCAGCATCCACTACGGACTACGAGAAATAGATTTATCGGTAAGTAAAATCTTATTTTCTCTGACGTCCTAGTGGATGCTGGGACTCCGTCAGGAACATGGGGATTATACCAAAGCTCCCAAACGGGCGGGAGAGTGCGGATGACTCTGCAGCACCGAATGAGAACTCCAGGTCCTCTTTAGCCAGGGTATCAAATTTGTAGAATTTTACAAACGTGTTCTCCCCCGACCACGTAGCTGCTCGGCAGAGTTGTAATGCCGAGACCCCTCGGGCAGCCGCCCAGGATGAGCCCACCTTCCTTGTGGAATGGGCCTTGACAGATTTAGGCTGTGGCAGGCCTGCCACAGAATGTGCAAGTTGAATTGTGCTACAAATCCAACGAGCAATCGTCTGCTTAGAAGCAGGAGCACCCAGCTTGTTGGGTGCATACAGTATAAACAGCGAGTCAGATTTTCTGACTCCAGCCGTCCTTGAAATATATATTTTCAATGCCCGGACAACGTCCAGCAACTTGGAATCCTCCAAATCGCTAGTAGCCGCAGGCACCACAATAGGCTGGTTCAGGTGAAACGCTGACACCACCTTAGGCAGAAACTGAGGACGCGTCCGCAGTTCTGCCCTGTCCGAATGGAAAATCAGATATGGGCTCTTATACGATAAAGCCGCCAATTCTGATACTCTCCTGGCTGAAGCCAGGGCCAGTAGCATGGTTACTTTCCATGTAAGATATTTCAAATCCACCGATTTGAGAGGCTCAAACCAATGGGATTTGAGAAAATCCAAAACTACATTAAAGGTCCCACGGAGTCACTGGGGGCACAACCGGGGGCTGTATATGTAGTACTCCTTTTACAAAAGTCTGAACTTCAGGAACTGAAGCCAATTCTTTCTGGAAGAAAATCGACAGGGCCGAAATTTGAACCTTAATGGACCCCAATTTTAGGCCCATAGACAATCCTGTTTGCAGGAAATGTAGGAATCGACCCAGTTGAAATTCCTCCGTGGGGGCCTTCCTGGCCTCACACCACGCAACATATTTTCTCCAAATGCGGTGATAATGTTGTGCAGTCACCTCCTTCCTGGCTTTTACCAGTGTAGGAATGACCTCTTCCGGAATGCCTTTTTCCTTTAGAATTCGGCGTTCAACCGCCATGCCGTCAAACGCAGCCGCGGTAAGTCTTGGAATAGACACGGTCCCTGCTGAAGTAGGTCCCGTCTTAGAGGTAGAGGCCACGGATCTTCCGTGAGCATCTCCTGAAGTTCCGGGTACCAAGTTCTTCTTGGCCAATCCGGAGCCACGAGTATCGTTCTTACTCCCCTTTGCCGTATAATTCTCAGTACTTTTGGTATGAGAGGCAGAGGAGGAAACACATACACTGACTGGAACACCCACGGTGTTACCAGAGCGTCCACAGCTATTGCCTGAGGGTCTCTTGACCTGGCGCAATACCTGTCCAGTTTTTTGTTGAGGCGAGACGCCATCATATCCACCTTTGGTTTTTCCCAACGGTTCACAATCATGTGGAAGACTTCTGGATGAAGTCCCCACTCTCCCGGGTGTAGATCGTGTCTGCTGAGGAAATCTGCTTCCCAGTTGTCCACTCCCGGAATGAACACTGCTGACAGTGCTATCACATGATCTTCCGCCCAGCGAAGAATCCTTGCAGCTTCTGCCATTGCTCTCCTGCTTCTTGTGCCGCCCTGTCTGTTTACGTGGGCGACTGCCGTGATGTTGTCCGACTGGATCAACACCGGCTGACCCTGAAGCAGGGGTTTTGCCAGGCTTAGAGCATTGTAAATCGCTCTTAGCTCCAGTATATTTATGTGAAGAGACATCTCCAGGCTTGACCATACTCCCTGGAAGTTTCTTCCCTGTGTGACCGCTCCCCAGCCTCTCAGACTGGCATCCGTGGTCACCAGGACCCAGTCCTGTATGCCGAATCTGCGGCCCTCTAACAGATGAGCACTCTGCAACCACCACAGAAGAGACACCCTTGTCCGTGGCGATAAGGTTATCCGCTGATGCATCTGCAGATGCGATCCGGACCATTTGTCCAGCAGATCCCACTGAAAAGTTCGTGCGTGGAATCTGCCGAATGGAATCGCTTCGTAAGAAGCCACCATCTTTCCCAGTACTCTTGTGCATTGATGCACAGACACTTTTCCTGGTTTTAGGAGGTTCCTGACAAGTTCGGATAACTCCCTGGCTTTCTCCTCCGGAAGAAACACCTTTTTCTGAACCGTGTCCAGAATCATTCCCAGGAACAGCAGACGTGTCGTCGGGTTCAATTGAGATTTTGGAAAATTCAGAATCCACCCGTGTTGTTGCAGCACTACTTGGGTTAGTGCTACTACGTCCTCCAGCTGTTCTCTGGACCTTGCCCTTATCAGGAGATCGTCCAAGTAAGGGATAATTAATACGCCTTTTCTTCGCAGAAGAAACATCATCTCGGCCATTACCTTGGTAAAGACCCGAGGTGCCGTGGACAATCCAAACGGCAGCGTCTGAAACTGATAATGACAGTTTTGCACCACGAACCTGAGGTACCCTTGGTGTGAAGGGCAAATTGGGACATGCAGGTAAGCATCCTTGATGTCCAGGGACACCATAAAGTCCCCTTCTTCCAGATTCGCTATCACTGCTCTGAGTGACTCCATCTTGAACTTGAATTTTTGTATGTACAGGTTCAAAGATTTCAGATTTAGAATAGGTCTTACCGAGCCGTCCGGCTTCGGTACCACAAATAGAGTGGAATAATACCCCTTTCCCTGTTGTAGGAGGGGTACCTTGACTATCACCTGCTGAGAATACAGCTTGTGAATGGCTTCCAATACCATCGCCCTGTCTGAGGGAGACGTTGGCAGAGCAGACTTTAGGAACCGGCGAGGGGGAGACTTCTCGAATTCCAACCTGTAACCCTGAGATACTATCTGCAGTATCCAGGGGTCCACCTGTGAGTGAGCCCACTGTGCGCTGAAATTCTTGAGTCGACCCCCCACCGCCCCTGAGTCCGCTTGTAAAGCCCCAACGTCATGCTGAGGGCTTTGCAGAAGCCGGGGAGGGCTTCTGCTCCTGGGAAGAAGCTGCTTGGTGCACTCTCTTACCCTTTCCTTTGCCTCGGGGCAGATAAGACTGTCCTTTCGCCCGCTTGTTCCTATAGGAACGAAAGGACTGCGGCTGAAAAGACGGTGTCTTTTTCTGTTGGGAGGGGACCTGAGGTAAAAAGGTGGATTTCCCGGCTGTTGCCGTGGCCACCAAATCCGATAGACCGACCCCAAATAATTCCTCCCCCTTATACGGCAATACTTCCATATGCCGTTTGGAATCCGCATCACCTGACCATTGTCGCGTCCATAAACTTCTTCTGGCAGATAAGGACATCGCACTTACTCTCGATGCCAGAGTGCAAATATCCCTCTGAGCATCTCGCATATAAAGAAAAGCATCCTTTAATTGCTCTAAAGTCAATAAAATACTGTCCCTATCCAGGGTATCAATATTTTCAGTCAGGGAATCCGACCACACCACCCCAGCACTGCACATCCATGCAGAGGCGATGGCTGGTCGCAGTATAACACCAGTATGAGTGTATATACTTTTCAGGGTAGTTTCCAGCCTCCTATCCGCTGGATCCTTGAGGGCGGCCGTTTCAGGAGACGGTAACGCCACTTGTTTTGATAAGCGTGTGAGCGCCTTATCCACCCTAGGGGGTGTTTCCCAGCGCGCCCTAACCTCCGGCGGGAAAGGATATAATGCCAATAACTTCTTTGAAATTAGCAGTTTTCTATCGGGGTTAACCCACGCTTCATCACACACTTCATTCAATTCGTCTGATTCAGGAAAAACTACAGGTAGTTTTTTCAGACCCCACATAATACCCCTTTTTGTGGTACATGCAGTATCAGAGATATGTAAAGCCTCCTTCATTGCCGTGATCATATAACGTGTGGCCCTACTGGAAAATACGTTTGTTTCTTCACCGTCGACACTAGATTCGGTGTCCGTGTCTGGGTCTGTGTCGACCGACTGAGGTAAAGGGCGTTTTACAGCCCCTGACGGTGTCTGAGACGCCTGTACAGGTACTAACTGATTTGCCGGCCGTCTCATGTCGTCAACTGATTTTTGTAATGTGCTGACATTATCACGTAATTCCATAAACAAAGCCATCCATTCCGGTGTCGACTCCCTAGGGGGTGACATCACCATTACCGGCAATTGCTCCGCCTCCACACCAACATCGTCCTCATACATGTCGACACACACGTACCGACACACAGCAGACACACAGGGAATGCTCTTATCGAAGACAGGACCCCACAAGCCCTTTGGGGAGACAGAGGGAGAGTTTGCCAGCACACACCCAAGCGCTATAAATATATAGGAACAACCCTATAGAAGTGTTGTCTCCTTTATAGCAGCTTAATATATATATAAAAATCGCCAAAAAAGTGCCCCCCCCCCTCTCTGTTTTACCCTGTTTCTGTAGTGCAGTGCAGGGGAGAGTCCTGGGAGCCTTCCTCGCAGCGGAGCTGAGCAGGAAAATGGCGCTGTGTGCTGAGGAGATAGGCCCCGCCCCCTATTTCGGCGGGCTCTTCTCCGGAGTTTGTGAGACCTGGCAGGGGTTAAATACATCCATATAGCCCCAGGGGCTATATGTGATGTATTCTTTAGCCAAACGAGGTATTATCATTGCTGCCCAGGGCGCCCCGCTGGTGTGAAGTGTGTGACAACAATGGCGCACAGCTGCAGTGCTGTGCGCTACCTCATGAAGACTGAAAAGTCTTCTGCCGCCGGTTTCTGGACCTCTTCACTTTTCGGCATCTGCAAGGGGGTCGGCGGCGCGGCTCCGGGACCGGACTCCATGGCTGGGCCTGTGTTCGATCCCTCTGGAGCTAATGGTGTCCAGTAGCCTAAGAAGCCAATCCATCCTGCACGCAGGTGAGTTCACTTCTTCTCCCCTAAGTCCCTCGTTGCAATGAGCCTGTTGCCAGCAGGACTCACTGTAAAATAAAAAACCTAAAAACTTTTTCTAAGCAGCTCTTTATGAGAGCCACCTAGATTGCACCCTGCTCGGAGGGGCACAAAAACCTAACTGAGGCTTGGAGGAGGGTCATAGGGGGAGGAGCCAGTGCACACCACCTGATCCTAAAGCTTTATTTTTGTGCCCTGTCTCCTGCGGAGCCGCTAATCCCCATGGTCCTGACGGAGTCCCAGCATCCACTAGGACGTCAGAGAAATACAAATACGACCCCTAGGCTATGACATAGTACATAGAGGAAAGTGGTGAGCATATAGCACCTCTCCTGAAGCTCCTTTCATCTTAAACTGTAGAAGAAAGAGGATGTAGTTGTGTGGCCGGCGGTCACAATACCGACGTCGAGATCCCGCACCCAATACAATTTTGATAGTTGGCATGCCGACTAACAGGGACTATTCCCACCCCTGGGTTTCCACAACGCCCATAGAGTGGGAATAGATCCTGAGGCCGCAAGGGGCTTTGTTGCCCCGCCAAGACATCTCGAAGAAAGGATCTCGGCGTCGCCATGGTGACCGTCGGTCACACATACCCAACCCGAAGAAAGTACTTCAAAAGAAAAGAGAAGAATGGGATGTCTGTCAGAGAGCCCTTACAGAGTATGCAGATCAAAAAATGTAATCTTTATTGCTATGTATTAAAATAAACAAAGGGGGGGGGGGGGGGGAGTGAACATATGTAGTTATGCTCATAAGGAAAACCATGATGGAAACCACAGAGCAAATGTATAAATGACACCTACACTGTTTATCATACTCCTACTGTATATTTGACCCGTATTAGTTTATTATTATTCTATTTTCTTTTCATCATTTGATGAGACTAGAGCAAGGGGTGGGCAATAAGTGGACCACCAGCTGCTTTTGAACTACACATTCCAGCATGCCCAGTTTTATCATGGCAACATAGCAAAACCGTGTCAGGGCATGCTTGGATGTATAATTCTACAGCATGATTGTCAAATTGTTTACGATCAAGAATGGAGATCCACAATTACCCAGTAAACCAGGGTTAGGCAATAAGGGGCTCTGCAGCTCCTGTGATACTACACATCCCAGCATGGCCTGCCACAGTTTTGCCATCAGTGCATGCTAAAACTGGCAAGGAATACTGGGATATGTAGTCCCACAGCAGCTGCAAGGATGTTTATTGCACCGCCATGCACTAAAAACTGGCATTCAATAATCAGATATTAAACCAGTGGGTCGTATGTAATTAGAAATAACATCCAATCAAGAAACCAGTCTAGCTGTCCATTTTACAACACTGGGACCTGCTCCACACATACAGCAAGACACTATGGTGGTCATTCCGAGTTGTTCGCTCGCAAGGCGATTTTAGCAGAGTTGCTCACGCTAAGCCGCCGCCTACTGGGAGTGAATCTTAGCATCTCAAAATTGCGAACGATGTATTCGCAATATTGCGATTACAAACTTCTTAGCAATTTCAGAGTAGCTTCAGACTTACTCGGCATCTGCGATCAGTTCAGTGCTTGTCGTTCCTGGTTTGACGTCACAAACACACCCAGCGTTCGCCCAGACACTCCCCCGTTTCTCCAGCCACTCCTGCGTTTTTTCCGGAAACGGTAGCGTTTTTTCCCACTTGCCCATAAAACGGCCTGTTTCCGCCCAGAAACACCCATTTCCTGTCAATCACACTACGATCGCCTGAGCGATGAAAAAGCCGTGAGTAAAATTCCTAACTTCATAGCAAATTTACTTGGCGCAGTCGCAGTGCGGACATTGCGCATGCGCACTAAGCGGAAAATCGATGCGATGAAATTTACCGAGCGAACAACTCGGAATGACCACCCATGTACTAATAATACAACTTTCACACATGAGCCATAGCAAACACTGACACTACCAGACCCCCTCACCTCCCCAGTCAGGTCCCTGTGTTTGTAATAGAGATAAGAGTGATGTCACTGTGACACTCCCTCACCTCCCCAGTCAGGTCCCTGTGTTAGTAATAGAGATAAGAGTAATGTCCCTGTGACACTCCCAGACCCCCTCACCTCCCCAGTTATGTCCCTGTATTAGTAACAGAGATAAGAGTGAAGTCTGACATTCCCAGACCCCCTCACCTCCCTAGTCAGGTTCCTGTGATGTCACTGTGATTCTTAGACTCCCTCACCTCCCCAGTCAGCAGGTAGATGATCTCAAGGGTAAGCTTTAATATCCTTTCATTTATGTGACTCCTGTCCTTGTCCATCCTCAGTGATCAGTGATTTATACAGGAGGCATCCCATTGTCACGTGATTTCTAGTCAAGATTCCTCGCAGTTCAACACTCTAGGAATAAATATAGTAATCATTACAGAGTACACATGTAACATTCAAATATGAAACAATTGGTGACTGTACGTCCTCCTCTTTTCCCTGAGCCACATAGTACTGGTCAGTGTATCTCAGAGGTTCTTCTGATCCAGCTGTATAAGACTCAACAGGGGCCATCACACAATGTCATGATGTCATATGTCACAAGGTCATATTGGTCAAGGTTAAACCAATTGCCATATGCGCCAATAGAAATCTGTTACAAATGCCTGGACGGGGGATTTGGAATCAATTTCAATTTCATTCTAGAAACTAAAGCTGGATACACAACTGAATGACCCAGTGATGCGATATAATGATATATTGCATCACCATACACACTGCACAATCCGCTGTACAACAATGTGATACATCATTTACCACGACGCCTGTGGAATCGTCTCACTGGACGTGCAGCACATAAATTGTGACAAAGTGACCACCCAATGCATCAAAGAACTGGGTGGATATGAGGGTACACACTATGCAATGGTGGATGTGATCTATTGTGGACCAGCCAATATATCGTATAGTGTGTACCCAGCTCAAGAGATCAGTATAGTCCAGACAATTACATGAAATGTATAGGTTTCTGTTCTTCTAATAAAATGATTACTATACACGGGTGTGGTATTGAAAGTCGACAGTAACTAGGTCGACAATGTCTAGGTCGACCACTATTGGTCGACAGTAACTAGGTCGACAGGGTCAAAAGGTCGACATGTTCTAGGTCGACAGGTCAAAAGGTCGACATGAATTTTTAATGTTATTTTGGTGTCATTTTCTTCGTAGAGTGACCGGGAACCCCAATTAGTGCACCGCGTCCCCTCGCATGGCTCGCTTCGCTCGCCATGCTTCGGGCATGGTGCCTTCGCTCCGCTACCGCTTCGCTCGGCACAGATTACCGTTCCAATCGTAGTCCACGTGGATCGTTAAGTATGAAAAGGTTCAAAAAAAAGAAAAAAATGGTGAAAAACTCATGTCGACCTTTTGACCTGTCGACCGAGAACATGTCGACCTTTTGACCCTGTCGACCTTTTGACCCTGTCGACCTAGTTACTGTCGACCAATAGTGGTCGACCTAGACATTGTCGACCTAGTTACTGTCGACCAATAGTGGTCGACCTAGACATTGTCGACCTAGTTACTGTCGACTTTCAATCCGGATCCCCTATACACAGGTCACTCTATACAATAGTTACACTATCACACCCCTGATATACACTGATCATTGTACACAGGTCACACGGATATCACACCCCTGATACACACTGATCATTGTACACAGGTCACACGGATATAACACCCCTAATACACACTGATCATTGTACACAGGTCACACGGATATCACACCCCTGATACACACTGATCATTGTACACAGGTCACACGGATATCACACCGATCATTGTACACAGGTCACACGGATATCACACCCCTGATACACACTGATCATTGTACACAGGTCACACGGATATAACACCCCTAATACACACCGATCATTGTACACAGGTCACACGGATATCACACCCCTGATACACACTGATCATTGTACACAGGTCACATGGATATAACACCCCTGATACACACTGATCATTGTACACAGGTCACACGGATATAACACCCCTGATGCACACTGATCATTGTACACAGGTCACACGGATATCACACCCCTGGTACACACTGATCATTGTACACAGGTCACATGGATATAACACCCCTGATACACACTGATCATTGTACACAGGTGAAATGAGAGATCCAATTAGAAATGCCAATTTGCTGTACTCACGGCGAGCATTAGCAAATTTTCTACTAAATAAGACCCGGTTTTGAAAGTGTTTGAAACAGTGGGGAAACCTTCCTGGACCTTCAAAAAAGTGTCAGCAGAATCAAGAAGGCTGTTAGTGGTCATAAGGAAAGTACTGGATGTTCTTAAAAGTTGTCAAATGGCGGATTTTTTTTTACATTTAGGGGGGTATTCAATTGAAGTCGGGACGGCCGTCTTGTCAGAAAGACAGCATTTTCAGATTTCCGACCTATTCAATGAGGCTGCTGTTTTTCCGTCAGGTCGGCTATTTTTTTTATTTATTTTTTTAAATGCTAGAAAGCTATTATTTTTCATTTAAATAATCACTTTGATTAAACTTGGGGTGCAGGAAAAACACAACGAAATAAGTTGACTTTGGGGTATTTTTTTTTTTATTTAAATCCCAAGAATAACATGCAATTATTGGTTCAATTAAGCCTACTGAAAACTTCCAAAACGCCAAATTAGTCATTATGGGTGGTGTCCGAAGGGGTTCGGAGGCAAGTTACAATATTTTTTACCATAAAATAAAGTTTTTCCTACCTTTATACACTCTCAGGTGTATGTGCACGAAAAAAATTGGATTTTAATTACCTACCGGTAAATCCTTTTCGCGTAGTCCGTAGAGCAGGCATTCCCAACCACGGTCCTCAAGGCACACCAACAGTGCAGGTTTTAGTGATATCCAGGCTTCAGCACAATGGTTAAATCAAAATCACTGAGCTACTAATTAAGTCACCTGTGTTAAAGCCTGGATATCACTAAAACCAGGACTGTTAGTGTGCCTTGAGGACCGAGGTTGGGAAACACTGCCGTAGAGCATGCTGGGGTCCACATTAGTACAATGTGGTATAGACAGGTCCCTTGGAAGCCATGGGCACTTTAAGAGTTTAATAGAGTGGGCTGGATCCTCCCTCTATGCCCTTCCTACCAGACTCGGTCTAGAAACTGTGCCCGAGGAGACGGACATACTTCAAGAGAAGGAAATTACACAGATAGTGGCGAGATTCACACCAGCTCACACATAACAGAAAATCAAGCAACCAGCTTGAAACAAGTCAGCAACGGCTGATCAACAGTACTTAACCAAGTAACAATGCAGTACTCAACGAAAAACAAAGTAACAAGGCAGTACTGAACCAAGTAACAAATGCAGGGAAACGAAGCGCTGGGCGGGCGCCCAGCATCCTCTACGGACTACGAGAAAAAGGATTTACTGGTAGGCAATTAAAATCCTATTTACTCTTGCGTCCTAGAGGATGCTGGGGTCCACATTAGTACCATGGGGATGAATCAAAGCTCCCAGTACGGGAGGGAGAGAGCGGAGGCTCCTGCAGAACCAATTGACCAAACTTTAGGTCCTCAGAGGACAAAGTATCGAACTTGTAGAACTTGGTAAACATGTTCGATCCTGACCAAGTAGCTGCTCGGCAAAGCTGTACGCCGAGATACCCCGGGCAGCCGCCAAGGAAGAACCCACTTTACGGGTAGTGTGCGCCTGAACAGATTTTTGACACGGCAGGCCTGCCGTAGAATAAGCATGCTGTATAGTAAACCTGATCCAGCGAGAAATCGTCTGCTTAGAAGCAGGACACCCAACCTTATTAGGATCATAAAGGACAAACAGAGCGTCCGACTTCCTGTGATGAGAGGTTCTCTTCACATAAATCTTCAAAGCCCGTACAACATCCAAGGACTTTGAGGTAATTGAGGAGTCAGTAGCCACTGACACCACAATAGGTTGGTTGATATGAAAAGCCGACAACCTTTGAAATAAATTGATGACGCGTCCTGAGCTCAGCTCTATATTCATGGAAAATCAAGTAGGGGGTCTTGTAGGACAATGTCCCCAATTCTGACACATGTCTAGCAGATGCCAATGCCAACAGTGTGACAGTCTTTCAAGTAAGAAACTTGACCTCAACCTCCTGTAAAGGCTCGAACCAATCCGATTGCAGAACTGCAGTACCAGGTTAAGATCCCAAGGTGCCTTGGGAGGCACAAAGGGAGGTTGGATGTGCAGAACCCCTTTCAAGAAAGTCTGAACCCCAGGGAGGGCAGCCAATTGTTTCTGAAAGAAAATGGACAAGGCCGAAATCTGGACTTTTATGGAGCTCAGGCGCAGGCCCACATCCACCCCTGCTTGCAGGAAGAGCATAAACCGTACAAGTTGAAACTCCACCATAGGAAACTTCTAGGATTCACACCAAGACACGTACTTTTTCCAAATCCGATGGTTAATGTTTTGACGTTACTCCTTTCCTAGCTTGTATCAGGGTAGTTATAACTTTGTTCGGAATGCCCTTCCGAGCCAAGATCTGGCGTTCAACCTCCATGCCGTCAAACGTAGCAAGTCTTGATAAGCGAACGGCCCCTGTTGCAGAAGGTCCTCTCGAAGAGGAAGAGGCCTCGGATCCTACAGCAGTAACGCCAGAAGATCCGCGTACCAAGCCTTTCTTGGCCAGTCCGGAGCAATGAGTATCGCCTGAACTCTTGTTCTTTTGATTATTTTGAGACTCCTTGGGATGAGTGGAAGTGGAGGGAACACATACACTGACCTGAACACAAACGGAGTTACCAGGGCGTTCACCGCCACTGCCTGTGGATCCTCGACCTGGAACAATACCTCCGAAGCTTCTTGTTGAGGCGTGAGGCCATCATGTCTATTTGAGGTACGCCCCAAAGACTTGTCACCTCTTCAAACACCTCTGGGTGGAGACCCCACTCTCCCAGATGGAGATCACGTCTGCTGAGGAAGTCCGCTTCCCAGTTGTCCACTCCCGGAATGAAGATTGCCGACAGCGCCACCGCGTGCTTTTCCGCCCAGAGGATGATTTTTGTTACCTCTGACATTGCAGCTCTGCTCTTCATTCCGCCTTGTTGGTTTATGTAGGCCACTATTGTTACATTCAAAAGGGTGATGAGGAGAGATCAAAGGCGCTACTCAACAAAATATAATGATAAAAAGATTAAATATACATCACGAGTTCTTTGTGTGAATTTCTCTTTCACCAATGTCAAAGATGATTTTCAATTCAGCAACTCCGAGATGTTACATGCATAGAGAAAACAACAGAAACACAGAATGTGTAGTATTGTTTGCCACAGTATAATGATTAAAATGTCCCGTGACTTCCTCCAATGGAAAGAGAGCCCTATATGGTGGGGATCTTGATAGTAGAGAAAAGGATAGTTCCTCATATCAACGTAAAACGTACCAAGACTCACTTAAAAGGGATATAACATCATGTCTATCAAGGTATCTTTTATGTTTCTTAATGGCACCAGCAAAATAGAATTAGATTTGTTCAAATTAAACGTACCACATTCATGTTCTTGGTAGATGGATATCCACACGTAGCGGTTTCTTTGGAATGGATGCAAAAGAACTTTTCTCCAAAAAATAATTTATTATTATAAATACATCAGTTATACAAGGTAAAAAATTCTCCTTAAAAGATTCCACAAAATGGTATATACAAATACTGTGGGTCAGATGTAAAAAGACTGCCACATGTGAATTCCGGACTAACACCTATGTACCACACATGAGATATACCTTGGGAACTTTTGAAGATAAAAAACACGAATGGATCACTGTCTGGAAGCACCAACGCCGTTTCGACACAAGGTCTTTTTCAAGGTGTATGTCCAGACAGTGAAAAGCAGGAAATTTATACCATGAGACAGGAAGTATAGGGGGAATGTGGGTAAACGTTTTAAAATGGCAAATAAAGTTCCAATATGCCATTAGGACTTGTAAACACACATACATTTTGTATAAAACACATCCATTATTCAATCCTGATAATTATAAAGTACAAAAAACACACCGAAGAATAGTGGTATGTTCATAGGGAGCCGCACTTCCGCGTTCCATGAAACCGGAAGTGCGGCACCAGCATGCCCGCTCGCGTCCCTCTCAACTCCAAAGTCCAACAACTATCCACCGCCCACCTGGAGACCCCGCCAAAGCACTCCAAGCGGCACATACAGTGAGGACACACCACGGGACCGGGCAGAGACATAACCGCGATTGCACTCACTTCCGCGTTCCAACTTGCGTTTCACGCAACCGGAAGTGAGCCGCGATTATGTCATACGGAATCCTCTCCTACTAAAGGAAGCTTTCTAGGCAATCTGAACCCGGAAGTTTGCGTTCCACGGGTTCTGCCGTTGTGGAGCAATGAATGAAATGGAAATTTATTACTGCATATTACAAAATGAGAGTAACGGAAAAAATATACTAATAAAAAATAAATATAAAACGTAAATTTCTATACGCTATCCTATACAGGTTGCCCCATAAGAGTTAAAATCACGATAGTAACAAAGAAAAATAAATAAAAATAAAATAAATAATGATAAAGAGAAATAAAGAGAGTGATAAAGAAAAATAAATGAATATCTCTTCAGGGTGCGGATATGAAAAAAACATTTTTTTAAATTTTACATCTGCTCATATAGACACCCACCTGTCACAATAAAACTTGTAATGAGAATAATTTCACATAAACCATTTTAGCTCAAAATCTGAATTCAGACCGCCCGGGGAGAGGGTATTTAGCTTGAAAATCCAGTGCATTTCAGCTTTTGCTAGATTAGTTTCTTTATCTGTATCCCTCCAATTTGATCTTATCTGTCAGATACCCAAAAAGCATGATATTTTTGAGGTTGAGCAGTTGTGTTTTTTTTTTTTAAATGTTCAGAAAGAGAGTGTGTCTGCAGACCTTTTTTTACATTACGTATATGTTCTGCAATTCTGGTTTTAAGTGATCTACTGGTCCTACCTACATAAATTAGACTGCAGTCACATTTAATTAAATACACATTAGTTGTGTGACAGGTAATGAAGGAATTTACTTTTTATTCAACATTATTAACTGTGAAAATTTGTGATTTTAGAAGTTTCTGACGGTATAGTTCAGCATGCTATGCATGTACCGCACCTGCGAAACCCCTTTGTACGTATAGGGTTGATGGAATCCACAGATAAAGCACTTTTTACTAGGGCACTTTTAAGGTTTCTACCTTTCCTATAAATGAATTTGGGTTGAGCTGGAATAATTTCTTTCAAAACTAGGTATCGTAATAAAAGATGCCAGTGTTGTCGAATAATGCGCTCGTTTTTTATAATCAGCTCCAAACTCTGAAATGAAGGCCCATTCGGCTTGATTGGACTTTATATTGCTATTTTCCTTTTTTAGAATATGTTTTCTGTCCATACCTTCAACTTCTTCTTCTGCTTTTTCCTTTTGGAATGCCTCTTAGCCAGTGTGGATGATGTTGGCTCGTAAATGGAATAAAGCTGTTGGAGTCAATGGGTTTTGTATACCCCTTAGTGTGTATAATATTATCCTTAATATATACAGTCAGATCAAGAAAATTGATTTCTTCTTGGCTTATGTTAAATGTCAATTTGATATTCTTGTCATTGGAGTTTAAAATAAGAATTTACTTACCGATAATTCTATTTCTCGTAGTCCGTAGTGGATGCTGGGAACTCCGTAAGGACCATGGGGAATAGCGGCTCCGCAGGAGACTGGGCACAAAAGTAAAGCTTTAGGACTACCTGGTGTGCACTGGCTCCTCCCCCTATGACCCTCCTCCAAGCCTCAGTTAGGATACTGTGCCCGGACGAGCGTACACAATAAAGGAAGGATTTATGAATCCCGGGTAAGACTCATACCAGCCACACCAATCACACCGTACAACCTGTGATCTGAACCCAGTTAACAGCATGATAACAGAGGCGCCTCTGGATAGATGGCTCACAACAACAATAACCCGATTTAGTTAACAATAACTATGTACAAGTATTGCAGACAATCCGCACTTGGGATGGGCGCCCAGCATCCACTACGGACTACGAGAAATAGAATTATCGGTAAGTAAATTCTTATTTTCTCTGACGTCCTAGTGGATGCTGGGAACTCCGTAAGGACCATGGGGATTATACCAAAGCTCCCAAACGGGCGGGAGAGTGCGGATGACTCTGCAGCACCGAATGAGAGAACTCCAGGTCCTCCTTAGCCAGGGTATCAAATTTGTAGAATTTAGCAAACGTGTTTGCCCCTGACCAAGTAGCTGCTCGGCAAAGTTGTAAAGCCGAGACCCCTCAGGCAGCCGCCCAAGATGAGCCCACCTTCCTTGTGGAATGGGCTTTTACAGATTTTGGCTGTGGCAGGCCTGCCACAGAATGTGCAAGCTGAATTGTACTACAAATCCAACGAGCAATAGTCTGCTTAGAAGCAGGAGCACCCAGCTTGTTGGGTGCATACAGGATAAACAGCGAGTCAGATTTTCTGACTCCAGCCGTCCTGGAAACATATATTTTCAGGGCCCTGACTATGTCCAACAACTTGGAGTCCTCAGTGATCGCGCTGAGCCCCCCAAAAAGTGGGTCCCAGGGACCCCTCACTTTTAAAAATTGGGGTCCAACCGGTCCTTTTCTGGGTCCCATTGGGTTAAAGGTTCTTATTGATCTTAATCTTATTTGGACACCACAAAATAGAGTTGCAAGGGGGAAGGGGGGGGGGGGGGGGGGGGTTGGGGTGACAATGCTGCTGGGTTGTGTAGCATGCAGGACACCCTGCACCAGAGCTGTAACTAGACATTTTGGTGCCCTTTGGCAGAAAGTGAAATGCTGCCCCACCTCCAAGATCCCAGAGTACAGGCAGTGCGCGCCGCAAAAATTTAGGGGCGTGGCTTCACGGGGAAGGGGCGCGGCCACATAATAGTGCCAATTCACATTACGCCACACAGTATTGCCGATTATACACATTGCACCAGGTAGAACCTCCTATACACACTGCCCCAGTTAGAGCACGTTATACACATTGCTCCAGATAGAACACATCATACACAATGTGACAGGTAGAGCACATTACACACATTGCACCAGATAGAGCACGTTATACAGATTGCGCCAGATAGAGCACATTATACACAATGCGACAGGTAGAGCACGTTACACACATTGCGCCAGATAGAGCACGTTACACACAGTGCGCCAGGTAGAGGATCACTTACACATTGCAGCAGGTAGAGCACGTTATACACATTGCACCAGGTAGAGCACGTTATACACATTGCAGCAGGTAGAGCACGTTATACACATTGCACCAGGTAGAGCACGTTATACACATTGCACCAAGTAGAGCACGTTATACACATTGCAGCAGGTAGAGCACGTTATACACATTGCAGCAGGTAGAGCACGTTATACACATTGCAGCAGGTAGAGCACGTTATACACATTGCACCAGGTAGAGCACGTTATACACATTGCAGCAGGTAGAGCACGTTATACACATTGCACCAGGTAGAGCACGTTATACACATTGCAGCAGGTAGAGCACGTTATACACATTGCAGCAGGTAGAGCACGTTATACACATTGCAGCAGGTAGAGCACGTTATACACATTGCAGCAGGTAGAGCACGTTATACACATTGCAGCAGGTAGAGCACGTTATACACATTGCAGCAGGTAGAGCACGTTATACACATTGCACCAGGTAGAGCACGTTATACACATTGCAGCAGGTAGAGCACGTTATACACATTGCACCAGGTAGAGCACGTTATACACATTGCAGCAGGTAGAGCACGTTATACACATTGCACCAGGTAGAGCACGTTATACACATTGCACCAGGTAGAGCACGTTATACACATTGCAGCAGGTAGAGCACGTTATACACATTGCAGCAGGTAGAGCACGTTATACACATTGCACCAGGTAGAGGATCACTTACACACTGCAGACACCACCTCAGACCCCCACTACTGGCTGTGCAGGCTAGAGATGGTGTAATATCACCAGGGAGAGAGAGGGGACAGGATCCAACCTGCTGTTGCTACTGGCTACTATTACATGTCTCCCTGCAGCTCAGCCTCTTGGGCTCCATGAGCTGAATGTTCAGAGCAGCCCTCACCCCTGGCTTGTGCCTAGACCTGTCCTATGCTGGGAGCTGGCTGCACACAGTAATAACTGTATGGACACTGCAGCCCTCCCCCAGCACCTCCGAGCTCCGTTCCCAGCACAGCCTAATAAATCAAGCAGAGGCTGCCGCTGATCTACATAAATCACGGGTGGTAAGGGAGTGTGTACAGTGAGAGCTTCGTGATGGATTACATGGAGAGGATCAAGGACGGACTTTGCTAGGGAATGTGAACACTAGCAATGACGTGCGGTAGTGCACTGTAGCCGCCCTTTCCCCCCTTCACTGCCAGATCCTCCTGTGCGGTGTGCTCCTGGACATACTCCCCAACCCCATCCCCGCTGCTGCTGCGCTTACTGAAGCATGCAGGACATCAGAGGTGCGTGGCCCCCTCCCCCATGTGATTCGTATCTAAAACACTGCAGCAGCCGATCAGAACTGCAGCAGCGCCAGCACTGAACATGCTGGTAGCTGCTGGGTTATGAATACACAGACGGTCACTCACTGTCGCGGCCAGAGCGCCCGGGAAGCAGGGAAGAGTCAAATACACTTTTTCTGAAGGGGTGTGTCCCTGGGGACGCGCTCTACTCACATTGGCTAGAGGTGTAATGATTGATGTCTCCCTTGACCAAGAGGCTCCTTCTCCACATATTTAGTTCTCTCTGCAGCCGGACAAGGTAGAAATCAATCATTACACCTGCAGCCAATCCCAGTGCAGCGCGTCCCCGGGGACCCACCCATTTAGAAAAAGTGAGTCCTTGGACCTTAATATTGGGTAAAATACGCGCTATGCCGCGTTTTTGCGATCACTGGTCCTCCAAGTCACTAGTAGCCGCAGGTACCACAATAGGTTGGTTCAGATGAAACGCTGAAACCACCTTAGGGAGAAAATGAGGACGAGTCCTCAATTCCGCCCTGTCTGAATGGAAGATCAGATAAGGGCTTTTGCAGGATAAAGCCGCCAATTCTGACACGCGCCTGGCCGAGGCCAGGGCCAACAGCATGGCCACTTTCCATGTGAGATATTTTATCTCCACAGATTCAAGTGGTTCAAACCAATGTGACTTTAGGAACCCCAAAACTACATTGAGATCCAAAGGTGCCACTGGAGGCACAAAAGGAGGCTGTATATGCAGTACCCCTTTTACAAACGTCTGAACTTCTGGAACTGAAGCTAGTTCTTTCTGGAAGAAAATTTACAGGGCCGAAATTTGAACCTTAATGGACCCCAATTTTAGGCCCATAGACACTCCTGTTTGCAGGAAATGCAGGAATCGACCTAGTTGAAATTCCTCCATCGGGGCCTTACTGGCCTCGCACCGCGCAACATATTTTCGCCAAATGCGGTGATAATGCTTTGCGGTTACATCCTTCCTGGCTTTGATCAGGGTAGGGATGACTTCATCCGGAATGCCTTTTTCCTTCAGGATCCGGCGTTCAACCGCCCTGCCGTCAAACGCAGCCGCGGTAAGTCTTGGAATAGACAGGGTCCTTGCTGGAGCAGGTCCCTTCTTAGAGGTAGAGGCCACGGGTCCTCCGTGAGCATCTCTTGAAATTCCGGGTACCAAGACCTTCTTGGCCAATCCGGAACCACGAGTATAGTTCTTACTCCCCTCCGTCTTATAATTCTCAGTACTTTTGGTATGAGAGGAAGAGGAGGGAACACCTACACTGACTGGTACACCCACGGTGTTACCAGAGCGTCCACAGCTATTGCCTGAGGGTCCCTTGACCTTGCGCAATACCTGTCCAATTTTTTTGTTTAGGCGGGACGCCATCATGTCCACCTTTGCTTTTTCCCAACGGTTTACAATCATGTGGAAGACTTCTGGGTGAAGTCCCCACTCTCCCGGGTGGATGTCGTGCCTGCTGAGGAAGTCTGCTTCCCAGTTGTCCACCCCCGGAATGAACACTGCTGACAATGCTATCACATGATTTTCCGCCCAGCGAAAAATCCTTGCAGCTTCTGCCATTGCCCTCCTGCTTCTTGTGCCGCCCTGTCTGTTTACGTGGGCGACTGCCGTGATGTTGTCCGACTGGATCAGCACCGGCTGACCTTGAAGCAGAGGTCTTGCTTGGCTTAGGGCATTGTAAATGGCCCTTAGCTCCAAGATATTTATGTGAAGTGATGTCTCCAGGCTTGACCACAAGCCCTGGAAATTTCTTTCCTGTGTGACTGCTCCCCAGCCTCGCAGGCTGGCATCCGTGGTTACCAGGACCCAGTCCTGAATGCCGAATCTGCGGCCCTCTAGAAGATGAGCACTCTGCAACCACCACAGGAGAGACACCCTTGTCTTTGGTGACAGGGTTATCCGCTCATGCATCTGAAGATGCGATCCGGACCATTTGTCCAGCATTCTTGCGTGGAATCTGCCGAATGGAATTGCTTCGTAGGAAGCCACCATTTTTCCCAGGACCCTTGTGCACTGATGCACTGACACTTGGCCTGGTTTTAGGAGGTTTCTGACTAGTTCGGATAACTCCCTGGCTTTCTCCTCCGGTAGAAACACCTTTTTCTGGACTGTGTCCAGGATCATCCCTAGGAATAGAAGACGTGTCGTCGGGATCAGCTGCGATTTTGGAATATTGAGAATCCAACCGTGCTGCCGCAACACTACTTGAGATAGTGCTACCCCGACTACCAACTGTTCCCTGGATCTTGCCCTTAACAGGAGATCGTCCAAGTAAGGGATAACTAAAACTCCCTTCCTTCGAAGGAGTATCATCCTTTCGGCCATTACTTTGGTAAAAGACCGGGGGTGCCGTGGACAAACCAAACGGCAGCGTCTGAAACTGATAGTGACAGTTCTGTACCACAAACCTGAGGTACCCTTGGTGTGAAGGGTAAATTGGGACATGGAGATAAGCATCCTTGATGTCCCGAGACACCATATAACCCTTCTTCCAGGTTCGCAATCACCGCTCTGAGTGACTCCATCTTGAATTTGAACCTTTTTATGTAAGTGTTCAAGGATTTCAGATTTTAAATAGGTCTCACCGAGCCGTCCGGCTTCGGTACCACAAAAAGCGTGGAATAATACCCCTTACCCTGTTGTAGGAGGGGTACCTTGATTATCACCTGCTGGGAATACAGCTTGTGAATGGCTTCCAATACCGCCTCCCTGTCGGAGGGAGACGTCGGTAAAGCAGACTTTAGGAAACGGCGAAGGGGAGACGTCTCGAATTCCAATTTGTACCCCTGAGATACCACCTGAAGGATCCAGGGGTCCACCTGTGAGTGAGCCCACTGCACGCTGAAATTTTTGAGACGGGCCCCCACCGTGCCTGAGTCCGCTTGTAAAGCCCCAGCGTCATGCTGAGGACTTGGCCGAAACGGGAGAGGGCTTCTGTTCCTGGGAACTGGCTGTTTGCTGTAGCCTTTTTC
This sequence comes from Pseudophryne corroboree, assembly GCF_028390025.1. NCBI lineage: Eukaryota > Metazoa > Chordata > Amphibia > Anura > Myobatrachidae > Pseudophryne > Pseudophryne corroboree. Next base: position 80,997,373 of record NC_086446.1, on the reverse strand, counting down.
CTCTCCCTCTGCCACGGGGCAGAAATGAGGAGCCTTTTGCCCGCTTGCCCTTATGGGGCCGAAAGGACTGCGCCTGATAATACGGCGTCTTCTTATGTTGAGAGGCTACCTGGGGTAAAAATGTGGATTTCCCAGCCGTTGCCGTGGCCACCAGGTCTGTTAGACCTACCCCAAATAACTCCTCCCTTTTATAAGGCGATACTTCCATATGCCTTTTGGAATCAGCATCACCTGACCACTGTCTTGTCCATAACCCTCTTCTGGCAGAAATGGACAGCGCACTTACTCTTGATGCCAGTCGGCAAATATCCCTCTGTGCATCACGCATATATAGAAATGCATCTTTTAAATGCTCTATAGTCAGTAATATACTGTCCCTATCTAGGGTATCAATATTGTCAGTCAGGGAATCCGACCAAGCCACCCCAGCACTGCACATCCAGGCTGAGGCGATTGCTGGTCGCAGTATCACACCCGTGTGAGTGTATATACATTTCTCTAACGTCCTAAGTGGATGCTGGGGACTCCGTCAGGACCATGGGGAATAGCAGCTCCGCAGGAGACAGGGCACAAAAATAAAGCTTTAGGATCAGGTGGTGTGTACTGGCTCCTCCCCCTATGACCCTCCTCCAAGCCTCAGTTAGGTTTTTGTGCCCGTCCGAGCAGGGTGCAATCTAGGTGGCTCTCTTAAAGAGCTGCTTAGAAAAAGTTTTTTAGGTTTTTTATTTTCAGTGAGTCCTGCTGGCAACAGGCTCACTGCATCGAGGGACTTAGGGGAGAGAATTTCAACTCACCTGCGTGCAGGATGGATTGGATTCTTAGGCTACTGGACACCATTAGCTCCAGAGGGAGTCGGAACACAGGTCTCGCCCTGGGGTTCGTCCCGGAGCCGCGCCGCCGACCCCCCTTACAGATGCTGAAGATTGAAGGTCCGGAAACAGGCGGCAGAAGGCTTTTCAGTCTTCATGAAGGTAGCGCACAGCACTGCAGCTGTGCGCCATTGTTGTCACACACTTCACACCAAGCGGTCACGGAGGGTGCAGGGCGCTGCTGGGGGCGCCCTGGGCAGCAATATTTTATTACCTTAAGGCAAAAGAATACATCACATATAGCCATTAAGGCTATATGTATGTATTTAACCCATGCCACTTATCTAAATCCACGGGAGGAAAGCCCGCCGAAATAGGGGGCGGGGCTTATTCTCCTCAGCACACAGCGCCATTTTCCTGCTCAGCTCCGCTGTGAGGAAGGCTCCCAGGACTCTCCCCTGCACTGCACTACAGAAACAGGGTAAAACAGAGAGGGGGGGCATTTTTTGGCGATATACTGGATATATTTAAGCTGCTATAAAGGAACAACACTTACCGTATATAAGGTTGTTCCCATATATATTATAGCGCTTGGGTGTGTGCTGGCAAACTCTCCCTCTGTCTCCCCAAAGGGCTAGTGGGGTCCTGTCTTCGATAAGAGCATTCCCTGTGTGTCTGCTGTGTGTCGGTACGTGTGTGTCGACATGTATGAGGACGATGTTGGCGTGGAGGCAGAGCAATTGCCGATAATGGTGATGTCACCCCCCAGGGAGTCGACACCGGAATGGATGGCTTTGTTTATGGAATTACGTGATAATGTCAGCACATTACAAAAATCAGTTGACGACATGAGACGGCCGGCAAACCAGTTAGTACCTGCCCAGGCGTCTCAGACACCGTCAGGGGCTGTAAAGCGCCCTTTACCTCAGTCGGTCGACACAGACCCAGACACAGACACTGAATCTAGTGTCGACGGTGATGAAACAAACGTATTTTCAAGTAGGGCCACACGTTATATGATCACGGCAATGAAGGAGGCTTTGCATATCTCTGATGCTGCAAGTACCACAAAAAGGGGTATTATGTGGGGGGTGAAAAAACTACCTGTAGTTTTTCCTGAATCAGAGGAATTAAATGATGTATGTGATGAAGCGTGGTTTAACCCAGATAGAAAAATGCTAATTTCAAAAAAGTTATTAGCATTATACCCTTTCCCGCCAGAGGTTAGGGCGCGCTGGGAAACACCCCCTAGGGTGGATAAGGCGCTCACACGCTTATCAAAACAAGTGGCGTTACCGTCTCCGGATACGGCCGCCCTCAAGGATCCAGCAGATAGGAGACTGGAAACTACCCTAAAAAGTATATACACACATACTGGTGTTATACTGCGACCGGCCATCGCCTCAGCCTGGATGTGCAGTGCTGGGGTCGTCTGGTTGGATTCCCTGACTGAAAATATTGATACCCTGGATAGGGACAGTATTTTATTGACTATAGAGCAATTAAAGGATGCTTTCCTTTATATGCGAGATGCGCAGAGAGATATTTGCACTCTGGCATCGAGAGTAAATGCGATGTCCATATCTGCCAGAAGGAGTTTATGGACGCGACAGTGGTCAGGTGATGCGGATTCCAAACGACATATGGAAGTATTGCCGTATAAAGGGGAGGAATTATTTGGCGTCGGTCTATCGGATCTGGTGGCCACGGCAACTGCCGGAAAATCCACCTTTTTACCTCAGACCCCCTCCCAACAGAAAAAGACACCGTCTTTTCAGCCGCAGTCCTTTCGGTCCTATAAGAACAAGCGGACAAAAGGACAGCCATATCTGCCTAGGGGCAGAGGAAGGGGTAAGAGAGGGCAGCAAGCAGCCCCTGCCCAGGAACAGAAGCCCTCCCAGGGTTCTGCAAAGCCCTCAGCATGACGCTGGGGCCTTACAAGCGGACTCAGGAACGGTGGGGGGTCGACTCAAGAATTTCAGCGCACAGTGGGCTTGCTCACAGGTGGACCCCTGGATTCTGCAGGTAGTATCTCAGGGTTACAGGTTGGAATTCGAGAAGTCTCCCCCTCGCCGGTTCCTAAAGTCTGCTTTGCCAACGTCTCCCTCAGACAGGGAGACAGTATTGGAAGCCATTCACAAGCTGTTTGCTCAGCAGGTGATAGTCAAGGTACCCCTCCTACAACAGGGAAAGGGGTATTACTCCACGCTATTTGTGGTACCGAAGCCGGACGGCTCGGTAAGACCTATTCTAAATCTGAAATCTTTGAACCTGTACATACAAAAATTCAAGTTCAAGATGGAGTCACTCAGAGCAGTGATAGCGAATCTGGAAGAAGGGGACTTTATGGTGTCCCTGGACATAAAGGATGCTTACCTGCATGTCCCAATTTGCCCTTCACATCAAGGGTACCTCAGGTTCGTGGTGCAAAACTGTCATTATCAGTTTCAGACGCTGCCGTTTGGATTGTCCACGGCGGGTGGTCTTCTGTTTGCCGGCGGTCGGGCTACCGGCGCTCAGTATACCGGCGCCGGGAGCCCGACAGCCGGCATACCGACAATTATTTTCCCTCGTGGGGGTCCACGACCCCCATAGAGGGAGAATAAAATAGTGTGGCGCGCGTAGCGCGCCACCGTGCCCGTAGCGTGGCGAGCGCAGCGAGCCCGCAAGGGGCTCATTTGCGCTCGCCAAGCTGTCGGTAAGCCGGCGGTCGGGCTCCCGGCGCCGGGATGCTGGTCGCCGGGAGCCCGACCGCCGGCCAGCCGTAGTGAACCCGTCCACGGCACCTCGGGTCTTTACCAAGGTAATGGCCGAAATGATGATTCTTCTGCGAAGAAGAGGCGTATTAATTATCCCTTACTTGGACGATCTCCTGATAAGGGCTAGGTCCAGAGAACAGCTGGAGGACGGAGTAGCACTAACCCAAGTAGTGCTGCAACAACACGGGTGGATTCTGAATTTTCCAAAATCTCAGTTGACCCCGACAACACGTCTGCTGTTCCTGGGAATGATTCTGGACACGGTTCAGAAAAAGGTGTTTCTTCCGGAGGAGAAAGCCAGGGAGTTATCCGAACTTGTCAGGAACCTCCTAAAACCAGGGACAGTGTCTGTACATCAATGCACAAGAGTCCTGGGAAAGATGGTGGCTTCTTACGAAGAGATTCCATTCGGCAGATTCCACGCACGAACTTTTCAGTGGGATCTGCTGGACAAATGGTCCGGATCGCATCTGCAGATGCATCAGCGGATAACCTTATCGCCACGGACAAGGGTGTCTCTTCTGTGGTGGTTGCAGAGTGCTCATCTGTTAGAGGGCCGCAGATTCGGCATACAGGACTGGGTCCTGGTGACCACGGATGCCAGTCTGAGAGGCTGGGGAGCGGTCACACAAGGAAGAAACTTCCAGGGAGTATGGTCAAGCCTGGAGATGTCTCTTCACATAAATATACTGGAGCTAAGAGCGATTTACAATGCTCTAAGTCTGGCAAAACCCCTGCTTCAGGGTCAGCCGGTGTTGATCCAGTCGGACAACATCACGGCAGTCGCCCACGTAAACAGACAGGGCGGCACAAGAAGCAGGACAGCAATGGCAGAAGCTGCAAGGATTCTTCGCTGGGCGGAAGATCATGTGATAGCACTGTCAGCAGTATTCATTCCGGGAGTGGACAACTGGGAAGCAGACTTCCTCAGCAGACACGATCTACACCCGGGAGAGTGGGGACTTCATCCAGAAGTCTTCCACATGATTGTGAACCATTGGGAAAAACCAATGGTGGATATGATGGCGTCCCGCCTCAACAAAAAACTGGACAGGTATTGCGCCAGGTCAAGAGATCCTCAGGCAATAGCTGTGGACGCTCTGGTAACACCGTGGGTGTTCCAGTCAGTGTATGTGTTCCCTCCTCTGCCTCTCATACCAAAAGTACTGAGAATTATACGGCAGAAGGGAGTAAGAACGATACTAGTGGCTCCGGATTGGCCAAGAAGAACTTGGTACCCGGAACTTCAAGAGATGCTCACGGAGGATCCGTGGCCTCTACCTCTAAGACGGGACCTGCTTCAGCAGGGACCGTGTCTATTCCAAGACTTACCGCGGCTGCGTTTGACGGCATGGCGGTTGAACGCCGAATTCTAAAGGAAAAAGGCATTCCGGAAGAGGTCATTCCTACACTGGTAAAAGCCAGGAAGGAGGTGACTGCACAACATTATCACCGCATTTGGAGAAAATATGTTGCGTGGTGTGAGGCCAGGAAGGCCCCCACGGAGGAATTTCAACTGGGTCGATTCCTACATTTCCTGCAAACAGGATTGTCTATGGGCCTCAAATTGGGGTCCATTAAGGTTCAAATTTCGGCCCTGTCGATTTTCTTCCAGAAAGAATTGGCTTCAGTTCCTGAAGTCCAGACTTTTGTAAAAGGAGTACTACATATACAGCCCCCGGTTGTGCCCCCAGTGGCACCGTGGGATCTTAATGTAGTCTTGGATTTTCTCAAATCCCATTGGTTTGAGCCGCTCAAATCGGTGGAGCTGAAGTATCTCACATGGAAAGTAACCATGCTACTGGCCCTGGCTTCAGCCAGGAGAGTATCAGAATTGGCGGCTTTATCATATAAGAGCCCATATCTGATTTTCCATACGGACAGGGCAGAACTGCGGACGCGTCCTCATTTTCTGCCTAAGGTGGTGTCAGCGTTTCACCTGAACCAGCCTATTGTGGTGCCTGCGGCTACTAACGAGTTGGAGGATTCCAAGTTGTTGGACGTGGTCCGGGCATTGAAAATATATATTTCAAGAACGGCGGGAGTCAGAAAGTCTGACTCACTGCTTATATTGTATGCACCCAACAAGATGGGTGCTCCTGCTTCTAAGCAGACGATTGCTCGTTGGATTTGTAGCACAATTCAACTTGCACATTCTGTGGCAGGCTTGCCACAACCTAAATCTGTCAAGGCCCATTCCACAAGGAAAGTGGGCTCATCCTGGGCGGCTGCCCGGGGAGTCTCGGCATTACAACTCTGCCGAGCTGCTACTTGGTCAGGGGCAAATACGTTTGCAAAATTCTACAAATTTGATACCCTGGCTGAGGAGGACCTTGAGTTCTCTCATTCGGTGCTGCAGAGTCATCCGCACTCTCCCGCCCGTTTGGGAGCTTTGGTATAATCCCCATGGTCCTGACGGAGTCCCCAGCATCCACTTAGGACGTTAGAGAAAATAAGAATTTACTTACCGATAATTCTATTTCTCGTAGTCCGTAGTGGATGCTGGGCGCCCATCCCAAGTGCGGATTGTCTGCAATACTTGTACATAGTTATTGTTACAAAAAAATCGGGTTGTTAATTGTTGTGAGCCGTCTGTTCAGAGGCTCCTACGTTTGTCATACTGTTAACTGGGTTCAGATCACAAGTTATACGGTGTGATTGGTGTGGCTGGTATGAGTCTTACCCGGGGTTCAATATCCTTCCTTATTGTGTACGCTCGTCCGGGCACAATATCCTAACTGAGGCTTGGAGGAGGGTCATAGGGGGAGGAGCCAGTACACACCACCTGATCCTAAAGCTTTATTTTTGTGCCCTGTCTCCTGCGGAGCCGCTATTCCCCATGGTCCTGACGGAGTCCCCAGCATCCACTACGGACTACGAGAAATAGAATTATCGGTAAGTAAATTCTTATTTTTAGGATATTTTCCTGCTTTCTGTCAGCAGGTTCCTTAAGGGCGGCCGTATCCGGGGACGGTAGTGCCACCTGTTTAGACAAGCGTGTGAGCGCTTTATCCACCCTAAGGGGTGTTTTCCAACGTGCCCTATACTCTGGCGGGAAGGGGTATGATGCTAATAACTTTTTAGGAATTAACAGTTTTTATCGGGGGAAACCCACGCATCATCACACACTTCATTTAATTCCTCAGATGCAGGAAAAACTACAGGCAGTTTTTTCTCACCCAACATAATACCCTTTTTAGTGGTACTTGTATTATCAGAAATATGTAAAACATTTTTCATAGCCTCAATCATGTAACGTGTGGCCCTACTGGAAGTCACATTCGTCTCTTAATCGTCGACACTGGAGTCAGTATCCGTGTCGGCGTCTGTATCTGCCATCTGAGGTAACGGGCGTTTTAGAGCCCCTGATGGCTTTTGAGACACCTGGACAGGCACAGGCTAAGTAGCCGGCTGTCTCATGTCATCAATCTTTTGTAAAGAGCTGACACTGTCACGTAATTCCTTCCATAAGCTCAGCCACTCAGGTGTCGACTCCCTAGGGGGTGACATCTCCATTACAGGCAATTTGCTCCGCCTCCACACCATTTTCCTCCTAATATATGTCGACACAATCGTACCGACACACAGCACACACACAGGGAATGCTCTGATAGAGGACAGGACCCCACTAGCCCTTTGGGGAGACAGAGGGAGAGTATGCCAGCACACACCAGAGCGCTATATATATTCAGGGATAACCTTATAGAAGTGTTTTTCCCCTTATAGCTGCTGTTTTATTAATACTGCGCCTAATTAGTGCCCCCCTCTCTTTTTTAACCCCTTTCTGTAGTGTAGTAACTGCAGGGGAGAGCCAGGGAGCTTCCCTCCAACGGAGCTGTGAGGGAAAATGGCGCCAGTGTGCTGAGGAGATAGGCTCCGCCCCTTTTTTGCGGACTTTTCTCCTGCTTTTTTATGGATTCTGGCAGGGGTTAAAATTCATCCATATAGCCCTGGGGGCTATATGTGATGTATTTTCGCCAGCCAAGGTGTTTTTATTGCTGCTCAGGGCGCCCCCCCCTAGCGCCCTGCACCCTCAGTGACCAAAGTGTGCTGAGGAGCAATGGCGCACAGCTGCAGTGCTGTGCACTACCTTGGTGAAGACAGGATGTCTTCTGCCGCCGATTTTCCGGACCTCTTCTTGCTTCTGGCTCTGTAAGGGGGCCGGCGGCGCGGCTCTGGGACCGAACTCCGAGGCTGGGCCTGTGTTCGATCCCTCTGGAGCTAATGGTGTCCAGTAGCCTAAGAAGCCCAATCCACTCTGCAAGCAGGTGAGTTCGCTTCTTCTCCCCTTAGTCCCTCGATGCAGTGAGCCTGTTGCCAGCAGGTCTCACTGAAAATAAAAAACCTAAAACTAAACTTTCACTAAGAAGCTCAGGAGAGCCCCTAGTGTGCACCCTTCTCGGCCGGGCACAAAAATCTAACTGAGGCTTGGAGGAGGGTCATAGGGGGAGGAGCCAGTGCACACCAGGTAGTCCTAAAGCTTTACTTTTGTGCCCAGTCTCCTGCGGAGCCGCTATTCCCCATGGTCCTTACGCAGTTCCCAGCATCCACTAGGACGTCAGAGAAATTGGAGCAAAAATCCTCCAGATTTTGACGTTCCCCTTTCCACATAAATATGATGTCGTCTATGTACCTGCACCATGACACCAAGTACGCACCTGCCATAGTGTGATTCCACACATGCTCCTCCTCCCATCTTGACATGAAGAGGTTTGCGTAGCTTTGTGCGAACTTGGTGCCCATTGCTGTTCCTATTTTTTGCAGAAAATAATCCCCATTAAAAAAGAAAAAATTATTCTCAAGTACAAATTGGATGCTTTCTAAAATGAAATGCTGAAATTTTGAGCTAAAATGGTTTATGTGAAATTATTCTCGTTACAAGTTTTATTGTGACAGGTGGGTGTCTATATGGGCAGATGTAAAAAAAAATGTTTTCATATCCGCACCCTGAAGAGATATTCATTTATTTTTCTTTATCACTCTTTATTTCTCTTTATCATTATTTATTTTATTTTTCATTGTTACTATCATGACTTTAACTCTTATGGGGCAACCTGTATAGGATAGCATATAGAAATTACGTTTTATATTTATTTTTTTATTAGTATATTTTTTGTGTTACTCTCATTTTGCAATATGCAGTAGTAAATTTCCATTTCATTCATTGACCCACAACGGCAGAACCCGTGGAACGCATACTTCCGGGTTTAGATTGCCTAGAAAGCTTCCTTTAGTGGGAGAGGATTCAGTATGACATAATCGCGGCTCACTTCCGGTTGCGTGAAACGCAAGTTGGAACGCGGAAGTGAGTGCAATCGCGGTTATGTCTCTGCCCAGTCCCGTGGTGTGTCCTCACTGTATGTGCCGCTTGAAGTGCTTTGGCGGTGTCTCCGGGTGGGCGGTGGATAGTTGTTAGACTTTGGAGTTGAGAGGGACGCGAGCAGGCATGCTGGTGCCGTACTTCCGGTTTCGTGAAACGCAAATGGAACACGGAAGTGCGGCTCCCTATGAACATACCACTATTCTTCGGTGTGTTTTTTTACTTTATAATGAACGTATGTGTGTTTACAAGTCATAATGGCATATTGGAACTTTATTTGCCATTTTAAAACATTTACCCACATTCCCCCTATACTTCCTGTCTCATGGTATAAATTTCCTGCTTTTCACTGTCTGGACATACACCTTGAAAAAGACCTTGTGTCGAAACGGCGTTGGAGCTTCCAGACAGTGATCCATTCGTGTTTTTTATCTTCAAAAGTTCCCAAGGTATATCTCATGTGTGGTACATAGGTGTTAGTCCGGAATTCACCTGTGGCAGTCTTTTTACATCTGACCCACAGTATTTGTTTATACCATTTTGTGGAATCTTTTAAGGAGAATTTATTACCTTGTATAACTGATGTATTTATGATAATAAATTATTTTTTGGAGAAAAGTTCTTTTGTATCCATTTCAAAGAAACCGCTACGTGTGGATATCCATCTACCAAGAACGCAAGTGTGGTACGTTCAATTTGAACGAATCATATACCCCTTTCACATCGCACTAAAACCCGGTATCGACACGGCATATTGCCGTGTCGAAACGGGTCAGTGTGCGATGTGAAAGGTCCTTTTCTGAATTAGCGGGTCGCCTGACCTGGTAATTCAACCCGGTAAAAAAGAAGGGTTATTACCGGGTCAGGTGCAGTGTGAATTGGAGCCGTTCCGATGCGACACGGCTCCCATTCACAGCATAGGCAGAGGCGGCGCAGGAGATGAGCTCATCTCCCAGCGCCGCCTCCACCCCCGCCCCTGCTGCGCCCCCCGCTGCTAATGCAACCGACCCGGTATATTGCAATATACCGGGTCGGAAAGCCAGCAACGGAGCGCAAAGTACACGTTTCTCTTACCGGGTAGGATCCGGCATTTGCAATCTGAAAACAGCATAATTCTATTTTGCTGGTGCCATTGAGAAACATAAAAGATACCTTGATAGACATGATTTTATATCCCTTTAAGTAAGTCTTGGTACGTTTACGTTGATATGAGGAGGTGGTGAGGAACTATCCTTTTCTCTACTATCAAGATCCCCACCATACAGGGCTCCGTTTCCATTGGAGGAAGTCACGGGACATTTTAATCATTATACTGTGGCAAACAATACTACACATTCTGTGCTTCTGTTGTTTTCTCTATTCATGTAACATCTGGGAGTTGCTGAATTGAAAACCAAAAAAGGAAAAAATAAGAATTTACTCACCGGTAATTCTATTTCTCATAGTCCATAGTGGATGCTGGTGACTCCGTAAGGACCATGGGGAATAGATGGGCTCCACAGGTGACTGGGCACTCTAAAAGAAAGATTAGGTACTATCTGGTGTGCACTGGCTCCTCCCTCTATGCTCCTCCTGCAGACCTCAGTTAGGGAAACTGTGCCCGGAAGAGCTGACACTACAAGGAAAGGATTTGGAATCCAGGGTAAGACTCATACCAGCCACACCAATCAAACCGTACAACTTGTGATAACCATACACAGTTAACAGTATGAACAACAACTGAGCCTCAATCAACAGATGGCTCATAACAATAACCCTTTAGTAAGCAATAACTATATACACGTATTGCAGAAGAAGCCCGCACTTGGGACGGGCGCCCAGCATCCACTAAGGACTACAAGAAATAGAATTACCGGTGAGTAAATTATTTTTTTCTCTGATGTCCTAGTGGATGCTGGGGACTCCGTAAGGACCATGGGGATTATACCAAAGCTCCCAAACGGGCGGGAGAGTGCGGATGACTCTGCAGCACCGAATGAGCAAACTCAAGGTCCTCCTCAGCCAGGGTATCAAACTTGTAGAACTTAGCTAATGTGTTTGAACCCGACCAAGTAGCAGCTCTGCAAAGCTGTAAATCCGAGACCCCTTGGGCAGCCGCCCAAGAAGAGCCCACCTTCCCTGTGGAATGGGCTTTTACTGATTTTGGATGCGGCAATCCAGCCGCAGAGTGAGCCAGCTGAATCGTGCTACAGATCCAGCGAGCAATAGTCTGCTTCGAAGCAGGAGCGCCAACCTTGTTGGCTGCATACAGAATAAACAGCGAGTCAGACTTTCTGCCTCCCGCCGTTCTGGAAACATACATTTTTAAAGCCCGGACTACGTCCAGCAACTTGGAATCCTCCAAGTCCCTAGTAGCCGCAGGCACCACAATAGGTTGGTTCAAATGAAACGATGACACCACCTTAGGGAGAAATTGGGGACGAGTGCTCAATTCTGCCCTGTCCATATGGAAGATCAGATAGGGGCTTTTACATGACAAAGCCACCAATTCTGACACACGCCTAGCCGAAGCTAAGGCCAGCAGCATGACCACTTTCCACGTGAGATATTTTAGCTCCACGGTCTTAAGTGGCTCAAACCAGTGGGATTTCAGGAAATCCGACCCAACGTTAAGATCCCAAGATGCCACTGGTGGCACAAAAGGAGGCTGAATATGCAGCACTCTCTTTACAAACGTCTGAACCTCAGGCAGTGAAGCCAGTTCTTTTTGAAAGAAAATGGATAGGGCCGAGATCTGAACCTTTATGGACCCTAATTTGGGGCCCATAGTCACACCTGACTGTAGGAAATGCAGAAAACAACCCAACTGGAATTCTTCTGTAGGGGCCTTCCTGGCCTCACACCAAGCAACATATTTCCGCCATATGCGGTGATAATGCTTTGCTGTCACATCCTTCCTAGCTCTTATAAGCGTAGGAATTACTTCATCCGGCATACCCTTTTCCGCTAGGATCTGGCATTCAACCGCCATGCCGTCAAACGCAGCCGCGTTAAGTCTTGAAACAGACAGGGTCCCTGTTGCAACAGGTCCCGTCTGAGAGGCAGAGGCCATGGGTCCTCTGTAATCAACTCTTGTAGCTCCGGGTACCAAGACCGTCTTGGCCAATCCGGAACGATGAGTATTGTTCTCACTCCACTTTTTCTTACTATTCTCAGCACCTTGGGAATGAGAGGAAGAGGAGGAAACACATATACCGACTGGAACACCCACGGTGTTACTAGTGCGTCCACAGCTATCGCCTGAGGGTCCCTTGACCTGGCGCAATATTTTTTTAGCTTTTTGTTTAGGCGGGACGCCATCATGTCCACCTGTGGCCGTTCCCACCGATTTACAATCTGCTCGAAGACTTCTTGATGAAGTCCCCACTCTCCCGTGTGGAGGTCGTGTCTGCTGAGGAAGTCTGCTTCCCAGTTGTCCACTCCCGGAATGAACACCGCTGACAGTGCTTGCACGTGATTCTCCGCCCAACGCAGAATCCTTGTGGCTTCCGCCATTGCCACCCTGCTTCTTGTGCCGCCCTGGCGGTTTACATGGGCGACTGCCGTGATGTTGTCTGACTGAATCAGCACTGGTTGGTCTCGAAGCAGGGGCTCCGCTTGACTCAGGGCATTGTATATGGCCCTTAATTCCAGTATGTTTATGTGCAGACAAGTCTCCTGACTTGACCACAGGCCCTGGAAGTTTCTTCCTCGAGTGACTGCCCCCCATCTGCGGAGGCTTGCATCCGTGGTCACCAGGACCCAGTCCTGTATGCCGAACCTGCGGCCCTGAAGAAGATGAGCACTCTGCAGCCACCACAGAAGAGACATCCTGGCCCTCGGGGACAGGGTGATCAGCCGATGCTTCTGAAGATGCGATCCGGACCACTTGTCCAACAGATCCCACTGAAAGATCCTGGCATGGAACCTGCCGAAGGGAATGGCTTCGTATGACGCCACCATCTTTCCCAGCACTCGCGTGCAGTGTCACTAACTCCTGAGCCTTTTCCTCCGGGAGAAACACCTTCTTCTGTTCTGTGTCCAGAATCATACCCAGGAAGGGCAGACGCGTCGTAGGACACAGCTGCGACTTTGGAATATTCAGAATCCAGCCGTGCCGTAGCAACACTTTCTGAGAGTATGCTACGCTGATCAACAACTGCTCCCTGGACCTCGCCTTTATGAGGAGATCGTCCAAGTACGGGATAACTAACTCCTTGCTTCCGAAGGAGTACCATCATTTCCGCCATTACCTTGGTAAAAACTCTCGGTGCCGTGGACAGACCAAACGGCAACGTCTGGAATTGGAAATTACAGTCCTGTACCACAAACCTGAGGTACTCCTGGTGAGGTGGATAAATGGGGACATGCAAGTACGCATCCTTGATGTCCAGAGATACCATAAAATCCCCCTCTTCCAGGCTCGCAATGACCGCTCTGAGCGATTCCATTTTGAACTTGAACTTTTTCATGTAAATTTTCAAGGATTTGACATTTAGAATGGGTCTTACCGAACCGTCCGGTTTCGGTACCACGAACAGTGTGGAATAGTAACCCTTTCCCTGCTGAAGGGGGGGTACCATTATTATCACTTGCTGGAGGTACAGCTTGTGAATTGCCGCCAGGACTACCTCCCTCTCCGTGGGAGAAGCTGGCAAGGCAGATTTTAGCTAACGGTGAGGGGAGGGGGGTCACATCGAACTCCAGCTTGTATCCCTGCGATACAATCTGTATAGCCCAAGGATCCACCTGTGAGCGAACCCACCGATTGCTGAAGTGGAGCTCCAGCGTCATGCGGTGGACTTAGTGGAAGCCGGGGAGGACTTTTGTTCCTGGGAACTGGCTGCATGGTGCAGCTTCTTTCCTCTACCCCTGCCTCAAGAAAGGACGCCCCTCTGACCTTCTTGCTTTTTTGAGAACGAAAGGACTGCATTTGGTAATACGGTGCTTTCTTAGGCTGTGAGGAAACCTGTGGCAAGAAAGTTGACTTTCCAGCTGTTACTGTGGATACGAGGTCCGAGAGACCGTCCCCAAACAACTCCTCACCCTTATAAGGCAAAACCTCCATGTGTTTTTTTTAGAGTCGGCATCCCCTGTCCATTGCCGAGTCCATAAGACCCGCCTGGCAGAAATGGACATTGCATTTATTCTAGAGCCCAGCAGGCAAATGTCCCTCTGGGCATCCCGCATATACAAGACAACGTCTTTAATGTGGCCAAGGGTTAGTAATACGGTATCCCTGTCCAGTGTGTATACACTGACTTCAGGATACCTTCCTGCTTCCTATCCGCAGGCTCTTTTAAGGCGTCCGTTTCCCGAGACGGCAAGGCCACCCTCTTAGATAAGCGCGTCAGGGCCTTGTCTACCCTAGGGGAGGATTCCCAACGTAACCTATCCGTTGGCGGGAAAGGGTACGCCATTAGTATTCTTTTGGGAATCACCACTTTCTTATCAGGGGAAGACCACGCTTCTTCACATAACTCATTTAATTCATGTGACGGGGGAAAAGTCAATGGCTGCTTTTTCTCCCCAAACATATTTACCATCTTGTCAGGGACAGGGTCAACCTCTGAAATGTGTAATACATTTTTCATTGCAATAATCATGTATCGGATGGCCTTGGTCATTTTAGGCTGTAATTGTGCCTCATCATCGTCGACACTGGAGTCGGACTCCATGTCGGCATCCGTGTCAACTGAGATAGTGGGCGTTTTTGAGATCCTGCCGGCCTCTGAGGCGCCTGGGTAGGCCCGGGTTGAGTGCCCAGCTGTCCCCAGGCAGCAACATCATCAAACCTTTTGTGTAATGAGTTTACATTGTCATTTAAGACCTTCCACATAACCATCCAATCAGGGGTCGGCACCGACGGCGGCGACACCACATCTATCTGCCCTTGCTCCGCCTCCACGTAACCCTCCTCATCAAACATGTCGACACAGCCGTACCGACACACAGCACACACACAGGGAATGCTCAGACTGAGGACAGGACCCCACAAGGTCTTTGGGGAGACAGAGAAAGAGTATGCCAGCACACACCACAGCGCTATATAACTCAGGGATATACAGCACAAGAAGTGATTTCCCAATAGCTGCTTAATAAACACCTTTTGTGCCTAAATTTATGTGCCCCCCCCCCCCCCCCCTCTCTTTTTACCCTTCTAGCTTCCAGGAGACTGCAGGGGAGAGCCTGGGGACCATCCTTCCAGCGGAGCTGTGAAGAAAAATGGCGCTGGTGTGCTGAGGAAGAAGGCCCCGCCCCCTCAGCGGCAGGCTTCTCCCGCTGTCTGTGACAGGAAAATGGCGGGGGATTTTTCACATAAACAGCACCAGACTGTATTATGTGTAGATTTTGCCAAAGGTACTCTAATTGCTGCCCAGGGCGCCCCCCCCCCCCCCTGCAGCGCCCTGCACCCTACAGTGACCGGAGTGTGTGGTGTGCAGTGGGAGCAATGGCGCACAGCTGCGGTGCTGTGCGCTACCTTAAATGAAGACAGGAGTCTTCAGCCGCCGATTTGACCGTCTTCCAGCTTCTGATCTTCTGGCTCTGCGAGGGGGACGACGGCACGGGGTCGGGAACGGACGATCGAGGACAGCTGCCTGTGTTCGAACCCTCTGGAGCTAATGGTGTCCAGTAGCCTTAGAAGCGCAACCTAGCTGTGAACAGGTACGTTTGCTTCTCTCCCCTCGGTCCCACGTAGCAGTGAGTCTGTTGCCAGCAGAAGCTCACTGAAAATAAAAAACCTAACAAATACTTTCTTTAACTAGCAGGCTCAGGAGAGCCCACTAGGAGCACCCAGCTCTGGCCGGGCACAGTTTCCCTAACTGAGGTCTGGAGGAGGGGCATAGAGGGAGGAGCCAGTGCACACCAGATAGTACCTAATCTTTCTTTTAGAGTGCCCAGTCTCCTGCGGAGCCCGTCTATTCCCCATTGTCCTTACGGAGTCCACAGCATCCACTAGGACGTCAGAGAAATCATCTTTGACATTGGTGAAAGAGAAATTTACACAAAGAACTCATGTGATGTATATTTAATCTTTTTATCATTATATTTTGTTGAGTAGCGCCTCATCACCCTTTTGCTTGATACCATTTTGTGTGATCCGGGGTTGGGCGGATCACAAGAGGAGTGAGATTGGGCTGATACCTGTACACTGCGCCAGAATACACATACAAAAACTTTTTTTGCACTGTTGTTACAATGTCCGACTGAACCTGAATGGCCTGATCTTGCAAAAGATGTGCCGCTTGTAGAAGCCAGATGTACACGGCTCTTAGTTCCATAATGTTTATCGGAAGGATGGATTCCAGATTTGACCACCTACCTTGGAAGTTTTCGCCTTAGGTGACTGCCCCCCAACCTCTGAGACTTGCATCCGTGGTTAGGATCCAATTCCGAATCCCGAACCTGCAGCCCTCTAGTAGGTGAGAGGTTTGCAGCCACCAGAGCAGCAAGATTCTAGCCTTCGGTGACAGACGTATCCACTGGTGCATGTGAAGGTGAGATCTCGACCATTTGTCCAGGAGATCCAGTTGAAAAAATTGTGCATGAAATCTTCCATACTGTAGAGCCTCGTAGGAGGCTACCATCTTCCCCAGAAGGCGATACCCGGGTTGGCTTCAAAACAACCCGGACCATTGCTTGTATCACCAACGCCTGCTCTTCCGGCAGAAACACCCTCTGTACCTCCGTGTCGAGGATCATCCTCAGGAAGGACAGCCTCCTTGTCGGCTCAAAATTTGACTTTGGAAGGTTCAGGATCCATTCATGATCCTGGAGCAGTCGAGTTAAGAGAGCAATACTCTGTAACAGCTTTTCCCTGGAAGATGCTTTTATTAGTAGATCGTCCAAATAAGGAATTATGTTCATACCCTGCTTGCGGAGGAGTAGCACCATCTCCGCCATTACCTTGGTGAACACCGTTGGTGCTGTGGAGAGGCCAAACGGCAGTGCCTGGAACAGATAGTGACATTCCAGCAGTGCAAATGTGAGATAAGCCTGGTGAGGCGGCCAGATCGGGATGTGAAGATACGCATCCTTGATATACAGGGATACCAGGAATTCCCCCTCTTTCAGACCTGAGATCACTGCTCTCAGAGATTCCATCTTGAATTTGAATTCACTCAAGTAGGAGTTCAATGACTTTAGGTTTAATATCGGTCAAACCAAACCGTCCAGTTTCAGCACCACAAACAGGTAGTTTGAGTAATAACCCTTGAGTTGTAGGAGAGGTGGAACTGGAACAATGACATTTGATCTTAGCAATTTCTGAATGGCTTCCTGTAGGATAGCACTTTCTGTCAGCGAAGCTGGCAAGTCTGAATTGAAGAATCTGTGAGGTGGGAGTTCTTGAAACTCCAGTCTGTACCCCTGGGTAACAATATCTTGTACCCAGGGATCCAGGCATGAGGACGCCCAGACATGACTGAAATTTCTTAGTCTTGCTCCCACCTGCCCAATCTCCAGGCTAGGATGTACACCGTCATGCCGAGAATATTGAGGAAACAGAACCAGGTTTCTGTTCCTGGGAACCTGCGGGTGCAGGTTTTCGGAATTTCTCCCAACCACCTCTTAAGAAAGTGGAGGGGGATTTGGACTTTTTAACTTTAGCCGTCCGAAAGGACTGCATCGCAGACGTAGGATATGATTTCCTAGTCGGTGGTGTAGCAGAGGGAAGAAAAGTTAACTTACCCGCAGTTGCTGTGGAGATCCAAGCATCTAACGCTTCCCCAAACAGAGCCTTACCTGTGAAGGGTAGGTTCTCCACACTCTTCTTGGATTCCGCATCCGCAGACCATTGGCGCAGCCAGAGTCCTTTGCGTGCCGAGACAGCCACAAAAGAAGCCCTCGCATTCAGATGTTTAAGGTCTTTCATGGATTCCACCAGGAAACCTGCAGAATCCTGTATGTGACGTAAAAACAATTCAATGTCACTTCTATCCATAGAATCTAACTCCTCTAGTAAGGTGCCTGACCACTTTACTATGGCTTTAGAAATCCATGCACAAGCAATAGTGGGTCTTAAAGCTACGCCATTTGCTGTGTATAAAGATTTGAGTGTAGTCTCAATCTTGCGGTCGGCCGGCTCTTTTAAAGCGGTGGACCCAGGGACAGGTAAAACCACTTTCTTAGACAACCTAGAAACAGAAGCGTCTACTACCGGCGGATTTTTCCACTTTTTCCTATCCTCCTCAGGATAAGGAAAAGCAATGAGAACCCTTTTAGGGATCTGGAATTTTTTCTCAGGTACCTTCTCAGAAATATGTAAAATGTCCCTAATGGCCTCATTCATGAGTTGCACCCCCTTAGCAAGGGATGCCTCACCCCCAGTATATCCTCCTCACCGTCGGTATCCGTGTCGGCTTGCATTATTGGGGCAAGAGCACGCTTTTTAGGATATATAGCAGGGGTCTTGGATGAAGTAGCTGGAGCTGAATACGACAAAACCTCTACAGATCTTTTCAAAACCCGTGTTTCAGTCTCATTATGAGCAATTCTAGATGAAATCTGGGATATCATTCCCTTAATAGAAGCCACCCTATGGGGGTTCGGATTTAAAAGGCTGAGACAGTATATTGCATTCCTGAGTACATGGAGCAGACTCCTCTGGAGAAAACATACACGTTGCAGCACAAGATACAGAGTCCCTAGACATGGTAATGTGAGATATATACACATACACGCGGGAAAATGTCAGACACAGTTTCCCCCAAAGTACCTTCAGAGAGACACAGTATAAGGAGCCAGCACACACAGCGCCCCAGTAGGCAGTTATTACAATAAATGCCTGGCGCTGACTGAGTAAGCTTAATAGCGCAAACAGTTAATAACACGCTTCCCCCCCCCTTCTATAACACCCTGGTACCGCAGAGGATAACTGGAGACAAGTGGAGGGCAGCGCTCCCTGTCAGCGTCTCTGTAGTGTGATCTGCAGGGAGAAAAATGGCGCTGGCGAGTGCTGGATCCGCTCTGAGAAGCCCCTCCCCCTGCAATGGCGCGTCTTCCCGCATTTATTATTTTGTACTGGCCTGAGGTGTGCTTGCAGCTAACAGTGGGATTAGCCCCTGTTAGCTTAGTTGACCAGTGTTAGGGTATTGCGCTGGCATAGGGTGCCCCTCACAGCACTGCACAACGTGTACCTCTGAGCCCTCTGGAGCGCAGCTTCAGAGCTGAGCTCCCACCCTTGTGCCGCCATTCCCACCGGTGCCACGCTTACCGGGACGCCGGCGTCATACTCACCACCGCACCTTCTGGCTCTGTCAGGGGGTGGCGGCAGTGCTGCGGAAGCAAGCGGTCGCCTCGGGAGCTTGCGATCATCACCCTCAGGAGCTCAGTGTCCTGTCAGCGGAGATAGGAGCCCTTAACCTCTAGGGTTAGGTCCTACTCCTACTGCCAGCAGCCTCCCTGTACCTAACATCTCTTAAAAAATAATAAAAGCTGTGACTGGCTCCTCCGGGCACATTTTCTAAACTGAGTCTGGTAGGAGGGGCATAGAGGGAGGAGCCAGACCACACTATTAAAATCTTAAAGTGCACATGGCTCCCAAGGGACCCATCTATACCCCAAGGTACTAATGTGGACCCCAGCATCCTCTAGGACGTAAGAGAAATCTAAAACTTTCCTCTGAAAAAGCAGTGTGGGTTTAGAAATGAATTGCAAGTCGCTGGGTGAATGGCTTGTAGTACCCAACTCGCACCTGACTGGATTGACCCCTTAGAATACATACGAGGGAGAATCAAAAATTATCCGCACTCTGGCTGTAGAATTTATTTTGATCACCTTTCGGAAAAAATAAAAACATTATTTTTCAACGTATTCTCCCTGCTTTTAAATACACTTTATCCATCTGTCAACAATCTTTCGTATTCCCTCATTCCGTGGGTTGCTTCGATACCCATCTACCACAAATGTTTCGAAACCCAAGTCTGTCATGGATTATTGCATAAGCAAAACCATGGCTGATTAGCAACATAATCCACTGTCACACGTCTATCTAACAGAATCAGTTCACGTCCGGCTCCTTCTTCATGGCTGACCCTTGTGTGACCTTCTTTGAACGTCTCTATCCATTCATACACACTTCTTCGCGACAGAACACTTTTTCTGTACTGTGCACAGTCTTTGATAAATATCGGCACCAGACACACCCTCAGACCACAAAAAACGATCACTGCACGCTGCTTTTCTTTCGTGCAAATCACAAGTGGGGCAGACATTTTTTTTCTTGCCACAAATTAACTGACGTAACACGTTCAAACCTGAACCGCGGTGACTGGCGAGACAGCGACCTACTACAGAAAACGCTTATAAGACAGTGCGAACAACAGAAGTTTTAACCACTTAACTTGACGATTTTTACCTTCAAAAGCTTTAACATTGTTTTTTAAAATGTATTTTATTTAATAAAGTTGAAAAAGTATTTTTTTAAATATTTAAACATTACATTATGCACATCTGCAGAACAGGTATAGTATGGTATGCCGGCGACCAGCATAAGAGCGCCGGAAGCCCGACCGTCGGCATAACAGCGTGGCGAACGCAAATTAGCCCCTTGCGGACGTGGTGGCGCGCTACGAGCGCCACGCTGTTTATTCTCCCTCCAGGGAGGTCGTGGACCCCCACGAGGGAGAAAAAGTGTCGGTATGCCGGTTGTCGGGATTCCGGCGGCGGTATACTGTGCGCCAGGATCCCGACAGCCGGCAACCTGAAGACCACCCCTGCAGAACGGATCTCCTCGTCAAAAACGGTGGGACGGCACAGTTGCATGAAATCTGACCATGCAAGTTAAGTGGTTAAAGAACTACAGCGCAGGTAAGTTTTGACTCACCCTATAAAAAGTAAACACCTAGGGGCAGATGTATTAAGACTGGAGAAGTGATAAAGCAATGACAAGTGCAAGGTGATAACGCACCAGCCAATCAGCTTCAATATGTAAATTGGCAGTTATGAGTTGATTGGCTGGTGCGTTATCATCTTGCACTTATTAACGCTTTATCACTTATCCAGGCTTAATACATCTGCCCCCTAATACTAGTACATATTATCAATGGAATAGTCCCCCAGCAGGTGTGGTGGGGACAAGTGCAGTGAAAGAATTGAAGGATATTGTTTCACCGGGATGCGGTTAGCATCCCATCATTTGGGATGCCAGCAGTCATGTGAACGGCACCAAAATCCCGACACCACTCGGAATCCTGGGGCTGGAAAACACAGACATGCCAAAGGTAAGTATCGGGGCTAATGTAAGGGTTAGGACCCGTGGGGGGAGGGTGATAGGTGTTACCCAGGAGCCGAGCACGGCACCCTGCACCCACCAACCAATCATCTTGCTGGAGCAGACAATGTGACGCTGAAGGAGAGTTGGAGGGCATCACACTGCCAGATTACTATCCATATACACACACTGTAACACATGTCCTGCACATCGGTACCCCAAACACTACACCAGCCCAAGGTTACACCAAGACCCTACACAGAGAGCTTATATTACACTTTATAATGTCAGGTGTTTAAATGGCAAATTGTAACCAATACAGAAGCTTATGGATACCTATCTCCTAATACAGGCACACTAATCACACAAGCACGTGCACACTTATGACAATTAGCACACCTACAATACACATATGTTCCAAGTACTCCGTCCCAATGACTCCAGACAGTCTCCCATGTCCATCACTACTGCTGCATGTCAGTGCTACCTCCAACAATTCCCGCACATCATTATACACCAACTCACCAACCCAACTGCCTCTGTAAAGCTCACACAGTCATTTATACTTCCATCTCTGCTGACAGCTGGCTCTACTTTTTCTCCTCTGGCCCATTCATCATCAAGCTGAATTATCAGCTGGGTCCTCTATAAAGACATGAAGTGCCCATGTATCAGTTAATACTGACTTGTGCAAGCATCTAGTCTGTTGATGCTCTATGAGCTTCTGGGACTATACCAATCGTCCACCATTTAGTTACTCTCTATGTGCTACACACTGTTCTAGAGTTGTTCATTAACGGTTCTACCATCAATGGTGCCCACTGCTGGTGCCATCCAAAGTACACTATCTGTGGTCTATCACTGATGATAAAACTAGTCACCATGGGTATCAAACCATCGGTGGCCAACCATACACTGTCCTCATTCTCTGGCCTTCTCCATTTGGGCCTATTTATGGATTGAAGTTTGTGCCACATATGAGGTATTTTTGAACACCGATAGGTTATCTTGGTCTTGTGAATTAAGCCAAGAAGTGGAAAATTAAGGTCTGGATACAGAATTTGGCAGGATATGTGTACTTGTCTTATATTTGATCATTAGACTATACAGATCCTGCTTGTCTTTATATTAATAATGATCCCACATATCTATGCATGCTGGGAGCTGTGTTATCCCCCATCATATATCACTGTACTGTCTGTACAGTCCCCTCTCCCCTATATAATAATACCACATATCAGTGTGTGCTGGGAGCTGTGTTATCCCCCATCATATATCACTGTACACTACAGTCCCCTCTCCCCTATATAATACCACATATCAGTGTGTGCTGGGAGCTGTGTTATTCCCCATCATATATCACTGTACAGTCCCCTCTCCAGGGGCGTAACTCTGGGAGGCAACGGAGTCATCTGCCGCCGGGCTCCTGCTCTGAAGGGGGGCACCTCTCCTCCCATTCTGTGACACCAGAATGGGAGCTATTTGCTCCTGTGTAAGAAATAATAAGAATTTACTTACCGATAATTCTATTTCTCGGAGTCCGTAGTGGATGCTGGGGTTCCTGAAAGGACCATGGGGATTAGCGGCTCCGCAGGAGACAGGGCACAAAAAGTAAAGCTTTAGGATCAGGTGGTGTGCACTGGCTCCTCCCCCTATGACCCTCCTCCAAGCCAGTTAGGTACTGTGCCCGGACGAGCGTACACAATAAGGGAGGAATTTTGAATCCCGGGTAAGACTCATACCAGCCACACCAATCACACCGTACAACTTGTGATCTAAACCCAGTTAACAGTATGATAACAGCGGAGCCTCTGAAAAGATGGCTCACAACAATAATAACCCGATTTCTCTATCGTCCTTGTGGATGCTGGGGTTCCTGAAAGGACCATGGGGAATAGCGGCTCCGCAGGAGACAGGGCACAAAAAGTAAAGCTTTCCGATCAGGTGGTGTGCACTGGCTCCTCCCCCTATGACCCTCCTCCAGACTCCAGTTAGATTTTTGTGCCCGGCCGAGAAGGGTGCAATCTAGGTGGCTCTCCTAAAGAGCTGCTTAGAGAAAGTTTAGCTTAGGTTTTTTATTTTACAGTGAGTCCTGCTGGCAACAGGATCACTGCAACGAGGGACTTAGGGGAGAAGGAGTGAACTCACCTGCGTGCAGGATGGATTGGCTTCTTGGCTACTGGACATCAGCTCCAGAGGGACGATCACAGGTACAGCCTGGATGGTCACCGGAGCCGCGCCGCCGGCCCCCTTGCAGATGCTGAAGTAAGAAGAGGTCCAGAATCGGCGGCTGAAGACTCCTGCAGTCTTCTAAAGGTAGCGCACAGCACTGCAGCTGTGCGCCATTTTCCTCTCAGCACACTTCACACGGCAGTCACTGAGGGTGCAGGGCGCTGGGAGGGGGGCGCCCTGGGAGGCAAATGAAAACCTTTTTTGGCGAAAAATACCTCACATATAGCCCCCAGAGGCTATATGGAGATATTTAACCCCTGCCAAGATTCACTAAATAGCGGGAGACGAGCCCGCCGAAAAAGGGGCGGGGCCTATCTCCTCAGCACACAGCGCCATTTTCTCTCACAGAAAGCCTGGAGAGAAGGCTCCCAGGCTCTCCCCTGCACTGCACTACAGAAACAGGGTTAAAACAGAGAGGGGGGGCACTGATTTTGGCGATATTGAGATATATATAAAGATGCTATAAGGGAAAACACTTATATAAGGTTGTCCCTATATAATTATAGCGTTTTGGTGTGTGCTGGCAAACTCTCCCTCTGTCTCCCCAAAGGGCTAGTGTGGGTCCTGTCCTCTGTCAGAGCATTCCCGGTGTGTGTGCTGTGTGTCGGTACGTGTGTGTCGACATGTATGAGGACGATGTTGGTGAGGAGGCGGAGAAATTGCCTGTAATGGTGATGTCACTCTCTAGGGAGTCGACACCGGAATGGATGGCTTATTTAGGGAATTACGTGAGAATGTCAACACGCTGCAAGGTCGGTTGACGACGTGAGACGGCCGACAAACTATTAGTACCGGTCCAGGCGTCTCAGAAACACCGTCAGGGGCGTTAAAAACGCCCATTTACCTCAGTCGGTCGACACAGACACAGACACGGACACTGAATCCAGTGTCGACGGTGAATAAACAAACGTATTTCTCATTAGGGCCACACGTTAAGGGCAATGAAGGAGGTGTTGCATATTTCTGATACTACAAGTACCACAAAAAAGGGTATTATGTGGGAGTGAAAAAACTACCGGTAGTTTTTCCTGAATCAGATAAAATAAAATGAAGTGTGTGATGATGCGTGGGGTTACCCCGATAGCAAATATTGGCGTTATACCCTTTCCCGCCAGAAATTAGGGCGCGTTGGGAAACACCCCTTAGGGTGATAAGGCGCTCACACGCTTATCAAGTGGCGTTACCGTCTCCAGATACGGCCGCCCTCAAGGAGCCAGCTGATAGGAAGCTGGAAAGATATCCTAAAAAGTATATACACACATACGGTGGTTATACTGCGACCAGCGATCGCCATCAGCCTGGAGATGCAGTGCTGGGTTGGCTTGGTCGGATTCCCTGACTGAAAATATTTTATTCATATAGAGCATTTAATAGGATGCATTCTATATATATGTACGTGAGATGCACAGAGGGATATTTGCTCTCTGGCATCAAGATAAGTACGTTGTCCATATCACCCAGAAGATGTCATGGACACGACAGTGGTCAGGTGATACAGATCCCATACGGCACATGGAAGTATTGCCGTATAAAGGGAAGGAGTTAGTTGGGGTCGGTCCATCGGACCTGGGGACCACGGCAACAGCTGGGAAATCCAACCTTTTTACCCCAAGTTACATCTCAGCTGAAAAAGACACCGTCTTTTCAGCCTCAATCCTTCCTTTCCCATGAGGGCATGCAGGCAAAAGGCCAGTCATATCTGCCCAGACATAGAGGTAAGGGAAGTAGACTGCAGCAGGCAGCCCCTTCCCAGGAAAAGAAGCCCTCCACCGCGTCTGCCAAGTCCTCAGCATGACGCTGGGGCCATGCAAGCGGACTCAAGGTGGGGGGGTAGTCTCAAGAGTCTCAGCGCGCAGTGGGATCACTCGCAGGTTGACCCCTAGATAGTACAAGTATTATCCCAGGGGTACAGATTGGAGAGTCGAGACATCTTCTCCTCGCAGGTTTCTGAAGTCTGCTTTACCAACGGCTCCCTCCGACAGGGAGGCAGCATTGGAAACAATTCACAAGCTGTATATCCAGCAGGTGATAATCAAAGTACCCCTCCTACAACAAGGAAAAGGGTATTATTTTTCCACACTATATTGTGGTACTGACGCCAGACGGCTTGGTGAGACATAGTCTAAACTGAAATCTTTGAACACTTACATAAAAGGTTCAAATCGAGATGGAGTCACTCAGAGCAGTGATAGCGAACCGGAAAAAAGGGGACTATATGGTGTCCCTGGACATCAAGGATTACCTCCATGTCCAAATTTGCCCTTCTCAACAAGGGTACCTCTGGTTCGTGGTACAGAACTGTCAATATCAGTTTCAGACGATGCCGTTTGAATTATCCACGGCACCCCGGGCCTTTTACCAAGGTAATGGCCGAAAAGATGTTTCTTCAAAGAAAAAAGGCATCTAAATTATCCCTTACTTGGACGATATCCTGAAAAGGGCAAGTTCCAGAGAACAGTTGGAGGTCGGAAGAGCACTATCTAAAGTAGTTCTACGACAGCACGACTGGATTCTAAATATTCCAAGAATCGCAGCTGTTTTCCGACGATACGTCTGCTGTTCCTAGGAATGATTCTGGGCATAGTCCAGAAAAAGGTGTTCCTCCGGGAGGAAAAAGCCAAGGAGTTATTCGACCTAGTCAGAAACCTCCTAAAACCAGGCCAAGTATCAGTGCATCAATGCACAGGAGTCCTGGGAAAAATGGTGGCTTCTTACGAAGCGATTCCATTCGGCAGATCTCAGGGGATTTGCTGGACGAATGGTCCGGATCGCATTTTCAGATGCATCAGCGGATAATCCTGTCTCCAAGGACAAGGGTGTCTCTTCTGTGGGGGCTGCAGAGTGCTCATCTTTTAGAGGGCAGCACACTCAGCATTCAGGACTGTGTTCTGGGGACCACGGATACCAGCCTGAGAGGCTGGGGAGTAGTCACACAGGGAAAAAATTTCCAAGGAAGTGTGGTCAAGTCTGGAGACTTCTCTCCACATGAATATACTGGAGCTAAGGGCAATTTACAATGCTCTGAGCCTAGGAAGACTCCTGCTTCAAAGTCAACCGGTGCTGATCCAGTAGGACATCATCATGGCGGTCGCCCACGTTATCAGACGGGGCGACACAAGAAGCAGGAGGGCAATGACAGCAAGGATTCTTCGCTGGGCGGAAAATCATGTGATAACACTGTCAGCAGTGTTCATTCCGGGAGTGGGCAACTGGGAAGATTTCCTCAGCATAAATGAATTCCACCCGGAAAAGTGGAAACTTAATCTGGAAGTTTCCACATGATTGTAAACCGTTGGGAAAGACCAAAGGTGGTTATGATGGCGTCCCACCTGAAGCGCCAGGTCAAGAGACACTCAGGCAATAGCTGGGACGCTCTGGTAACACCGTCGGTGTACCAGTCGGTGTATGTGTTCCATCCTCTGCTTTTCATACCCAATGTATTGAAAATGATAGGAAGGAGAGGAGTAAGAACTATACTCGTGGCTCCGGTTTGGCCAAGAAGGACTTGGTTCCCGGAACTTAAAGAGATACTAAGAAGGGTCTTGATTCGGCAAGAACCGTGTCTGTTCCGGGACTTACCGCAGCTGCGTTGACGCCAAGGCGGGTGAACGCCGGATCCTAAGGGAAAGAGGCATTCCGGAAGAGGTCATCCCTACCCTGGTCAGAGCCAGGAAGGAGGTGACCGCACAACATTATCACCACTTAGGTGAAAATATGTGCCAGGGTGTGAGTCCAGGAAGGCTCCACGGAAGAATTTCAACTAGGTTAATTTCTACATTTCCTGCAAACAGGAGTGTCTATGGGTCTCAAATTGGGTCCATTAAGGTTCAAATTTCGGCCTGTTGATTTTCTTCCAGAAAGAAATTGGCTTCAGTTCCTGAAGTCCAGAAGTTGTTAAGGGAGTACTGCATATACAGCCCCTTTGATGTCTCCAGTGGCACTGGGCGATCTCAACGTAGTTTTGGGATTCCTAAAAAATCACATTGGTTTAAACAACTCAAATCTGTGGATTTGATATATCTCACATGGAAAATGACCATGCTGTTGGTACTGGCCTCGGCCAGGCGAGTGTCAGAATTGGCGGCTTTATCTCACAAAGCCATATCTGATTGTCCATTCGGACAGAGCAAAGCTGCGGACTCGTCCCCAGTTTCTCCTTAAGGTGGTGTCAGCGTTTCACCTGAACCAGCTTATTGTGGTACCTGCGGCTACTAGGGACTTGGAGGACTCCAAGTTGCTGGATGTTATCAGGGCCCTGAAAATATAGTTTCCAGGTTGGCTGGAGTCAGGAAATCTGACTTGCTGTTTATCCTGTATGCACCCAACAATGCTGGGTGCTTCTGCTTCTAAGCAGTCGATTGCTCGTGGGATTGGTAGCACAATTCAACTTGCACATTCTGTGGCAGGCCTGCCACAGTCTAAATCTGTTAAGGCCCATTCCACAAGGAAGGTGGGCTCATCTTGGGCGGCTGCCCGAGGGGTCTCGGCATTACAACTTTGCCGAGCAGCTACGTGGTCGGGGGAGAACACGTTTGTAAAATTCTACAAATTTGATACCCTGGCAAAAGAGGACCTGGAGTTCTCTCATTCGGTGCTGCAGAGTCATCCGCACTCTCCCGCCCGTTTGGGAGCTTTGGTATAATCCCCATGGTCCTTTCAGGAACCCCAGCATCCACAAGGACGATAGAGAAAATAAGAATTTACTTACCGATAATTCTATTTCTCGGAGTCCGTAGTGGATGCTGGGCGCCCATCCCAAGTGCGGATTATCTGCAATACTTGTACATAGTTATTGCTAACTAAATCGGGTTATTGTTGTTGTGAGCCATCTTTTCAGAGGCTCCGCTGTTATCATACTGTTAACTGGGTTCAGATCACAGGTTGTACAGTGTGATTGGTGTGGCTGGTATGAGTCTTACCCGGGATTCAAAATTCCTCCCTTATTGTGTACGCTCGTCCGGGCACAGTACCTAACTGGAGTCTGGAGGAGGGTCATAGGGGGAGGAGCCAGTGCACACCACCTGATCGGAAAGCTTTACTTTTTGTGCCCTGTCTCCTGCGGAGCCGCTATTCCCCATGGTCCTTTCAGGAACCCCAGCATCCACTACGGACTCCGAGAAATAGAATTATCGGTAAGTAAATTCTTATTTTTTGTAACTATGTACAAGTATTGCAGATAATCCGCACTTGGGATGGGCGCCCAGCATCCACTACGGACTCCGAGAAATAGAATTATCGGTAAGTAAATTCTTATTTTCTCTATCGTCCTAGTGGATGCTGGGGTTCCTGAAAGGACCATGGGGATTATACCAAAGCTCCCAAACGGGCGGGAGAGTGCGGATGACTCTGCAGCACCGAATGAGAGAACTCCAGGTCCTCTTTTGCCAGGATATCAAATTTGTAGAATTTTACAAACGTGTTCTCCCCTGACCACGTAGCTGCTCGGCAGAGTTGTAATGCCGAGACCTCTCGGGCAGCCGCCCAAGATGAGCCCACCTTCCTTGTGGAATGGGCCTTAACCGATTTAGACTGTGGCAGGCCTGCCTCAGAATGTGCAAGTTGAATTGTGTTACAAATCCAACGAGCAATCGACTGCTTAGAAGCAGGCGCACCCAACTTGTTGGGTGCATACAGTATAAACAGCGAGTCAGATTTTCTGACTCCAGCTGTCCTGGAATATATTTTCAGGGCCCTGACAACTTCTAGCAACTTGGATTCCTCCAAGTCCCTAGTAGGTGCAAGGCACCACAATAAGCTGGTTCAGGTGAAACACTGACACCACCTTAGGGAGAGAACTGGGGACGAGTCCGCAGCTCTGCCCTGTCCGAATGGACAAACAGATATGGGCTTTTTTGAGAAAAAACCACCAATTTGACACTCGCCTGGTCCAGGCCAGGGCCAAGAGCATGGTCACTTTTTATGTGAGATGCTGCAAATCCACATATTTGACTGGTTTTAAACCAATGTGATTTGAGAAATCCCAGAACTACGTTGAGATCCCACAGTGCCACTGGAGGCACAAAAAAGGGGTT
The DNA here is from genome assembly GCF_028390025.1 of Pseudophryne corroboree. Taxonomy (NCBI): domain Eukaryota; kingdom Metazoa; phylum Chordata; class Amphibia; order Anura; family Myobatrachidae; genus Pseudophryne; species Pseudophryne corroboree. The sequence goes on along the minus strand of NC_086446.1, from coordinate 80,968,028 downwards.
TGTATATGCAATACTCCCTTGACAAACTTCTGGACTTCAGGAACTGAAGCCAATTCTTTCTGGAAGAAAATTTACAGGGCCGAATTTGAACCTTAATGGACCCCAATTTGAGGCCCATAGACACTCCTGTTTGCAGGAAATGCAGGAAACGACCGAGTTGAAATTTCTTTGTGGGGCCTTCCTGGCCTCACACCACGCAACAAATTTTTGCCACACGTGGTGATAATGTTGTGCGGTCACCTCCTTTCTGGCTTTGACCAGGGTAGGAATGACCTCTTCCGGAATGCCTTTTTTCCCTTAGGATCCGGCTTTCCATCGCCATGCCGACAAACGCAGCTGCGGTAAGTCTTGGAACAGACATGGTACTTGCTGAAGCAAGTCCCTTCTTAGCGGCAGAGGCCATAAGACCTCTGTAAGCATCTCTTGAAGTTCCGGGTACCAAGTCCTTCTTGGCCAATCCGGAGCCATGAGTATAGTTCTTACTCCTCTACGTCTTATAATTCTCAGCACCTTAGGTATGAGAAGCAGAGGAGGGAACACATACACCGACTGGTACACCCACGGTGTTACCAGAACGTCCACATCTATTGCCTGAGGGTCCCTTGACCTGGCGCAATACCTGTCCCATTTTTTGTTCAGACGGGACGCCATCATGTCCACCTTTGGTATTTCCCAACGGTTTACAATCATGTGGAAAAAACTTCTCAATGAAGTTTCCACTCTCCCGGGTGGAGGTCGTGCTGAGGAAGTCTGCTTCCCAGTTTCCATTCCCGGGATGAAAAACTGCTGACAGTGTTATCACATGATTTTCCGCCCAGCGAAAAGTCCTTGCAGTTTCTGCCATTGCCCTCCTGCTTCTTGTGTCGCCCTGTCTGTTTACGTGGGCGACTGCCGTGATGTTTTTCCCACTGGATCAATACCGGCTGACCTTGAAGCAGAGGTCTTGCTAAGCTTAGAGCATTATAAATTTACCCTTAGCTCCAGTATATTTATGTGGAGAAAAGTCTCCATACTTGATCACACTCCCTGGAAATTTTTCCCTTGTGTGACTGCTCCCCAGCCTCTCAGGCTGGGCTCCGTGGTTACCAGCATCCAATCCTGAATGCCGAATCTGCGGCCCTCTAGAAGATGAGCACTCTATAACCACCACAGGAGAGACACCCTTGTCCTTGGATATTGGGTTATCCGCTGATGCATCTGAAGATGCGATCCGGACCATTTGTCCAGCAGATCCCACTGAAAAGTTCTTACGTGAAATCTGCCGAATGGAATTGCTTCGTAGGAAGCCACCATTTTTACCAGGACCCTTGTGCAATGATGCACTGTTTTTAGGAGGTTCCTGACTTGCTCGGATAACTCCCTGGCTTTCTCTTCCGGGAGAAACACCTTTTTCTGGACTGTGTCCAGAATCATCCCTAGGCACAGCAGACGTGTCGTCGGGATCAGCTGCGATTTTGGAATATTTAGAATCCACCCGTGCTGATTGTAGCAGTATCCGAGATAGTGCTACTCCGACCTCCAACTGTTCCCTGGACTATGCCCCTATCAGGAGATCGTCCAAGTAAGGGATAATTAAGACGCCTTTTCTTCGAAGAAGAATCATCAATTCGGCCATTACCTTGGTAAAGACCCCGGGGTGCCGTGGACAATCCAAACGGCAGCGTCTGAAACTGATAGTGACAGTTCTGCACCACGAACCTGAGGTACCCTTAGTGAGAAGGGCAAATTTGGGACATAGAGGTAAGCATCCCTGATGTCCCGGGACACTATATAGTCCCCTTCTTCCTGGTTCGTTATCACTGCTCTGAGTGACTTCATCTTAATTTGAACCTTTGTAAGTGTTCAAAAAAAAATTTTTTTTTAGAATAAGTCTCACCTAGCCTTCTGGCTTCAGTACCACAATATAGTGTGGAATAATACCCCTTTTCTGTAGTAGGAGGGGTAATTTAATTGTCACCTGCTGGGAACACAGCTTGTGAATTTTTTCCCATACTACCTCCTTGTCGGAGGGAGACTTGGTAAAGCAGACTTCAGGAGCCTGCGAAGGGGAAACGTCTCGACATTCCCATCTGTACCCCCGGGATACTACATGTAGGATCCAGGGGTCCTGTACGGTCTCAGCGCCATGCTGAGAACTTGTCAGACGCGGTGGAACGCTTCTGTTCCTGGGAATAGGCTGCCTGTTGCAGTCTTCTTCCCTTTCCTCTATCCCTGGGCAGATATGATCTTATAGGGACGAGAGGACTGAGGCTGAAAAGACGGTGTCTTTTTCTGCAGAGATGTGACTTAGGGTAAAAAACGGTGGATTTTCCAGCAGTTGCCGTGACCACCAGGTCCGATGGACCGACCCCAAACAAGTCCTCTTCCTTTATACGGCCATACTGTGCCGTTTGGAATCTGCATCACCTGACCACTGTCGTGTCCATAACATCTTCTGGCAGTTATGGACATCGCGTTTATTCATGATGCCAGAGTGCAAATATCCCTCTGTGCATCTCGCATATATAGAAATGCTCTATAGTCAATAAAATACTGTCCCTGTCAAGGGTATCAATATTTTTAGTCAGGGAATCCGACCAAGCCACCCTAGCTCTGCACATCCAGGCTGAGGCGATCGCTGGCCGCAGTATAACACCAGTATGTGTGTATATACTTTTTATTATATTTTCCAGCCTTGTCAGCTGGTCCTTGAGGACGGCCCTATCTATAGACGGTACCGCCACTTGTTTTGATAAGCGTGTGAGCGCCTTATCCACCTTAAGGGGTGTTTCCCAACGCGCCCTAACTTCTGGCGGGAAAGGGTATACCGCCCATAATTTTCTATCGGGGGGAACCCACGCATCATCACACACTTTATTTAATTTATCTGATTCAGGAAAAACTATGGTAGTTTTTTCACATCCCACATAATACCCTCTTTTGTGGTACTTGTAGTATCAGAAATACGTAACACCTCCTTCATTGCCTTTAACGTGTGGCCCTAATAAGGAATACGTTTGTTTATTCACCGTCGACACTGGATTCAGTGTCCCTGTCTGTGTCTGTGTCGACCGACTAAAGTAAACGGGCGTTTTAAAAACCCTTGACGGTGTTTTTGAGACGTCTGGACCGTACTAATTGTTTGTCGGCCGTCTCATGTCGTCAACCGACCTTGCAGCGTGTTGACATTATCACGTAATTTCCTAAATAAGCCATCCATTCCGGTGTCGACTCCCTAGAGAGTGACATCACCATTACAGGCAATTGCTCCGCCTCCTCACCAACATCGTCCTCCTACCTGTCGACACACACGTACCGACACACAGCACACACACAGGGAATGCTCTGATAGAGGACAGGACCCACTAGCCCTTTGGAGAGACAGAGGGAGAGTTTGCCAGCACACACCAAAAACGCTATAATTATATAGGGACAACCTTATATAAGTGTTTTCCCTTATAGCATCTTAATATATATATAAGCATATCGCCAAATTAGTGCCCCCCCTCTCTGTTTTAACCCTGTTTCTGTAGTGCAGTGCAGGGGAGAGCCTGGGAGCCTTCCCTCCAGCCTTTCTGTGAGGGAAAATGGCGCTGTGTGCTGAGGAGATAGGCCCCGCCCCTTTTTCGGGCGGCCTCGTCTCCCGCTCTTAACGGATTCTGGCAGGGGTTAAATATCTCCATATAGCCTCCGGAGGCTATATGTGAGGTATTTTTAGCCAAAATAGGTATTCATTTGCCTCCCAGGGCGCCCCCCTCCCAGCGCCCTGCACCCTCAGTGACTGCCGTGTGAAGTGTGCTGAGAGGAAAATGGCGCACAGCTGCAGTGCTGTGCGCTACCTTTAGAAGACTGAGGAGTCTTCTGCCGCCGATTCTGGACCTCTTCTTACTTCAGCATCTGCAAGGGGGCCGGCGGCAAGGCTCCGGTGACCATCCAGGCTGTACCTGTGATCGTCCCTCTGGAGCTGATGTCCAGTAGCCAAGAAGCCAATCCATCCTGCACGCAGGTGAGTTCACTTCTTCTCCCCTAAGTCCCTCGTTGCAGTGATCCTGTTGCCAGCAGGACTCACTGTAAAATAAAAAAACCTAAGCTAAACTTTCCTAAGCAGCTCTTTAGGAGAGCCACCTAGATTGCACCCTTCTCGGCCGGGCACAAAATCTAACTGGCTTGGAGGAGGGTCATAGGGGGAGGAGCCAGTGCACACCACCTGATCCTAAAGCTTTACTTTTTGTGCCCTGTCTCCTGCGGAGCCGCTAATCCCCATGGTCCTTTCAGGAACCCCAGCATCCACTAGGACGATAGAGAAATGACAATTCTAACTATATGAAGTTACTTCTCTGACAATTACATGTAACTTCATATAGTTAGTATTCTCATGCTTCCTCTACAGGAGCAAAGAGCTCCATCAGTGTAGTGTCTGTTGTCAGTGTAACAGGTCATGGGTTCTAATCCTGGGTATGACTGCTAAGAAATGTGTGATTTAAAATAAAAGACAATGAAATGTATATATATACACAGTATATACATTTTTTTCAGAACATTACACACACACACACACACACACACACACACACACACTTATTGAAATATAAGGAGGGGGGCACCAATATTTATCTTGCTTCCGGGCAACTGGGACAAACTTACGCCACTGCCCCTCTCCCCTATATAATAATACCACATATCAGTGTGTGCTGGGAGCTGTGTTATCCCCATCATATATCACTGTACACTACAGTCCCCTCTCCCCTATATAATACCACATATCAGTGTGTGCTGGGAGCTGTGTTATCCCCCATCATATATCACTGTACAGTCCCCTCTCCTCTATATAATAATACCACATATCAGTGTGTGCTGGGAGCTGTGTTATCCCCATCATATATCACTGTACACTACAGTCCCCTCTCCCCTATATAATACCACATAGTGTGTGCTGGGAGCTGTGTTATCCCCCATCATATATCACTGTACAGTCCCCTCTCCTCTATATAATAATACCACATATCAGTGTGTGCTGGGAGCTGTGTCATCCCCCATCATATATCACTGCACAGTCCCCTCTCCCCTATATAATAATACCACATATCAGTGTGTGCTGGGAGCTGTGTTATTTCCCATCATATATCACTGTACACTACAGTCCCCTCTCCCCTATATAATACCACATATCAGTGTGGACTGTGTTATCCCCATCATATATAACTGTACTCTATATGTATATGACAATAACACATTATTGAACAAGTTACCTGTATTCCTGTATTTCTGGACGTGTCTCTCAAATGGCGGCTGAAAACTGTTATCCCGCCCCCTCCAGAGCGTCACTTGGTAGAAGCAGAGGAAATGATGTTAAAGTCTTTGGAAACATAAGAACATGGCCGCCGTTGACACTATGGACAGTGAAGTTAAGCACCACTTTTCCTCTAGTGATAAAGCTATGACCAGTCAGATACCGTTTTTGCAATGTACTAGACCTGCTACGATTAATAACGCGTCCTGATTGGCTACTCGGAGCGTCAATCATTACCTTGAAGAGGGATTAGGCAACAGCAAAACAACCAGTGACAGTAGGTGGGAGGAGCCTCCTTTAAGTCTGAACATACGATTGGTTGAAGTGGAATATGTGAGGGACGGGACGGCTGTATCACTGTGAGGAGAGGCAGTAACCATAGCTACATAGAGACAGCAAGCCACTGACAGAGCAACTGAGGAAACCTCACCCCACAGTCACTGACTGGCCCCACAGTCACTGACTGGCCCCACAGTCACTGACTGGCCCCACAGTCACTGACTGGCCCCACAGTCACTGACTGGCCCCACAGTCACTGACTGGCCCCACAGTCACTGACTGGCCCCACAGTCACTGACTGGCCCCACAGTCACTGACTGGCCCCACAGTCACTGACTGGCCCCACAGTCACTGACTGGCCCCACAGTCACTGACTGGCACCCAATACCCTGCACTTGCTACACCCTTGCTTGTGATGTCTGCTGTGTTTCACCCATATATTCCTCCTGTACCCCCAGTGGCAGTGTGATGGTAGTGCGATACATTAGTATACATAGGCATATTATGTGTGTGTGATGGTAGTGCGATACATTAGTATACATAGGCATATTATGTGTGTGTGTGTGTGTGTGTGTGTGTGTGTGTGTGTGTGTGTGTGTGTGTGTCATACTTGCCTACTTTTGAAAAAGCATTTCAGGGAGATTGTGAAAGTAACACCTAACAGCGCGGGGAGGCGTGTCATGAAAATGACTTACATCCAAATGTAAATGAGCCCCAAAGTTAGAAAGATCTATTTGTTGAAGAAAAGACAGTGATATTTTGCAGGATTTGTTTGTGTATTGTGTCTTACAAGAGGTTCCATATATTGTATGTGGCCATAGGGATCCATTGTGCCTTATAACCAATGCAGGGAAATGGCACTAAGGATCCCATTTGAATGTATGTATCTCTGATTTATTTTTCCCCCAAGAATGAGGGAGATTGATGGACTTTTCAGGGAGTGAGGGAGATTGCTGCTATTTCAGGGAGTCTCCTGCAGAATGAGGGAGGGTAGGCAACTATGGTGTGTGTGTGTGTGTAATATAACAGGGTGCACAGCTGTGTCTCGCCCATATATTCCCAGAGCCGGCCCTAACCAATATGATGCCCTAGGCAAGATTTTGGCTGGTGCCCCCTAGCACCGCCGCTAGTTCTGCAGGAGATGCCTGGCATGAGTCAGCTGGCAGCTCTGCTAACGTCGGGTGCCTTTTGTTTATGAAAATACATCTTATTTGCATTACTATGTGGCTAAGATGCACAAGCAGCTTCTGCTGATTAAAATGATATGCAGCATGCCTATATTCTGTGTGTGACTGCGGCTGTATCTGCATATGAAATACTACATTACAGTGATTTGCAGGAATACACTGCAACGTAGCATTTCGTATGCAGATACAGCCTCAGTCACACACAGAATATAGGCATGCCGCATATCATTTTAATCAGCAGAAGCTGCTGGTGCCCCTAAGCATATCAAATGCCCTAGGCAATTGCCTAGTTTGCCTATACCTAAGGCCGGCTCTGTATATTCCCCTGTAACCCCAGTAACAGTGTAATGGTACATACCAACTGTACCTTTTTAATAGGTACAGTACCTTTTTTTCATGGTCTGTACCGATTTTTGCCTTTCCAAACTTCCATTGAAAGTATAGGAAAAGGGGCATGGCCACGCCCCCTTTGCACGCGGCAACGCCCCTTTTCGGATTTGTACCGATTTTTCTGTGTAAAATGTTGGAGGGTATGATGGTAGTGTGATATATTATTATACATAGGCATATTATATATGTATATAATAGGGCCAAAGCTGTGTCTCACCCATATATTCCCCTGTACCCCCAGTAATAGTGTATTGGTAGTGTGAAACATTATTTTCTGCAGCGGGGTACACTGTCTTCCACAGGGAATACATTGGGGTGTAGAGATGGGTCCAACAGGCTAAAGCTTTAGACTGTACCAGGATGCATTGCAGGGCCTCCTCTATATAACCCTGCCTCCAGGCACTGTGAGCTCAAATTTAGAGTTGGTGCCTGCATAAGCCCTGAAAAATCTATTTAGAAGACTTCAAGGGCTGCAGCACTTCATATGTCAGTGTGACATACTGTGCTACGGCTCCATCACCTCCCCAGCGGCGTCGCATACTCCCGCTGGCTCTGTTCCCTGGTACTTGCGCCAGTTCCTAGGTACAACACTGCAGACGCTCTCCTGGATCGCTTGGCTGCTTCTCAGGGAGGATGTAAGAGGGTCTCCCGGACGGGACCCACCATTAATTTGTGTTCCAGTCGCGGTCTTAGGAGATGGACCGCGACGCTGGCGTGGACGCTGTGGCCGTACAGGGACCCCAATATATCCACCGGGGCAGGGAAGCACAGGTCGAATAATACATTATCCATTTTTAATAAGGCTCCATAGTACCGGGTGGTGAGGTACAACATAGGGGATAAGGCGCTTGACCTGTAGGCCCTTCCCCAGCTCCAGGCGCCATCTGCTGCTGGTGTTCCCGCCCTGGAGCTGCCTCACACTCTCCCTCACTCCCTGACTGAGTTGCTGTGCGCCATCTTCTTACAGTAGCTGCGTCTGCTCTCCAGGACTGCAGGCCGTGTTGGACTGGCCCACAGAGGTACAGGGGGAAACCCCGGTGGGCCCTACTGCCTGTGGGCCCTCCTCCTCATCTTGGGATCAGGTTCCAGATTGAGCACTTGAATTATACATTATACATATGTTACCTTGCCTTTCTGGTACACTATCATGCATGCATTAGCAGTATTTAATGTATATTTCTAATACGTCCTAGAGGATGCTGGGGTCCACTTTATGACCATGGGGTATAGATGGTTCCGCAGGAGCCATGAGCACCCAAGACTTTTCAATCGCTGTGAACTGGCTCCTCCAGACCTCAGTTGTAGACAGGTGCCCAGGCAGACTGGATGCACTCTAGGGGAGCTCTACTGAGCTTCTCTGAAAAGACTTATGTTCATGCTTACCGACATTCTGGCTGCTCTCTGCGGGAGAGAGCAGCCAGGTCGGCTCAGAGGGCGGGCAGGGGAGGCTGTGACGTAGAGGAGGGGGTGGGCCGGAGGCGGGATGGGGTGGAGAAAGGGTGGGGCGGGTGAAAAGGGTGGGGTCAAGGTGATACCTTTAAGCCACGCCCCCGCTCTGTAATGCCGCGATCACCGGCATTACACTGCAGGGGGCGTGGCTATGATGACGCGATTCAGCAAGAATCGTGTCATTAACTGCCCGGACCGCCCACTTTACACACTAAGTGGGCGGACGGGCAAGGGGGACCCCGCAAATCGGGAGACTTGCCTGCTCTTCCGGGGGGCCGGGAGGGTCACCCGATTTTCTGGAGCCTCCCGGCCATTCCGGGAGAGTAGGCAAGTATGCTTATGTTAGGTTTTTTGTTGTCAGGGAGAACTGCTGGCAACAGTCTCCCTGCTTCGTGGGACTGAGGTGGCAGAAGTAGGAACCAACTTCCTGAAGAGTTTCATGGCTCTGCTTCTGGCTGACAGAACACCATTAGCTCCTGAAGGGTACTGAACGCTATCCGTGTCTAGATGCTCACTCCCACAGCACGCCGTCACCCCCCTCACAGAGCCAGAAGTCAGAAGACAGGTGAGTAGAAGAAGACATATCTTCTATCAAGAAAAGTGACGGCTGAGGTACAGCACGGCTGGCAGGTGCGCAGCGCGCCATTGCTGCCCACACAGGCACTGCAGGGTGCAGGGCACAGGGAGGGGGGGGGCGCCCTGGGCAGCAAAAACACCGCTTTAAACTGGCAAAAAGGGGGCATAAGATGCCCAGCCACAGCCCTGCCCCCACCAGTATAAATATTATGAAAAGTGTCTGAGGTAAAAAGGGCGGAGCTTCTTCCTCAGGCAGCCAGCACACTGCTCAGTGCCATTTTCTCTCTCAGGCTGCAGAGACATCGCTGGTCCTCCTTCACTTCTGAGCGAATTTGGTGCTTTACAAGTGTGTTTTACTGTGTAAAAAGCGCATCTCAGTGGGTATTCTGTGTTCACAGGCATTAGATACTAGCACTGGGGTTGTGAACTGGCTGCTCCTAAACTGTGTCCCTATGACAGATTTTACTGTGGGTCTGTCCCCTATAAGTCCCAGTGTGTCTGTGTGTGTGTTGTACACATGTGTAAGACATGTTAGAGGCAGGCAGTTCCTCCCCGGAGGAAACCATTTTAGGGACACAGAAGTGTAATGTGGTGGCGCTGCCGGCACACCAAGAGCCTGCATGGGTGAAAGAATGTCAAAGTCGAAAAATATTGTAATGCTGCGCGTGCACTTGTTCTGCCGTGCGTGCACGTATCCGCAATTTACGTACGATCGCTCCCGCGTTCTTGCGCGTGGTATGGGTATTTACAGCGGGGTTTGTGAGCGCATAGAGGGTTATCAGAATATTACATATTTAACCCAAATAGTGCACATTTTACACATAGCCCGCACCACATCAGCAAGTATCAACAGTTTAAATGATTCCAGGGATAAGGGATTCGCCTTTGCATGATAGGAAGGGACAGACTAAGGTTAGAAGGTGATGTCTAGTATCCAGCTGTAGGGTATTTTAAGGGTAACATTCCGGTGTTGGTATGCATAAGATCGCATGTTCCAGCGTATAGTTATGTGCAGAAGTAGAATATAGATATAAACTGTATTTACTGTATATTATGTATGCGGCGGGAATCCAGAGGATACCACTCCCAAGAGCAGTTGAGAAAGACATTGCCCACCTTTTCAAATCAACCTATGACCTCTCCTGTAATGTAAAGATGCATCCCTGTGTCCAATGGACAATGAGATTACAGTAACCATTGTATTGTGTATGGAAGTTGTGTATAAAGAGCCCGTTGTTGCCTGGCCGGCCAGAAGACTCTGAACGCCATCTACCTGATGAGCGGAGGACTGGTCCAGGTTGCGTAAGCGAACATTCTCACGTATGTACATTTTCTGTAGCCATTATTCTGTTGTAGATTTATCTTGTTAGCCTGTAGTGTATAATTTGTACTGTTATCCCTTTTGAAATAATCCACTGTGGCCTTAGAACCCTGTGGTTAACTACATTTCTCCGACGTCCTAGTGGATGCTGGGAACTCCGTAAGGACCATGGGGAATAGCGGCTCCGCAGGAGACTGGGCACAACTAAAGAAAGCTTTAGGACTACCTGGTGTGCACTGGCTCCTCCCTCTATGACCCTCCTCCAGACCTCAGTTAGAATCGTGTGCCCGGCTGAGCTGAATGCACACTAGGGGCTCTCCTGAGCTCCTAGAAAAAGAAAGCATATTTTAGGTTTTTTCTTTTCAGTGAGATCTGCTGGCAACAGACTCACTGCTACGAGGGACTAAGGGGAGAAGATGCGAACCTACCTGCTTGCAGCTAGCTTGGGCTTCTTCAGCTACTGGACACCATTAGCTCCAGAGGGATCGAACACAGGGCCCGACCTCGAGCGTCCGGTCCCGGAGCCGCGCCGCCGTCCCCCTTACAGAGCCAGAAGCAAGAAGACGGTCCTGGAAATCGTCGGCAGAAGACTTCGGTCTTCACCAAGGTAGCGCACAGCACTGCAGCTGTGCGCCATGGCTCCTCATGCACACCTCACACTCCGGTCACTGATGGGTGCAGGGCGCTGGGGGGGGCGCCTTGAGCAGCAATATTAAACACCTTGGCTGGCAAATCTACACAATATATAGTCATACAGGCTATATATGTGTAAAATACCCCAGCCAGAGATCCATAAAAAAGCGGGAGAAGTCCGCCAAAAAAGGGGCGGGGCTATCTCCCTCAGCACACTGGTGCCATTTTCTCTTCACAGTGCAGCTGGAAGACAGCTCCCCAGGCTCTCCCCTGTAGTTTTCAGGCTCAAAGGGTGAAAAAGAGAGAGGGGGGGGGGGGCACTAAATTTAGGCGCAATATTGTGTATACAAGCAGCTATTGGGAAAAATCACTCAGTTATAGTGTTAATCCCTGCATTATATAGCGCTCTGGTGTGTGCTGGCATACTCTCTCTCTCTGTATCCCCAAAGGACTTTGTGAGGTCCTGTCCTCGGTCAGAGCATTCCCTGTGTGTGTGTGGTGTGTCGGTACGGCTGTGTCGACATGTTTGAGGAGGAAGGTTATGTGGAGGCGGAGCAGAGGCCGATAAATGTGATGTCGCCCCCTGTGGGGCCGACACCACAGTGGATGGATAGGTGGAAGGTATTAACCGACAGTGTCAACTCCTTACATAAAAGGCTGGATGACGTAACAGCTGTGGGACAGCCGGCTTCTCAGCCCGCGCCTGCCCAGGCGTCTCAAAGGTCATCAGGGGCTCAAAAACGCCCGTTACCTCAGATGGCAGACACAGATGTCGACACGGAGTCTGACTCCAGTGTCAACGAGGTTGAGACATATACACACAATCCACTAGGAACATCCGTAGCATGATCTCGGCAATTAAAAATGTGTTACACATTTCTGACATTAACCCAAGTACCACTAAAAAAGGGTTTTATGTTTGGGGAGAAAAAGCAGCCAGTGTTTTGTTCCCCCATCAGATGAGTGAATGAAGTGTGTGAAGAAGCATAGAGGATAGGTCACGTGGGGAGATATCCCCTAGGGTGGATAAGGCGCTCACACGTTTGTAAAAAAAAGGGTGGCACTGCCGTCTTAGGATACGGACACTTTGAAGGAGCCTGCTGATAAAAAGCAGGAGGCTATCCTGAAGTCTGTATTTACACACTCAGGTACTATACTGAGACCTTAAAATTGCCTCAGCATGGATAGTGCTGCTGCAGCGTGGTCTGTTACCCTGTCAGATTGTTACCTCGACAGGGATACTATTTGGCTAACCATAGAGCATATTAAAGACGTCGTCTTATATATAAGGGATGCACAGGGGGATATTTGCCGGCTGGCATCCAGAATTAAGGCAATGTCCATTCTGCCAGGAGGGTATTAGGGACCCGGCAGTGAACAGGTGATGCTGATTTTAAAAGGCACATGGAGAGTCTGCCTTATAAGGGTGAGGAATTGTTTGGGGATGGTCTCTGGGACCTCGTATCCACAGCAACAGCTGGGAAGAAAAAAAAATTACCTCAGGTTTCCTCTCAACCTAAGAAAGCACCGTATTATCAGGTACAGTCCTTTCGGCTTCAGGAAAGCAAGCGGGTCAAAGGGGCTTCCTTTCTGCACAGAAAAAAGGGAAGAGGGAAAAAGCTGCACCAGACAGCCAGTTCCCAGGATCAAAAATCTTCCCCCGCTTCCTCCGAGTCCACCGCATGATGCTGGGGCTCTACAGGTGGAGCCAGGTGCGGTGGGGGCGCGTCTCGGGAACTTCAGCGACCAGTGGGCTCGCTCACAGGTGGATCCCTGGGTTCTACAAGTAGTATCACAGGGATACAAGCTGGAGTTCGAGGCGACTCTCCCTCGCCGTTACCTCAAATCAGCCTTGCCTGCTGCCCTCAGAGAAAGGGAGGTAGTACTGGCGGCAAATTCACAAGCTGTACTTCCAGCAGGTGATAATCAAGGTACCCCTCCTTCAACAAGGCCAGGGTTACTATTCCACAATGTTTGTGGTACCGAAACCAGACGGTTCGGTGTGACCCATTCTAAAATTGAAATCCTTGAACACTTATATACGAAGATTCAAGTTCAAAATGGAATCGCTTAGGGCGGTTATTGCAAGCCTGGACGAAGGGGATTACATGGTATCACTGGACATCAAGGATGCTTACCTGCATGTCCCCATTTACCCTCCTCACCAGGAGTACCTCAAAATTGTGGTACAGGACTGTCATTACCAATTCCAGACGTTGCCGTTGGTCTGTCCCCGGCACCGAGGGTATTTACCAAGGTAATGACCGAAATGATGATACTCCTTCGAAAAAAGGGAGTTATAATTATCCCGTACTTGGACGATCTCCTTATAAAGGCGGAGTCCAGGGAGCAGTTGTTGGTCGGAGTAGCACTATCTCGGGAAGTGCTACAACAGCACGGCTGGATTCTGAATATTCCAAAGTCGCAGCTGGTTCCTACGACGCGTCTACTGTTCCTGGGTATGGTTCTGGACACAGAACAGAAAAAAGTGTTTCTCCCGGAGGAAAAGGCCAAGGAGTTGTCATCTCTAGTCAGAGACCTCCTAAAACAAATACAGGTGTCGGTGCATCAATGCACGCGAGTCCTGGAAAAGATGGTAGCTTCTTACGAAGAAATTCCATTCGGCAGGTTCCATGCAAGGATCTTCCAGTGGGATCTGTTGGACAAGTGGTCCGGGTCGCATCTTTGGATGCATCGGCTGATAACCCTGTCTCCAAGGGCCAGGGTGTCGCTGTTGTGGTGGCTGCAGAGTGCTCATCTTCTAGAGGGCCGCAGATTCGGCATACAGGACTGGGTCCTGGTGACCACGGATGCCAGCCTACGAGGCTGGGGGGCAGTCACACAGGGAAGAAACTTCCAAAGACTATGGTCGAGTCAGGAGACTTCCCTACACATAAATATTCTGGAACTAAGGGCCATTTACAATGCCCTAAGTCAGGCAAGACCCCTGCTTCAACACCAGCCGGTGCTGATCCAGTCAGACAACATCACGGCGGTCGCCCATGTAAACCAACAGGGCGGCACAAGAAGCAGGATGGCGATGGCAGAAGCCTCAAGGATTTTCCGATGGGCGGAAAATCATGTGTTAGCACTGTCAGCAGTGTTCATTCCCGGAGTAGACAACTGGGAAGCAGACTTTCTCAGCAGGCACGACCTCCACCCGGGAGAGTGGGGACTTCATCCAGAAGTCTTCCAAATGATTGTACACTTTTGGGAAAGGCAACAGGTGGACATGATGGCGTCCCGCCTCAACAAAAAGCTAAAATTATATTGCGCCAGGTCAAGGGACCCTCAGGCGATAGCTGTGGACGCTCTGGTAACACCTTGATGGCATGGCGGTTGAACGCCGGATCCTAAAGGAAAAAAGCATTCCGAAGAAAGTCATTCCTACGCTGATTAAGGCTAGGAAAGATGTGACCGCAAAACATTATCACCACATATGGCGAAAATATGTTGCTTGGTGTGAGGCCAGGAAGGCCCCAACGGTGGAATTTCAACTGGGTCGATTTCTGCACTTCCTACAGTCAGGAGTGACTATGGGCCTAAACTTGGTTTCCATTAAGGTCCAGATTTCGGCTCTGTACATTTTCTTCCAAAAAGAACTGGCTTCACTGCCTGCAGTTCAGACTTTTGTTAAGGGAGTGCTGCATATTCAGCCCCCGTTTGTGCCTCCAGTGGCACCGTGGAATCTCAACGTGGTGTTGGATTCCCTGAAGTCTCATTGTTTTGAGCCACTTAAATCCGTAGAGCTAAAATACCTCACGTGGAAAGTGGTCATGCTGTTGGCCTTGGCGTCGGCCAGGCGTGTATCAGAATTGGCGGTTTTGTCATGCAAAAGCCCTTATCTGATTTTTCATATGGATAGGGCGGAATTGAGGACTCATTCCCAATTCCTTCCTAAGGTGGTATCAGCTTTTCATGAGAACCAACCTATTGTGGTTCCATGTGGCTACTTGGGACTTGGAGGACTCCAAGTTACTGGACGTAGTCAGGGCCCTGAAAATATATGTTTCCAGGACGGCTGAAGTCAGGAAAACTGACTCGCTGTTTATCCTGTATGCACCCAACAAGCTGGGTGCTTCTGCTTCTAAGCAGACTATTGCTCGCTGGAACTGTAGCACGATTCAACTTGCACTTTCTGCGGCTGGACTGCCGCATCCTAAATCTGTAAAAGCCCATTCCACGAGGAAAGTGGGCTCTTCTTGGGCGGCTGCCCGAGGGGTCTCGGCTTTACAACTTTGACGAGCTGCTACTTGGTCGGGTTCAAACACTTTTGCAAGAGTCTACAAGTTTGATACCCGGGCTGAGGAGGACCTTGAGTTTGTTCATTCGGTGCTGCAGAGTCATCCGCACTCTCCCGCCTGTTTGGGAGCTTTGGTATAATCCCCATGGTCCTTACGGAGTTCCCAGCATCCACTAGGACGTCAGAGAAAATAAGATTTTACTCACCGGTAAATCTATTTCTCGTAGTCCGTAGTGGATGCTGGGCGCCCATCCCAAGTGCGGATTGTCTGCAATACTTGTATATAGTTATTGCTTAACTAAAAGATTATTGTTATGAGCCATCTGTATATTTCATACTGTTAACTGGGTATAATATCAGGAGTTATACGGTGTGATTGGTGTGGCTGGTATGAGTCTTACCCGGGATTCAAAATCCTTTCCTTATTGTGTCAGCTCTTCCGGGCACAGTATCTTAACTGAGGTCTGGAGGAGGGTCATAGAGGGAGGAGCCAGTGCACACCAGGTAGTCCTAAAGCTTTCTTTAGTTGTGCCCAGTCTCCTGCGGAGCCACTATTCCCCATGGTCCTTACGGAGTTCCCAGCATCCACTACGGACTACGAGAAATAGATTTACCGGTGAGTAAAATCTTATTATCGGTGTTGTGTTCTCATTTCCCTGCTAGGGTTTAAAGTGTATTTAACTGTATAAGGTTTAAGAGTATATTGATAAGGTGTACGCACTGCGGGTACTTTAGCGCTACTTAAGGTTTAAGGTATAACATAGTTGCAGTACTTTGCTGCATAAAGGTTTAAAGTGTAATTATATCATTACATTGTATTACTAATAAGGTTAAAAGGTTATCAATTGAGTGTGTACTTTGTACCCCCAGCGCGGCGTTTGTACGCTAAGACCGTACAACTTATGGGACTCTGTATGCAAATAGCATACAAAGTGTGTAGCGTGTATATTCAGTCTAGCGGCCGTAGCGGCTCTAAAGTAAAAGTGTAATTAGAGGTATAGCTTTATGGTTTAAGATAATATCGACATCAATTGGGGGCATCGTCCAGTTTTTCCTCATACCCACAACCTAACAGGTTAAAGCAGACATCATCTATCAGCAAAGGGCAGAAAGGTATCCAGGTATCCCACGTAAGCCTTTTTCTGGTCATGGAATACACTGATAAACCCTACCTCAATTGCTGATATGATGGCGTCTGCTCTGCATGGTTTGTAGGGATGCTGGTGGGATCCGTAAGGTAAGAACGCAAAGCTATTTTTAAAGTCTGTAAGTTTCTGTTTGGCGCCAAATGCGCACACAACACACGCATACACCTGTATTTTGTACTTTGCATATCTGCTCGCATTGTTGCCATAAGTAGTGATTACTAGATTCATTTAGACCTGTACTGAAAAATTTGTTGCTATTTAGTTAAAATATAGAGTTAATATTTAAGGAAGTAAGTGTAAGACGCACACGCAGCCTGGCCTAGTTGTAAAGGTTTATGCAGAAGAAACTGTGTGTGGTGTTAAGTGAGCAATTGTAGTTAATATCGCTTACATTTAGAGAAGTGTGGGATTTGTACTACTGCGGACGTACGGTCTTTGTACACGTGTCTCGGACAGAGTACGAGACTGCGTACGCTACGTAAAGACATACGCACATGGCGTGTTCACACAACGTGCGTAAAGTGATAAAGCTAAATATTTATCGTATATAAAACACTTCAAGAGGTCTAAGAACACTGTACGCTATCTACGTAAGAAGTACCGTAAGGGTACGCAAGTTGCGTAGCGATCGCTCAACCGTAGTCGAGACGCTCAAGCGTCACGTTCGCTTACGGCCCAGTGATCACAGGCAGGCACGCTATTGGCTGCCGACTAACGTAATGATTCGCTATAGCGTAGCGTACGCTCGGGACCACGAGGAGATCACCAGCGGTGCAGACGCTTACAACGTTAAAACCTTTATATCTATACCTTTAACACTGAGATACACAGTATACCTTAGTGTAGAGACAGAGTGTAAGTGCAACCTGGTGTAACCTGATTAACTACAAAGCTGCTTGAGCGTCACCGACGCTCAGAGAATACTTAACACTATAAAGAATACACAGATACCTGGGCTTAGGGTCCAAAACCTATTATATGTATTATAACTATTATACTTGCAAAAGGAATCACAGTACAAATGATACACTACAATATAACATAGACTAACTAACCAGATAACTACACAGGAAATACAATACAATACAATTAAAGGAATATACGAGAGAAAGAGTAGGGAGAGAGAGAGAGAGATGGCTCACAGTAAGACAATATGATTACGGAGAAAACTTACGCACAAGGGGAACGATCGCATGCGCCTCGATATCCAGCTCCCGATTATCAGCAATGAGAACCGTTGATGAGAGTGAATCTGGATATGGTCGGCCTGCCTATTTATGCCCCACACACAATACAATTCAATGGTCCCTACAATCTCATTGTCCATTGGACACAGGAATTCGGCTTCGCATTATAACAAAAGGTCATAGGTTGATTCATACAGGTGGGCTGTGACTGTTTCCAACTGTTCAGGTGGGTGGGATACTGGGTTTCCCGCCGCATGACTAAGTAAGAACAAATAATAGTAAATGGACATAAACTTCATATGTCCATAACTATTCGCACGAGCGATTAATCCGCTCCAAACCAACACCGGAATATTGCTATTTAAATACTCTTCCGATGGGTACCAAACACTACTGTATGACCCCTGTTAGACCCTTCGTACAATACAAAGAGGAATCTCTCCGTTCAGGAACATGCTATGTTAACCAAACTTTCAGAATCTATCAAAGGGACCATGATCTATAAAATACCTTATTAGTGAAAATATGTAACGATTGAGTCGCACGCTACGACTACACAAACTTTACCGTAAATACGCATACCGAGCACCAGCGGGTGCACGCAACAGCGGGTATGCGCACTCACGGGAGAGCGCACGCATGCGCAGCGCGGACCTGAATGAGGTGCAAATATGGCAGTGTGCATAGAGATATTTTTCTGACTTTGACAGTCCACCCTTTGGCAGTCAATAATAACTGCCACCTTCTAAAACATTTCAAAAGGAGAAAAATATATATCAGGGGTTAATTCATTTCCATGGTTGGGTAAGGGAGGAGAGAGGAGTAGGTGGGAAGAGGGTATGACCTAGTGAGATAGCAGAAGCATGTGTGTATGAGTCCATGTTTGGGGGGTCATGTATCATCGTGCCGTACGTGTTGTAAATCAAGCTTCGAGGTATTGCGAAGTATACATTTGAATTCCTTCTTATCCCGTATTAAGGGTCTGTGGATGGGCTGTCAAACTCTACCGAGCTCTTTTCGGCTGTGGTTGTAACAAAATGGGGAAGCACATTTTAGTTGATGATACATGATCAGGGGAGGTATGTGGTCGCTGATATTTGTACCTGTATTCCCTATCGACTATGTGTGTCATTACCTGAGGGTTGTAGAGATAAAGATAAAGAACACTTATGGAAAATGCAGTAGTATTCTATGTCAGGTTAATGTACATCTGTCGGTTGAAGTTTTGTTCGGTATCAGTTGAAAGTCGTCTTCTTTGCGCTGTGTTGCCCATTAGGTGTGAGCAAAAAGCTTTGTCAATGCCATTAGATTTACAAAAAATGTTGGGCTAGCGTAAGTTTAAGAATTCTAGGGAAACTGGGGATCCATGGCAAAGTTCATCAAATGTCCGTATCTCAAGTGGTCAAAACTTCTTCTTTGGTCTATCCGTTGTCTGTATAGCGTCTTGTCAACTTCCTCGTCCAAGGGGGTCTTTTTATCTTGGGGAAAAGCCAGAAAAACAGGTGAAAGAAACGGACCGTATAATCGCATTTTCATTACATCATTGTTTCTATCATTGGGTCATAAATCAAATCCAGGTTAATTACAGTTTCCTCACTCCTCAAACTCATTACCCTTGTACGATGTTTGCACTTCATTAAAGCCTGACCGCATCTAAATATCAATCCAATCGATATGACAACACCTAAGATACATAGGAGAAACTTCCCAACATCCATTATGACTCCTTGAGCCCAGTCTCCCAAACCGGAGAACCAATTTCGCGGGTTCAACCATGACACCCAACCAGTCAGCTCATTACCTACAGCAGCAAGAGTGAGATGGTGTTTTCGGCGAAATTCCCACTTCAATTGGAGAATATCGTCCATCTTTTGGTCTATGACCTCGACCGGATCCTCGGTGCTATTTGTGATATACGTGCAACACTTCACGCCGTACTGTGTTGCCAATGTAACACAATATCCGCCTGTCACTGCTGTGAGGTAATTAAGAACCATTCTATGCTGCACCAGTTCTGTTTTATAAGCTTGAAGTTCCCTTCCAGTATATCTAAACGTGTCATCATACATTTCAGTGATATTATCCAACAAATTTGCGAGCGCCGATATGTATTTATAATTTAGCACTCCTCTAGCGGTGCGGGTGAAATCTAACGCGATTAAGAATTGAATCCCGGTGGATTCACTTATCAGATCAGAGGCCGGATGCTCTGTCTTCTCTATCAGGTGCCTTTTAACAACGTGCTCGTAATGGGTGTGAGTATAAGGAGCTTGGGCACCACGATGTATGTCTTTCATTTTATCATGTGTTACAGTCATTACTTCAGGCAATACTTTTCCAATATAACACAATCCTTCAGAGTTTGGGGCAAGCCACTTGTACGCCTTTCTCCCGCATATGAAATATGCATCATCGGGGAGAACATATGGGACGGAGAAGGACATAACCATATTACACACCTTCCAGGTGAAATCTCCTAACCCTAATTCTTCCATCTGCTTAATACACGTATCAGGTTGTACGATATGTGCACAGTATCCTGGTGATACTTCTCCAACTCTCGTAATCCTATTTCCTAAGGTGTACCTATACCGGAAAGATTTTTCTCTACTAGCTATGTGGCGTACAAGCTCTGTATCTGTAGGCATTCTATCTGCTCTATGCGAAAAGGTCATGGTGTGGTTACTCCATGACACTTCCCAATTTCCCGGCTTTCTGGGATTAGAGATGTTGAAACATAATAGGGACCTATCCACATGGTATTGGTGGAGCTTCAAACTAGGAGGGCTGGAGATATTAAACCTCCTGTCCACCGGTCTCCCACCATTTAACCCAAGTACCTCCCCTATCGTTAAAGGAAATGGTACTAGCCCTGATTTGCTATGACCTTGAGGTACTTGAGAGCATACCCAACAATCTGTTTTGTTTAGCACATTACCCACTAAGGAGTGATAGTCACTCAATGGATGCCGGTCCATATGGATATTAAAACTGGATTGGCATTTCTTAATGCACCCATCTTCAATGACATTGTTACAGAGCCTACAGATACAGTTTTCCTCAGCTAACAATCCGTCACAATTCCTTCTATGGTCAATGCTATTGGATCGTTTTCTGATACTCGCCTTTGCTTGTTGGTTAGGTTGATCTTGGAAAACTACGCCTCCATCTTTATCATCAGAACCCATTCCAGAACCTCTATCGACCTCCATGGTACTCTCGCCGGAACAGACTGCTCTGGTCAACATCATGGTTAACAGGAAAATCCGGATCACAGTCTCTTGGGGCAAGTCCATCTTATAGGAGGAAACGGAGAAGAATGAGAAGGAGGAAAAAGAAATTTGAGGGAGAGGGGATGGGAAGTGGAGAAAAACAATAAAAGGGAGTGGGGAGTCGACAACAGCTCTCGGTCTTCAAGGCTCAGGTGCCGCCTCAGTCCTCCTGGAACAGACACTCCAGTGATACAACCTCTACCGTCTGTTCCTTATCACGGGACTTCTCTGGATCAGCAACCTTCTTGCAGTGGGATGAATGGACCCAAGTCTCTCTCTCAGCAACCTTCAATGCTGTAGTACTAGTCAATAAGACCTGGTATGGTCCTTCCCATCTGTCAATAAGGCAACCTGAGCGTAGAAAATTCCGTATCATTACATAATCCCCAGGTTCAATGTCATGACAATTACTATCAGGTAGATCAGGAATCACCAACTTCAGATTATCATTTTGATTCCTTAACTGTTTACTCATGTTAATCAAGTACTTTACAGTTACTTCATTGTTACACTTCAAATCATCCTGAGGGTTAATCATGACATGCGGTTGTCGACCAAACAAGATTTCAAAGGGAGACAGATTAAGGGGGGACCTGGGAGTGGTTCTGATACTGTACAATACAATGGGTAAAGCTTCTGGCCATGTCAATCCTGTCTCTGCCATCACTTTACTCAATTTATTTTTAATAGTGCTGTTCACTCTTTCGACCTTCGCACTCGCCTGTGGACGGTACGGAGTGTGCAGCTTGCTATCAATTCCCATCAACTTACACATTCCTTGAAAGACATCACCTGTAAAATGGGTACCCCTATCACTTTCGATTATTCTAGGGATACCATATCTACATACAAATTCCTGCACAATTTTCTTAGCAGTAAACATAGCGGTATTTGTAGCCGCAGGAAATGCTTCGACCCAATTTGAGAAAACATCTATACAAACAAGTACATATTTCAAATTCCGACAAGGGGGTAATTGTATAAAGTCAATTTGTATTACCTGGAAAGGGCCGCCGGCAGGTGGGATATGGGATGGTTCTGTAGGTATTGCCTTTCCAATATTCTTTCTCAAACAGGTAAGGCATGACATTGCTCTTTTACTCGCATGAGAGGAGAATCCTGGGGCGCACCAATATGCCCTCACCAATTTGCACATCCCTTCCTTGCCTAGATGAGTCAGCCCGTGAGCTGCTTCAGCCAGACATGGAAGATATGCTCTGGGGGCCACTGGTTTACCATGTCCATCCGTCCAGAGTCCTGAGGACTCCTGGCCATATCCCTTTGCCTTCCAGACTGCCTTTTCCTGTGTGGAACACAAATTTTGCATTTCACACAACTTCTGTGTGTTAATGGTATTAAATACCATCAATTGTGTGGTGTCTGTCTGTATGGGGGTAGCAGCTGCTAACTTAGCAGCTTCGTCTGCTCGGCTGTTACCAAGTGATACCGGGTCTTGGCTATATGTGTGTGCTTTACATTTGATAACAGCCACTCTGTCGGGTTCCTGTATCGCTGTTAGAAGCCTTTTTATGTGAGCTGCATGCGCTACCGGTGTACCAGCGGCCGTCATGAAATTTCTGAGACGCCATAGGGCTCCGAAATCATGGACTACCCCGAATGCGTATCTAGAATCGGTGTAGATATTGGCTGACTTACCCTTAGCCAATTCACATGCTCTGGTTAGGGCGACCAGTTCAGCAACCTGGGCTGAGTGAGGTGGGCCTAGCGGTTCCGCTTCTATGGTGTCTTGGTCATCTACGACTGCGTATCCAGTACACAAGTCTCCCGAGTCTGACTGTCTATGACAACTACCGTCCGTGTAGAACGTGAGTTCTGCATCTTCCAGTGGGTTGTCACTGATGTCAGGCCTTGCGGTAAAATTTTGGGTCAAATATTCCATACAATCATGTGTATCTTCCTTTATATTAAATCCTCCTTCCCCATCACTCTCACCTTCCACCCTTTGTGCCTGACCAGGCACACCTGGGAGATACGTTGCAGGATTTAATGCACTGCATCTCCTTATGGTGATGTTTACGGGGGCCATTAGTGCCAATTCCCATCTTGTAAACCTCGCTGATGAGACGTGTCTGGTTTGGGCAGAATTCAATAAGGCTGATACTGCATGTGGCGTATGGATTGTGAGGTTGTGGCCTAGCACGACATCTTCGCTTTTTGTCACTAGCAATGCTATCGCAGCAACGCTTCGCAAGCATGTGGGGAGGGATCGCGCTACCGTGTCTAGCTGAGCGCTGTAGTATGCAACTGGCCTACTGGCATCACCGTGTTTTTGGGTTAGTACACCTGCCGCGCAACCAGCACTTTCTGTTCCGTATAGTTCAAAGGGTTTTCCATAGTCTGGCATACCTAGTGCTGGTGCCTGTGTTAGGCACTGTTTAAGTCTCTCAAATGCTGTTTCGGACTCGTCTGTATGCGAAATCCTATCAGGTTTGTTTGAGGAGACCATTTCCTGCAAAGGTAACGCCAAAATGGAAAACCCTGGGATCCAATTACGGCAATACCCACACATTCCTAAAAACGTTCTGATCTGTTGCTGGGTTTGTGGCAGAGTCATGTCTCTAATTGCTTGGATTCTATCAGTGGTCAGGTGTCTCAGTCCTTGTGTTAGACAGTGTCCCAAATATTTTACCTTAGTTTGGCATAATTGTAACTTGTCTTTGGACACCTTGTGTCCAGTGTCTGAAAGATGAAACAGGAGCTGTTTCGTATCCTTCAGAGATGCTTCCAGTGAATCTGAACACAGCAGTAAATCGTCCACATACTGTATCAATACTGATCCACTGTCTGGTTGGAAAGACTGTAAACAATCATGCAAAGCCTGAGAAAATATACTTGGACTATCTATGAAACCTTGGGGTAATCGAGTCCACGTGTATTGGACTCCTCTGTATGTAAATGCAAACAAATATTGGCTGTCAGGGTGCAGAGGTACCGAAAAGAAAGCGGAGCAGAGGTCAATAACAGTGAAAAATTTGGCAGTGGGAGGGATTTGCATTAGGATGACAGCTGGATTTGGCACTACGGGGAACTGACTCTCAACTATTTTGTTAATCCCCCTTAGATCCTGCACTAGTCTGTAACCCCTCCCCCCACTCTTTTTAACAGGGAAGATGGGACTATTGGCAGTGCTGGACGTTCTTACCAGAATGCCCTGTTGTAGCAAGCGCTCTATTACTGGGTAAACTCCTAACTCCACCTCTGGCTTCAGAGGGTACTGTGGGATTTTTGGAGCTATCCTACCATCTTTTACTTGTACAACTACTGGAGCTACGTTTGCCATTAATCCAGTGTCTTGTCCGTCTTTTGTCCAAAGTGACTCTGGTATCTGAGATGTCATCTCTTCTATTTGGGATGGATTCCTATTTGTCATAATGGTATGTGACATTAATTTTGATGGGGAGTCTAACATGTCTCGCACTTCCTGAGCGTGATTCTCAGGTATGTCCAAGAATACACCTTCAGGAGTACAATAAATGACGCACCCCATTTTACACAGTAAGTCTCTTCCCAGGAGATTGGTTGGTGCCGATGCAGCCAGCAAAAAGGAATGCTTGGTATGCAAAGGCCCTATTGTAATCTCGGCTGGTTTGCTAACAGGGTAGTGCTGGACTACTCCTGTTACTCCCATGGCTGGAATTGTCCTACCAGTGGTTCTCATGCCCACCGTCGAATTTATCACTGACTTGGCCGCCCCTGTGTCTACAAGAAAGTTTAAAGTTTACCAGCTACATTAATTGCGATCTCGGGTTCACTTCCAAGGTTGGCAATCAATTTTACTGGCTGCAGATTACAGGTATGGCCACACCCCTATTGGGTATGGTGACCTTCCTGAATCCCGCTGGCAGCAACTACTTGTGAGGGAGATAGTTGGGAACTACCAGAGGCATGCCAGTCTCTGTTCGGGGGATATCTTTTTGTTTCCCCTGTATGTGGCTCATAACTCCGTTTCTGTGGACCCCGATCCCAATGTCGTGTGTCGTGTCGTTGTCTAGGGGGTTGGTATGAGTTTCGTGGATTCTTTACTCTACAATCTCGTGCCATGTGTCCCTATTTGTGACAAGAATAACAAGTAACCATACTTGACTTACCCACAGGGTTTGGTGATACAAACAAAGGCTGCCTTGTGGTCAGGGCCTGTATACTTACTGACATTAATTTATCACCTTGTTGCTCCCTGTGTCTGGTGATGTTTCTATCGTGATCAATGGCAGCCTCTCTCAAAGTAGCCACAGACAGACCTCGCCAACATGGTTGTGTGGTCTGTACCCTAGTCTTCAATGACTCTTTTAAACCATCCATCAGTACCGATACTGCTACTTCCCGATGGTTTGTGTCTGTTTTAATGTCCTCTATGCCTGTGTATTTTGCCATTTCTAATAATGCTCTGTGAAAATACTCTGCAGCTGTCTCTGACTCCTTCTGTTTAATGGAGAATATCTTATTCCATTTAGCTACTGCTGGGAAATACTCTTTTAACTGCAAGTTTATTCTTTTCACATTATCTTGGTTGTACACATCTGTAAGAGGTACATCATGATCTAGTCCGCAATCAGCTAAAAATTGAGTTGCGTCGACATTTGAGGGTAAACATGCTCTCAGCAATATCTGCCAGTCTTTATTGTTGGGCTCTACAGTGTTACCTAAGTCTCTGATGTATTTTTGACTGGCAACTAAGTCTTTTCTAGGGTCAGGAAATTCAGACACTATGGTCCTTAATTCCATTCGGGAAAATGGGGTGTACATGGCAATGTTCCTAATGGGAGTGGCTCCTGATGTGTCTGTTTTCCCATTTGGCACTGCTATTACTCTAACAGGTGTAATTCTAACAACCTCATTCTGTGTAGATTCTACAGGCTGTGGTGAAATAGTCTCAGCATAATGCATGGTGCCGTACTTACCAGTTGATACGACCTCACCTATCCCTCCGCTAGGGGCCTTTACTAATCTCGTGGGTGGAGCTGTGCCTACTGTGGTCTCTGCTATGGTGGCTGCTAGAGAGAGCGCTGAAATCGTTGCCGATTCGTCCTCTTGATCACACTCCTGAGGAAAGTTCAAAACAGGGTACAACTTGCACGGGTTAATACTTGCATGGGTTAATGGGTTAACATTATCATTAACATTTACACAGTTACTAAGTGATTTTGTGTTACACCTTAGTGCGTCTTTCTCCGCAATCAACTTCTCTCCTGATATGTATGGTGGCGGTGGGGCCGTGGCAATCAGTTTTCTGTTAGAGCCAGATCCCGCCGCCTGAGCCAAACCTCTCTGTATCTCACCTTCCTGTTGCCACAACTGTAAATAATCATAATGCTGGATTCGTCTCTTTGTTGATTTTATGAGACATATCCTCCTCCTTAAATTTTGTAACACTTCTGAGCTGAAGCTACCTACTCTTGGGAATTTCTCCCCGTCATGTACAGTCATTCTCTCCCATTCATCACATAAAGTTTCTGTGTGACTTCCATATTTCTCACACATTATATACCTGGCCGACCCAATTGGTCGGACCACTGAATCAACCCGAACCGAGGTTGATCGCCCCCTACCTGAACAAGTGGCCCCCATAGTTCGAAAGTGTTGCTTTATTTAGCCAACCCTTACGCAAAACCAAATGTCCAAAATAGGCTGACGGTGGCGGTTTACCGAGTACCCCACTCACTCGCCCACGCCGACCAATACGACCTGATCACACCGATATGGTGCTGGCGTACTCGACCTAGGGCCCCTGCGACCTGAACCTCTATTCACTGGAACCTGCGAGGGTTATCCAAAGAACACTTACTCTTTCCAGTAACTATTGGTTGCTGGATAGTTCCTGAGTGAGCAGCAAACTTCCCTTAAAATAAAAAATTACACAAATCACGTTAGAGTGTACAAATAGCGTTTGTGACCCCTTTACTCTAATGGTATTAGGTCAGATTACTAACTAATGTACACAATTACGTGCGGTCCAATCGTTCAGTACACAAACAACTAAGCTTATGTACGGAAAGACCAATGGAATCGAAAATTACGGCTGCGAATTCCTTCAGCCAGAGCTTATATGGCCTATATGGGTGTTGCACCAACCCTTTTCGGTGTTGTGCCTGTGAACTGTATAGCGGACTTCCTTGTCGGCTGTACCTGGACCTCCTGGTCTGCTATGACCTCCTGGTCTTGTTACAGTATGACCTCCTGGTCTGCTATACTCTAATGCTCAAAATTGTATATTTAACCAGGGATGCCTCCCTAGCCACCGTGCACGTCACTTACACGCATGTACCTCACGAGTACTCGACTTTTCTTGTGGTTCAACCTTTAAAAATTGTAAAAACACTCACTCATCACATGTACACTTTTGTTTCTATTTCTATTTCTGCGCAGAAATTTTTCTTTAGATCAGGTGTGTTACCAATTAGGAGCAGGATCTGTTAATTAAATTTCGGACACCCAAAAATAGACTTGCGTTATTTCTCGCCTCGCGTTATTTATCGCTTTGCGTTAAAAATCAACTTATCGTGACTTGAGCTACGTGGGTGTAACCGGACGCTCCGTTGCGTAACGTACGCTGCGTGCGTCGGCCTTTGGATTGCGTACGCAAGTCTTTGTTAGAGACACGTATACGCAAAGCAAAGATCCACCGTAACACAATTTATACTTTTATCAATGTAGATGATCCTTGATCATCTACCACACAACACACTGACTTCGCCTTATCTCCCAGGCAAAACTGTGTGTTTTGTCTATCCTTTAACTATGTTATCTATTCTTAAACTATGAAATAACGGCAACTCTCTTTTAGCACTTCTATCAACTATAAAACTGGCAGACAGGAGAGTGATATACGAAAATACACAAATGAAAAAGAAATGCAGATATATATATGTGTGCGTGCGTGTGTACGCAAGACAGAAAAATAAACAGTTTTTAAAAGACACTAGCGTTTTGTTCTTACCTCCGGTTCCCGGATTCCTTCAGCACTCTTTACCTAAG